>NC_064644.1:296392816-297086566 GCF_023864345.2 Schistocerca serialis cubense | reverse complement strand
AAGAGCAGAGCACTATAAAAAATTTGATAGAGACTCATTTAGTCTCCCCCTCTACAGAAATCTTTAGTAAAAGGTGGTCACTAGACCATGAGCTGCAGAGCATCTGCAAGAGTGCTCCTCTGCACTGTATAAGCACAGGGCAGTGGCCATCCATCCTCAGATAGTGTTCTATAGCTTACTGTACTGTTTTTATGTTTGAATGTGGATCAATAAACTCTTGCTCTTTGTGGATGCACTGTTGTTTGAGTCTAAACATTACAACACAACTGGTGATGAGCGTGCCGTTCACTTCCGTGTGCTCAGTCTATTTGGTTGTGCCGTCGGTTCTCATGTCCTTTGAGGCAGCTTTCAGATTTCTCCTCTTAGTAGCAGCAAGCTCTTAAGCATTCAGCCCACAGACTCTGCACTCAAACATCAATACTGGGTGTACCAAGTTTCTGATGTCACAGTGAGGGAAAAGAATGTTCAGAGCAATGTCCAGCATGTCAGATATTCAGAATGTCAGTTTGACCAATGAGATAGAAGAACGCCACCTACATCACATGAGGCCATCTCTTATCAGTACAGAGCTGGGAAACATTATGTTGACTTCTAGTTGAATCATCTATTTGGTGTGTTCTCTGTGTATATAAGCCATTTCTAAGTAACAGCAAATTGAAGACCTCTTAAAAACCCATCGTTCATAGTATGATCTGTTGTATTAAAATAACAGAAAACGTCATATTGATTGTTAAAGAATTATTATAACTTGCATATCATGGAAGCGTGCTGTTACAAGGCAGTGGCGCATTTAGGATCCAACAAAAACTCATTGTTTGTGGTACAGTTTGTTACAATTAAATGTCAGTTAATAATGTATCTACAATTGAGGCTTTCAGAAGCAATGCATGGTCGCTTATCACTCATGGTTGATGTAGTGCAGTGAGCAGAGGTGAAGAATTGTAAAGTAATGCATGATTTCTTGCTGGTTTGCATATCAATCTGAATATTTTTTACTCACATTTGTGTTTTCTAGTAGGTTCTGATACTTTATTAGTTTAATAGAAGTACATTTCATAATATTTGAAGTTATACAGTGTGTGACAACATGATTTCAAAATGCAATAAAACCCATTTTATGAATCATATTTTTTTATTTCTTAATTAATGTAGGTATATATCTAAAATTTTGTTTTACATAGTTCAGAAAATCCTATCAGGTAGTTGACGTATCACATTGCCTATTCACTGAATAAGCTGATTTCTGGTGTTTCTCAAGACTCTTACTGACATAGCAGCGTGTATCTTGGCAATTTTTGCCTGGATATACTTCTTTAAGTCCTGTAGGATCCTTGGATGGTTGACATAAGTATGAGATTTCACAAAACCTCAGAAAAGAATTGGAAGGGGCCAAACTGGGCAATTTGATGGCTTCTCGAAAATGAAAGCATTCCTGAGGACATTATTGTTTCTTTCAGTAATGAAGCCCTTTTCCCACAACACCGTGAATTGGACATAGGGGTCATTTGGTTCCAACAGGACAGAGCAATGGCTCACACTTCAAGGGCATCACTGGCTGTTTAGAGAGAACACCCCTAGGAGTGCCCCTTCTCAAAAAGGAATGGCTCGGAGTGGCCAGTCCGCTCACCCAATTTGGCCCATTTACTTTTATTTTTCTTTCCCCCCAACCTCTGACTCCTACCCCCCTCCCTCACCAGAGCATTCAGCAGCACATTGAACTTGGAAAGCTTAATCTTGATGTTAGACAGCACAGACCATGTGCTGATGGCTTTACAGTTGCTATCAAGTATTTGTCGGCCATGTTGACAATACAAGCTTCTACTCCGTCGGTATACCCACCACCTCTTCCAACTAGTGATGATGCCGCCGAAGACTGGGGGGCCTATTACAAGTAGCTTCAGCAACACTTCTTCTGCTAACTTGAGTAAGGGTTTGTTCCTTTCATCGATTTCCCATCATAGTTATCAGCTGTTGGGCAGTTATCCCCGCACCAGGAACCTGCCTTGCTTTAATTCAACAAAATCTCTAAGCTGTTGTCAAATTATCACCATAGATGTAGGCATGTCACTGCAGCATGTGTCAAGTTCTGTCATTGTCATAAACAGCCACACAGAGTGGCCGGGCGGTTTGAGACACCATGTCACGGATTGCATGGTTCCTCCTGCCAGAAGTTCGAGTCCCCCTGAGGCATGGGTGTGTGTGTTGTTCTTAGCATAAGTCAGTTTAAGTAGTGTGTAAGTCTAGAGACCGATGATCTCAGCAGTTTGGTCCCTTAGGAATTCACACACATTTGAACATTTTTTTGTCATAAACAGCCACACTAGTCCTTCTGGGCGTGGACGTCTGAAATCCACAGCCTCAGTTGCAATTGTCTGTTTGGTAACAATGATCATCATGATTCCTAAGCTGATTCTATGGTCCGTGATGCCATCATTCAGTTGGCTTTTGACAAGAATGTGCGTCAACGCGCACTACAGTGCCTGAATCCATCTTTGGCTAAAGTGCTGAATATCACTCAGTCTTCTGAGGTATCTGGTTATAATGCTTGGGACTTCTACCCAAGTAATAAAATGTTCAGTACCATCTAAATTTCAGCCATACTTTATTGCATAAATTATTATTAATTTCATATCTATGAAAGCTTGTAAAGTTTTCTGACTGTCAAATACAATTTTTCAATAAAAAATATATCTTTGTACTTGTATTTTGATGTATTATCAGGTATAGACTTTATGCCATGAAAATTAGTACATGACTGGAAAAGAAATCTATGTTAGATGTGATAGATTGTATTTTTGAGTGTTAGCTGTAAACAAAATATCTGTCTCCATTTGTAATTTCATTAATTTTAGTATCAATAATGAAATCGATATTGTAAAATGACATGTGGCTTCTATTTTTAATATTTTCTAAATTTACAACCTTTGCTATTAACCATTAGGCCTATAAATCTTTGCATAAATAATTATTTTGAGAAAAAAATATATAACTAAAAACTGACAAACATTTTCAATAATGAAAGCTATCTTCATGTGAAATTGATTTATTTCCAGTTCTAGAAGGTTCTGGAACCTGGAGGTCTCTAAGATGTATACAATTTTTTGGCACCAAGCACATCAGAATGGGATCTGCATTATTAGAGTTTGATTCATGTAGCTCTCACTTTATGATTGGACAGGTTTCGATGAAAGTCTTTGGATTGTATGAACAAGATATATTTCCTATTCGTCGTTTTCCAAGAAGTTTATGCAGCGTCTGTAAAAAGATGGGTGCACAAATGAGATAATGAAAATAAACAGCTGTGGTAAACTGAAACTGTTAATTCTTCATCTACAGTTAATGTACAACTTCCAGGAGCTCCATTTATGGAATAATATGCATCAGGAGAAGAGACTCAGACACTGAAGCCATCTTGAAAGGAGAAATACCAATTATTATTGCAATGTAAATCCTATTCTTAGCCTAGGAAATAATTTCCACAACATGAAAAAACACCATGTACAAATGTTATTATGAAGAATAATTGTGGAACATTTAAGGGAGGGTTCATTGCATCCTGCTGCTGGTGATCAGACTGAGGCTTGGTGTGACATCACTGCAGTGGTTCTTGTTCCTGGTCATTGGGAAAGGACGCCATGACAGCTGTGCAAACACAGCCTCCGCACCGCATTGGACAACGATGGACCGAACAGCAACCATAACAGTGGCAGCGCTGTCATCTTGCCCATACCCCATACTGTTTCATGCAACGTGACAGGTCTGCGTGCCCTGAGTGCTGGGGGACTTGCAGCAACTGTAGGAAACAGGGACGTATAGTGTATGTGTGTTGTTCCCAGCCCTCTCCAGCAGATGTGGACCCTGATGATAATTATGTGTCTCCAGTGCATATGAATAATAACGAACTGCGTATTGAACTGAGTGATGGACAAAGTGCTCATGCTCCAAGTGGACATGGGTGGACATTGCTGAACTCTGAAACTGATGTGAACCTACGATCTACTGCATTGTATCCAGTTACTCCATGTTCGGTGAATTACAACAAGCAGCATATCCCAGTTTTGGGCCAATGTATGGCTCCCACTGTGTATAAAGCTGTGGTTTGTTCCAACTTTTCTGGTGGTGGATGATGCTGGTACTGACAATTTGTTTGGTCTGGATGCTTTCAATGCTTTTGATTTTTCCATTGCGGATTGGTGCACATTGTTTCTCACAAGATCCCTTGCCAACAGTTAGACTGTGTGTTCTGAATTAGCGTCTCTTCTTTTCAGATGGGTCAGGTGTGTCACTAATTTTGTGGCCCACATAACCTTGAAATCCTGTGGCACGCTTTCTCCATGTGTTCTCTGTTCTGGTGGCTTTGTGCTATCAAATGAAATCAGAACTGAACAGGGTGACATCCAAGGGCACACAAACTATTGTGTCCAGTGAGTAGTCTATCCCTCATGATTGTTAAAAAACCAAATTGTCAGTTTCGCCTCTGCGGTGATTGACTGTGGAAGTTATTGGCCAAACTTGCCTGGGGCCAGTTTCTCTCTAAAACTGATTTATCTGAAGCCTGTTTACAGGATCAGTTGGATGAGGATTCGAAAAGGCTCCTTGTGATTAACACACCATTCGAGTTGTATCAATATCACTGCTGCCTGTCTGGAGTGGCAGTGCCCCAACTGTTTTTCGGAGTTTCCTGATGAAGACAGCCGGCCACTGTGGCTGAGCAGTTCTTGGCGCTTCAGTCCGGAACCATGCTGCTGCTACGGTCGCAGGTTTGAATCCTGCCTCGGGCAGGGATGTGTGTGATGTCCTTAGGTTAGTTAGATTTAAGTAAGTCTAGGGACTGATGACCTCAGATGTTTAGTCCTATAGTGCTTAGATCCATTTTTTGAACTGATGAAGACAGTTCTGGGGTTTGTCAGGATGGTGTAAAGCCTTTATGTCATCATGTCATCCCTGTCACAGGTCTGCGTCAACCTTCCATAGCCAAAGAACTCCAAGCATTTTTAGGGAAAATTGTCTTCTATCACAATTTCTTTCTGGATGAGGCCACTTCGGCCCATCTTCTCCATGAATTATTCCACAAGAATGTTTCCTTTTTTTCAGTGGATGTCAGCCTGTGAGCATGTGTTCAAGCTTCTAAAATCTAAATTAACATTCTGCTCTTTGGCTACCTTCCATTCTGACCACAACCTGGTTTTGGCAAGGCAGGCATCTCACTCTGGACTCAGGGCTGTTCTTACTCATCAATATCATGGTTCCAAATTCTAATAGCTTACACGTCAAAAACACTCAACTCCACTCAGCAGTGCTACTCCCCAGTTGAAAAGGAAGTGCTTGCCATTGTCTACGTCCACAAAAGATTCAGTATTTTTGTAAGGGTCTAAATTCCACCTCATTATGGACCACAAGCTCTTGGTTTTGTTGTTTAATACTTCAGCTTCGTTGCCCAAGAAAGCAGCACATTGACTCCAGTGTTGACCTTGTTTCTGTCGTGCTACAACTATGAAAGACATTTTCGGCCTACCATGCAGCATGCCAAAGACAATGTGCTGTCCAGCTTCCGGAGGGGCCAGATCTTACTTTTGATCAGGATGAGCTCCTTTGTTTTCACTTAAATGTTGAGATGCAGCATACAGTGAAAGGGTTACCTATTAGAGGCTACCAAGTCGCAGCTGCTGTCGCTGCTTTTACAGTTTTGTGGTCAGTTGTTCACCTCGTGCAGCATGGCTGGCCAGACAGGCATTTGAGCAGGACTTCTGATTCTTTATACAACTATTTTGCCCTCCATTACTGCATTTCGGTGTTTGATGGGTTGTTGCCTTAGCTACAAGGTTGTGATGCTGGCCACCCTATGGCAACACGTGATTCCACTATTGGGACATTGTGGGGTCTCCAGTGTCAAGTGACTGCACCATTTACAGACTTCTGGCCTGCTATTCACAGTGAGATTGTGTGTCTTGTTATAGGCCACTTCGTGTGCTATACAACAGGTGGCGCCATGGACAACACCTTCTCTGTGGCCCAAACGGTAGCATCTGTAGGAGCTCATCCGTGTTCATATTTCGCAAACCTTCCTAAATTCTTACTGATTGTTGGTTGTTGATGGTTTCCCAAAATTTCCATAAGTTATCCGCTGTCCTTCGCTATCAGCAATGACTACAGTTCAGGTCCTCTGAAAAAGTCTTTCTGTTGGAGGATTTCCTTATACGCTTGTGACGGACAATCCACTGTTTCTGTACTCATCTAGGCATTCATGATGTGATTGGTCCAATCTAATGGCAAGGTGGAACAGCTTATCTGCCCATTCAAGGTTCAATGGATGATGCCCTGACACACTTCCCGAGTTCCTAAACATTTGTGCTAGTGGGGGATGGGAGTCTGGCTAACATGGTCCATGTCCCCAACCATGCACACTCTTGTATCTGCTCATGCTGTCCCACAAACATCCGTCAGTGTGGCCCTTGTCACAGTTCACTCCTGGCCCTACTGTTTTGGCCCAGGGGTTCAGCTGCCAACAGATATGC
Source organism: Schistocerca serialis cubense (assembly GCF_023864345.2). Classification (NCBI taxonomy): domain Eukaryota; kingdom Metazoa; phylum Arthropoda; class Insecta; order Orthoptera; family Acrididae; genus Schistocerca; species Schistocerca serialis. The sequence continues at coordinate 297,080,051 of NC_064644.1, read as the reverse complement.
ATTCTGGCCATGGTCCAGAGCTGTCACAACTACCACTTCTGTATGCTGTTCACCAGGGAGGGGCTGGTGGCACGCCACCATGATCGACTGTGTCCTCACTGCATGGTGAGGGCCAAAGGTCTGTTGTCATGCCCTCACCTCTTCCCACAGTGCCTCTCCTAACTCAACGGTGTGTCCCTGCTGCTCCTTCAGGATGTCATCATCTCCTGCTACTCATCCAGAGTTTAATGCATGCTGTTAACTCTTCTCCTGATGCTTCACTGCACCTGCACTTCCTCTGTCACCTGGGCTGGTGCCTTCAAGTCCTTCTCAACCTGCATCTCTGATACTACCGCTGGAGTGCATCTTCACTGCCAATACAGTTTCATCAAACTGAGGATCTGAATGTTGAAATGCTACCAGTGCTTTCATCAGTGGTTCTCCCTTATGATACTTTCAGAAGGGGGGGAGGGGGGGGGGGGCAGCTGCCACACATGTCCACAGTTGCACCACATCTGCTCCTACTCGCCAGTTCCAGCCTGAAATCTCCTTCTGCTGTTCCCATCACCACCTTCAGCACCCACCACAGGGCCATGGATGTGTCATCAGTTGTCCTGAAGTCCACATCACAGAAGCACCATTTGCTACAGCCCTGTACATCATACCTGGATACGTGCTGCAGCTCCGGCTGCCGACATGCTACACTGAAATACACCTCCAACAGCATCTACATGGGCCACCCACCAGCAGATGCCTGTGACTTGTGCACAGGGCACCCAATGCACCATCTGCCTGAGATATACTCTATATAAGGACAGCATGCCACGTGCCTGGCCTCAGACTGTGTTCAACTGCTTACTGTACTGTTTCTGTGTTTCTTGTTTACTTGAATGTGGATGAATAAACTCTTGTTCTTTGTGACTGCACTATTGTTTGTGTCCAGCATTATGACAATTTGTCTCATAACATTAGAAGTACTTGGGTCATGCAATTGATTTGAGAACTACAAGTGCAACAAACACCCATGACTTTTGACAATGTCAATACCCATTATAGAACTGCAGTTCAGCTCACCATTATGTTTCTATAGACAGCACTACAATTCTGAACAGAGGTATGTTGACTATAGATATTGAACCATGCTAATGAGTGGAATCCTCTCTCTTTCAGTTGGTTCCTCATACATCTGATGAAAGTTATCTCTTTGGCGTGAACACCTTTCAGTGCAGCATATTTGTGCATGCTGCTACAGTCACTTGTTAGTCTCTGCAGTCAGCTATCTGCTGCTGGTGTAGTGCATCTCTGTGTAGAAACTGCAAGGTATATCTTGACAGAACTAGTGAGCTTTGACAGGCTCCAATGATCAGAATGTTGGGCAATGTATTTTGGTTTGGAAAGCATCTTGGCCAAAGTACAGAGGATCGCTTCTGATTCTGCTTCTATGATGACTGCCTGTTCTGATGTTCCTCTTACTATAGACACTGTATGTTGTGATCTAATGATAGTGGCATTCAATCTGCTTCATTCTGGATTATGGTGAGATTGTTGTTGACTTCATACGTTTGTGCTACATTTACATGATTGTGAATGATGTGGCCTTTCAGGTCATGGAGGACTAGATTTCTTTTTACAATGCTTTTGTAGTCATATTTTCAATGGGAACATTAGGTCTTTACTCACATTTTCAAATTGTTTAGAACACATGGGATCAGCATCTATTTGTACTCTAATCATTGAGAATTTCAAGATTCTTGTCTTAATGCTCTCTCACTTGTAAGAAATTGCTTGAGATTTTCCTTTGCCTCTCATATTGGGTGTCAATGGCCTTGACACAGTGGTAACACCACCAGTTCACTGAAATTTAATGCTGTTCAGCTTAGCTTGCATTTGGATTGGTCAGTATCCAGGTCTGCCAAGTGCTATTGGCAAGTGGAGTGCACTCAGCCCAAAGGCTGGAGGTACTTGATCGAGAAGTAGTGGCACTAGTCATGAAAACTGACAATGACTGGGAGAGCAGTGTGCTGACCACATGACCCTCCACATCCACATCAAATGATATCTTAAGGGCTGAGGATGACACAGCAGCTAGTCAGTACTGTTGAGCCTTCATGGCTTGTTCAGTAGGTGTGGTTTGTTATTGTACTGGGTGTCTTGGTCTGTTGCATTGCGGTTTGTTATCCTCCTCTCCTGTGTTTGTTCAGTGAATCTTTCCAGATCTTCCGTACCTCAACATGTATTCACTCAAGAACTATGTTACTTAAAATTACCCCTTCCACCTTCATTCTAGTTAAAGCTTTGATGAAGCAACCTGAGCTAATCAATGCTCACAACTATATGATATCAGAATTGTCACGTATGTAGCACGGTCTGCCTCATTATGGAACTTCAAGAAACATGCCAGTGGACATGAAGTTATCACAATAATGTCTGCTACCATGCAAGTTCAGAGTTTTTTCAGATTAATAAGTAGTGTAGGACACAGATGGAAAAAAAAACCATTTATCTATAAGATACAATTTCTTTGTACACACAGTCAGTAGGTGCTTTCGTTGCACAATAAGAATTCAAATTTCAATTTTTTTGGTTAAGTCTGGTTAATCCCCTTCCATCCATTGTGTTTTGTGAAAGTCCTAAAGCCTTTATTGTCCTGTGCAGCATTGAAAGGCAATTCATAAATAATCAAGCTCCATTACATTAGTGGCACTAGTAGATTTCACTAGAAAAAATGCATTATAGGCTTGGATTGAAAAAGTAAATAATTTCCAAAAGATAAAAGAAACTTTATATAAGACAATAGTACAAACCCACCTAAATTTATCAAAGAAAATATGTATTGCAACAGACAGTTGACAATAGAGAGTGGCAGCAGAGAAAGAGAACCCAAATGGCAGTGAAGAGAGGATAATATGTCTTTTCTAGCCAGATGTTAAATAAATGGGAAAGGCAGTATTCAGTGACACAAAAATAGACTTTAGCCACTGTGTGGAGAAAAATTCATGGATGGAAATATTCCAGTGTATACAGATAATAAAAACCTTGTTTTTCCTATAGTGTTATCAAGTCACTAAGCGTAGACTTATGAGGTGGGCATTGGGATTACAGAAATATGTTTTCGAAGTGAGTTACCAGCTGGGAGAAAAACATAATAGCAACTCTGTAGATTGCCATGTGCTATGGATACTATTGATTTTACAGATATCAGTAGCAAGGATGTCAATATATTTGTTGTGAAAAATGTTGCCTTTGAGAATTATGTGAAAAGGACTTTCAAGATCAAGAGGAGAGAACAAAATGTTGATGTCAGTTTACATATGGTTAAGGCTGACTGGGGAATATAACTGAAATTGCATAAATATTAGATATTGAAAGACAGGGTGCTGTTCCATAACACTAATCCAGAAAGAGAAGTTTGGAAGAGCTGTCTATCAAGCAAGTAACTGACAAATTCATACAGTCTTCAGGGCAGTCAGAAACAGTCTGAAAAGCTTATAATGGTACTGCAGGGAAGGTTGAGCTGAGAAATAATTGTTAAGAAAAAAAACTCAATACATTGCACCATTGCATTGAGCATGCCTGATTGACTAATTCAAGTAGTGAGCCAGGTACAATTAGTGTCAGTTGTGAATATAGCATAAATCCTGGCACAAGAGACTGCTCAGCCTTTGGTTTGGGTTCAAACCTTACTACTGTCCCATGTCCAAATTTTGGCATGATCTCATTTAGTTTTAGGAACCCAAATGAAGAACATGTTGGCAACACACTCACTGGTGGGACGCTTGACTCTGCATATAGAATTGCCTGATTGGCTAACTCAATGTCAATTAACTCAAAAAACAGTGCAATATGTGGTAGTTTTTTCCTAACAAATATTTCTCAACACACACTACCCTTCATGACCCTTACAAGGTCTTCATACTGTTTCTGACCACCCTGTATACACCTTGGGTATGATCACTACGATATAAAGTAGTGAGCAGGTAAGTATTAAGAAACCTGAGTGTTCAGTAACATGGAAAAGAGGGTGAGGAAAGTCGATCTTAGTAACAGTTGCTCTAAGTTTACATATGCCATTGGAGGATTTATAAATGTGTTAGTGGCATTGGATGTCATGTCAAAATATGTAAAACCATCCTCTAAGAAAGAGTAAAGATAAAGCCATAATGAATGTTATGAAAAAGGATTGCTTAAAAAATGTCAGTAAGCCACTAAAGATCCTTAGTAATAACAATTCACAGTTTGTATCAAAGGTGTGAGAAGAATTATAATGGGAATAGCAAATAAAAGCAATTTACATTTTGAAGAATCATGTGTTGTCAAATCTTGTAGAAAGAGTGATGAGGGAGACAGGAAAGTTGTTTAGATCTATTGTGCTGAAAAACACTGGAGAAAATACCAAGTGCAGTCTGAAACAGTTAACTGTTCTGCATTTCTGTTCAGTGCCAAATATTAGCTAAGTAATTAAGTGATACCCCATATACCGAAAATTATGAAACATTTGCACAGTGAAATATGTTTAAAGGGTGATGGCAGAACTTGTTTGTTATTAACATAAGCAATCACAGCCTTGGCATCATTTGTGCATTAATTGTAAGCATAAAAAGTGTACATTATGAACAGAAAATTCTCTGCAGAGCAGCATGTGTTTGTTTTATAGATATGATGGAAATTAGATTAAAATTATAAAGCATAAGGAAATCTTTCATTGAAAGTTTCCTGCATATGTAGCCACCAAGTGGATAAGCAACCTACAAATTAAATCAAAGGTTTGAGATGACAGGTTATGAGGCACCATGTATCAGTACCACCCTATTGACATATAACAATTGGCAACCCAACTGTAAGTTTCCATCCAACACCGATAGCAGTCGTGCAGGATCCAGTGGACACAACGGAGCACACCTGCCAAGCCATGTGTCTAGCAGCTAAGTACTTTAAGCACCCTCTGTTACAACATTACAAGAGAGCTGGTGACAGCAGCTCAACCCACTCACACTGTGAACCAAATTGCTACTGTTATTGGAAGCCACACAAATGCCACCAAGTTGCAGCTTTGTCACCACTGTTGTTGCTATTGTAACAGCTGGAATCTGTTTATAATGTTGTGTGATACTGACCAGGTATGTTTCATACTCCATGTATAAGATTTAAAAAAAGGAAAGAGCAGTATGTGTAGTGTCAAGCCTGCAGTGCGAGAACTGTCAAAACAGATGAGGACATCTGGATGCACTGGGGAGCGTGGTACAAGTTAAAAGACTCATGACATGTGGGATAATGAACTGAATGTTAACAGTTGTAGCCAGCCAAAATAAAGCAGGTGACAAAAGTCAATTTGGAATGTAGTAGAGCATCGTAATGTTTCATGCTTCTTTGTCAATATGCAAGATGACTATTTGTTTACTGATTACACATCCTGTAACTAATCTGTCACTTGTATTTAAATAAGTTTGTTTGTCTGATTGGATTATTATTGTAAGTGACATTAATGCATGATGACTCTGATAGCAGAAAGACAATGTTATTGCATGTAACTAATTTGTGTTATTTTGATATGTATTTCATGTAACACTGTGTTGAAAGAAGCAGAGAGGGGGTGTCACATTGGAATGGAATCACTAGCTGGTGGATCAATGTCCAATTCTGTGTGACCAATGAGAACATACACCCATGGAAGTTGCACTATGAAGTGGCTGTTTTATGAGTAGTGAAAAGTGAATTAAAACAGAAACATTACCCCTTGTATATAAACCAGAATCAATAATGTAAATATGAAATAATGTTACTGTTGTAAAATAATTTTTAATTGTGATAGTCAAAAGCGAATAGGAAGCCAGAAAACCCATACTGACAAGTGTTACATTTATATTTATAAATCTTTTTCTGACAATAGGAATGAGTTCCTTAAGATTTCTGATAGTAAATGCAACTTCAAAATTTGTTCAATAAAAAGAGTATCGAATAGTACAACTAAAGCCCCAGCTGGATTGCAAATTACTTCAGCTCTTTAAATGTTCATTTTTTTATGAAAACAGAGAAGTTGAAAAATAATTTGGTGAGATTGTATGTGTCTTTTATGCCACATTGTAGTCCATGATTATTGTATTGTATTGAACTACATACATTGGTGTACTATGTGAGCCAGAATCAATAATGGGTTACCCAATCCACAAATGGCAGATGGTCATGCCGGATGAAGATGAGAAAGGGCTGAGTTCTCACTGAGCGATGACAGATAGTACGAGTACTGTATCGAATTTGGTGCTGAGATGCATAACTTCTAGTATTAATATGTAATGTTCAAATGATTAAGAAACCAATCTGACAGTGCCGAATACTAACCACACTGATGGCTATATAACTACAATTTCAGTTATTAAAAGCTAACCTCCAAACATTAACAAAATAATTCGTGTAATGCTACAAAACATTTTGGGACTTAACTGAACAGTCACAAAAGTATGCCTTGTGTGGGTAGGTGAAAAAGAGTTAGGATAGCTGACCCTGTCTACTACTGACTGCCACCCCAACTGTAAACATATATAGATCAGAAGTGCTAAATTTAACTTAATGAAATAACCTTAAGTTTTATTCTGAATAGTGTGATGTTTTGTAATGAAGAAACATGGAAACAGATACAGTGCATTGTTTTTTTTTTTTTTTTTTATCATGGTTCTCAAAGGGTTATAATGAGTTTCCATGTTCATTACTGTGATTAATGAGTTCAGACAGGCTCTTGTAAAATAGGGCTGATTGTGTAAATACATTATCCTTGTGTTGGTTTGGATTAATAATTGCGTCATCCCATGTATTAGGACTTTATTATGTCGTCCGACTACAAAATTCAGTTTCTTTACATCATATGTTAGGAGCCTTGGCCTATAGAGAAGTAATTTAGTGGGGCATCAAGACAATCTTAGAAGGTATGAGGTAAGCAACACTCCACCTGATCATCTAGGGAAGAATCAAGTGCAATTTTCTAGAATTCACATTTGTGGTTCATTCGACATAGCCCTCCACATGCAATCTTCTATAGCCAACAATTTGTGTTGCTAGACTGTCCGATGTAGCAATGTGTCATAGCACAATTTGTTCACATTTTTAAGAGGGGAAATGCAACAAGCTATGCATCTGTATACTAAATTAATAAATAGCCAGTCCAGTTGCTAATACACTCCTGGAAATTGAAATAAGAACACCGTGAATTCATTGTCCCAGGAAGGGGAAACTTTATTGACACATTCCTGGGGTCAGATACATCACATGATCACACTGACAGAACCACAGGCACATAGACACAGGCAACAGAGCATGCACAATGTCGGCACTAGTACAGTGTATATCCACCTTTCGCAGCAATGCAGGCTGCTATTCTCCCATGGAGACGATCGTAGAGATGCTGGATGTAGTCCTGTGGAACGGCTTGCCATGCCATTTCCACCTGGCACCTCAGTTGGACCAGCGTTCGTGCTGGACGCGCAGACCGCGTGAGACGACGCTTCATCCAGTCCCAAACATGCTCAATGGGGGACAGATCCGGAGATCTTGCTGGTCAGGGTAGTTGACTTACACCTTCTAGAGCACGTTGGGTGGCACGGGATACATGCGGACGTGCATTGTCCTGTTGGAACAGCAAGTTCCCTTGCCGGTCTAGGAATGGTAGAACGATGGGTTCGATGATGGTTTGGATGTACCGTGCACTATTCAGTGTCCCCTCGACGATCACCAGTGGTGTACGGCCAGAGTAGGAGATCGCTCCCCACACCATGATGCCGAGTGTTGGCCCTGTGTGCCTCGGTTGTATGCAGTCCTGATTGTGGCGCTCACCTGCACGGCGCCAAACACGCATACGACCATCATTGGCACCAAGGCAGAAGCGACTCTCATCGCTGAAGACGACACGTCTCCATTCGTCCCTCCATTCACGCCTGTTGCGACACCACTGGAGGCGGGCTGCACGATGTTGGGGCGTGAGCGGAAGACGGCCTAACGGTGTGCGGGACCATAGCCCAGCTTCATGGAGACGGTTGCGAATGGTCCTCGCTGATACCCCAGGAGCAACAGTGTCCCTAATTTGCTGGGAAGTGGCGGTGCGGTCCCCTACGGCACTGCGTAGGATCCTACGGTCTTGGCGTGCATCCGTGCGTCGCTGCGGTCCGGTCCCAGGTCGACGGGCACGTGCACCTTCCGCCGACCACTGGCGACAACATCGATGTACTGTGGAGACCTCACGCCCCACGTGTTGAGCAATTCGGCGGTACGTCCACCCGGCCTCCCGCATGCCCACTATACGCCCTCGCTCAAAGTCCGTCAACTGCACATACGGTTCACGTCCACGCTGTCGCGGCATGCTACCAGTGTTAAAGACTGCGATGGAGCTCCGTATGCCACGGCAAACTGGCTGACACTGACGGCGGCGGTGCACAAATGCTGCGCAGCTAGCGCCATTCGACGGCCAACACCGCGGTTCCTGGTGAGTCCGCTGTGCCGTGCGTGTGATCATTGCTTGTACAGCCCTCTCGCAGTGTCCGGAGCAAGTATGGTGGGTCTGACATGCCGGTGTCAATGAGTTCTTTTTTCCATTTCCAGGAGTGTACATTGCTTAGTTTGGTCTGAAATCAGTTTTGTCTTATATATTTAAGCCATTTTCCAGTGGATATGAAAATGGCTTAAATATATAAGCCAAAACCAATGATGGACCTAAATAAACAACATATTAGTAACTGGAGTAATTATTCATTCATAAAATTCAAATGTAATAGTAATGTACTATAGGTAAAAATGTAAACAAATAGTTAATAGGAGAGCTAATCTGGCTTGTAATGCACTCAAGAGCCAATGATGCATGATTAGATTAGAGGTTGAAACCTCTCCCTGTTTCAAAAGAGAACTTGCTTAACACACTGCTGTGTGTAGGCATACTGTCAATTGTAACCATTTGTCCTTTGACTGTTATTACTAATAAACATGGAGTTACATATCTTCTGCATTTGTTCTGCCTTGTCAGGATCCATGACATGTAAGAGAGGCACATAATAAGGCACTTGTTGGCTGTTACACAAGACAAATTGTGATACAGTCAAGCAGCATCAACTCTGCACTGTTTACAGCAGCTGACAGATGTGGGTGTGTCTTATGGAACTGGTTAAAGCAGATGAATTGAGGGGAAGAGAGCAAAAGTTTGATTAATGTGCAATCAATAAAGAAGTCATTAGAGACCTGCTTGGATTGGAGAAGGCTTGGCAAGGAAAATGGTTGTGCTATTCCAAAGGATCCATCCCAGTATTTACTTTAAGCTATTTAGAACATCATGGAAAATCTAAATCTGGATGGTCAAACAAGGATTTCAACTGCCGTCCCCCTCAATACAAGGCCGCCCTTACCACTGTGCCAATTTCCTCAACATGAGTGAACTAATGGAAGAATTCTTGCTTTCTGATATGTAAGCAAATTACTTAATAGAATCTGCAATGGGAGACATTGGATCCATTTTGTTAACAAATTTTATGATCAGTAGGGAGTGTTCTATTTTCTTCATCAAAATTCCCTGTCTATGGTTCTGAATGAAGTTTTATATTCAGATACAAAAGTCTACAACAGGTTGCCCCCATAAATATCAGGCAGGAAACAGAAAATGCTCAAGTACTCAAACACAGGGTAAAATGAGTACCTCGTTGGCCATTCCTTCTACAATGTATCAGAATATATGGACTGTTCGGACACAAATTCTGATTAATGTTACTGTTTGGCTTAACAAGTTTTGAATTTGTTAGCATATAGACAGAAAATATTGTCACATAAAAGTTTATTTTGAAGTACTAGATGAAAACAGCAGCTGATTAGTGTAAGAGGAGTAGCAACAGATTTTGCCCTAATTTAGATGCTTTTCTGATGGTATGTGTATATAATGTTATCTAAAAGTAATTCCCATAATTATCTGCAAAAGCAGATTAGCCTAACCATAATATCTTGCTAGCATATTTTTAAAGTTTGTCTACAGTGGCTGTCTCCACCTGTCAGTGTGTTATTTGAGCTGTTCCACAACGCAGAAGGCTTTCCTGTATGGTGGGATTAACAGAACATGATCTGTGGTTGGACACACAAATGTATGAATTAATGCAAACTGAAGAGTTATTCATATTTATGAATTTCTGAAGCTTTATTTTTTTCAAGGAACTTAAAACTGCGAACACATAAATATGTACAGTAATAATCTTCACAAGACACCTGGTCATTTAACAAATGTTTTTTTTCTGAATTGTTATTTTTGTTAATTAACATTTGCGTGTGTCAAAATACTGGATGAACATTAGTAAAACTGACAAACTGCAGGGACAGATTCCTGACTGGAAATGGAGGAAAAAAGGTCCTTAAACATATGTCCAGAATGGGGCATTGCGTGTGCAACAAAAAGAAATCATCTTGGAACATAGTACAAAGCAGCATTGCATCCATGACATAATAAATGTCCAAAGTGGCCTCCATGAGATGCATTGCGCATGTTGGCATGCAGGATAGACATAATTGTACTTTGGCATACACCATGTTGGCAGGCCACTTGCCTGGAGCTTGTAGTATGGTTCCTCTCTACAGGGTGTTACAAAAAAGTACGGCCAAACTTTCAGGAAACATTCCTCACACACAAATAAAGAAAAGATGTTATGTGGACATGTGTCTGGAAACGCTTAATTTCCATGTTAGAGCTCATTTTAGTTTCGTCAGTGTGTACTGTACTTCCTCGATTCACTGACAGTTGGTCCAATTGAAGGAAGGTAATGTTGACTTCGGTGCTTGTGTTGACATGTGACTCATTGCTCTACAGTACCAGCATCAAGCACATCAGTACGTAGCATCAACAGGTTAGTGTTCATCACGAATGTGGTTTTGCAGTCAGTGCAATGTTTGCAAATGCGGAGTTGGCAGATGCCCATTTGATGTATGGATTAGCATGGGGCAACAACCATGGCGCGGTACGTTTGTGTTGAGACAGATTTCCAGAACAAAGGTGTCCTGGCAGGAAGATGTTCGAAGCAATTGATCGGCGTCTTAGGGAGCATGGAACATTCCAGCCTATGACTTGCGACTGGGGAAGACCTAGAACGATGAGGACACGTGCAATGGATGAGGCAATTCTTCGTGCAGTTGACGATAACCCTAATGTCAGCATCAGAGAAGTTGCTGCTGTTCAAGGTAACATTGACCACGTCACTGTATGGAGAGTGCTACGGGAGAACCAGTTGTTTCTGTACCATGTACAGCATGTGCAGGCACTATCATCAGCTGATTGGCCTCCACGGGTACACTTCTGTGAATGGTTCATCCAACAATGTGTCAATCCTCATTTCAGTGCAAATGTTCTCTTTACGGATGAGGCTTGATTCCAACATGATCAAATTGTAAATTTTCACAATCAACATGTGTGGGCTGACGAGAAGCCGCACGCAATTGTGCAATCACATCATCAACACAGATTTTCTGTGAACGTTTGGGCAGGCATTGTTGGTGATGTCTTGATTGGGCCCCATGGTCTGCCACCTATGCTCAATGGAGCACGTTATCATGATTTCATATGGGATACTCTACCTGTGCTGCTAGAACATGTGCTTTTACAAGTATGACACAACATGTGGTTCATGCACAATGGAGCTCCTGCACATTTCAGTCGAAGTGTTCGTACGCTTCTCAACAACAGATTCGGTGACTGATGGATTGGTAGAGGAGGACCAATTCCATGGCCTCCACACTCTCCTGACCTCAACCCTCTTGACTTTCATTTATGGGGGCATTTGAAAGCTCTTGTCTACGCAACCCCGGTACCAAATGTAGAGACTCTTTGTGCTCATATTGTGGATGGCTGTGATACAATACGCCATTCTCCAGGGCTGCATCAGCGCATCAGGGATTCCATGCGACGGAGGGTGGATGCATGTATCCTCGCTAACGGAGGACATTTTGAACATTTTCTGTAACAAAGTGTTTGAAGTCATGCTGGTACGTTCTGTTGCTGTGTGTTTCCATTCCATGATTAATGTGATTTGAAGAGAAGTAATAAAATGAGCTCTAACATGGAAAGTAAGCATTTCCGGACACATGTCTGCATAACATATTTTCTTTCTTTGTGTGTGAGGACTGTTTGCTGAAAGTTTGGACGTACCTTTTTGTAACACCCTGTATATCCTGTAGAACCTGTTCCTCTACCTCTGGTGTATGCACAGTCTGCCACCTCGCTGCACATTCATCTGTCTGAAAGGACCCATGCTCACACAAACACCCAAAAAAGGTTTGAAATATTGTTTGATGTGGTTAGTGTCTTTGAGGATACCTTTTTTCATATAGCCATGCAGCCTCTCAACCATTTCCATCTGCTTGGCTGTACACTATAATGAATCATCCTCCTCTAACATTACCTTTTGTTAATAGAGAGAACCGATACCATGTATACTATCGATTCTTGTATAGATTAAAATTATCTCACATGTTTCACTGAAAGAATTCATATGATTTTGTATACAATGTATTATATTTCAGGCTAAAACATATTTTAAAAAATTAATGTGTTACAATTGATATGTACTAACAATTAAAATTACTCTTCTTTCAAGAATAATCGATATTACAAAATTTCTGGCATGCTTAAAATTCATATTATTAAATGTGCAATATAATGTTAATTATTAATTTTTTTCTGGATTTATTTATGAAATAACAATATAATTTAGTAATGATTCTTTTCCTGTTGAGAAAGTTTGTAAACTCTTCTGCTTTGAAAACTATTTGGAAATTGTGAGTATGACAGGATGTAAGTAGTAGTTGGCATACCTCTGATGGAATCACATATGTTTTGCTAAACTTATCAACAACAATGTAAATTTTGGTGTGATAGAAGTGAAAATGGTAGAGTCAGTGTGATTTAGAAGAATGAGATAAAATAAAAGGGATATTCATAGCAACAGGCAACTCTTCATCATTTGTTTAATGCATCAAGAACCTGAAACGTTAAATCAAAATTTTCAGCTGCAACAATATACTCCTACACACAAAAAGATTTTGAGCCAGCAACAACAACAACATAATCAAGATAAGCACTGAAGTTCTTCTTTTGTATTCTTACTCTTATTGTTGTTTTTGAACTTTGTGCAAAAAATGAGAACTTTAATGGTGATTTGTGGGAAGATAAGATTACAACACCAACACCATTTCGGCTTGTTTCCAACATGAATACTGGGCCACTCTGCTGCTTACAGTATGCTGCATCAGTCACACAGCCCACATCAGACAAAGAACAGATGGCACATGGCCACAGGACCTTTCATTAATCTGGGCCATCTACCATGGCAACGTTGCATTTCCGGACACATATCCATGGGACCTTTTGTCCTCTATTTCCAGTCAGGAATCTTTCCCTGCAGACTGTCAATTTTAATAATGTTCATCATGTATAAATATGCATTGTAGTGATTCAGTTTGGAAGCTGGTTCACCTTGACTTTCGAAGCTCCCACAATACATGGTATGGTAGTTTATTCTGTTTGGTTCAGTAACTGGTTAATGATTTATTACATCAATTATATTTTGCAAACACTAAAAAAACATATATTAGTTTTTTGTTTATTTCATGTAGACTCTACCACAAGGAGCACTGACATTAACTGAAGGGTCTTTAGGTGCTGTTTGGTGATGTTTAAATGCTGCGTGATCTTTCAGCCAGTAGGACAGCTATGCACCTCAGGAAGATGCTTCAAAATGCAACCAAACACTGTTGCCCATTATCAAGAAGAATGGTACACCAGAGGAAGCAAGAAAAACAAAATGAGCAGACCTACAATTTTCGGTAAAAATCTTTAAGAATAGCTGGTTTACTATTGTCTTACTATGGAATCATCTTTCTTTGGGTTTATTCATTATGACCTGTGAAAAATGACCACACAGTTGGCAGCGAGAAATAATGTTTCATCCACTTTCAAATAACAAATGACTTTCATTACTCTACGTTAAGTTTAAATTTATCACCATAAGGATACGTATGCTGAAACTAAAATCCTTGATAAGTCAACAAAGTACAATTTGAAAACAAACTTAAAAGATTCTCTTTGATAACCCTAACTTAAGTCGGAACCACGCAGTTACACATCCTGTAATCTCTAATTGCAATTTAGAAGAAATCAGTGACATCAGAACAAAGAGTTTAGGCAATGACAAAATTTGTATTTTTCACAAGGATATAATGGGTTGAAGAAACTAACTGGACCAGTTGTCTGTTTGCATTAATGACAGTGATGCAACAAGCAATGCCCACATATTACGTTTCACTGAATGTCATTTGAAGGAAAGGGTTGAAATGGTATAACTACATAAGTACAACTAAGAATGCCATGAATAAAGGCAGGATGATAATGTATGTTAAAAATAGTATAGTGTACTAGTCTACAGATATAAGAAATTATTGTACGATAAACATTTTGAGGCCTGTTGCATTGAACTCCCTGTTAATAATCTACCTATTTATGGGGTTACTGTTTACAGAGCTTCCTCAGGAAAGCTTAGTATATTCCTCAAACAAGTAAAATCACATTTAACTCACCTCTTCTAAAAAACCAAAGAAATTATCATGCATGGTGACTTTAATTTAAAGTTTCTTACTTGTCATTATGACAGAACAGATTTTGAGAATTTAAGGAGCTCTTTTAATCTGAGGGTATGTTGCTGACTTTCCTACAAGAGTGAAAAAGGACAGCACAAGTCTGACTGACAATATCTTTGTAGACAGTAACAGAATTGATAAGAAACACTGATCAGCCGGAACATTATGATCACTTACCTAATAGCCGGAATGTGAAACTTTGACATATATAACGACAGTGATGCATCATGGCATGGAAACAATGAGTCCTTGGTAGGTCGCTGGAAGAAGTTGGTACCACATCTGCTTGCACAAGTCATCTAACTCATATAAACTCTTGGTGGGTGGCAATGAGCTCTGATGCCACGTTCCATCACATCCCAGATGTGTTCGATCGGGTTCGGATCTGATGAGCAGGGGGCTAGCACATCAATTGCAACTCACCATGGTGTTCCTCAAACCATTCCATCACACTCCTGGCCTTGCGACATGGTGCATTATCTTGCTGGAAAATGCCATGAAACATGATCGTCATGAAGGGGTGTATGTGGTTTGTAACCAGGGTACAATATTCCCTTGGCCATAATGGTGCCTTGTATGTGAATGTTTCCCTGAACATAATGCAGCCACCACCAGCTTGTCTCCATCCTGCAATACAGGTGTCATGGAGCTGTTCCTGTGCAAGACAACGGATTCATGCCCTCCAATTGGCATGGTGAAGGAGGTGTAGGGATTCATCAGACCATGCAATGCTCTGCCACAGTGCCAACATCCATTGCCAGTGGGCACAAGCCCATTTCAGTCATAGCTGCCGATGTGGTGTTAAGAGTGGCACATGCATGGGTAGCCAGTTGCGGAGACCCATCGTCATGCATTGTAGGTGGTTCACTGACATTTGTGATTATCTGTGGTCAATTTCCGTCATGAAATGGCTATTAAAAGGAGAAAACTGAGTGATTATGAACTTGAGTAGCTAGCTAACATGAATGAATCAGAATGGGATGAGTTTATGGATGTATTCTTGGTTGGCGGAAGTGTCTACTAATCATCTTTATGTGAGTATCAAGTGAGGATTCAGGTGCAGACCACAGTGAATGAAATGAAGAAGATGAGGAAGTTGGTCCAACAGCAGGCAATGTGAATAATTGTGGCAAGTATAGTGACATTCCTCAAGAACCACAAATATTTGTTTTCACTGAGGATGTGGGATTGAAATTGGACTTAAGAAATTTTTGTGTTGATGATGCATTCATTGATTTGCTATTTTTACCAGAGAATTTCTAATGTCATTATGTGAACAAACAAATCTGAATGCTAGCCAGGAAGAAGAAAATGTGGGTGGAGAAGATCAACTGGTCTGTCAAGATGAAGGGGGTACAGATTGTTGTGGGAATGAAGATATTTCTGAGGCTATTGCTGCACATGGGACCTTGCTGTTTTCCATGTGTTGTTGTTGTAGTCTTCAGTTCTGAGACTGGTTTGATGCAGCCCTCCATGCTACTCTATCTTGTGCAATTTCTTCATCTCCCAGTACCTACTGCAGCCTACATCCTTCTGAATTTGCTTAGTGTATACATCTCTTGGTCTCCCTCTACGATTTTACCCTCCACGCTGCCCTCCAACACTAAATTGGTGATCCCTCGATGTCTCAGAATATGTCCTACCAACCAATCCCTTCTTCTAGTCAAGTTGTGCCACAAGCTCCTCTTCTCCCCAATTCTATTCAATACCTCCTCATTAGTTACATGATCTACCCATCTAATCTTCAGCATTCTTCTGAAGCACCACATCTTGAAAGCTTCTATTCTCTTCTTGTCTAAGCTTTTTATCGTCCACATTTCACTTCCATACAAATAGTTTCAGAAATGACTTCCTGACATTTTCTTCTTCAGAAATGCTTTCCTTGCCATTGCCAGTCTATATTTTATATCCTCTCTACTTCTACCATCATCAGTTATTTTGCTCCCCAAATAGCAAAACTCCTTTACTACTTTAAGTGTCTCATTTCCTAATCTAATTCTCTCAGCATCACCTGACTTAATTCGACTACATTCCATTATACTCGTTTTGCTTTTGTTGATGTTCATCTTATACCCTCCTTTCAAGACACTGTCCATTCCGTTCAACTGCTCTTCCAAGTCCTTTGCTGTCTCTGACAGAATTACAATGTCATCGGCGAACCTCAAAGTTTCTATTTTTTCTCCATGGATTTTAATACCTACTCTGAACTTTTATTTTGTTTCCTTTATTGCTTGCTCAATATACAGATTGAATAACATCGGGGAGAGGCTACAACACTGTCTCACTCCCTTCCCAACCACTGCTTCCCTTTCATACCACTCGACTCTTATAACTGCCATCTGCTTTCTGTACAAATTGTAGATAGCCTTTCACTCTCTGTATTTTACCACCTTCAGAATTTGAAAGAGAGTATTCCAATCAACATTGTCAAAAGCTTTCTCTAAGTCTACAAATGCTAGAAATGTAGGTTTGCCTTTCCTTAATCTTTCTTCTAAGATAAGTAATAGGGTCAGTATTGCCTCACGTGTTCCAACATTTCTACGGAATCCAAACTGATCTTCCCCAAGGTCAGCTTCTATCAGTTTTTCCATTCGTCTGTAAAGAATTTACGTTAGTATTTTGCAGCTGTGACTTATTAAACTGATAGTTCGGTAATTTTCACATTTGTCAACACCTGCTGTCTTTGGGATTGGAATTATTATATTCTTCTTGAAGTCTGAGGGTATTTCGCCTGTCTCATACATCTTGCTCTCCAGATGGTAGAGTTTTGTCAGGACTGGCTCTCCCAAGGCTGTCAGTAGTTCTAATGGGATGTTGTCTTCTCCGGGGGCCTTTTTCGACTCAGATCTTTCAGTACTCTGTTAAACTCTTCACGCAGTATCGTATCTCCCATTTCATCTTCATCTACATCCTCTTCCATTTCCATAATATTGTCCTCAAGTACATTGCCCTTGTATAGACCCTCTATATACTCCTTCAACCTTTCTGCTTTCCCTTCTTTGCTTGGGACTGGGTTTCCAACAAAGCTCTTGATATTCATGCAAGTGGTTCTCTTTTCTCCAAAGGTCTCTAGCCATCCCTGCTTAGCCATTTTGCACTTCCTGTTGATTTCATTTTTCAGACGTTTGTATTCCTTTTTTCCTGCTTCATTTAGTGCATTTTTATATTTTCTCCTTTCATCAATTAAATTCAATATTTCTTCTGTTACCCAAGGGGTTCTACTAGCCCTCGTCTTTTTACCTATTTGATCCTCAGCTGCCTTCACTATTTCATCCCTCAAAGCTACACATTCTTCTTCTACTGTATTTCTGTCCCTCATTCCTGTCAATTGTTCCCTTACGCTCTCCCTGAAACTCTGTACAACCTCTGGTTCTTTCAGTTTATCCAGGTCCCATCTCCTTACATTCCCATCTTTTTGCAGTTTCTTCAGTTTTAATCTACAGTTCATAACCAATATATTGTGGTCAGAGTCCACATCTGCCCCTGGAAATGTCTTACAATTTAAAACCTGGTTCTTAAATCTCTGTCTTACCATTATAGAATCTATCTGATACCTTTTAGTATCTCCAGGGTTCTTCCATGTATACAACCTTCTTTCATTATTCTTAAACCAGGTGTTAGCTATGATTAAGTCATGCTCTGCGCAAAATTCTACCAGGCGGCTTCCTCTTTCATTTCTTAGCCCCAATCAATATTCACCAACTATGTTTCCTTCTCTCCCATTCCCTACTCTTGAATTCCAGGCACACATGACTATTAAATTTTCGTCTCCCTTCACTACCTGAAAAATTTCTTTTATCTCATCATACATTTCATCAATTTCTTCATCATCTGCAGAGCTAGTTGGCATATAAACTTGTACTACTGTAGTAGGCATGGGCTTCGAGTCTATCTTGGCCACAATAATGCGTTCACTATGCAGTTTGTAGTAGCTTACCCGTACTCCTATTTTTTTTCATTATTAAACTTACTCCTGCATTACCCCTATTTGATTTTGTATTTATAACCCTGTATTCACTTAACCAAAAGTCTTGTTCCTCCTGCCACCGAACTTCACTAATTCCCACTATATCTAGCTTTAACCTATCCATTTCCCTCTTTAAATTTTCTAACCTACCTGCTCGATTAAGGGATCTGACATTCCACACTCCGATCCATAGAACACCAGTTTTCTTTCTCCTGATAACAACATCCTCTTGAGTAGTCCCTGCCCGGAGATCCGAATGGGGGACTGTTTTCCATTGGCAGAACATTAATGGAGTGTGAGTCTTTTTTACAATGTCATGTTCTGGAGATATGTTATGAGTATAAAGAGATTTCAGCTGTTTTTGAGATATCTATACCTCTCAGATAACTCATTGCAATAAAACGACTGACTCTACAAAATTAGACCAACTTTGGACCATTTTGCCAAGCAATAAATACATTCCAGACAAGAATCTGTGCATTGACAAATCAGTGGTTTTGTTGTGTGGTTGTCTGTTTTTCAGGCACTATATCAAGAACAAGAAACACAAGTATGGGGTAAAACTTTATGAACTCTGTGAATCTGATGGTGTGGTTTTCAAAATAAAACTCTACTGTGGCAAGTCACAGGAGAAGACTGAGAAGGGTCATGCATCTGAAGTTGTTTTACACCTGATGGAAGCTTCCTTGTATGGAGGATATGTCTTTTTTTGTGGACAATCCTTATAATTATGCATCATTTACAAAACTGTTGTTGACTTACAAAACCTGTGTTTGTGGAACATTATGTAACAACAGAAAGGAAAACCAAAAATTGTTGGTTACTATGAAACTGAGGAATGGCCAGATGCTGTGGAAAAGAAATGACAATGTCGCTGTTTGTAAATGGAAGGACAAATGGAAAATCCTCACCATTTTTAGTATGCATCATGCCAAAATGGTGGAATTTGCAATCTAAATAGCAAAGTTGCCCTGAAACCAAACATAGTCAGAGACTACCACAATGGCATGCAAGGTGTTGATCAGCCAGATCAAATGCTGTCATATTATTCAGCATTGCAAAAAACCATCAGATGACCAAAAAACTTGCTCTACATGTAACAGAAATTTATCCACACAGTGCCCATCAGTTTTATAATCAAACAGTAGGAAGGAGTATAGGTCTGTTGCTTTAGTGAAAAATTTATTCAGGCAATGATTGGGGATAAGATGCCAGACACCCAGTAGGAAATCAGGACAGATGGGAGTCATTTATCTACAGAATGCCAATTGGTTTTACAATCAAACAGCAGGAAGGAGTATCGAGTCTCTAGTTTTTAGAGCAAAATTATTGAGGCATTGATTGGGGATAAGATGCCAGACACCCAGAAGAAAATCAGGACAGATGGCAGTTTTAATTATTTAGAGGCAATACCTGCCACCAAGAAAAAAGTCCAGCCAACAAAACCATGCAGTGTGTGCATGGAACAAAAGAAATACCATGAATCATGGTACTTTTGTCTCATTTGTGAAGAAAAGCAGGCTCTTTGCTTGCAAGAATGCTTCAAGATATATCATCAACGAAAAACTTTATTTTCATTACCATTAGTGACATAAAGTATATATGTTATGTCTAAAGCTAAAATGTTTGCATGACCTTTTGTATGGATTTTTCTATTAGTTTGTTCCAAGAATGAAAATAAAAATGCTGTTCCACAGTGCCCAGATGATTTAGCCTACTATACCTGTCCCTGATTCTCATGACATGTAAATTGCACATATTTGCTATTAATGTTTTTATATCTGACTTTGTGCAGAAACTCATTTCTGCTTGTAGTTGGCACAAGTGGCCAGATTGTCAGGTACAAGAGAACTCATATTTGGCAGTCACCATGTTAAACAACAGCTTGATAGTAAATTTCATTTATCCCTCATAGTTCTTGAAATATCTATTTACATAAGTTATAATAGTCACTTCATATTCACTGAATGTTAGACATATTGTCCACTGATCATTCTGATTTACACTGTCTATTATAGTTTATTGAGATTGTAGCTACTGTGATTGCAGCTGGCAGTAATTGGAATGTGCCAGTGAAGTGCAGCAGCTGCTTTGTTACAATATGTTGGCCGGCAGTTGGTTTCTTACGAGAGACTGCTATGGCATCAACTCATTGTGTTGATTTTGGCTGGATACCTTGGAAACTCATCTAGTCATATTATTTTTGTCATCTAAACAAACAAATCCCATTTTCCCCCAAATCGGTTCTTCTTCTTTTCTAGTGTCTTCATATTATTGCTTGAACATTGCTTTCTGATTGTGTCTTGTCTCTTCAAGACATATCTTATTTCTTGTGTGCATTTGTTTGTTTTCAAATAATTTAATTATTCTGCAACTTTTGCCCACAGTTTTTGTCATTTTAACCCATTAACTGCTCTGGATGTATTAACGTGCATGCCTTTGTACCTGTCCCTGTGTGCTCTGAATATGTTTATGCATGCCACCAGTCCTTCTACCTGGTACTCTGAACGTGTCACTACGCATAAACATGTTCAGAGTACTAGGTAGAAGGACTGGTGGCGCGCATAAACACGTTCAGAGCACAAAGGGACAGGTACAAAGGCATGCACATTACTACGTCCAGAGCAATTAAAGGGTTAATGGTTGCCTACTACGTCCAGAGCAATTAAAGGGTTAATGGTTGCCATGTTGTAGTAGTACAACCCCCTGCTCACGAAAGTAGCATAGTGAAATTTGTGTATCTCCATACCATATGTGTCATTAGATCATCGCTGAGAGAGGTACTGTAATATGGATGGTACTACACTGACATCCCAAGATTTTAATTGTAGCTTATCAGATTCTTTTTAGTTGCTAGTGCAACTGAAGTGTGGTCATGAAAATGATTTGGATATTAATGATGTTCAAAATTACTAATAATCATTATGCATTGTAGTAGTGCAGTTGATAGAAGAAAGTGCCCATAACTGGATTCTCATTTTTTTCTGAATTAAAAAAATGGAAAATAGAAAAAAAATCAATTTTAAAACATGTAATATTTACTTTATAGTGTTATGCACCATTTACATTTTACTCTTACAAAATATTGTTAAAAGTTGTCGTGAACAAATTTTTTTCCAAAACCCTAAAATTCATGAATTTGAAGAACAACTGCCAAAAGCAAACCTCTCCAAAATGTTCCTGAAGGTTGTAGAATCTCTTCTTGGATTTTTTAATTACGTTATTTATAATTCTACAGTATAATTTGCAGTGCTCCTTATCCTGAGGTTTGTTAGAATTTCTGAGTGAAACATGAAGCATTCTCTTTGTTTTATGGGATGTTTTGATTTTCGTAGTGTGCCATTGTTTCCTGTGATCACTCAGATTGATACTCTTTGAAATTCTCTTAGCAAATACAGCTTCGTAAAAGTTAATAAATGCATTCAGGAATACGTTAAATTTGTCATTGACATTTTTAGCATTATATACTGTGTCCTATTCTAACTGCTCCAAATGTCTGGTGAAGGTTTCTAGATTCTTGCTGTTGATTAGTCTAAAAAAACTACTGATAAAATTATTCCTGTTAGCAGGGCTTATTTCATGCATTTTTAACAGTTGCCCATCATCGTCAGAAAGGCCATTTAAGATTCGGGTTACACCTACACTGATCAGCCAGAACATTACGACATCTAACCTACTACTGATATAAACCCATCCAGCCAACAGCAGTGTCACCTTGCGGGGAATGACTGCTAGAGCATGCATAGTGCATCTAGTATCAGTGAGTGTGCTATCAATTTGTAGAGTGGGGAAGGCACACAACGTATCCCAGTTTGACCAAGGGCAAATTGTGAGGCTAGGCACGAGCATTTTAGAAGCTGCACAAATTCTTGAGTGTTCAAGGAGTGCTGTGATGAGTGACATGACGAAAGCAAGGTGAAACCATCGCCAGACTTTGTGAGATTGGGTGGCCACCTCCACAATACAGATCTCAGATGTTGTAGGCTGGGCAGACTGGTAAAACAGGACAGGCAGTTAACTGTGGCAGAACTAACAGCAGTCTTTAAATCTGGGCAGAGTACAAGTGTGTCTGAACACGCAGTGCACCAAACATTCCTAACGATGGGTCTCCGCAACTGGTGACCCATCCATGTGCCACTCTTAACACCACATCAGCAGCTATGACTGAAATGGGATAGTGACCATTGGCAATGGATGTTGGCACTGTGGCTGAGCATTGCATGGTCTGATGAATCTTGATACCTTCTTCATCATGCCAATTGGACAGCATGAGTCCACTGTCTTGCAGAGGAACAGCTCCATGACACCTGTGTTGCAGGATGGAAACAAGCTGGTGGCGGCTGCATTATGCTCTGGGAAACATTCACGTACAAGGCACCAATATGGCCAAGGGAGTATTGCACACTGGTTACAGACCACATACACCCCTTCATGATGATCATGTTTCATGGCATTTTCCAGCAAGATAATGCACTGTGTCACAAGGCCAGGAGTGTGATGGAACGGTCTGAGGAACACCATGGTGAGTTGCAATTGATGTGCTAGCCCCCTGCTCATCAGATCTGAACCTGATCAAACACATCTGGGATGTGATGAAACGTGGCATCAGAGCTCATTGCCCCCCACCAAGAATTTATGTGAGTTAGATGACTTGTGCATGCAGATGTGGTACCAACTCCTTCCAGCGACCTACCAAGGACTCATTGTTTCCATGCCATGATGCATCACTGCCGTTATATATGTCAAAGTTTCGCATTCCAGCTATTAGGTAAGTGATCATAATGTTCCGTCTGATCAGTGTTTCTTATCAATTCTGTTACTGTCTACAAAGATATTGTCAGTCAGACTTGTGCTGTCCTTTTTCACTCTTGTGGGAAAGTCAGCAACATACCCTCAGATTAAAAGAGCTCCTTAAATTCTCAAAATCTGTTCTGTCATAATGACAAGTAAGAAACTTTAAATTGAAGTCACCATGCATGATAATTTCTTTGCTTTTTGAGAAGAGGTGAGTTAAAAGTGATTTTACTTGTTTGAGGAATATATTAAGCTTTCCTGAGGAAGCTCTGTAAACAGTAACCCCATAAATAGGCAGATTATTAACAGGGAGTTCAATGCAACAGGTCTCAAAATGTTGGTCATACAATAATTTCTTATATCTATAGACTAGTACACTATACTATTTTTAACATACATTATTATCCTGCCTTTATTCATGGCATTCCTAGTTGTACTTATGTAGTTATACCATTTCAACCCTTTCCTTCAAATGACATTCAATGAAACATAATATGTGGGCATTGCTTATTGCATCACTGTCATTAATGCAAACAGACAACTGGTCCAGTTAGTTTCTTCAACCCATTATATCCTTGTGAAAAATATAAAGTTTGTCATTGCCTAAACTCTTTGTTCTGATGTCACTGATTTCATTTAAATTGCAATTAGAGATCACAGGACATGTAACTGCGTGGTTCTGACTTAAGTTAGAGTTATCAAAGAGAATCTTTTAAGTTTGTTTTCAAATTATACTTTGTTGACTTATCAAGGATTTTAGTTTCAGCATACGTACCCTTATGGTGATAAATTTAAACTTAATGTAGAGTAATGAAAGTCATTTGTTATTTGAAAGTGGATGAAACATTATTTCTCGCTGCCAACTGTGTGGTCATTTTTCACAGGTCATTTCCTAATCTAATTCCCTCAGCATCACCCGACTTAATTCAACTACATTCCATTATACTCGTTTTGTTTTTGTTGATGTCCATCTTACATCCTCCTTTCAAGGGACTGTCCATTCCGTTGAACTGCTCTTCCAAGTCCTTTGCTGTCTCTGACAGAATTACAATGTCATGGGCAAATGTCAAAGTTTTTATTTCTTCTCCATGGATTTTAATTCCTACTCCAAATTTTTCTTTTGATGCCTTCACTGCTTGCTCAATGTACAGATTGAATAACATCGGGGAGAGGCTACAACCCAGTCTCACTCCCTTCTCAACCACTGCTTCCCTTTCATGCCCCTCTACTCTTGTAACTGCCATCTGGTTTCTGTACAAATATTAAATAGCCTTTCATTCCCATTATTTTACCCCTGCAACCTTCAGAATTTGAAAGAGAGTATTCCAGTCAACGTTGTCAAAAGCTTTCTCTAAGTCTACAAATGCTAGAAACATATGTTTGCCTTTGCTTAACCTTTCTTCTAAGATAAGCCATAAGGTCAGTATTGCCTGACATGTTCCAATATTTCTACGGAATCCAAACTGATATTCCCCAAGGTCGGCTTCTACCAGTTTTTCCATTCGTCTGTAAAGAATTCACGTTAGTATTTTGCAGCTGTAACTTATTAAACTGATAGTTTGGTAATTTTCACATCTGTCAACACCTGCTTTCTTTGCGATTGGAATTATTATATTCTTCTTGAAGTCTGAGGGTATTTCGCCTGTCTCATACATCTTGCTCACCAGATGGTAGAGTTTTATCAGGACTGGCTCTCCCAAGGCCATCAGTAGTTCTAATGGAATGTTGTCTACTCCCAGGGCCTTGTTTCGACTCAGGTCTTCCAGTGCTCTGTCAAACTCTTCACGCAGTATCATATCTCCCATTTCATCTTCATCTACATTCTCTTCCATTTCTATAATATTGTCCTTAAGAACATTTCCCTTGTATAGACCCTCTATATACTCCTTCCACCTTTCTGCTTTCTCTTCTTTGCTTAAAACTGGGTTTCCACCTGAGCTCTTGATGTTCATACAAGTGGTTCTCTTTTCTCCAAAGGTCTCTTTAATTTTCCTGTAGGCAGTATGTATCTTACCCCTAGTGAGATATGTCTCTACACCCTTACATTTGTCCTCAAGCCATCCCTGCTTATCCATTTTGCACTTCCTGCCGATCTCATTTTTGAGACATTTGTATTCCTTTTTGCCTGCTTCATTTACTGCATTTTTATATCAATCTAACACTGGTAAATTTCACACAAAGGGAACAAACCTCTTTGCCTACCTGAAAACTACAAGGGGTTGGCCATTCTGTAAGACTACCACTGATTCTCTGCAGCAGACTAAACCACCATACAGCAAAATGAAACACACCCACATTCATTCACTCGTGCATGCCAGAGAGTTTTGGAATAGGAGAACAAGGGATAAACATTTTATGGAATCATAGTCATGAGCTGGGTTACATATAAAAACATGGTAGACTTATAATGGCATTATACATGAATTTATCGCCTGAACAGAACCATCATAACAGCCATATGATGCTTGCAAATTGTAGAAGGCGATAGGCTCAGTCTTCTCTGGTACATAGCTCAGTCTTCTCTGGTACAAAATTTAGCAATGAGAACAACTGAATTCTTTTGTAGGATGCAAAGTGCACAGGAGAGGAAATAAAATGATAATGAAAGGGGACTATAGGACCCTTTCATAATGGCAAAGAAATGGTATACGATTTGGAACGAGGAATGTAAGTAGTCTGTATAAGACAGGAGCTGCAATCAGTATTTTTTTGGAAATTTGTGGTAAGGTCTTATGGGACCAAACTGCTAAGGTCATTGGTCCCTAAGCATACACATCACTAAGGACGACACACACACCCAAGCCTGAGGGAGGACTCGAACCTCTGGTGAGGGAGCAATCAGTGATGTCAAAGAAATTAAGAGGTACAAACTAGACCTAACTGCACTGCAAGAAATCTGGTGGGAGGATGTTGGGAGCATGAATGTTGAAAATTCTACTATTTTGTAAGGGGCCTGTGACTGAGGTCATCTGTTACATACTGGTTTTTGCTTCAGTAAGATTTTGGTCACTAATGTTTCAGAGTTCATGTCAGTCAACCCAAGAATATCTGTTCTAACAGTGGACATAAAGCATATTAAGGCAGCTTTTGTGAACTGTCATGCTCCATCGAGGAGAGCAAAAGTGAAGTGAAAGACAAGTCCTATGCACAGCTAGAGGCAGTAATGGACACTATACCAAATGGACACATGTGGATCCTCTTTGGTGATATGAATGCCAAGGTTGGGAAAGAAGAAATATTCCACAACACAACAGGAAGACATAGTCTACACGACCTAAGCAATGATAATGGGGTGAGGTTCATCAGCTTCGCTACACCATCAGAGTTGAAACCTCCTGGCAGATTAAAACTGTGTGCCAGCCCGAGACTCGAACTTGGGACCTTTGCCTACTGAGCTACCCAAGCACGACTCATGCCCCGTCCTCACAGCTTTACTTCTGCCAGTACCTCGTCTCCTACCTTCCAAACTTTACAGAAGCTCTCCTGCGAACCTAGCAGAACTAGCACTCCTGAAAGAAAGGATATCGTGGAGACATGGCTTAGCCACAGCCTGGGGGATGTTTCCAGAATGAGATTTTCACTCTGCAGTGGAGTGTGCACTGATTTGAAACTTCCTGGCAGATTAAAACTCTGCCAGGTTCGCAGGAGAGCTTCTGTAAAGTTTGGAAGGTAGGAGACGAGGTACTGGCCGAAGTAAATCTTTGAGGATGGGGCGTGAGTCGTGCTTGGGTAGCTCAGTTGGTAGAGCACTTTCCCGCAATAGGCAAAGGTCCCGAGTTCGAGTCTCAATCCAGCACACAGTTTTAATCTGCCAGGAAGTTTCATATCAGCGCACACTCCGCTGCAGAGTGAAAATCTCATTCATACCATCAGAGTTGTTCATCTCCAACACAAACTTCCAGCGGAAAAACATACATAAGCACCGAGCGAGGTGGCGCAGTGGTTAGCACACTGGTCTTGCATTCGGGAGGACGACGGTTCAATCCCATCTCTGGCCGTCCTGATTTAGGTTTTCCGTGATTTCCCTAAATCGCTTCAGGCAAATGCCAGGATGGTTCCTTTGAAAGGGCACGGCCGATTTCCTTCCCCATCCTTCCCTCACCCGAGCTTGCGCTCCGTCTCTAATGACCTCGTTGTCGACGGGACGTTAAACACTAATCTCCTCCTCCTCCATACATAAGCAAAACTGGTTGTCACCAGATAGGAGAACTATAAATCAAATAGACCATGTTGCCATTGATCTGAGAGCCAGGAGATGGATGTTAGATGTTAAGACAGTGAAGGGTGCCGAAGGTGGGAGTGATTGTTTCCTGGTCAGAGGCCTTTTAAACGCACAGTAAGATTTTGGCCACTAATGTTTCAGAGTTCGTGTCAGTCAACCCAAGAATATCTGTTCTATCAGTGGACATAAAGCATATTAAGGCGGCTTTTGTGAACTGTGAATGGGGGCTACGCTAAAAAGAGTTGAAAGGTACCCTGTGGAGAAACTAAAAGATGAAGCAACGAAGACCAAATACCAGTTGCAACTTAGTAACTGCTTTGAAGCACTCAGTGAAATGGATGCCAATCAGTACCTTGAACTAATGTGGGAAAACATCCAGAGCTTAGATACGGATCCGGCAAAGGAAACGCATATGGGAAACACAGTGGGCGAGAAGATCTGGTTTGGAAAGGAATGTGCAGATGCCCTGATAAGGGGAAAGCAAGCCAGGAGAAAGTTGCTGAAGGGGGCAAATCTGGCACAAGGCAAAGCAGAATTTGAGGAGGTCCGAAAGACTACACAAGCAACTCTGAAAAGAGCAAAGAGGAAATATATAAGGGATATCATCATTGAAGCAGAAACAGATTTCAGAGGACAAAAGACTAGGGAAATGTTTCTGAAGGTGGACTACCTCTGAAAAAGTCACTAGGACAAGCAGAAACTTGTCAAAGATTCCCATGATAAGATCCTGATGAACGATAGCGATATAGCTGAGAGATGGAAAGAGTTATTTCGACAGCTGCTAAATTGTGATGAACATGAACTGCAGTTTGATTTCCAGCACCCATTTACAGCCAATGCAGATTATCCCCCACCTAACTTGGATGAGATAAAAACCAGAATCAGACACCTTAAGCAGAATAAGAGTCCAGGTGAAGACTGAAGACAGGCTGAAATTATCCTGTTGGGAGGAGAGAAACTTGCAGAAAGAATGTGCTGACTGATACAGACAATATGAATCAAAGAAGAACTACCAGCAGAATGGAAAACAGCTCTGATTTGTCCAATACATAAGAAGGGCCACAAACTGAAATGTGACAACTACCAAGGAATTGCCCTGATTAACGTCTACTATGAGATCCTGTTCAATTGCCTCATACATAGATTTGAAGTCAGTAGCAGAATCAGTGAAAGGGGAGTACCTGGGAGGTTTCTGGCCAGGATGGTCAACAGCAGATCACATCTTCAGTCTCTGGAAGCTCAATGAGAAACTGGGAGAATATGATAAAGAGCTGCATATTTTATTTGTTGATATTAAGAAAGCCTATGATTGTAGACAGAGCATGAACCTGCTCAGCTGTTTAAGGGAGTTTGGCATAGCAGAGAACTCATCAGTCTGATAAAGATCTGTCTGAGCTAGACACACGCAAAGGTGAAGATGGGAAATCGCGTAACTGAGGAATTTGAAATTGTGACAGGACTCAGGCAAGGAGATGGGTTATCCCACATCCTGTTCAACTTTGCCCTCAAGAAGATCATACACAATAGCTTCCAAGGGAATGAAGGGATTGAAATCAAAGGAAAGAGACTAGCATACTTAGCCTTTGCAGATGACATCTGTTTACTCTCTAGGTCTGAAGAGGAGTTAGAGCAAATGACCAGAGCTCTAAAGGGGGCTGCCAGAAAATTTGAGCTAAACATAAACAAAGCCAAGACAGTGTATCTTGTTATGACACATGGGTGAAGTCAGATTGCTGGTCATCTGCAGTCACTGCAGGTGGGAGATCAGTCCTACAAGAGAGTGCATGAATTTAATTACCTAGGGGCACTTTTCACTGAGAACTTGTCATGTGAAGCAGAGATCAGTGCCAGAATACAAGCAAGAACCCAATCTTACCACAGCCCAGCACAACTGCTTTGGTCCAGATATCACCCCAAACAGTTCAAGATTGTTCTATACAAAAACCTGGTCCAACTTGTTGTTCTATATGGCTGTGAGACATGGAGTATCTGGAAATAGGACTTCCATAAGCTCCTCGTTTTTGAGAGAAAAGTGCTTCAGAAGATCTTTGGTCCAGTTCTGGATGCAAGCACAGGGGAATGGAGGATCAGACACAACCAAGAGCTTGGGGAACTATACCAGCAGCCCAATAGCAGGAACTGTCAAAGCAAATTAATGCAGTGGGCCGGTCATGTGGCTCGGGTGGAAGATCACAGATGGCCTCAGAAGCTCCTGGATTTCATACCTATAGGAAAGGGACCTCCAGGAAGATGTAAGAAGTGTTGGAGGGATGACCTCCATGAAGATTTAAACCAAGCGTTAATAGATGTGGGCGGATAGCTGCAGTGGACAGAATGCAATGGAGGAGGAAACTTGTAGCAGCGTGTGGGCCACTGGGCCTGATAACGTAGAAGAAGTACATTTTCACCAATAAAAATATTTTCACTTACACCCCCAACATACTGTTTATATTTTCTGTCAACTTCCCCCCCCCCCCCCCCCCCCCCCGCCCCCACCTAACACCATCACCATACATTCCTGTCTTCTTGTTGATTGTACAATGCGCTGACAGCAGTGGGGGTGTCTCACTCCTGAGAGTTGACTCGTTAACTGATTGATGGTTTGCGCTCCTGTGTAATGCCTCCACTGTGTTTGGAGCAGCTTCAGTGCTGGGTTCGACACCTGACAAGTTGAAATACTGTAGATTGTTATAGCTGACGCTATTCTGCAGCCTTATTTCAATGACATCCTCATACACACAGCCCCAAAGAGCCAATGTGTTCTTGAAAATTTTTTTATGTCTCCATATCTCTATTTTAAAACTTATCTTTTGTCAATGTTCATCAGTTGCTGAATTTGTTCGCTACTGGAGTTCAGCCTGTGTTTTATGTTCAGTGCCCCTCTCTTCAACTGCACAGATGGTTTTCCTGGCACATATTTTTCCTCTTTCAGACAGTGTTTGGTACACAGCAGGTTTCTAGAGACCTAGGTCAAAGTTTACTGATGCTAGATGGGATTCAGTTTTGGCTAGTGGGCAGTATTTTCAGGTGTGTCGCTGTGGGCTTATCCTCCTCAAAGTGTTGGTTATGGTGTGGTCTTCTGTCTGAGGTGCAGGGTGCATCAAACTTGCTGATCGCTGTAGCCCAGTTCATGAAACATTTATAAAAACTCAGATTGGCCAGCTCACAGTAAATTTTGATGTTGTCTCACCACTGAGTAGGGTGCCACTTAAGTAGTCACTAGAACTGATTGGGGAGATATTTGCACTCATATCAACAAAATATTTTAGTTTCATACTGACATCCACATACTTTCTCTTTGATGATCATTAGTATGAACAGACGGTTGGCATGTCTATGCGCAGCCTTCTGTCACCTGTAGTACATGGAAGACTTCGAGGGCAACACACTAGACTCAACACCATTAACACTGATCGACAAATATGTTGAAGATATTTTCATATAGCCACATAGAAAAGAAGAGCTACTAGTTTCATTGTAACCCAAAACACCATAGACAAGAAAATGAAGTTATTTCTTTTTCTTTTTTGTTACTTCCTTTTTTCCGCAGTCTTCGTTATATAAGCAATACAGGTTATACATCATCTTTTGTGACTGTAATAAAAGGTTCGCTTATAGCATAAGCACTTTACCTTATTTCAAAGAATCTTTAGTGGCCATTATAATAGTTTGTTTTTATCACAAACTGGTTTGTCAAGATAGTAAATGGTTCTCGTGTTTCACATTACTACTCTTAAACAATCATTACTCGCGGTTTTTTGCTTCCAGCTTCATCCTTAATGTACTTTCACACAGAGGTGCTCGAGTTCAAGAACATCGCACATCACTGACACTGGATGTATTTTTGTTTCCATGTTGTGCAGACACACTTGTACTTCGTGTACTTTATTTTAGTGTTGAGATGTGGTCATTTTTTGTTTTGTTTTCTGTGGCTGTGAAAGCATCTGCTATTCCTCTGTGTATGTGTGTTTATCTTTTTTGACTAATGTACTTGTGTGTGTATTGTACATGTGTGCATGAGCGTGTGCGCAGCCGTATGTTTATATGTGTGTACACACATATATTTCTATCATAAAAAAAAATCTTGGTGAATGATATGTCCTCATTTGTGTATGTGTGTGTGTGTGTGTGTGTGTGTGTGTGTGTGTGTGTGTGTGTGTGTGTGTGTAGGGTAAGTGTATGTCCTAATTTCTATGTGCACAAATTATTTCTCTCAGTTATTTCTTTCTTGGAGCTACTTTACTATGGTGGTGGGTGATCATGAGTGAGTGTGCTGGCTGTTTTATGTGATTCTGTTTTGTGGTGGCTAGGGGGATAGTCATTTTCTACTATATATGTTGCATTAGTTTAAATAATATTTGGTTGCTAATATTTGTTTGATCATTTATTATTTGTTTCTTTTTGTGGTTGCCTTTTGAATTTGGAAGTTTTCTTGTAGTGTTAAGAGGCGTTTTTTATTACTGAATCTGATTATTTTTGTATCTGTTTTTATTGTGGTTGAATGGTGGTTTTCTTGTCTGCAAATGTAGAATGGCTGGTGCTCGATTTTCAACCTTTATTATGTTCTTTATATCTTATTTCAAATCTACTACTAGTATCTCCTATTATAGAGCATACCAACTATTACACTGTAGTTGGTAAAAGCCATATTTTTCATATATGTCAGTGTCATCTTCCTTCTTTAAACCTGTCTGTATTGAATTATTACTTTATTTAGCTAGTTTTGTTCCTTATTTCTGAAATATATTACCAGTTCTGTGTGTCAACTTGTTTCCATATGTGGGAGCCTACAATCTTGACCTCAGAGCTTTAGCGCTGTGCCCTCATTCTGTATTAGTGGTGGTGTTAATGTGTGTTTTTGGTGACTCTTAATGATCCCTGGATTTGTGTTGTGTTTACTATGTTTCATTTTCATGTACTTCGGGATTTTCTAATGAAATTCTGAGACTGGAGATTGTTTGTATCCATTCCATGTTTCTTTGCTGTTTGTTGTGTTTGTGCAGTGTCACTAAGTTTATTCAGTGGAACTTGTTATCTGAGAGCTGCTTGGTTTTGAGACTGTGGGTGGTTTGACGATTAGTATAGTATGTATTATTGTAGGGTTTTTCCAGTACATACTGAGTGAGTGCCAATTATTTTTCACTGTGATCAAGGAAGTTTTTCCTTCTATAAAGTGAATTTTACATTTTTGTACAGTCCATTTCCCTGCTTGTTCTTTCTCTAAAGCAAATTTTGATATTTTCACGCTTTCCATTTATTTCAGTTTGTAGTTGTTCTACATTCATTTCTGGTTTATCTACTAAGTATAGGATGTTATCTATGCATCTCCACCAGTACAGTAGATCATATTTTCCTGCTACTGTATTCTGAAATATTCTTTTTTCTATTTTGTTCATAAAGATATTTGCTAACTTTTCTGAAATGGAAATCCCATTGGTAATCCATCCTCATGTAAGTAGAATTCTGTATTGAAATTAAAATAGTCTTGATCAGTAATGGGGTTAGGAATGTTTCTATCTTTGATAAGTATTCCTGCAGTAGTTGTCTCTAGCCCATGTTCTGTTATCTTCATTGTTTCTTTCATTGGAATTATGTAGCACATATTTTCTACATCATATGAGACCTACATAGCTGTATCCAGAATATATACATCTTTTATGAGATTTATTAGTTCTGTCATTTTGTGTTTTGCACAGCTATGTGAGTGTGTTTAATGAATGTCTGGTGAGGATGTATGAGGGAGTATTTCTGTAGGTTGTAATTGGTCTCATTGGTGTAATTACTTTATGAGTTTTTTTGTTCACTCTAGATCTTTGCAGCATTAGCTTCCCTACACCCATTCAATGTTTTTTCCTGTCATCAACTGTGTGTTCTATAGTCTCCAGTACATTTTTCATTTTTGTATTGTACCTTTTTGTTGGGTCTGACTTTAGTTTTGTGACTTTATTCACAAAACTTAAGTGTTTTTGGTTTCTTCTTCTGTCTTTGTTTTAACTTTTCTCTGACATAACAGGTTATCTTCAAATCTGTCCAACACAGAGGAGAGTAGGGCGCTGTTGTTTATGGTGTCAGGTAAGTGCAAGTAAAGTCATACAGTTTATTTTTCAAATTGGGTTTTTTTATCGTATAATAAGAGCAGACATAACACAGCCGCAGAAGACAAAATAGAAGACAATCGCACATTGCAACATCAAAACAAAAGAGATGTAAATAATAATAATAATAATAATAATAATAATTTTATTGTCATTCGGCCATTACAGCAATAGACAAAGTCATATACATACTAAAATACAATTAATAGTTTGAAAGAAACAACAGGTTTGTTGTTAACATTATAGTATTATATTACAGTTGATAAATTCTCTTTTAGATTAGATTAGATTAATACTAGTTCCATATCATAGAACGAGTGGAGGACTAGCCAGTCATGAATTGTTTGTTTGAATAATTGTTCAGGTAATTCTTGAACAGATTGAGGAAGATTATTAAATAATTTGTACCCCATCTGCGCAACATAAAACAAAAATATATCCAGTGTCAGTGCTGACCAGTGTTCTAAAAATCGAGCACGTATGTGTGGAAGAACGTCAAGAAAGAAACAGGAAGCAAAGAATCATGAGTAATATTTGTAATTTAATATTGTTTAATAGTAGTAATCGAAAATATGAGAACTGTTTCCGATTTGGCAAACAGAGTTGCACGAAAACCATCTTATTACAGTGACCACTAAAGAGGCTTTGAAATAAAACTAAATACATACGGTCTAAATAAGACTTTTATTATAGTCGCAAATACGATACATAACTTAAACCACTGAAATAACGTTGCCTTGGAGATGAAGCGAAATGGGCAGCTTCCATTCTTGGATGTTCTGGTACAAAGAAGACTGGATGAAGGAACAGAACAAAATTTCTGTTGGAAGGTAACTCACTTGGACCAATACCTTCATACATACAGTTGTCATTATCCATCACAAACGGAAGGGGCACCAAACAAGCTGGTCCATAGAACTCATTTGACCTTTGCCAACGAAAGTTTAGGATCTCCACTAGGCTGTGTTCGAGAAAAATGTCTATGGTTACTGCCAAGGTCGACATGCCGTCAGGCAAAATGTCACATCACAACTGACATCCAAGAAGGATCAACCGATAGTAACTGCCTAAATCCCGCATGCCGCCAATATGGAAAAACTGTCAGAATTTTACTTCGACACAATATCAGAAGCGTTTACCGCCTGCTAGACGAGACGAAATAGCTTCTGTTGTCAGTAAAACACTATCTCGCACTCGATCAGTAAGCGTGGTGTTTGTCGGTACCCTGCAAGTGTAGAAAAGCTCACAACGGATAAAGGGTACCTACTATGAAAGAAAGCGTCACAGATCGTAAACGGCAGACTGGCGTCTTGCAGCTAACGAAATCAGAAGCTGCCTAAAGACAAACCATAAAATGAGGTTTGAAGACACAAAAACTTTCAAAAACACTGCTACAAAAGAATAAAAGGACCACGGATTCCAACAGAGCCAAGTGTGGAAACATAGCACTGGGGCGGCTCCAAATGGAGTGGAGTCAGGACATTGATCAGAACGGTCCCTGAAGGCAATGCCCCCATACCAATTCACGGGTCGCGAGTGGAATGGGAAGTAGGCAGGATGCAGACGGCAAGTATATACACTATCTGACCAAAACCAGTGCCCTTATAACGGCTTGAACACTGCTGGAGCCACATTCAATGATGCGTTTGAATATCTGTATGGGATTTAGAGCGAAGCCAACTTTCAAACTCATCCAAAGGCGTTCAGTTGGATTCAGTTCGGGACTCTCGGCCGGCCACTACATTTCAGGAACGTTATTGCCCATATACCATTGCCTAAGAGATGCTAATTTATGACTGGGATGCATTGTCATGGCCGGCCGAAGTGGCCGTGCGGTTAAAGGCGCTGCAGTCTGGAACCGCAAGACCGCTACGGTCGCAGGTTCGAATCCTGTCTCGGGCATGGATGTTTGTGATGTCCTTAGGTTAGTTAGGTTTAACTAGTTCTAAGTTCTAGGGGACTAATGACCTCAGCAGTTGAGTCCCATAGTGCTCAGAGCCATTTGAACCATTTTTGCATTGTCATGTGATACAATTATCGTCTCTGAACTGTTACTTTACTGCACACTACAAAATGTTGTAAAATGTGTTGATATCCTTCGGCATTTAGCGTTTTCTTAAGAGCAATAAGAGGATCACACAATAGCGTGGAACACTCTCCTCCTCCATGCCGTAACACCATGTCATCCATATTTCCCTCTTCACTGTTGGCGTAAAACATGGCAACAGGTGACGTTGTCCAGGTATTTGCCAAATCGAAACGCGTCCTACAGAATGTCGCAGGGTACAGCGTGCTTCAGCTACATCATTCGTTTCCAGTCATCCACAGTTCAGTGGTATCGCTCTGTACACCATATCAAGAGTGTTATTTAACACTGATCACAGAAATATGTGGCTTATGAGGAGTCACTCAACCATTGTACTCATTCAATACAATTCTGTACTCACAGTCATTGTGTTGTTTGGACTCCTGGTAGCACTCTGGAACTCGCGAGTGATTCCTTCTGCTGATTTCGTGCGACTCTTACAACGGCCCTCTGCAATGCTCAACTGTCCTCTTTCGTCAGTTCAGGAGGTCTGCCCGGTCTTTGTCTAGATGTGGTTGTTCCTTTGCATGACGTCACCAACGGACGAACCCACCACAATGTCTTCACGTGAGAGCCAGGGTGAGGGCTTCGTTTCTCTGAACTCTTTAGTATGGAGCGTTTCCAATTGCAATAATGTATCTACCTGGGAAATTTGGGATACGTCGTTCTTGCAACAGCTTAATATGGTTGGAGCTGTTAGTATAACCAGCTTTCCGTATCGAAACAGGGAGGCCTTTGCTCTTACAAAACTGCAAAACATTGGATGTGGATATTCTTCTTTAAGATCACATGGTTTGTTAATATTCCTTGGGAGTGGGGGGGGGGGGGGGCTGCTCCATTCTTATTGTGGCGCCAGTGAAGATATTGGTAGCCAGCAACACACGATATGCAAACATCTTCAAACGTCCAAGTGTCTGAGCCATCGGTCATAGGGCTTTCGTCCGATTGCGTCTTGACTATGGATGCACCGTGTACGGGTCAGCGAGGCCTTCGTATCTGAAGATTCTTGACGCAGTACACCAGGAGGGTATGAGGCTGGCCGCTGGTGTCTTCCGTACCAGTCCTATCCCCAACCTGTGTGCTGAGGCAGGGGAACCGCCGCTCGCCATCTGGCGGAAACTCCTCATGGTGCGACGGGTTTGTCAATTCCTTGCCTATCCTACCTCCCCTGCGCACCCTACCGTTGCCC
The DNA here is from genome assembly GCF_023864345.2 of Schistocerca serialis cubense. Lineage (NCBI taxonomy): Eukaryota > Metazoa > Arthropoda > Insecta > Orthoptera > Acrididae > Schistocerca > Schistocerca serialis. The sequence continues at coordinate 297,043,085 of NC_064644.1, read as the reverse complement.
GACCGCCTATGGAACGTCTCTTTTCCAGTCGTCCCAGGGCAACGAGACCATTTGGGATTCGTGCCAAGCATTTGCTTGAGTCCCTTGGTGTGGAGCGTGTGGCACCCCAACTCCGGGGTTTTACCCGCCTGCCTCCCTGGTTGCTCCAGAGGCCCAGCGTCCTATTAGACTTGTCAGAGTACCGGAGGAGCTGCACTCCTGCGTTTGTTTTTACCTCCTTATTTTACGATATTTTAAACCAGCATCCCGACCATGTACCAGTATTTACGGATGGCTCTAAACAGGGGGACTCTGTTGGTTGTGCTGTTGTTTTCCCTGATCGAGTCGTCAAGTTACGGCTTCCTGCGGCGTTTATCATTTTTGATGCCGAATTGTTTGCGATCTTGCGGGAATTGGAGCAGATGAGATGTGTTCCCAGTCTTAAGTTTCTCATCTGTTCTGACTCCCTGAGTGCCCTTCAGACCATGCAACACTTGTACCCAGTGGATACTGTCGTCCAGAACATCCATGATGCCCTACTCCACCTGCAACGGCAGGGGAAGGAGGTTTCTTTCTGCTGGGTGCCGGGGCACGTGGGTTTAGGGGAAACGAACTGGCGGATGTGGCTGCCAAAGATGCATGTTCCCTCCCTCACGTTGCTGAATGTGCCGTCCCCCTCCATGCTGTTACCTCCCTTTTGCGTTTTCGTGTTATGCGTCAGTGGGAAGAGGAGTGGCTGGCAGTCGGTGAAAATAAGCTGCGTCTGGTCAAGGGCACCACACGGCCATGGCGTACGTCCTACCAGTCATGCAGGCGGGATGAGGCTCTCCTCACTCGCCTCCGCATCAGGCACAGTCCCTTAACGCATGGTTTTTTACTCCGGCTGGAGGACCCCCCAATCTGCAGTGCTTGTGGCGTCCAGATTACTGTCCGCCACATTTTACTTGACTGTCTTTTATTCTCTGACCAGAGGGCGGTGGTTTCCTTGCCACCGGATTTGCCCTCTATTTTGCAAGACGACGCAACGACTGTGGTTAAGGTCTTACGGTTTTGTGTTCTGTCCAATTTGTTGCCTCGGATTTTAGGGAGAGGATTTTAATGTGCTGCTGGGTGACTGACTCACCCAGGTTTTAGGTAAGAGGTCCGCCAGTCACGATTATCTACTTGTTTCACTTCGATTTCTGTTCTCTTTTCAGCCGGCCGAAGTGGCCGTGCGGTTAAAGGCGCTGCAGTCTGGAACAGTAAGACCGCTACGGTCGCAGGTTCGAATCCTGCCTCGGGCATGGATGTTTGTGATGTCCTTAGGTTAGTTAGGTTTAACTAGTTCTAAGTTCTAGGGGACTAATGACCTCAGCAGTTGAGTCCCATAGTGCTCAGAGCCATTTGAACCATTGTTCTCTTTTCCTTGTGTTTCCTTTCCCTTTTTAGTGCGTTTCTTCCCCTGTTGTTTTGCTTCTGTATGTGAGGATTTGGAACTGCGTCAGGTTTGTGTCTTTTAGCCGTTCTCCTTGCTCGCTGTCCGTCTTCGTCCCTTCACCGCATGTGTTCCTGTTTCTATGCGTTTGGACGCTGATGACCACGCTGTTTAGCGCCCGAAAACCTCAAACCACACACACACACAAGAAGAAAGGCACTTGGTTAACAGATAGTGAATGCGTGTGTAGTAATATGAGTCAGTTAGTTAGTTGGAGGCTTTCTTTATGGAAATTATGTGGGACGAGTCAGTTTATAGGATGTGTGTATATGATTAGTATTAACACGAAGAATACATTATTTTAGTGCTACTCATACAACCACACTTAAAAAACAAGCTTAACCAGCTACCAGGTTTTAAGTAGAAATTCCTCAATGGAATGGAATGAGTTGTCCAGGAGAATGGTTTTGAGTTAGATTCAAAACTCGCTTTGTTAGCTGTCCGGCATTTTATGTTATTGGGCAAACGATAAAATAGTTTTGTTGCTGCATATTGAACTCCTTTCTGAACTACTAATAGCTTCAGCAATGAGTAATAAAGGTCAAGTTTCAAAATGGAAGGGACAAAATGCTTGAATAATCGGTCCCTAGACTTTCACACTACTTAAACTAACTTATGCTAAGAACAACACACACACCTACGTCCGAGGGAGGACCCGAACCTCCGGCGGGAGGGGTCGCGCAGTCCGTGACGTGACGCCTCAAACCGCGCTGCCACTCCGCGCGGTAAAGGTCATTCTTCCCGCTAGTGTTGTAAGTATGGACACAACTGTACTTCTCAAGTTGTGGTGATTATTTACGTCGAATTTCGTTTGCGAATATGGTGAGTACTGTGACGAAACTGTTAAAATGCCTAGCTCCTTGAGCAGGTACTTACATGACGACTGTAGGTGAACACCACACATTATTCTTACTGCTCGTTTATGTGCAACGAATAATTTCTTTCTAAGTGACGAACGAGCTGCTTCTCCAGGCCGTGAAGACCCAACATGTGTCTACCGGCCGCCGTGTCATCCTCTGGCTTGCAGCCCCAAGCGGATGCGGTGTGGAGGGGAACGTGGTCACCATACCGCTCTCCTGGCCGTTTGGAGACTTTTCAGACTTTGGTGCCACTACTACTCAAGTAGGTGCTCAATCGACATCGCGCCGCTGAGTGCACTACGTACCAGTTCTCACACCAAGCAAGAATCCTTGGCAGTGCAGGGAGTCGAACCCGGGTCTTCCGATGGCAGCTGACCAGTCAGTTACAGAGACGGACCTTTAAGTGGTGAGTGACCCCAGAAGATTATTCTATAAGAATATAGTGAGCGGAGATACACTACTGGCCATTAAAATTGCTACACCACGAAGATGACGTGCTACATACGCGAAATTTAACCGACAGGAAGAAGTTGCTGTGATTTGCAAATGATTAGCTTTTCAGAGCATTCACACAAGGTTGGCGCCGGTGGCGACACCTACAACGTGCTGACATGAGGAAAGTTTCCAACCGATTTCTCATACACAAACAGCAGTTGACCGGCGTTGCCTGGTGAAACATTGTTGTGATGCCTCGTGTTTTAAGGAGGAGAAATGCGTACCATCACGTTCCCGACTTTGATAAAGGTCGGATTATAGCCTATCGCGATTCCGGTTTATCGTATCGCGACATTGCTGCTCGCGTTGGTCGAGATCTAATGACTGTTGGCAGAACATGGAATCGGTGGTTTCAGGAGGGTAATACGGAACGCCGTGCTGGATCCCAACGGTCTCGTATCACTAGCAGTCGAGATGACAGGCATCTTATCTGCATGGCTGTAACGGATCGTGCTGCGACGTCTCGATCCCTGAGTCTGCAGATGGGGACGTTTGCAAGACAACAACCATCTGCACGAACAGTTCGACGACGTTTGCAGCAGCATGCACTATCAGCTTGCAGACCATGGCTGCGGTTACCCTTGACGCTGCATCACAGACAGGAGCCCTTGCCATCGTGAACTCAGCGACGAACCTGAGTGCACGAATGGCAAAACGTCATTTTTTCGGATGAATCCAGGTTCTGTTTTCAGCATCATGATGGTCGCATCCGTGTTTGGCGACATCGCGGTGATCGCACATTGGAAGCGTGTATTCTTCATCGTCATACTGGCGTATCACCCGGCGTGATGTCACGGGGCGCCACTGGTTACACGTCTCAATCACCTTTTGTTCGCACTGACGACACTTTGAACAGTGGACGTTACATTTCAGATGTGTTACGACCAGTGGCTCTACCCTTCATTCGATCCCTGCGAAACCCTACATTTCAGCAGGATAATGCACGACCACATGTTGCAGGTCCTGTGCGGGCCTTTCTGGATACAGAAAATGTTCGACTGCTGCCCTGGTCAGCACATTCTCCAGATGTATCACCAATTGAAAACGTCTGGTCAATGGTGGCCGAGCAAGTGGCTCGTCACAATACGCCAGTCACTACTCTTGATGAACTGTGGTATCGTGTTGAAGCTGCATGGGCAGCTGTACCTGTACACGCCTTCCAAGCTCTGTTTGACTCAATGCCCAGGCGTATCAAGGCCGTTATTACGGCCAGAGGTGGTTGTTCTGGGTACTGATTTCTCAGGATCTATGCACCCAAATTGCGTGAGAATGTAATCACATGTCAGTTCTAGTATAATACGAGGGCTGTCCAGAAAGTAAGTTACGATCGGTCGCGAAATGGAAACGACTATGAAAATCCGATTAAGCTTTGCAAAGATGTATTGGACAGTGTCTCTAGTATGACTCTAGGTAGAATTATGTCGCTCTTTTCATTCCTCAGCTCTTAGTGAGCGCGTAAAGATGTTATAGAAAATAGTGTCTCCCGCCAAGTTCGACAGCCTGGTGAGAGTTTTCCCCTGAAGCTATGCAACCAACATTACATAACTGTCGTGCGGTTTATTCTTCAAGACAATTCTCAGCCTCATTCTGCAGGGGCAATGAAGACGTTCCTGCATCGTTTCAATTGGAAATGTTTGGTTACCCACAATACAGCCCGTAATTGTCTCCCACTGAGTTTCATCTCTGCTCAAACGAACCGCTGGCTATGAAGACAACATTTTGGCACAGACAACGAGCTTTAGGCCAGCGTAGAGAACTGGCGGAAAGCACTGGCGACTGCCTTCTATGATGAGGGTATTGGAAAGTTGGGACAACGCTACGACGAATGTCTGAGTCAGAACGGCGACTACGTAGAGAAGTAGTTGAAAGGTGTAGCTAACTGTTACAAATGAAACATTTCTGATTTTAACTGTGATTTTCATTTTGCAATCAATCGTAACTTACTTTCTGGACAGCCCTCGTATATTTGTCCAATGAATACCCGTTTATCATCTGCATTTCTTCTTGGTGTAGCAATTTTAATGGCCAATAGTGTATGAAAAGCGTTTCAGGAGGTTGATCAGTTTGTTTTTAAGATTAGCAATTTCACATAGAGCAATGGGACGCAGAAGGGGAGGTTGTAACGCCGGAAATGCATATCCTCCTATTTCCATCTGTTGTACTATAAATTTTTTCTTTATTTTGATACCTGAAGATATAACATTTGTGTGTCTTTATATATTGTAATTGTTTTACTATTTGTGTGTATATATATATATACATATATATATATATATATATATATATATATATATATATATATATATATAATGTATTTATGTCGATGTATAATTGGTTTGTTTTATAAATATTATTTGTATTTTTACGCCGGGTCTTGCCTAGGGAAAACTATGCTATCGAACGATTACATCGATAGGTCGTGTGGAGAACCAAAGTGTTTAGGATCTTTGGTAGTGTTAACTCTGCCGCGTGGAGCGCGGGCAGAGCAGAGAGAGAGTCTGGCTGGAGTAGTGCAGTGGAGCAGATGTGTTGTGTGACGCTCCCGCGAGTTGCCGCGCTTTCGGGGTTTGGCAGCATGTAATTGCGCTCGAATTGCTATGATAGTTTTTGACACGGTGTCGCGGACGGGAAGCGTTAGCTGGCACACGTCAAGAGCCCGTTTCGGCTGGAGACCGTGTCGAGAAGAAGGCGCGCCAACATCCAGCTTCTGCAACAGCGACGGCCGACACCTCCTCGATCGACGACTTCAAACCTTCAATCAACCAACAAGGAAGACTGGAAAGCACGTAAAGTTTTAGAACTGTGTGGCAGACCTCAGATTTTAAAACTGTTGCATCACAAAATTACGGCAACTTAGCATGAACCTTTGTTGCTCATTGTCCCAATTGCATTACCAAGCAGGGTCCCTTCCTTTTCCGAAATGAACCCGAGTGTCGTTGAAATTCAGACGCCAGCATTAAAGTAATATCATTCCATTTCACTGCTTTCATTTCAAAGTTCAGTTAAGGTATTCATAGCTGGCTACAATATTTAGATTACACAAGCACAAATTAAGAGTGCGAGTTTTGTTACCGTATTTTGGCTTACCTGTGACTGCAGCTCAGCTTGGTACGTGCTAAATTTTACTATTGTTAATTGTTCAGAATCATTTAATTCAAGTTCAAAGTTAAATCTCTTATTTCTAAATTGCGTAGATTCAAGTAGCTTTTGAAATGATTGTTGAGGTAGCCCAAGACTAACCGTATTTTACTGAATTTCGATGTGCTTCAGAAACAAAGCTCACTATTAATTTCAGTCACTAAATTAACTTTCAATTTTCCGTTTTTATTAATTCTTTTGCTAAATTAAGTCAGAGTGTAGCGAAATTTATTACTTCTGACAAACTTTAAGTTTTCACACTACACGTGTCAACCTTCAGTTGCCACGCTTCTAGTGCTAATTATATGTGTAATAACCTTTCTTTTTCAGTTACTATAGTAATTGTCCATAGGACTGGCGACCGTAATTTCCCCGAAATTTCAAATATCTAATTACCGCTAGTGAATTGTTAACGTAACCGCCGCACATTTACTTTCTTTATTAACTTTACCCCTTTTCAAAATTAATTTCCACCAGTTTCATTTGCATTTTTCCTTTCATTTAGATGTAACCCTTTCCTCCCTCTTTACCGACAGATTAACTTCGGTGACGATTGCTTTTCCCAAATTCCCATTAGGTACACGCGGTTTAATTTTTCACTGTCATTAAGGTCTATAAGTGAGGGGGAGGTTACAAGGTGATATTAACAGTCATCTACGGACTGTGAATAATGGTAAAATGTAAGTGAGGAGCGCGAATGTGAGTGCGCGGTTGCGTGGGTTTGTGTGTGTGTGTGTGTGTGTAAAACTAGGGAAGAGGCTGGAAACAGAGATTAAGTGGATTATATTGCGAGGAGGAGGGGTGGATAGAGACGAGCCGATCCCAGAAAATGTGCCGGAGTGCGGCGTATTGGTTGGGCAGTGTGCGTGTGCATGTGTGTGTGTGTGTGTGTGTGTGTGTGTGTGTGTGTGTGTTTGTGTGTATGTGAGAGAGAGAGAGGAGGAGGGCGGGGGGTGAGAGAAGAGGCAAACTGGTAATAGAGGCAGGGGAGGGCAGCGAGCAGAGCCCCGCCGACAGCAGCTGTGGTGGCTGGCGGCTTCCGCGGGCAGAGATACATCTCGATTGCGCCGCCACGCGGAATCAATTTGTGTCCGGCCGTGATTGATTGCCAGACGGAGGCCAGCCGAGGGCCAAGTCCCGCCGTTCCGCCACGTCGCGCCGGGGGCGAGCGGGCTTATCACCCGCTAAGGCAGGGATCCCCCGGGAGAAGCTGCGGCGAGGAAGGATAGCGCTCCCACGGGGAACGTCTGCTGCCGGCGCCCCTTCCTCCTCTAGCGACGTGTTATATGGCTGACAGAGAATACCCATGTTACTCTCGTAAAGTGAGTTGTCAACTCGGGCCTAGACAGCTGTCTAAGAAAGAGTCAGTCACGTATCCCTCTGAACACTTATCCGGGTATGCTGCGGTGCCTTCAGAAGTACACTACTGGTGTAGTGGGACGCGAAATTGAAGCGTCACCCATCCACCAGTGTCAGCCCAGTTTGCAGGTGAATATAAATTTAATTTAGTGTTTTGTTTATGTATTTTTGTAACCTTTGTAATTGTTGTGAATTATCTAAAGTTTTGTATTTATTTTTTACGTTTCATGTACGGAGAGGGCGGCGCAACGAACGGTGACAGCATCTGTACTGCCGGGGCCAAAGAGAAAATTGCTGGCCACAATACGTCGCGGGTCGACAGCCAGAGTGCAACAGAAGATCCTGAAACCGAGTTGTTGCGTCGTGCTTCTAAAAACTGAAAAAATAAGAATTTGTAATGTTTCTACAACAATGACGCCATAGAAAGTTTAATCATGTTGTAAATGTTCAGTCCTATCTTGTCAAGACTCAGGTTCACGTCTATATGTAGTATATAGGAAGATAATAAACTAGTGTATACTATAAAAGTTTAAATACGTGTTCCGAGAATTTATTTATGAAGAATTATATTAAGGAAGAAGTATCACTGATTTATTTGACAAGATTATTAATTTTTGACAACGTTCATCGCGAGTTTGAGTCTTAAAAGTTTATTCAATGTGGTTTTAATATTTATTAAAGCAGATAACTTGCATTAATATAATTTCTGAGAAGAAACAAACGACATCTAAATTGAAAAAAGTTTGCGCAAACCAATTGGACTGAGTGACGTAATTCTGCGCATACGACTCAATTGATGATGTTTTAATTACAGTTTCGTTCAAGAACCATTCAGAGACAATTTAATAAGAATTTAAATAATTTTGAAGTGTGTTGTAACTCACGTAGGTGACGAAGTCTGCACATGGTCATATGTCAAAAGAAAATCATTTATACAAAACTTAAGTCGTTACACTACACCGTGGCGACCTTATAAACAGGACTTGTGTGCAACGAAGGCTCACAGGTACGAAACAATTAAAACATCAAGAGTCCTTCGGAAGTCAACGAGAGTCTTCGTGGAGCCTTCACCAGCCAGCGGCGACTTCGCGGGTGTGGGCAACTGACGGAGCGCAGCCAAGTGGTACGGTCACGCAGTTATTCTACGAGAAGGCGCATCTGTTGGGTACCAGCTGAACGCTGCAAATCCCCAAAAACCTTTTCTCCCTAAACTAACAGGTCCAGTACGTCAGCTGGGGGGCGTTCCTCCAGCTGATATTAGAGGTGTTGCTGAGGGCTTCGCCTGTCTACGGTGGGGCCGGGCGTGGTTGCAGCCAGTAACGTCTCCGGTGTTCGACTCAGCGTCCTGCCGGTTGCGGAAGCGGGGTCGCAGCATCTCAGCGGCTGCATCGACGGCTGTTACTTCTGCAGCCCATAGCAGCACACTGATCACCCAGAACTACAAACTACAATATTAGTGTCCGGTGAGTCTGTTTTAAGTTGGAAGTGGAGTGTTGTACATAGGGAGTGTGCTTTTAATAGGATTGTTGATTACAAGTCTGCGTGTGTAACTAGTTAATATCTTACAATAATGTCGGGAAGTGAAATGTCAGACGAAGAGCAATCTGTGTCTGATAGGAGCATGAGATCCCTTCTTAGGGCGATCGCTAAATTAAAACAATCTAACGAAGAATCTACTGCTAGATTAAAAGAGGAATTAAAACAATTTAACGAAGAATCTACTGCTAGATTAAAAGAGGAATTAAAACAAGCTAACGAAGAATATACTGCTAGATTAAAAGAGGAACTTAAAGGGGAGCTAAAGAGGCTTCTAAAGTTGAAATGCAGGAAACACTAGTAGGGCTTAGTAATAAGATTGCTGATAATTGTAAAAGGTTAGAAGAACATATCCAGGAATCGCGTGAGGAAAAAGCTCGCATGTGAAATGATATTACTGGCTTAACCACGAGACTAGATAATGTCAATGCCTTAGTTGTAAATGAAATAGAGAAAAATAACGATAAGTTACGAGATGAATTTTCTATGCAAACAGACACTGTTCGTAGAGAATTATTAGAATCTATTAAAGAGGTTTCTACCAAACCTGTAGAGATTTCTTCAATAGATAATGTAGAGTTAGAGACATTAACTCATCGTGTAGAAAAAGATCATACTGAAATAGAAAACATGAAATTTTTAATTACCGAAATATGCAGTAACCTTGAGACTTCCAAAGATAATAACATTGACGAAGGTACAGAGCGTTCACATCGTGAACACAGTGAAGAATCGATATTAGCTAACCGTGTATCCAATACAGAAATGCGAATACAGGAAACTAGTAAACGGTTATAGGAATTAGATAATAATGAAAAAATTTCAAGTAGTAGAAGTAATAACGTAATCAGAGACGACAGTCGCATCGTGTTTGCTAGCTCGGACGACAACAATACAAATAAAGAAATCGCGGCAAGCAAATCCGACGCAACTCCGTCTCTGCAATCTAAACAAAATCCAACTATGTCTCTCGCAGAATGTTGGGATGATATAACGACAAATTCAAATGTAGCAAGTCGATTTCCTGTATTCAAACCAGGAGGCGAACTGCACCCTATAATCTTTATAAAAGCTTTTGAAACTTCATCATCTCCTAAATGGAGTAATGAAAAACGGATTCAATTTGTAATAGGACATTTAGAAGCAGAAGCTGCAGAATGGGCAGTACTGCATAGAACTGAATTTAGGGACTGGGATGATTTTGTTAAGCAGTTTAAACAAAATTATTGGTCAAGAGGAAAACAACAACACTTAACTTTAGAGCTGTTAGACCCTCCTCCATATTCTAAACGGTGGGGAGGTTATAGGAATTATTTCGAATGGCATTTAAACCGTGCTAAATTAATTGAAGAACCAATTATTGAAAGTCATCTAATACGAGTCCTAATTAGTAGGTTACCGTATTATGTAAAGGAAAGAAAAATGTTATTCTACGAATTGTCCATCCGAACGAGAAAAGGAAAATCTTGTATTAGTACGATCTCATCCTAAAAGTTCGAAGGTCAATAAGGAATGTAGAAAATTCTTCTTTATCTTGGAAGGTCCATATGTTGTACGTAAGATTGTACATCCCAAAGCGTTAATTCTTATGGAACCTTCATCAGGTGTAATTAAAGGATTATATAGTGTCGATCAAATGAAACCCTTCATTCGTAAATAAGTTAATATTTAGTATATGTTACATACGGAAGAGCGTTCACAGTTTATTCATGTGAAGTTTTTCGTGATAGTTACGTGTTATTTTAAAGAAATGACAGGAAGTTTAAACAAGTGCTCTACAATAGTCTACCGGTATTTCAAAAAGGGAAAGATAACTAAAAGGGGATTTATATGGAAGAGAGTTTTGTTGTTAGGTCAGAAGGAATTTTGTATATTTTATATTTACTCGGATAGTAGGAACCAAAGGGGATGGTTAATAATTTTAGGGACCGTGGGCGTCCAGAGCTATACGGCTCACGAGAACATAGCAGAGTGCCTTTAATAGAGATTTGTAATAGTGTTAATATAGAACACACCAAACGGGGCTCTCTCGCTCGTTTCTCCTAAATAAATTGCCATTACCCAATAAAGTGTCCGAAGGTAAAGAAAGCCGTGCCGAGTTTCTAAAGAAAGTTTTGCTTGATTTCTTCTTGACCTCAGGCATAAATAAAGCATTAGGGAAAAGAACGACGTAAAGTAAATAGTACTATTAGTTATTGTGAGAAACTTATTAGTAATATATATTTTGGAAAGAATAACTCTAGTAAATGAATAAAACTGAAACTAACCTATCACAATTTGAACGCTCTGTCCTAATGTAACAACGTTAAAGAACATACTAAATTATTATTTACTAGCAACGATTAAATGAAAAGGAGTAATCTCCATATATTCGGTTGTGAATTACCATAATAGCACAATTAAAAGTAAATGACAAATAGTCACAACAATATTGTCATAAAAGGGTTGAATCTATCTAAGAGCAAGGACTTTAGATTACGGAAAATGTGAGAAAAATGTATAATATTAACAGTTAAATATTGTATATAGAAGAAGTTTTATTTTCGGTTAAAACCTGACAAACTGAACTTGTGGGTGGGGTATGTAGTGGGACGCGAAATTGAAGCGTCACCCATCCACCAGTGTCGGCCCAGTTTGCAGGTGAATATAAATTTAATTTAGTTTTTTGTTTATGTATTTTTGTAATCTTTGTAATTTTTGTGAATTATCTAAAGTTTTGTATTTATTTTTTATGTTTCATGTACGGAGAGGACGGCGCAACGAACGGAGACAGCATCTTCACTGCCAGGGCCAGAGAGAAAATTGCTGGCCACTATACGTCGCGGGTCGACAGCCAGAGTGCAACAGAAGATCCTGAAACCGAGTTGTTGCGTCGTGCTTCTAAAAACTGAAAAAATAAGAATTTGTAATGTTTCTACTACAATGACGCCATAGAAAGTTTAATCATGTTGTAAATGTTCAGTCCTATCTTGTCAAGACTCAGGTTCACGTCTATATGTAGTATATAGGAAGATAATAAACTAGTGTATTCTATAAAAGTTTAAATACGTGTTCCGAGAATTTATTTATGAAGAATTTTATTAAGGAAGAAGTATCACTGATTTATTTGACAAGATTATCAATTTTTGACAACGTTCATCACGAGTTTGAGTCTTAAAAGTTTATTCAATGTGGTTTTAATATTTATTAAAGCAGATAACTTGCATTAATATAATTTCTGAGAAGAAACAAACGACATCTAAATTGAAAAAAGTTTGCGCAAACCAATTGGACTGAGTGACGTAATTCTGCGCATACGACTCGATGATGTTTTAATTACAGTTTCGTTCAAGAACCATTCAGAGACAATTTAAAAAGAATTTAAATAATTTTGAAGTGTGTTGTAACTGACGTAGGTGACGAAGTCTGCACATGGTCATATGTCAAAAGAAAATCATTTATACAAAACCTACGTCGTTACACTACACTGGCCATTAAAATTGCTACACCAAGAAGAAATGCAGATGATAAACGGGTATTCATTGGACAAATATATTATACTAGAGCTGACATGTGATTACATTTTCACGCAATTTGGGTGCATAGATCCTGAGAAATCAGTACCGAGTACAACCACCTCTGGCCGTAATAACGGCCGTGATACGCCCGGGCAATGAGTCAAACAGAGCTTGGATGGCGTGTGCAGGTACAGCTGCCCATGCAGCTTCAACACGATACCACAGTTCATCAAGAGTAGTGACTGGGGTATTGTGACGAGCCAGTTGCTCGGCCACCATTGACCAGACGTTTTCAATTGGTGATACATCTGGAGAATGTGCTGACCAGGGCAGCAGTCGAACATTTTCTGTATGCAGTAAGGCCCGTACAGGAATTGCAACATGCGGTCGTGCATTATCCTGCTGAAATATACGGTTTCGCAGGGATCGAATGATGGGTAGAGCCACGGGTCGTAACACATCTGAAATGTAACGTCCACTGTTCAAAGTGCCGTCAATGCGAACAAGAGGTGACCGAGATGTGTGACCAATGGCACTCCATACATCTTGCCGCATGATACGCCAGCATGGCGATGACGAATACACACTTATAATGTGCGTACACCGCGATGTCGCCAAACACGGATGCGACCATCACGATGCTGTAAACAGAACCTGGATTCATCCGAAAAAGTGACTTCTGCCATTCGTGCACCCAGGTTCGTCGTTGAGTACACCATCGCAGGCGCTCCTGTCTGTGATGCAGCGTCAAGGGTAACCTCAGCCATGGTCTCCGAGCTAATAGTCCATGCTGCTGCAAAGGCCGTCGAACTGTTCGTGCAGATGGTTGTTGTCTTGCAAACGTCCCGAACTGTTGGCGCGGGGATGGAGACGTGGCTGCACGATCCGTTACAGCCGTGCGGATAAGATGCCTGTCATCTCGACTGCTAGTGATACGAGACCGTTGGGATCCAGCGGGGCGTTCCGTATTACCCTCCTGAACCCACCGATTCCATATTCTGCTAACAGTCATTGTATCTCGACCAATGCGAGCAGCAATGTCGCGATACGATAAACCGGAATCGCGATAGGCTACAATCCGACCTTTATTAAAGTCGGAAACGTGATGGTACGCATTTCTCCTCCTTACACGAGGCATCACAACAACGTTTCACCAGGCAACGCCGGTCAACTGCTGTTTGCGTATTAGAAATCGGTTGCAAACTTTCCTCATGTCAGCACGTTGTAGGCGTCGCCACCGGCGGCAACCTTGTGTGAATGCTCCGAAAAGCTAATCATTTGCATACCACAGCATCTTCTTCCTGTCGGGTAAATTTCGCGTCTGTAGCACGTCATCTTCGTAGTGTAGCAATTTTAATGGCCAGTAGTGTATATCACACCGTCCCTACAAGCGCACACACTCCATATCCTATACCATCGCAACTTCAACAGATTCTCTGTCTCAAATAACCACCTATCCCCCTCCACATCAGTGTTCTCTCTTCCCTCTCCATCCCTTCTCTCGATACCACAGCCCTTTTCGGCTCCCCACTATTCATCCCAACACTTACTTCCATCTCCCGAAAGAACCAAATGTTTTTCCTCTCCCCAAAACCCTTTTTCCCCCGTACACGGCCTTCAGATTTTAGTGATAGTGAAGTGCTCCATTTTAATGGTCGTCGTCCTCGTTTTCAACGCTTTTTAAACATCTATTTTTTTCTTTTTATCTTTGCCTGTTAGTCTTTTCGATTTTAATTTAAAACAAAAAGGAAACGAACAAAACCGAGATTGTATTTTGCGTAAATAGCATCACGTAATCATCCTTTTATACGTTTTTAAAGACTCTTTAAATAAGCCTCCTTACATTTTGCTTGCCGCGCGGTCTTAGGCGTCTTGTCACGGTTCGCGCGGCTTCCCCCGTCGGAGATTCGAGTCCTTCCTCGGGCATGGGCGTGTGTTTCGTCCTTAGCGTAAGTTAGTTTAAGTTAGATTAAATAGTTTGTAAGCTTAGGGACCGATGACCTCAGCAGTTAGGTCCCATAAGACCTTACTACTAATTTCCAAATTTTCCCAAACATTTTGCTTCTGATGTCTCTATTTATATTGTAAAAGGTTTCGACTGTAGAGTGGCATATTGTACTACTGGCAGCCTATACAGAAACACCCTGAAAAGTTTGTAAGGGTTTTGCAGAATAGATTGTGCTGGGAAATAACTCTTAAGGGGGGAAAAAATCATACGTCACGCCGTTTCCTAGCTAATGGGCGTTAAAGTTACCCGGTCAGGCCTTGCGCGCGCAAAATGAAGCGATCCGCCCGATACAATTACTGTCAGTTGTTCTTACAGCGTATAGATCACAGCGTACGAGACTACTCAGCCTTCGGCTCGGTTTCGATCCTTACCAGCACCCCGTGTCCAGTTATTGCATCTCTCTCTTGTTCACTATGAGGAAACCCAATGAAGAACACGTTTGGTGGCACCACCTCTGGAAGACCGCTTGAATTTGCCCGCACGACGGCCTGACTGGCTAACTTCAGCGCTAATTAACTCGGAAACGGTGCAACATATAAACTTTTTTCTTAACAATTGTTTCTCAGCACAGCCTGCTCTGCAACACTCATACATGCTTTTCAGACTGCTTCTGACCGCTCTTTTTGGGCGAGGCAGATGAAATAACACTAAAAAAAAAAGAAAAAAAAGAAAAAGACGTCATGAACCATCATTTCGTATACTGAATTAATCTTTTAAATTTACGTCCATACTACAGTGGATCTGTTTGCGGTCTCCAACGGTCTTAAGAAATATTTAAGGTTTTCACACGTATCTGATTCAGTAACTGTTTAATATTTGCTGTATTTCACAACTCATTGGCATGTTGCCATCTTCATGTACTCGCATGCTATTATATTAATTTCCCTTGTGGTGAAGAACTTCCTTTCAGGTGTTCACTGGGTGTGTCAGTTACGTTACGTGGCGAAATGCTGCCTCTGTTGTGTGGTCTTCAGTTCGAAGACTCGTCCAATGCAGCTAGCCATGCTAAACAATCATATGCAACTCTCTTCATCTCTGCACAACTACCGCGTCCTACACCCAATTCAGTCTACTTCCTGTATTCAAAGCCGTGGTCTCCCTCTATAATTTTTAACCCCTAACTTCCTTCTAGTACCCGATTGGCAATTCCACAGGCTGTGTCCTATCAACCGAACCCTTCTTTTAGTCATGTAGTGCCATAAATTTTTTTTTGCCCTAATTCGGCTCACTACGTCGTCGTTAGTTACTCGATCCACCAATCTAGCCTTCACCATTCTTCTGCAGCACCACATTTCTAAAAATTCTATCTTCTCCTTGTCTGAACTGCCTGTCGTCCACGTTTCAGTTCAATCCAAGGCTACACTCGGGACAAATACCTCAAGAAAATACTTCCTAACATTTAAATTGATATTAGATTCCTTCACTTCCGATTAGAAAATTAAATAGAAATTAATGTACATCATTTCATGAATTACACTAATTGTCGTTTAGGTGAGAAGAATGACTTCTTGCGCTTTGCAGAATATTTGGCGCACTTCTTGCACACTGAAAATACATACACGAACACAAACATAACTTCAGAATCTATACAGAGACCTTTGCACTGGAGTGGCTGGAACGGGCCACACAGTGGTCAAAATTTTGCGTATTGCTTTATCGTCAGTACTGGACATAACAGGAAACAAAACTGTTTTTATTCTGTTGGGCACAGTCATAAGAAAATAAAAATAAAGATGTAAACACATTTCCATTTGATAAACACAAGCGAAAGGATATAAACAAAACCTTACAAAAGATTCCAGTGCAAACGCTACAGTTTCTCTGCGCTGTCATTTTGCATAACACTTTGTATATGAACCAATAGGCGCTAACGTGCATACAATACAAAGAAAAAGTGAATAAACAAGCAAGAATACAACTTATGGGAAAAAATAATTAAGGATAAAAAATTAAATTTCATAAGAGATAGGAAGAAATACAAGAAAATAAAAGCAAAGCAAATAAATAATATAAAAAACAACTTCTCTATTATAGATAAATAAAGATAAATATGGAACCTGTAAACAAATAAATGTGTTATATCTTTCTATTTATCTTTCTTTTCCCTATTAATAAAGAAAGATTAAATAATATGATAAGGCGTACTCATTGTCAAATTGTCGCGCTCGTCACCATCGGAACGCATGCTACCGCCATCCTTGGTGGGACACAACGACTGCAAACAGTTCGTCTTAGCTTGGCTCATGCATTCCCAAAGCATTTGAGCTCTAGAGAATGTGGAGGCCATTCCATCCGACTGATTCTATGCTGGATTAGGAAGGTGTTCACAAGATTGTAATGATGGAGGCGTGCTTTGTAGTCCATCAGCGTGAATTCCGCACCAATATGTTCACCCAATGAAGCCACGTTGCGTACAAGGATGTCATCCCGATACTTCACACTAGCCATCCTCCCATGTATTGGCACAGGGGAGCGTCCTGCGGCCATACATGGTTTCACCCCGAAACGTAACAAAATTGCTTTGATAAAGGTGACGGCCTACAACACAAACACATAAACGTTGTCCTTGTTACCTACACATACATATATCAATATTGTTATGGTGGAGACAAATACGGATATCATCAGTAAACAGCGCTGTGTCCCACTGCTGTCTAGTCCATAAAGAGTGGTTTCATGGCCATGCGATACGAGTCTCTTTCCGAACCCGATTTAGAGGGGGGCACTACAGAGATTCTCTGGCCTATAATCTCTACTAATGGAGCTTTTTCCGTATCATTTGTGTTGACACCTGCACCTCTGTAGTTGCTTGGAACTGGCGACGTGGACGTGTAGCATTGCATTCAGGATTTCTGTTTGCTGTTACACGCAAATATCGATCCAGCACAGCTGTTGTTTTCCTTCCGCGGCCACTTCCGCGACAATCCTCAAATTATCCTGTCGCTAGAAACTGGTTCCAGATTCTAGAGGCACCTCTTTGATTCACAGGGACATTCTCTGCGACTTCCATCTTTGACATCCCCTTCTCCATTAGAGTGACAATACCGAGACTGTGATCGTACGTTATTGTTGTTTTCATTGCAGCCGGCCGGGATGGCCGCTCGGTTCTAGGCGCTATAGTCTGGAACCGCGTGACCGCTACGGTCGCAGGTTCGAATCCTGCCTCGGGCCTGGATGTGTGAGATGTCCTTAGGTTAGTTAGCTTTAAGTAGTTCTAAGTTCTAGGGGACTGATGACCTCAGAAGTTAAGTCCCATACCGCTCAGAGCCATTTGAACCATTTTTCATTACAATCGTGAACCAGCACAACTCTTATAATGGCATATATCACAAGTACTGAAATGTTTGCGGGTGACACGGTTCCATAGACGGCGCATACTGCCCTCCCACGGCAAAAAAACGAGGACTATCAATCCTTATAGCGTTATTCCAATTTTTCAACAGTTTTCAACTAAACATCGCTAAGGATGAACGTGAACCGAACACCTTTCACAATTTTGCAGTTCTTAGCACATTTAATTTGCTCTTCTTCATTGCTAGCGAAGAGTCTGGCGAATGCTTCGGCATTTCTTCTATGGCAGACGGCTGTCGATTCAGTGTCAGTGGGGTCTGGCAATGATTTCTCTGTCTGGACATGAAGGTTGGTCCTTCCATCTCTGCCCAGGCCCACGCGAGGAACATGAAACAAGTGAAATAAAACAAGTTTTTCAAAATATCACATGCTCATGCTGAAACATATAAGAATCTTTGAATATTTCAAAATTTATTAACACCTACTTGC
The DNA here is from genome assembly GCF_023864345.2 of Schistocerca serialis cubense. NCBI lineage: Eukaryota > Metazoa > Arthropoda > Insecta > Orthoptera > Acrididae > Schistocerca > Schistocerca serialis. Next base: position 297,024,959 of record NC_064644.1, on the reverse strand, counting down.
CATATATCATGTGGCGGAAAATTATCGATGATATGGCCCATAAAACACTGTATCACCACATCTCGCGTAGGGCGCAGAGGTGTACAAATTCTCCTTCCAGCCTACCTACCGCTATTTCCACTAGAGACGGGAAAAGTCGTTCATCCCTGGGAACTAGTTCACTGGTGATCGCTCTTTTTTGGGAACCGTTCATTTTTACTCGTCCACCGTTCTCCCTGCTTGATATATGGTTCTCTTGATAAATGGTTCTTATGAAATACGAATAAAAGAAATTATTCAGGTAGTGAAGGGAGACGAAAATTAGTCATGAGTGACTGGAATTCGACGGTAGGAAAAGGAAGAAAAGGAAACGTAGTAGGTGAATATGGATTGGGGCTAAGAAATGAAAGAGGAAGCCGCCTGGCAGAATTTTGCACAGAGCATAACTTAATCATAGCTAACAACTGTTTCAAGAATCATGCAAGAAGGTTGTACACATGGAAGAACCCTGGAGATAGTAAGAGGTTTTAGATAGATTATATAATGGTAAGACAGAGATTCAGGAACCAGATTTTAAAATGTACGACATTTCCAGGAGCAGATGTGGACTCTGACCACAATCTATTGGCTATGAACTGTAGATAAAAACTGAAGAAACTGCAAAAAGGTGTGAATTTAAGGAGATGGGACCTGGATAAACTGAAAGAACCAGAGGTTGTACAGAGTTTCAGCGAGAGCATAAGGGAACAATTGACAGGAATGGGGAAAGAAATACGGTAGAAGAAGAATGGGTAGCTTTGAGGAATGAAATAGTGAAGGCAGCAGAGGATCAAGTAGGTAAAAAGACGAGGGCTAGTAGAAATCCTTGGGTAACAGAAGAGATACTGAGTTTAATTGATGAAAGGAGAAAATACAAAAATGCAGTAAGTGAAGCAGGCAAAAAGGAATACAAACGTCTGAAAATTGAAATCAACAGGAAGTGCAAAATGGCTAAGCAGGATGTAAGGACGTAGAGGCTTATCTCACGAGGGGTAAGATAGATACTGCCTACAGGAAAATTAAAGAGACCTTTGGAGAAAAGAGAACCACTTGCATGAATATCAAGAGCTCAGATGGAAACCCAGTTCTAAGCAAAGAAGGGAAGGCAGAAAGGTGGAAGAAGTATATAGAGGGACTATACAAGGGCGATGTACTTGAGGACAATATTATGGAAATGGAAGAGGATGTAGATGAAGATGAAATGGGAGATATGATACTGCGTGAAGAGTTTGACAGAGCACTGAAAGACCTGAGTCGAAACAAGGCCCCGGGAGTAGACAACATTCCATTGGAACTAGTGACAGCCTTGGGAGAGCCAGTCCTGACAATACTCTACCATCTGGTGAGCAAGATGTATGAGACAGGCGAAATTTCCTCAAACTTCAAGAAGAATATAAGAATTCCAATCTCAAAGAAAGCAGGTGTTGACAGATGCGAAAATTACCGAACTATCAGTTTAATAAGTCACAGCTGCAAAATACTAACGCGAATTCTTTACAGACGAATGGAAAAACGGTAGACGCCGACCTCGGGGAAGATCAGTTTGGATTCCGCAGAAATATTGGAACAAGTGAGGCAATACTGACCCTACGACTTATCTTAGAAGAAAGATTAAGGAAAGGCAAACCTACGTTTCTAGCATTTGTAGACTTAGAGAAAGCTTTTGACAATGTTGACTGGAATACTCTCTTTCAAATTCTGAAGGTGGCAGGGGTAAAATACAGGGAGCGAAAGGCTATTTACAATTTGTACAGAAACCAGATGGCAGTTATAAGAGTCGAGGGACATGAAAGGGAAGCAGTGGTTGGGCAGGGAGAGAGACAGGGTTGTAGCCTATCCCCGATGTTATTCAATCTGTATATTGAGCAAGCAGTAAAGGAAACAAAAGAAAAATACGGAGTAGGTATTAAAATCCATGGAGAAGAAATAAAATTTTGAGGTTCGCCGATGACATTGTAATTCTGTCAGAAATAGCAAAGGACTTGGAAGAGCAGTTGAACGGAATGGACAGTGTCTTGAAAGAAGGATATAAGATGAACATCAACAAAAGCAAAACGAGGATAATGGAATGTAGTCGAATGAAGTCGGGTGATGCTGAGGGAATTAGATTAGGAAATGAGAGACTTAAAGTAGTAAAGGAGTTTTGCTATTTGGGGAGCAAAATAACTGATGATGGTCGAAGTAGAGACGATATAAAATGTAGACTGAAAGCGATTCTGAAGAAGAGAAATTTGTTAACATCGAGTATTGATTTAAGTGTCAGGAAGTCGTTTCTGAAAGTATTTGTATGGAGTGTAGCCATGTATGGAAGTGAAACATGGACGATAAATAGTTTGGACAGGAAGAGAATAGAAGCTTTCAAAATGTGGTGCTACAGAAGAATGCTGAAGATTAGATTGGTAGATCACATAACTAATGAGGAGGTATTGAATAGGATTGGGGAGAAGAGGAGTTTGTGACACAACTTGACTAGAAGAAGGGATCGGTTGGTTGGACATGTTCTGAGGCATCAAGGGATCACCAATGGAGAGCTGCATCAAACCAGTCTCAGGACTGAAGTCCACAACGACAACAATGAAATACGACACTACCTCTTGCTGTTTCCCATCCCATGTTACATTCAAGCCCTTAGAAACAGATCTAGAATGGGCGTGCGAAGCGAACGAAACGAACAACAACTCGACACTGAACTATGAGAAGTCGGCAGTGGAACCGCGACGAGTGGCCACGCGAAGAAGGACGAGTTCGGCCGAGCGAGACCGAGACCGAGACAGACGGGAACGGGACTGAGGCTGGAACGAGACCAGCCGACGAGCCGTTGCGGGAACGAGACAGACCGTTTCCCGTTCCTGGAAACTATAAGTAGAAAGTCGTGACCGAAGTGAACTATGAAAGACCGTTCCTTAGAATTAGTTCCTCGTTCGTTCCGTTCATTTTGGTGAACCGTTCCTTTGGATCCGTTAGTTCGCGAACGACTCATCTCTAATCTCTACCGCAACCATGAAAGCACCGCAACGGTGACACAACACATCATGTATACTGAAGCAAAATGGTTAAAGCAGACCATTTGGGTTTCTACTAGCCTGGAAAGCTTCACGGGACCCGTTCAGTGTGCTGCATCTGACAACAGACTTCCTTATCAATCCGACGTGACTAGCCAAGTATACGTTTGCGTATGTAGTTTCACTGGAGCTCATTTATCACAACAGTAGGAGCGGTAAAATGAACAAACCAAACGTAAAGGAGGCTGAGGAAAACTTAAGAATTGGGGAATGTATGTCAATCACGAAACAGAGAGCAAGTCCAGTGGATGGAAAATGTCACGTGTTTATGAGGCAGTTTCAAATAAGTCGGTAGGTGTCCCGCAATGGAAATTGTGTAAAAGGTTACGACGCACTCGTTCGGGAACCTCGAGTGTGTTACGACATGTTTATGAGTCTGACCAGCAGCTTCCTGGCTCCATAAATATTTTGAAAGAGGACAAAGATCTAGTGGCTGACAGCTGTGTGCAAATGTGTGCTAAGGATTTGAGCCATTTATTAGTATGCAGGCTTTGTACATTTAGGGCAAATATTGATGGAAATAGGAAAAAATATTGCTCAGTGGACATTAAAAATCACATTCTGGTGTCATGCAACGTAGTGTGAAGAAAGCTTAGTATGAAGGAAAACCTTCTTTCAGGCATGTATTTTTAGATTAAACTAATATGTTTGCTAAAATGCATTTTTGGGAATTTAAAATGAACTATTTTGGAGACCTAGAGTGAATTCAGCGAACCTGCAATACACATCCTCGAAAAATTAATTAAAATTCGTATAACTGGGGCCGGCCGAAGTGGCCGTGCGGTTAAAGGCGCTGCAGTCTGGAACCGCAAGACCGCTACGGTCGCAGGTTCGAATCCTGCCTCGGGCATGGATGTTTGTGATGTTCTTAGGTTAGTTAGGTTTAACTAGTTCTAAGTTCTAGGGGACTAATAACCTCAGCAGTTGAGTCCCATAGTGCTCAGAGCCATTTGGTATAACTGGGGTCATATTTGGCTGGAACACACTAAGATTACAGAAACTAGACTTTCAAAATTTACTTTAGTTGGCATTTCAGTATAACAGACATCTTCAGGTTCTTAAGTGCAAAGGATCTCGACTTTCAGAGACAGTCCTCATTACATGAGATGTAGTCGCAGTTGCGAATACGATCAAGTATTAACTGTGCAAGGGAATGACGACAATGAAAATCTGTGTCGGACCGTAATTTGAACCCGGATTTCTCGCTTTACGCGAGCGGTTACATTAACTGCTTTGACTATCCATATCCGACTCGCAGCCAGACACATACTTCTAAATATCGTCGCTCCTGCGTCACAGCCTATACTCCTGTACACATTATGTCAATCCCGTATATGGGAGGACATTTTAATTGAATGGCCGCTGCCTAATATCGGCGGGTAAATACAATATGTCTGAAGGATCCTTTGCATCGTTCTTCTTCACAACACAGGTACTGCAATGCAGTATAGTTCTCATTACTATTGAAAACATGTATCAGAGGCGACGCGATGATGGTTCGAGTTGAGAATAGCCTGTACTAACCGAAAGAAGGTGAAGTTGCAGAGATAAACCGTTCACACCAAAATGAGTAAACAGGCCTGAAATACACCGAAAAGGAAGAAAGGACAAATAAAATCCATCATTTTTTGGCTTACAATGACCCAAAATGAATACATATTTCATTAGGAGACGTCTTGTGATACCCGCATATTTTCAACAACATCTGACCCTACTCATAAAACAACAATGGAAGCACACAGAATAAACTGCTGCGTAGCGTAACACAGGGAGTAGACAGGCGGGCAAGCAGCACTCCTTTAGCCTGTTTAGCTTGGGCATAACTTGGCTTGGATGGGAGGAAAGCAGCTTGTCCGTTCTACTGATTACGTGTCAGGCAAGCATGGGTGGGTTAAAAGCGGAGTGTAGCCTCACAATATATATATTCACTTATGAAATTTGTTATTAACAATCCGAACGGATTCAAAGGTAATAGCAGTGTACATGACTACAACACTAGGAGAAAGGATGATCTTCACTACTCAAGGTTAAATCTAGCTTTGGCTCAGAAGGGGGTAAATTATGCTGCCACAAAAGTGTTTGGTCACTTACCTAATAGCATCAAAAGTCTGACAGATAGCCATATAGCATTTAAAAGGAAATTAAAAGAATTTCTGAATGGCAACTCCTTCTACTCATTGGATGACTTTTTGGATATAGTAAGTGGGTAATTTCCCCACCCCCATCCAAAAAAAGTGTAATGTAATATTTCGTGTAATGTAATATCTTGGACAGACGCCTTTTATTAACCTGACACGTTCCACATCATTACGAAGTATCGTATTCATGATCTATGGAACAAGTACTAATCTAATCTAATCTAATCTCTCTGATACGGTGTCATGAGTGATCTGGAACGCAATGGAGAAGAGGCTGCAAGATGACAGCTTTCAGTCTTTACAGACTACTTGGTCCTCTCAGATGACACATGTGCAGGGCGGCACACTGCGTTTCTGCATCGATTACCGACAACAGAACAAAACCGAGAAGAAGGATCCTAACCATTGCTACGCATTGATGACACTCTAGACTGTTTGAAAGGAGCAAATTATTTCTCAGCTTTGGGCATGTGACGAGGATAGTGGCAAATCGAGGCAGACGAGGCTGAAGGGAAAAAGACTGCCTTCAGAACTCCTGACAGTCTTTATGAATTTAAAAATAAGCCTTTTGCACTGTGTAACGCTCCAGTCACCTTCAAAAATATGATGGACAACCTACTTCGACATGTTAAATGTCTTTCTGTTGTTTTAGAAGAAATTTCAAGAACATCTGAGGGGCCTGACAATAGTGCAGAAGTGTGTACAGACTGCAGGTATCTGCCTGAATGCTAGAAAGTGCCTCTTCATCACCTAACAAATAAAAATCTTGGGAACCTAGTGACTGGCGATGGAGTACGTCCCGAGGCAGAGAAAGTAACGTTAGTCACAGATTTTCCGGCTCCTTGCTGGGAAATTTGTGGTGTGAGGAGTTTTCTCGGAATGTGCTCCTACTACTGGCAATTCAAATGGTTCAAATGGCTCTGAGCACTATGGCACTTACATCTGAGGTCATCAGTCCCCTAGAACTTAGAACTACTTAAACCTAACTAACCTAAGGACATCACACACATCCATGCCTGAGGCAGGATTCGAACCTGCGGCCGTAGCGGTCGCGCTGTTCCAGACTGAAGCACCTAGAACCGCTCGGCCACACCGGCCGGCTACTGGCAATTCATAAAGAACTTCTATACCAAGGAACTACTTCAGGAAGACTCCAAATTTTTCTGGAACGAGGCACAAGAAATATCCTTCCTTGCCCTTAAGGAGCCGTTAACACTTCTCTAGATCTAGCATTGTATTAAAGCAAGACTGGGTTTAACATCCCGTCGACATCGAGGTCATTAGAGACGGAGCACAAGCTGGGATCGTCTAGAGGACGGGGAAGGAAATCGGCTGTGCCCTTTCAAAGGAAGCATCCGCGCATTTGCCTTGAGCGATTTAGGGAAATCACGGAAATCTTAAATCTGGATGGCTAGACGCGGCTTTGAACCGTCGTCCTAACTATCGTTCCACCTCGTTCGGTAGCATTGTATTAAGAAAATGCCGCGACAGTACTTGAAGCTGACACTAATGGTTTTGGAATAGGGTCGGTTCTAATATAAATCTAGAAAGCTGCTGAAAAGGTGACAGCTTATGTTTTTATAGTACTATCCAAATCTGAGATGAACTACTGAGAAAGAATACAGTTGTTTGGACCATCAACAGTTTCGGACCGTATTTATTTGGCAAACCATTCACCGTTGTGTTATACCAGCATTCTTACTGTTGGCTGACTAGCGTGAAGGTTCCATCGAGTGGTCTGGCGAGATGGACACTGGGGCTTCAGGAGTACGACGTCACAGTGGTATACGGAAGTGGACGTAGAGATAAGGACGTTGTCCACCTTTCAGGGAATCCTTTGACGGAACATAGCAGCGTAGATGAGATCCCAATCGTCGCTGCATTAAATGGCATTGCTGTTGAACAGATAGAAGATCCTCTACTGCTGAAAACCATAGAAGCCTTAAAAAAGGCCCGCATCTCGTGGTCGTGCGGTAGCGTTCTCGCTTCCCACGCCCGGGGTCCCGGGTTCGATTCCCGGCGGGGTCAGGGATTTTCTCTGCCTCCTGATGGCTGGGTGTTGTGTGCTGTCCTTAGGTTAGTTAGGTTTAAGTAGTTCTAAGTTCTAGGGGACTGATGACCATAGATGTTAAGTCCCATAGTGCTCAGAGCCATTTGAACCATTTGAACCTTAAAAAAGTAGTTCCAGCCAAAAGAGAATTTAAATTAATTAACAGATCATTGTTCTAACAGTCTGCGTGGTGTCTGTTCTATGTCGTGTCTCCCTACCACTTTCGCGGAACGACACTCTGAGCGTGTTTTTTTAGGGAATTGACTAGTTTGAACCTGGGACCTGTTGCTGGTAAGGAGACGCCAGACCACACATGACATGTAGAGTTCAGAAGAGTTCAGTGAGACTAGCGATAATATAATCAAATACTTAATGATTCCAGCGTCAGCTCCACTGCACTCCCTGTAAAAGAATCTTAATACTAACTAAATTTAGTGGAAGGGGTTCAAGGCTTTCCTATTTTTAGTTAGCTGGTAAAATAACTTCGAAAAAGCAGTTAAGTTTACCATTGGAATTTTTGTTCTACTCACAAAACATTGTTTATAAATTGCTCTATTGATAAAAGGAAATCTTTTAATACAGGATGATAAAAACCAACTGCGTTCAACAAAAATGTGAACGAATATTCCCTGAATGGGTTTCCAAGTTCTACAATGGATCGAAGGATGACCTATGCCATATCACATCTATAATCTAGATTTAAGTTAAGTTTCATAAAAGAGAAAACTATCAAAATGGTCTACAGTGACCCTCAATTATCTTTAATTACTTATCTAACTTGTCGTAAATTACAGTGGCTGATGTGGCTTCTCAATAATTACATAACAGAAAAATCATCGCGTTTCAGATTTTAACTTCACGTAGCAAATGTGAATACCATGAGATTTAATTGACGATCGACGCTAATATTACGTAAAAAGGGGATGTAACAGATGAGACTTCTGCAGTTCTGAGTGAAGCCTTATGCACTCAAAAATGCGGCATCGCGTGCGTTCATTACCTTGTCGGTATTCGTCAGGGGGCAGCGGGCGACACAGCTCCGCTCACCTCGCCGTCTCGGAAGCAATTCTCTCCTAACTTCTCCTTACTACAATTTACTGAAGTTGGTTAAAAAAAAAACTACCTGGCTGTGTTTTCATCTGACCAATCACGGTCTCAATGTTAACCTTAAGCTCCGCCTACAAAAATTCTGTCTCTCCAATGGTGGGGCAATGTTTTTAACGTTTGCAACGTAACAGAAACGCCAAAAAGTCTCACGCAAAAACTTGCAGCTGGTGTGGCCCTTTTAGTGTTATTGTAAGATCTATACTGTTCTTCTGGAGGGCTCTATCTTTTAACATGGCCTGGGGGGTGGTCCTGGTGGTTGGCTCGCAACGTGGCTGTCCGTCCCTTATCGTAGGGCCTTCTGGCTTAACACGGTTCTGCTCTCGGCTTCTGTTCTCGTTTCTTCCCTCGGAACTGCGTCTGTTTCACGGTGTGTTAGTCTGTGGTATTCCATGTGCGCACTCGTTGATCGTATTACTTTGGTTAATTTGATGTCAGGATTTATTTGGAGCTATGTGACATACTGCCGGATTTGCTTATCATGTCAGGGTTTTCATGGAAGGTGTTGGATTTGCCTGACACCTTACATTGTGTGAGAGTAACTTCGATTCAATGGGACAGAAGTGTTTGCTAGTCATCCCAGATGATCTGCGGCCAACTGTCCTGAATTATCAGCCCCGCGCGACAGTGCACGGTACCAATCTGTTACAAACAGCCGCTCGCGAAAATGCGACGTTCCAATGTGTCATATCTCGTGTTCTAATGCCCACAGACAGAGGGGGCAAGTGTTGTGAATAGCCTTTGCCTACTGCCCTTTGTACATCTGTTGAAAGATCGGCATACAGTAGCTCTCCTGCAGTATAGGGTCAAAATTTAAACTTTACACACTTCTTACAGCCCAGGCAAATTTTGCAAATCCGTTGGGGCTTTTGCAATGGGTGCAGTGTGGGGTGGACCTTAGGCAGCTTGTAAAATCACCATTTGTTCATGGGCGGCTAGTGAGAAAATCCCTAAAAAGGGTGATTTTTGAGTAAGAGTACTAATTCTGGGGATGGCTACTTTCTATTTATGGCAGATCATCAAAATCTTTAACATAAGTTCTTAAGATGATATTCTTGGGAACCCTCGAAATTTCTTTCGATATCAGTATCCTTTACCGAGATCCACAGGTGCAAAGTTACTTTACTTTGGCAGAAATCGGCAAAAACCGGTTTCTAGCCGTTTTTGCACCGTAGGCAACAATAATAATTAACCACAGTAAAATGGCTAAAATTTTAACTGTGTCTTCTTTAGATGTTCTTCTAAAAACGCAGCTTTCCCATTTTCGAAAATCTGCATCCACTATAAAGATACACCTGGAAAATCACGATTTTAGTGTCGTAAAAGTAACAACTATGGGGATGCCCACTACTATAAATTCTATTCATGGCATATTGTCGAAATTTTTACCATTTGTTCTTAAGATGATGTATTTTGGGAATCTCTAAACTTTTATCTATATTATTATTCGATACCGAGACCCAGAGGTTCAAAATCCCTACTTATGCACGTAAAATATGCACGTGATATCCTGTCTGAGGTGTAAATGTAGTTTTAACTGACGTAATGAACACGTAGCAAAGGTTCTAAAGTTGTCGCAAGGGTTCCTAGGTCATAAATTTATGTTTCTAGTAAGTATGTTTTGACCAGTAAAATTCTTCGACTCGCTGTTTCTGAATAAAGAGCACTTCACGTCTATTACAAACACACCCAAAGTCATTCCTTTACACAAGCTGACAGTTGTCCACAATCGTAAATGCAAATACACTTTTCAAATATAGAATCTCTTTGGATTTTCTGCCAGATTTTGAAACAGTTTCGTTGTCGAAAGTGTTAAAAGTACCTCGCATTGAAGATCGTGCTAAATTTTGAGCTTTTGGAAATCTCAGCCAATCTTAGGGATTGTGCATTCTTTTAAATTTGGTACGTTTTTATCGTTGCTGCTCTGACGGTATTCTGACCTGTTTTGTGAATCATGGGGTAAGTTATTTGCGTTTAATGATTTAGAAGGAAGAGGTCATTATGAGACTTAAGTGCGAGCTTAGATTATAGTAACGTCAATAAACTACGTTTTAGTTTAGTTTTAATTATGTCATGTTCCGTAGATCATTTTCCCGATTATTTTATCGGTATGATGTGGAACAAGCAGATTACAAGATATGTATATACATGAATAATGCTAATATTAATATTACTGACGTTTTTAGTTCTACACATGCAACTAGATTTAGAGGTAGAATTTTTTTTTCCATTTCTGAAACAGAAACTCGTCCATGGAGTAGAAGGAGTTGTCCAAAATAAATGATTTTAAGCTAGATTTCAAACTTGATGTGCTATCTGCCAGACACTTTATGTTGTTGGGCAAATGATCAAAGATTTTTGTTGCTGAATAACGCACTCCTTTTTGAGCAGTTGACAGCATCAATAACGGATGGGAAAGGTCATTTTTCCCTCTAGTGTTGTACGTATGAACATCACTGTTCTTCTTGAATTCAGATGGATTATTTGTAACGAATTTCATTAGCGAATGTATGTACTCTGATGGTGCAGTTAAAATACCTAACACATTGAAAAGGTGCCTACATGACGTCCTTGGGTGAACACCACTAATTATTCTCATTGCTCTCTTTTGTACAATCAATACTTTATGTCTAAGTGGTGAGTTACCCCAGAAAACTATTTCATAAGACATTATTGAGTGGAAATATGCAAAGTACGTTAGGAGGATGATCTGTTTATTACCAAGACTAGCGATTATAAGAAGAACGAAAGAAGCTGAACTTAGTTGTTTGAGATGCTCAGTAATATGCTTCTTCCAGTTCAAGTTGTCATCAATGTGAACACCCAAAAATTTGGAGAAATCTACCCTGTTAATAGAGCCCTGTTCATATGCTACATCAATTGTCGGTATTACTCTATTCGGTGTACAGAACTGGATATAGTGATTTTCTGAGAACCACTTAATAATTCTTTGAAAGACATCCTTAACAATATCTTCAACTGCTTTTTCTGGAATGGGATTTATTATAACACTCGTGTCACCTGCAAAAAGTACTATTTCCGCTTGCTGAACGTTAAGTGGGAGCTCATTCACACGAATCAGAAACAGCAGAGAACCCAAAACTGAACCTTGTGGGACTCCCTCTGTGATAACTCACCATTAACTAGAATTTACCAACCTCCCAACATTATTTGTGCTATTCAGCACAACTTTTTTGCTTTCTGTTAATGGGTCATCATTCTTTTTTTAGACCGAAGACCCGACCACTGTTGAAAGTGACCTTCATCAAGATGCTGTATTTACATGATGAAAATCTCTTGCTACAGGGACGGAAGCTTTATGGTATATGCGCAGACTGAAGAGACGAATGAAAATTTGCACCAAGGCCGGGATTCGAACCCGCGTCTCCTGGTCACTAGGCAGATGCGCTAACAACTATGCCACCAGGCCACAGCGGCTTTACACAACTGCACGCTTCCCTCCTCAATCCAAATGTCCATTCATTCCTGGACCCACTTGGTATTCCCCCTAAACTCTCCAACCGTACTGGAATAGAGGCCTCAGCGTCGATCGATCCGGCCTGAAACCCAGACACAGGTGTTTAATTACATGAAACTGTCTCAACCGTCTGAAGTCTCCGACGTCTATGATGTATATATGCAGACTGATGCGACGATTTAATATTTGTACTAAGGCCGGGATTCGAACCCGGGTCTCCTGCTCACTAAGCAGGTGCGCTAATCGCTAAAACAGGGCGGCGTAGCGGTTGACGCATCAACCTACTGAGCAGGAGACTGGGGTTCGAAACGCAGCTTTGGTACAAGTTCGCTTCAGTCTGTATACATACATCATAGATGTTTGAGACTTGAAAAGGTCTCTGAAACTATGTAGTTTCATTTGACAGAAATGTTAATTTATAACACGTAAAAACGCGGTCACATACCCGGAAAAGGTTTATTGAAATATTTCATGTCTCGGAATTGGCGGAGAGAAACCGCAAGGTGGAAGATGTGGAAAGATTTCCTGCACACTGATTCAATGAGGAGCTCAAGGGATTCGCCAAGAGGAAGTCACTGCTGAAGGACGAATTAGCTGCAGTGCTCTCGCGGTACGAACAGCTGGAAGCCGAGTGCTGTTTCGAGAGGTCAATTGCCCGGGGGCAGCCTACAGGGAAGTGGCTTTCTGGGGCTGTCAGCGCCGAGCAGCGCCGGCCGTGGTGTATCAATATTGTATCAGCGGGGGGGACCCGTATCGACCCCCGGGCGAGGCCCGGCGCAGTAAACAGTGCCGCGGTCTGACGACGTGGCACAAGAGCGCAGTCGAGGCTCCGCCTTGTTAAGACACTTCGGAGCACTACAGCGTGCAGAGTGACACGGTATTCAGAAGGGGCGGGGAAGGGAGGGAGGGGAAGTAAGGGGGGGGGGGAAATCGTCAAGGTCAAAACAGCACCGACCGTAGAGGATACAACAGAGTACAAGAAGGGAGGGAGACCGGCGGAATACCAACAAACCTGACAATACAGACAACATCGTTTTCTAAGTTGACAGGGGCACCGTACGAACTTAACCTCACCGATTTGATTCATATCGTCATGGTGTGTAGGGCACGATTACGACTTCAACGTATCTAAACAGAAAGATGCAACTCTCAGCCGTTTTCGACAAAATCCAATTTGAAAATTTTGGACGTGTGCATATACCTTGTATGGTTGCTAGCTGCCAAGGAATCAGTAGCTCAGTGATGAAGTTCTTAGCTTCAGAAGCTCAAGGACTACCGATTGAATCTCATTACTGGTAATTTCGTTTCATTCGCACGTAATTCAAACGACTTATTTATTACGGTTACATAAATTAGCAATAATTTTCTTCTGCAAGTGCCCCACAGCTTCATGAAATTTGAAGAGCGACGCTTGTCCACCAGATTGTTCGCGCGGCTTCCTCCCGTCGGAGGTTCGAGTCCTCCCTCGGGCATGGGTGTGTGTGTGTTGTTCTTAGTGTAAGCTAGTTTAAGTTAGATTAAGTAGTGCGTAAGCCTAGGGACCGATGACCTCAGCAGTTCGGTCCCATAGTCCTTACCACAAATTTCCAAAATTTCCACCAGACTGTGTACTAAATTTTTTATTTATTTTTCACATTATCGGATTTGGGTATTGCCCATTCTCAGGTGTATCTCCGGCCGACGGCCTTGCCGTAGTGGTGGCACCGGTTGCCGTCAGTTCAGCGCCACAGAATGTCAATCCCAAGGGCCCGGGTCCGATTCCCGGCTGGGTCGGAGATTTTCTCCGCTCAGGGACTGGGTGTTTTGTTGTCCTAATCATCATCATTTCATCCCCATCGACGCGCAAGTCGCCGAAGTGGCGTCAAATCGGAAGATCTGCACCCGGCGAACGGTCTACCCGACGGGAGGCCCTAGTCACACTACATTTCATTACGGATATACTTATATGGATATGGAGTCTGTTCTCTCGGACATGTCCATACCCATATATGTATATAGTTCTGGCAACACCGGCCATGACCTTCTTCTTCTGTGCGGATGTACACATATTCCCCGAACTCTTACGGGACTTGGTAAGATTGTCTTCCACGAGTAATGAGTGTGTTGGGGTGGGCCACCACGAATGTAGTGTGTGGGCATACAAGGTGAGAATGTGGGTCTCGCGGGAGGCGTGCGGTTGATAGTCCCTGCAGTCGCGCTATTCTCCCTGCCCTCGGTGCCTCAGATGGATAGAGCGTCTGCCATGTAAGCAGGAGATCCCAGGTTCGAGTCCCGGTCGGGGCACACATTTTCACCTGTCACCGTTGAGATACATCAACGCCCATTAGCAGCTGAAGTTATTAATATAATTCTAATTTCGTTTCATTACGGAAGTTAAGCACTGTTGGGCTTGGCTAGAACTTGGAAGTGTGACCGTCCGGTCTACCGAGCACTGTTGTCAAGCGGAGTGTAGTCAGTCCTTGTGAGACAAATTGAGGAGCTACTTGATTGAGAGACATAAGGCTCCAGGGACGGAAACTGGCAACTGCCGCGAGAGCGATGTGCTGACCATTCGTCCCTCCATATCCGCATCCAGTGACGCATGTGGGCTGAGCACAACACTGCGGTCGGTCAGTACCGTTAGGGTTTTCCGAGACGTGTTAGGATGAAGTTTCGTTTAGACTTTCAAGTGTGTCTCTAGTAATATATGTAACCATATCGTAGTCATTAATTTGAAAATCGCGTGCCACGCATAATAAAACAAAGCACAGTTTGTTGAGACAGTGTGAGTGGTGCGTTTCGTTGTACTTATTGAAAGGTGAGGACAGCTGACGACTGTCCTTTGCATTGTTATGTATGGCACGCGATTTTTAGGATAATGACAACGATGTGACCACATATATTACCAGAGATGCACTTGAGAATGACCATTGCCCAAAACCGGTAGTGTGAAAAATAATTTAAAAAATTTATACACAGCCTGATGGAATAATGTTGTTCTACAAATTATCAATAGTTAATGACTCATTTATTATCTTCATAACCTGTAACCTTAAAAAAAGAAGAAAAAACATTTCATAAGGACATTGGAAATAAAGGATATGCGAGAACTTTCACTCAAATCAGTATAGTCATTTCGTTTATATTATTGTATCTACATATGTGGCAAGTATAATGTGTAATCTATGGAGAACTGTAAGCTGGCTGGGGAGTAAACTAGCTCGCGTTCGTACTAAATGGTTTAAGTGGCTCTAAGCACTATGGGACTTAACATCTGTCATCAGTCCCCTAGACTTAGAACTACTTAAACCTAACTAACCTAAGAATATCACGCACATACATGTCCGAGGCAGGATTTGAAGCTGCGACCGTAGCAGCAGCACGGTTCTGGATTCAAGCGTCTGCACTAGAATACTACACGTGTACCCCGGGTAACGCTAAATGAGCTAGAACGAATAGGCACCCAGATAGAATATTGGATTTCCTGGTTACAAACAGACAAACAAATCATAATAAAAAAACCTTAAAAAATAGACTTTCTCTGGACCAACTGATTAAAAGACTTGGCCCTTCAGTCCGAGTACGCCATTTAAACGTAGAAGCCATCAGCCGGGCTAAAAGCAAGCATCCATCTAAATTTCTTGTAGACATTTACTTATTTATAATCCAGGAAACACGCTCCAGCAATGGAAGATCTGTCTAAAAGAGATGGAATCCATGGCTACGATCTTACAGGTGCTATATATCACAGTGTGTACGGTGTTGGCACCTACGTAAAGAGCAATATCGAGCATGCACGCCTCATTTCAACAAATACAAAAAATGAGATTCATTATGTCCCGATGCAAATGGAGGAGACCATTATAAATAATATTTACAAGCCACAAAATGCCGATTAGTGTCCGCCCATCGGCTTATGCTGGAGATTTTGGCAGCCATCATGGTCACTGGAAGTATGTACATGGCAATGAATGTGGTATTGCGCCCAAAGACTGGGCTGAAAATGAAAATCTATACCTGGTTAATGATGACAAGGATTCGGGAACTTTCAGATCGGCCGCTGGGCGAAGTGATTACAACCCGTATCCCCGCTTCGTGTACCGGGACTGCAGAGGATCCCAAGTGCCTACATCCAGAAAAGTTGTAACACTGAAAATGCAAATAAAATACCTTCTGTACCATTCAAAATTTTTCGCCGTTTAATATCCGTTGGTAACTTGTACTGTACTTCTGATTCTGAATACGTAAGCTTGGTTGCGAGGTGCCGGGGCTAGCAGTGTATTTAACACTAAATTCTTCTAGAATCTACATATGTAAATGATGCTCTAAGCCGCCCCTATTCTAACTCCGACTTTTGCTGTTGCACATGGATTAAAAAGAAACGCGAACTGACTGTAATCGACCCTGCAAGTGGAGTAGAAAAGAGTTTGGCACCTGAAATAATTTAATTTGATAAATAAGTTAAATAAAGGAAAGTTTCATTAACATAGTGAGAAATGCTAGGGTTGCTCTACCGATTAACAGAATGAAAGTTCTGTCCAAAATAACAATATGATTTACTGTGACTAAATTCAAAATAATAGACAAAACACATGAAACATTTACAATACATCAAATTGGCTCAAACTGGATACTCAAATAAATGCTGTGAAGGTGAAGTTGTCCCTAAACTAGATTGTGACATTTATGACGAAGTGGTATGTGGAGCCAATTCCTTGCAACTCAAATCTTAAGAGAGACACACAGCCAGCCCAACATTAATTGCTGCTACAGTAGTGAGAACTCAGACAATGAACACCCAAGACAGAATAAAGTTAGAAAAGACGAACAGGCGCGCTCAGCTGAGCTCTGATTATCACCTAGCAAAATTGCCTGCTTTGCCGGTGCTGCGGACGTACATTACCAAGCTGTCTTCTTAACTGCATGGGCACGATCTGGCGTACTGGAGGCGATGGCTGGTTGCTTCGACGTCCCGTCGTGGTGATGATAATGTCGCGAGTATAGCCCGAAACAAATGACCCTGGTCTGGTTGTTCCAGACTAAAGACTTCCTAGCAATACAAATGCGCGTCTGAGGGAGACGAAGAAGGCTCGCCACACAATCACTGACGGTACAGTGATTGATTTTAACAAGTGAAGTCACACAGTAACTCTGATACAGTCAACTTTAGTCAAAACTGCTCAAGACAGACAACATAGGCCAGTTGTATGCCAAACGCTCAATTGGCAACTGTACTCGGAAAGTTACGTTGAAGTCGAAACTTCAGCAACTTCGTCAAACAGTTACAATTAAATAAAAGTATATTAGACAGCCAACGGAAGGCAGGCTGTCCAGAGCAGCGAGAGCTCAGACTTGTAACCTACTCCGACCGAAAGGCGAGAGCCGACCCTCTCAAGAGCACCCGTACAAACTGAACACAGAACATACCCCACCCCCACGACAGTGGCCGTGATTAAACGTTCCAATCAGAAACTCGAAAACCGGAAGGAAATTCCACTCTATTGCCGAAGCACTACCATTCCACCAATGGAGTTTCTTGGCGCCAATTTCTGCGCCGATTTTGCTACGTCACGGAGCTATGCCCTGAGCAAGCCAATTACAGTTACGATTTTGTAGAAAACGCGGGAATTTGCCCGCCCAGACTGCCTGGGAACACAAGTAATTCCCAACACCTCGCTGGTAGCCCGCCAGAAAGTGTTTTCGCTAAGTTTTTGCGAAGTAACGGAATCTCTAGCCCAACCGCTCCTTCAGGCCCCTGCGGGCATGTCTCCGCCGCTATTATGACAATGTCGGCGTCTGGAAAGCATTCACTCGACTCCCTCACACCAGTCGGCTTAACCCTTTCAAGATCATCAGAGCCCGCCTGTCACCGGACCACCCGGGTGACGAGAGACGCTGCATGGGAAGTCCGCATTGTGAAGGAATAGCAACTTTTCACTGCATGCAATTAGAGAGGAAAATCGAATTACTCAGAGTAAGATAGAACTATGAGAGGGGGCTTCTGACACCTCTCATTGTTACAGAAACTGTATTTAACTGCGTTTTTTTAAAATAGAAACCCCCATTCTTTATTACATATTCATGTAAAGAAATATGAATGTTTTCGTTGGACCACTTTTATCATTTTCTGATAGATGGCGCTGTAATAGTCACAAACATATGGCTCACAATTTTAGACAAACAGTTGGTAACAGGTGGGTTTTTTAAATTGAAATACAGAACGTAGGTACGTTTGAACATTTTATTTCGGTTGTTCCAATGTGATACAAGTACTTTTGTGAACTTATCATTTCTGAGAAAGCATGCTGTTACAGCGTGATTACCTGTAAATACCACATTAATGCAATAAATGCTCAAAATGATGTCCGTCAACCTCAATGCATTTGGCAATACGTGTAACGACATTCCTCTCAACAGTGAGTAGTTCACCTTCCGTAATGTTCGCATATGCACTGACAATGCGCTGACGCATGTTGTAAGGCGTTGTTGGTGGATCACGTTAGCAAATATCCTTCAACTTTACCCACAGAACGAAATCCAGGGACGTCAGATCCGCTGAACGTGCGGGCCATGGTTTGGTGCTTTAACGACCAATCCACCTGTCATGAAATATGCTATTCAATTCCGCTTAAACCGCGCACGAGCTAGGTGCCGGACATCCATTATGTTGGAAGTACATCACCATTCTGTCATGCAATGAAACATCTTGTAGTAACATCGGTAGAACATTATGTAGGAAATCAGCATACATTGCAGCATTTAGACTGCCATCGATAAAATGGGGGCCAATTATCCTTCCTCCCATAATGCCGCACCATACATTAACTCGCCAAGGTCGGTGATGTTCCACTTGTCGCAGCCATCGTGGATTTTCCGTTGCCCAGTAGTGCATATTATGCCGGTTTACGTTACCACTGTTGGTGAATGGCGTTTCGTTGCTAAATAGAACGCGTGCAAAAAATCTATCATTGTCGCGAAATGTCTCTTGTGCCCAGTGACAGAACTGCACACGACGTTCAAAGTCGTCGCCATGCAATCCCTGGTGCATAGAAATATAGTACGGGTGCAATCGATGTTAATAGAGCGTTCTCAAGACCGACGTTTTTGAGATTCCAGATTCTCGCGCAATTTGTCTGCTACTGATGTGCGGATTAGCCGCGATAGCAGCTAAAACACCTGCTTGGGCATCATCATTTGTCGCAGGTCGTGGTTGACGTTTCGCATGTGGCTGAACACTTCCTGTTTCCTTAAATAACGTAACTATCCGGCGAACGGTCCGGACATTTGGATGATGTCGTCCGGGATACCGGCCCGCATACATAGAACACGCCTGTTCGGCATTTTGATCACATTAGCCATACATCAACACCACATCGACCTTTTCCGCAATTGGTAAACGGTCCATTTTAACACTGGTAATGTATCACGAAGCAAATACCGTCCACACTGGCGGAATGTTACGTGATACCACGTACTTATACGTTTGTGACTCTTACAGCGCCATCTATTACAAAGCTAAAAAAGTGGTACAACTGAAACATTCATATTTCTTTACATACGAGGTGTGGCTAGAAAAAAACCGGACTAGTACTGGTGAAACAATAAAACGAATGCAATAAGGCTGAAAGTCGCGTGGCCTGTCACGTGACTCTCGCTCCGCCTACTGCTCGAGTTTCATCTGCCTCCTGCACTCAGTCTGCACGTGGCGTCTGTTTTAAGTAGTTGACGTTTTGTCTGTGCGTCGGAAAATGTTGAGTGTACAGAAAGAACAGCGTGTTAACATCAAATTTTGTTTCAAACTAGGAAAATCTGCAAGTGAAACGTTTGTAATGTTACAACAAGTGTACGGCGATGATTGTTTATCGCGAACACAAGTGTTTGAGTGGTTTAAACGATTTAAAGATGGCCGCGAAGACACCAGTGATGACACTCGCACTGGCAGACCATTGTCAGCAAAAACTGATGCAAACATTGAAAAAATCGGTAAACTTGTTCGACAAGATCGCCGTTTAACAATCAGAGGAGTGTCTGAGTTAACAGGAGTTGACAAGGAAAGTGTTAGGCAGATTCTTCATGAAAGTTTCAACATGAACAAAGTGTGTTCAAAAATGGTTCCAAAGTGTCTCACAATTGAACAGAAGGAACGCCGAAGAATGATTTGTTCTGACATTCCGGAAAACATTGAAAGTGACCCCACCTTCTTACAAAATGTTATTACTTGCGATGAATCGTGGTTTTTTACTTACGATCCCGAAACTAAACGCCAATCGATGCATTGGAAAACTCCTGGTTCTCCACGACAAAAAAAAGCACGAATGTCAAAATCGAAATTCAAGGCAATGATGATTGTTTTTTTTTTGACATCAAAGGGATTGTGCACATTGATTGGGTACCAGAGGGACAAACAGTGAATCAGCATTACTACATTAGCGTCCTGGCTACCCTACGTGAGCGAGTACGGAGAAAACGGAACGATTTGTGGAGAAAAAAGTCATGGATCCTTCACCAAGACAATGCCCCAGCTCACAGTGCGTTGTCAGTGAAGACGTTTTTGGCAAAACACAACATTCCCATCTTAGATCATCCACCCTACTCACCTGATTTGGCCCCCTGTGACTTTTTTCTTTTCCCTGAAGTCAAGTCAGCTTTGAAAGGAACTAGATTTGAGACTGTTGAAGCAGTAAAAGAAAAAGCGACGGAAGTAATGTATGGACTTACCGAAAATGATCTGCAGCATTGCTATGAACAGTGGAAAATTCGTATGGAGCGGTGTAAAGACCGAGGAGGAGAGTACACTGAAGGAGATAACATGAAATTGTAAATAAATGTTTTTTCCAGCATCAGTCCGGTTTTTTTCTAGCCGCACCTCGTACTACACGAATATGTAATAAAAAATGGGGGTTCCTATTTAAAAAAAAAACGCGGTTGATATCCGCTTGTCCTATGGCAGCGCCATCTAGCGAGACAACCATAGCGCCATCTGGTTTCCTCCTTCAAGCTAGACAAGTTTCATTCTTTGTAGTTCTTTCGTTTGATGCTTATATCGTGAGATTTTGGCCCGGACACTTTCAATGGACCACCATACACACAGGCACACACACACACAAACACACACACACACACACACACATATATATATATATATATATATATATATATATATATATATATATATATATACTCCTGGAAATGGAAAAAAGAACACACTGACACTGGTGTGTCAGACCCACCATACTTGCTCCGGACACTGCGAGAGGGCTGTACAAGCAATGATCACACGCACGGCACAGCGGACACACCAGGAACCGCGGTGTTGGCCGTCGAATGGCGCTAGCTGCTCAGCATTTGTGCACCGCCGCCGTCAGTGTCAGCCAGTTTGCCGCGGCATACGGAGCTCCATCGCAGTCTTTAACACTGGTAGCATGCCGCGACAGCGTGGACGTGAACCGTATGTGCAGTTGACGGACTTTGAGCGAGGGCGTATAGTGGGCATGCGGGAGGCCGGGTGGACGTACCGCCGAATTGCTCAACACGTGGGGCGTGAGGTCTCCACAGTACATCGATGTTGTCGCCAGTGGTCGGCGGAAGGTGCACGTGCCCGTCGACCTGGGACCGGACCGCAGCGACGCACGGATGCACGCCAAGACCGTAGGATCCTACGCAGTGCCGTAGGGGACCGCACCGCCACTTCCCAGCAAATTAGGGACACTGTTGCTCCTGGGGTATCGGCGAGGACCATTCGCAACCGTCTCCATGAAGCTGGGCTACGGTCCCGCACACCGTTAGGCCGTCTTCCGCTCACGCCCCAACATCGTGCAGCCCGCCTCCAGTGGTGTCGCGACAGGCGTGAATGGAGGGACGAATGGAGACGTGTCGTCTTCAGCGATGAGAGTCGCTTCTGCCTTGGTGCCAATGATGGTCGTATGCGTGTTTGGCGCCGTGCAGGTGAGCGCCACAATCAGGACTGCATACGACCGAGGCACACAGGGCCAACACCCGGCATCATGGTGTGGGGAGCGAATTCCTACACTGGCCGTACACCACTGGTGATCGTCGAGGGGACACTGAATAGTGCACGGTACATCCAAACCGTCATCGAACCCATCGTTCTACCATTCCTAGACCGGCAAGGGAACTTGCTGTTCCAACAGGACAATGCACGTCCGCATGTATCCCGTGCCACCCAACGTGCTGTAGAAGGTGTAAGTCAACTACCCTGGCCAGCAAGATCTCCGGATCTGTCCCCCATTGAGCATGTTTGGGACTGGATGAAGCGTCGTCTCACGCGGTCTGCACGTCCAGCACGAACGCTGGTCCAACTGAGGCGCCAGGTGGAAATGGCATGGCAAGCCGTTCCACAGGACTACATCCAGCATCTCTACGATCGTCTCCATGGGAGAATAGCAGCCTGCTTTGCTGCGAAAGGTGGATATACACTGTACTAGTGCCGACATTGTGCATGCTCTGTTGCCTGTGTCTATGTGCCTGTGGTTCTGTCAGTGTGATCATGTGATGTATCTGACCCCAGGAATGTGTCAATAAAGTTTCCCCTTCCTGGGACAATGAATTCACGGTGTTCTTATTTCAATTTCCAGGAGTGTATTATAGACAGTGTATAATTAATTGTAAATATTGTAAATTTCTGGGTAATAGCCAAGGAAACTTTATTTAAATGTATCGATAGCAACGACGAAATAGCAGAGCTGTGCCGTTATTTATCTTTGCGTCTCTGTCACTTTGCGAGCAGAAGGAGGCAGAGTAACTTGAGTCATAAAAGAGTTCGGAAGTGATTGTTGGGCGCTCCTGCCGCCACGGCGTGCATCTGTGCTCGCCCCGCTGTAGACGCACCTTATTTGTTCACTCGCAAGTATTTAGAGCACGGCAGGAGTGGACAGGCGGAGGAAACTGCAGTTCTAACTATTGCCTGTCCCATAATTATCCGTGTCTCTGAAGACGACTCGGGATTCTCATCCAGCAGCAGTACCAGCTGCAGCTCAGCATTGGCGTCGGCTACTTTCTTCGTCGTCGGTAGCTATCGTAAGACTGTTAAGTGAAAAATCATAAACTTACGTAGGCATTATCCAGTGACATTTCTTTCACAAAGTATGACTAACTTGAATAATAACCTGCAATAGTTAAAACTTGTAGGGCACCTGTCTTGTCATTCTCCTCAGGCATTATTACCAGGCAGGGTCCCTTTCCTTTCCACGCAAACACCGAGTGTCGTAAGAATATGAAAATTAATAAACCATTTACTGCGACTTTTGTGTGTTTGATAATGACCATTTTCAGTCTAAATTTTATGTCTCAGTAACTTTTCATTCTTGTATCTCATAACAGAGGCTTAACTAAATTGCAATTTTGAATATTAACTTCATTCACTGAAAGTAACGTAAAATTTCACGGGCAAAACCAGTAACTAAAGATACAGCACAAATTAAGAGTGCACATTTTCATTTATTCTGTATTTAGCTTAGCGAGTGACTTCTGCTGGCTTGGTATCTATTTTATTGTTGTTATATTAAAAGTAAAATCAATTGCTCATTTGCTTAAAGGGAATTCAATTCAACCTTTCAATAATCAAAAGTAAATTGCTTGCCATTTTCTAGATTTTGCATTACGTTAAGGTTACTGGAAGTATTTTGTTTACAGAACAAAGTTTTACTTACATTTATTTAACCACTTACTCCATTTAACTTCACTTTCAAAATTTAGCATTTCAGAATAAGTAACTGCAAACTCAATGCTTTCTGATTCATTTATTTTCTCGTGAACTGTTGTGTTGCGGAAAAGCACGACAACCTTCTGTTGGCACGCCAGTATTAAACCTTACTTAAGACTCTGGAGATTCATTGCCCTAGCGGGCTGGCGTCAGTTTTATTAACCCCTTTTTAGCTAATCAGTATTTTTTGTGTTATCGGTACTTTTTTGTATTAAATATTACGTGGTACCATTTCCGCCCTGGAAGAGCAAGCAATGACAAAACTCTTCCATCTGGGAGCAAGATGTATGAGAGCACGATGTATGAGACAGTTGAAACACCCGCGGACTTCAAGGAGAATATAGTAATTCCAATTCCAAAGAAAGCAGGCGCTGACAGGTGTGAAAATTACGCAACTATCAGTTTAATAAGTCATTGTTCCAAAATACTAACAAGAATTCTGTACAGAAGAATGGAAAAACTGGAAGAAGCCGACCTCAGGGAAGATCAGTTTTGAATCCAGTGAAATGTAGCAACACGCGAGGCAATACTGATCCTACGACTTCTCTTGGAAGATACGTTATAGCATTTGTAGAGCTAGAGAAAGCTTTTGACAATGTTGACTGGGATACTCTCTTTCAAATTCTAAAGGTGGAAGGGGTAAAATACGGGGAGCGAAATGCTATTTACAATTTTTACAGAAACCAGATGGCAGTTACAAGAGTCAGGAGCATGAAAGGGAAGCAGTGGTTGAGAAGAGAGTGAGACAGGATTGTAGCCTATCCTCGACGTTGGGTATGAATTAAAGTCCATGGAGAAGAAATAAAAACGTTGAGGTTTCCCGATGACATTTCAACTCTTCCAGAGATAGCAAAGGAGCTGGAAGAGCAGTTGAACGGAATGGACACTGTCTTGAAAACAGGATATAAGGTGAACATCAACAAAAGAAAAACGAGGATAACGGAATGCAGGCGAACTAAATCAGGTGATGCTGAGGGAATTAGATTAGGAAATGAGATACTTAAAGTAGTAGATGTGTTTTGCTATTTGGGTAGCAAAATAACTGATGATGGTGGAAGTAGGGAGGATATAAAATGTAGACTGGCAATGGTAAGAAAAGCGTTTCTGAAGAAGAGAAATTTGTTAACATCGAGTATAGAGTTAAGTGCCAGGAAGTCTTTTCTGCAAGTATTTATATGGAGTATAGCCATGTATGGAAGTGAAACATGGGCAATGAACAGTTTAGACACGAAGAGAATAGAAACTTTCGAAATGTGGTGCTACAGAAGAATGCAGAAGATTAGATGGGTAGATCACATAACTAATGTGGAGGTATTGAATAGAATTGTGGAGAAGAGGAGTTTGTGGCACAACTTGCTAGAAGAAGGGATCGTTGGTAGGACATGTTCTGAGGCATCAAGGGATCACCAATTTAGTGTTGGAGGGCAGTGTGGAGGGTAAAAATCGTAGAGGGAGACGTAGTTGCTCGGAGATGAAGAGGCTTGCACAAGATAGAGTAGCATGTAGAGCTGCATCAAACCTGTATTTGGACTGAAGACCACAAGAACTACAACATAGTTGGAACATTTGGATCATCCGGTGACAAACAACATACGTCCAAAATAAAACGATAACTCACCTCTCTAAAAGCTCAGTACCCAAACGAATCCAATTTACACTAACTGAATTGGATGAGGCCTTGAAACAAACTAAACATGCTAAAGCACCTGGTCTGGGGATAATACACACCGGGATTTCTTATGAACGTGGATAATGATGGAAAAAATGGTGTCCATTTGTTCTCC
The DNA here is from genome assembly GCF_023864345.2 of Schistocerca serialis cubense. NCBI lineage: Eukaryota > Metazoa > Arthropoda > Insecta > Orthoptera > Acrididae > Schistocerca > Schistocerca serialis. The sequence continues at coordinate 296,999,624 of NC_064644.1, read as the reverse complement.
ACCATCCTAGATAACGGACCACTGCCAAAAGGCCAAAGAGAACAAAAATAGTGACAATTTTAAAAACCAGATAAACCAGTTGACCACCCTGAAAGTTTCAAACTAATTTACGTTTTGAACTGTTCTTACAAACTCTTGGAGAGGCTCATTTGTAATAGAATTAGCGGTATCGTTCTGGAACATATCTCAGCCGAGCAAACAAGTTTCAGACCACAGAGAAGTTGCTGCGACCAGGTACTGCCCTAATAACTTTCATAGAGGCTGGTTTCGAAGAAAACGTAAAGACATCTATCGCGTTCGTAGACCTAACAGCGGCATATGACTTATTCTGGAGAGAAAGAGTGATACCCAAATTACTAAAAACAATTCGATGCCTTAAAATTGTAACTCTTACCAACACCATGATAAACGACAGGTATTTCCACGTTTACCTGGGAAAAAATGTGAGCAAGGAGAGGAAATTAAGTGATGGTCTACCACAGGACTCCGTCTTAGCCCCCTATTGTTCAACCTGTATATCTCCGATCTCCACAATAAAAGGTCAACAAAATTCTGCTCTGGGAAGATATCGCTTTTGCTTGTAGAACCAAAGATTTCGAACAAGGGGAGACAATTCTCACAGAGGAGCTAACTGTTATGAGCTCCTATTTTCGAAAGTGGCGACTTAAACCCAGCACAAATGAATCCGAAGTATGTACTTTCCATCTAAACAACAAATAACTAACACGGAGCTCAGAGTGAAACTTAACGGAAAACACTCTTTACCATAACAAATACCCTAAGTACGTTGGTATCACTCTCGATCGCACTCCTTCACATAAAAAATTTTTTTGAAAATATCTCTGCCAAGATAAAAACTCGTAACAATATTATTCAAAAATTGTGTGCAATGACATGGGGAGCTTCAGTTGGTACCTTAGACACATCATCCATTGCTTTGGTGTCTTCAGCAGCCACATATTGTGCCCTAGTGTGGCCAGACAGCTGCCACACCAAATTGATTGAAATCAGGTTGAACCACATTATGCGGTTAATAATTGGGACAATCCGACCAACACCCATTTATTGGGTTCCTATGCTGAGTAACATATATCACGCGCTATCCGCAGAAGTGAGGCCTTGCTCAAGCCGCAGGAGAGTCCGGAATTGTCCGTACAGGAAGGCATACCTAGTCTACAAAGAAATAGACTCCATTCACGGACCGACCGTTACGGCAAGCAGAACAGCTAGATGCCAGTAATATCGAGGTGAGATACCTGTAGGATCAGAACTGTCAACTTTATTAAAAATCCTGAAGAGCGTGAGTGGTTCCGTGAGAGTAACTGTGATACTCCTGGCACAGAACTCGACAGGAAACAATGGATCAAATTGAACAGAGCTCTTACTGGGCACGGTCGTTGCGCAGACTCAGTTTACAAAAGGAGTGCCACAGAGTCTTCGGTTTTGACTGTGGGGTTCCGAACCAGACAGTTAGGCACATTAGAGATGAATGCCCCATGGGTTCCTATCAGGAGAGTTGACCTCATGAAAGCTCACTGTACAACCCTTATACGGATTAGGAACTTAGCTACTGACATTTAGTTATCTTTATGTAGTTTTGTCTTTCTGAATTTTTGTTATATACACATACTAATGTTATATACCTGTATTCTTACACTGCATGTGAGCCACACGAATAAATAAAAACTATACGAATCGGCATGATACTGACCGTAGAAATAAGGAAAACAATAATTTTTGCGACATACAACACATGTAATAAAATCCGAATTTTTGCGTGTGCATGGTATTTTCAATGTGTGTGTTGCAAAACGAACTTGATTCGCACACGTAAAAGGTTCTCTGTCATCACACAGTTTCGCAGCATACCACACATATGTAAGCATGTCTCTGACTACTGTCGGCTTCCTTAGCTGAATGTTCAGCGTATCTGACTGCATGCACTAGGTCTGTGTTCGAAACACTGCCGGGTCGGGGATTTTCTGCATTTGGAGACTGGATATTTGTGTTGTCATCATACTTTCATCATCATTGGCACAGCAGTCGCCCTTGCAACTCAGCAGCCAATTTTCCTCTGGTGGGGACTCCTGGCCATCAATACTATACAATCATTCATTTCATTTTTTCACCGAATATTGATGTAGATAACTTACAAAAATAAGCAGAATTGCAAGCGAGATTAGATCCAAAGACCTCGCTCTTACGAAACTAAGTGCACTCGTGGTCGACTGCGAATTCCTTGCATATTAGCAGCACTGAAAAGTATATAAGCACACCTAAAATTTTCAAAATATATTTTCTCGAAAACGGTTGAGAGTTGAGTCCTCCTGTTTACATATTTTGAAGTTCTAGTTGTACCCTAAACAAATGTTCAGTATGAATCTTGTCGATAAGGTGTAGCGGCACCACCATTTAGAATAGGGAAAGTTAGTTTTATGTGATATTCGGAGCATTCGTTACAGCCAGGTGCAGGCTGAATAGCAGTAAGTTACGCGTAACAGCAGTTGCGAAGGCAAATAGAGGTCACAGGGGTGTAGAACTGCTGGAGAGGGCGCACACAGCAGTTTCCATAGCGCAAGTCACAGGCAGAAGAGGGCCACTGGCCAACCTAAGTGTTATGCATACGTGACGTGAAGTGGCGTGCTTGGCACATAGCTGAGCATAAATAGGTGCCGTTTTCTAATGAGATTCATTCAAGTATGGCAGTTTTTCTGGATGGTGGGGCGTGTCACACCGCCGGGCTACACACAGCAACAGATGGGGCGACAGCATCCCAGTCCAGGGCGGGTCGTTTGTTCGACCCTCTGAGGTCGACGCAGGGATCTGCAGCCAGCCAGTGGCGGATCACTCTTCGGGTCTCTACCGCAGGCGGTCATCTTGGCTTCCAACTCATGCCAGAGGCATCCAAAGGCGAGGGCTGCACATTCGGACGCCAGATAGCGGGCGTTTGTTCATCGCCGTTATCTCAGCCACGACGGTGAGGGGAAGGATGAACCTGGCTGCCTGCGGCTCATACCGAGCAGCGTTGAGTCGGCTGCTGGCGCAGCCATCCTGACATCATCGGCACTCAGCAGGCCGGCCAAGGCCGGCACAACACAGTGTTGCACAGGCCCCTGGGGTGCTCCCTCAGCATTGTGGGGCCCTGTGATACAGACTGAGGTGAATGGAGCACTGTAGTGGAAGCAAATAAATCATTTGGGAAGTTGTCACCAAGTTTTAATATGGCACGTCCTGGCACCTAGCCACAACAAAGGGGAAGTTCATGTGGCCCTGTTGTGAGTAGCTCTGTAGTCAATGGGAGACAGTGATGCAGTATAGCGGATGGTTCCAGAAACAGAGTGCAGTGGTGATGAGTTCTTGTAAATGACAATCTTACTATGCCACTAAAAATTAATTTTTATTGAATTTAGGTGTTATTTTTGGTTTATGGTTAAACTGAGGTAAATACCTTTTTAACGGAAATAACTGTAATGTAGATAGAGGATCTTCTAGGATGTGTTTTATAACTCCTGAAACACGATCAAAGACACTGAAGTCTGGTGCCCGCCATGATTTCCAAATGGGGTTAGAGTGACTAAGTGCGGTTAGGGTGTCAATATTTCGCCTTGTGCTAAAGCTCAGAAAAAAGTCGTTTATCTACATCTACATCTACATCCATACCCAGCAAGCCACCTGACGATGTTTGGCGGAGGGTACCTTGACTACCTCTATCAGTTCTCCCTTCTATTCCAGTCTCGTATTATTCGTGGAAAGAAAGATCGTCAGTATGCCTCTGTGTGTGCTCTAATCTCTCTGATTTTATCCTTATCATCACTTCGCGAGATATACGTAGGAGGGAGCAATGTACTGCTTGACTCCTCGGTGAAGGTATGTTCTCAAAACTTCAACAAAAGCCCATACCGAGCTACTGAGCGTCTCTCCTGCAGAGTCTTCCACTGGAGTTTATCTATTATCTCCGTAACGCTTTCGCGATTACTAAATGACCCTGTAATGACGCACGCTGCTCTCCGTTGGATCTTCTCTATTTCTTCTTTCAACCCTATCTGGTACAGATCCCACACTGCTGAGCAGTATTCAAGCAGTGGGCGAACAAGCGTACTGTAACCTACTTCCTTTGTTTTCGGATTGCATTTCCTTAGGATTCTTCCAATGAATCTCAGTCTGGCATCTGCTTTACCGACGATCAACATTATATGATCGTTCCATTTTAAATCACTCCTAATGCGTACTCCCAGATAATTTATGGAATTAACTGCTTCCAGTTGCTGACCTGCTATTTTGTAGCTAAATGATAAAGGATCTATCTTTCTGTGTATTCGCAGCACATTACACTTGTCTACATTGAGATTCAATTGCCATTCCCTGCACCATGCGTCAATTCGCTGCAGATCCTCCTGCATTTCAGTACAATTTTCCATTGTTACAACCTCTCGATATACCACACAATCATCCGCAAAAAGCCTCAGTGAACTTCCGATGTCATCCACAAGGTCATTTATGTATATTGTGAATAGCAACGGTCCTACGACACTTCTCTGCGGCACACCTGAAATCACTCTTACTTCGGAAAACTTCTCTCCATTGAGAATGACATGCTGCGTTCTGTTATCTAGGAACTCCTCATTCCAATCACACAATTGGTCTGATAGTCCACATGCTCTTACTTTGTTCATTAAACGACTGTGGGGAACTGTATCGAACGCCTTGCGGAAGTCAAGAAACACGGCATCTACCTGGGAACCCGTGTCTATGGCCCTCTGAGTCTCGTGGACGAATAGCGCGAGCTGGGTTTCACACGATCGTCTTTTTCGAAACCCATGCTGATTCCTACAGAGTAGATTTCTAGTCTCCAGAAAAGTCATTGTACTCAAACATAATACGTGTTCCAAAATTCTACAACTGATCTACGTTAGAGATATAGGTCTATAGTTCTGCACATCTGTTCGACGTCCCTTCTTGAAAACGGGGATGACCTGTGCCCTTTTCCAATCCTTTGGAACGCCACTCTCTTCTAGAGACCTACGGTACACCGCTGCAAGAAGGAGGGAAAGTTCCTTCGCGTACTCTGTGTAAAATCGAACTGGTACTTAAGTAAGGTCTTATATCTAATTTCAAATGAAGAGAACTAGAAAAAAATCAGGGACGGCTACATGGACTGAAGGAATACTAAAAAAAAGGACTCAAGTTTAAAGAAGTCAAGGGGATCACTGAAAAGCGGATCAATGGAGTTAATCATATTAAAAATTGCCCTTTATCATCAATGAAAATTAAATTGCAAGAAACCTTTCTTGGTTAGAAGCTCTGGTTTACTCCTGAACAGGAACAAGAATTAGTCAACCATGTCACTGCATGGGCACAATTGTTCTATGCCATTTCACTGGCTCAGTTGCATCGACCTGCATATGACATTTCCGAAAAACTGGCCTTAAGCACACTTGCAATAAAATTACCAAAATCGCTGGAGAGCACTGGGTTCCTGGTTTTAAAAGTAAAAATTCTACGTACAATAAGCTTAACAAAACCGTCAAACAAGCATCAACAGACTTCTAAATTTCAATAAACCTGAAGGTTAATTTCATTCTTCATTATAGATGTTTTTGGAAAGCCTGCACTGAGACATTAATGATTTAAATAATCAAAAACTGTACCAGTTACATGTTTTCACACTTAGCACAACATACAAACATCAAAAAACGTTTTGCATTACCCCAGTTCCCAGAACTCCTGAAGATAGACGTTGACTGGATATTGTATCACAGGCACAGTCCCTTCGACTGTTCAGAGATGTCACTAAACCCGCCCAAAGATGTGAACAACCATGCATGAGCAGCGTCTATTAGACGGAGGGGGTTAGGCAGCCGATCAGTTCTAGTCATTCCACCAAGAAGGAGGTAGGCGGCTCGTGTTGTCTGTAGCTCAACCATTCCCAGACGGCCAATACTGTGGTTCGATCGCTTCTGTATTGTTACTTTGTGCCAGGAATGGTTCTCAACAAGGGAGGTGTCCAGTCGTCTCGGAGTGCACCAAAGCGATGTTGTTCGGACATGGAGGATGTACAGAGAGACAAGAACTGTCGATGACATGCCTCGCTCAGGGCGCCCGAGGACTACTGCAGTGGATGACCGCTACCTACGGATTATGGCTCGGAATAACCCTGACAACAACGCCAGCATGTAGAATAATGCTTTTTGTGCAGCCACAGGACGTCGTGTTACTACTCAAACTGTGCGCAATAGGCAGCATGATGCGCAACCCGACACTATGCAGCACGGCACAGATGGGCCCAATAACATGCCGAATGGATCGCTCAGGAGTGGCATCACGTTCTCTTCACCGTTGAGTGTCACATACGCCTTCAACCAGACAATCGTCGGATACGTGCTTGGAGGCAACTGGGTCAGGTTGAACACCTTAGACACACTGTCCAGCGAGTGCAGCAAGATGGAGGTTCCTTGCTGTTGTGGGCTGGCATTACGCGGGGCCGACGTACGCCGCTGGTGGTCATAGAAGGCGCCGTAACGGCTGTAAGTGAATGCCATCCTCCGACAGATAGTGCAAACATATCGGGAACATTTTAGCGAGGCATTCGTCTTCATGGACGATAATTCGCAGTCCCATTGTGCTCATCCTATGAATGACTTCCTTCAGGATAAAGATGTCACTCGACCAGAGTGGCTAGCATGTTCTCCAGACATGAACCCTATTGAACCTGCCTGGTATAGATTGAAAAGGGCTGTCTATGGACGACGTGATCCACCAACCACTCTGAGGGATCTACGCCGAATCGCCGTTGAGGAGTGGGACAATCTGGACCAACAGAGCCTTGGTGAACTTGTGGATAGTATGCCAACACAAATACAGGAATGCATCAATGCAAGAGGACGTGCTACTGGGTATTACAGCAATCTGGACCACCACCTCTGAAGGTCTCGCTGTATGGTGGTGGAACATGCAATGTGTGGTTTTCATGAGCAATAAAAAGGGTGGAATGATGTTTATGTTGATCTCTATTCCAGTTTTCTGTACAGGTTCTGAAACTCTCGGAACCGAGGTGATGCAAAACTTCTTTTGATGTGTGTATTTCGAGAATTTATTGTCATTTTCAATGGCATTTGCTTACATGTGTTTTTCGTGACGTGAGCATGTGTGAATTTCTGCCTCTCTTTTATTGTAGTTGTTCTTTGGAGGGCACAATAAATCGGGAAATCGGACAAAATGAATCCTGGGATGTTTTTATCTGCTAATATTAGAGTTGGTATTTTTGTTTGTCTACTAACAAGTAGTGTGCCTCCTCCATTACACAGAATATCACACACAGGAAGATCATCGCTTACAGTTTGAATCTGTAATAAAAATACACTCCTGGAAATTGAACTAAGAACACCGTGAATTCATTGTCCCAGGAAGGGGAAACTTTATTGACACATTCCTGGGGTCAGATACATCACATGATCACACTGACAGAACCACAGGCACATAGACACAGGCAACAGAGCATGCACAATGCCGGCACTAGTACAGTGTATATCCACCTTTCGCAGCAATGCAGGCTGCTATTCTCCCATGGAGACGATCGTAGAGATGCTGGATGTAGTCCTGTGGAACGGCTTGCCATGCCATTTCCACCTGGCGCCTCAGTTGGACCAGCGTTCGTGCTGGACGTGCAGACCGCGTGAGACGACGCTTCTCCAGTCCCAAACATGCTCAGTGGGGGACAGATCCGGAGATCTTGCTGGCCAGGGTAGTTGACTTACACCTTCTAGAGCACGTTGGGTGGCACGGGATACATGCGGACGTGCATTGTCCTGTTGGAACAGCAAGTTCCCTTGCCGGTCTAGGAATGGTAGAACGATGGGTTCGATGACGGTTTGGATGTACCGTGCACTATTCAGTGTCCCCTCGACGATCACCAGTGGTGTACGGCCAGTGTAGGAGATCGCTCCCCACACCATGATGCCGTGTGTTGGCCCTGTGTGCCTCGGTCGTATGCAGTCCTGATTGTGGCGCTCACCTGCACGGCGCCAAACACGCATACGACCATCATTGGCACCAAGGCAGAAGCGACTCTCATCGCTGAAGACGACACGTCTCCATTCGTCCCTCCATTCACGCCTGTCGCGACACCACTGGAGGCGGGCTGCACGATGTTGGGGCGTGAGCGGAAGACGGCCTAACGGTGTGCGGGACCGTAGCCCAGCTTCATGGAGACGGTTGCGAATGGTCCTCGCCGATACCCCAGTAGCAACAGTGTCCCTAATTTGCTGGGAAGTGGCGGTGCGGTCCCCTACGGCACTGCGTAGGATCCTACGGTCTTGGCGTGCATCCGTGCGTCGCTGCGGTCCGGTCCCAGGTCGACGGGCACGTGCACCTTCCGCCGACCACTGGCGACAACATCGATGTACTGTGGAGACCTCACGCCCCACGTGTTGAGCAATTCGGCGGTACGTCCACCCGGCCTCCCGCATGCCCACTATACGCCCTCGCTCAAAGTCCGTCAACTGCACATACGGTTCACGTCCACGCTGTCGCGGCATGCTACCAGTGTTAAAGACTGCGATGGAGCTCCGTATGCCACGGCAAACTGGCTGACACTGACGGCGGCGGTGCACAAATGCTGCGCAGCTAGCGCCATTCGACGGCCAACACCGCGGTTCCTGGTGTGTCCGCTGTGCCGTGCGTGTGATCATTGCTTGTACAGCCCTCTCGCAGTGTCCGGAGCAAGTATGGTGGGTCTGACACTTCGGTGTCAATGTGTTCTTTTTTCCATTTCCAGGAGTGTATGCTACAGAGATAATACCACACTATGGTTTCACACAGTGACACAGTCAGAGGTGTGGACTGCTTTATATATACACACTTATCAATTATAAGTTTTATTTACCGTTACTGACTATTGAATAATCGATTACTCTCTCTCTATATGAGAAGATGCACGTATTTATGAAATTTACTGCCGGCCACTGGGGCCGAGGGGTTCTAGGCGCTTCAGTCCGGAATTAGCGCTGCAGCTACGGTCGCAGGTTCGGATCCTGCCTCGGGCATGCATGTGTGTGACGTCCTTAGGTTAGTCAGGTTTAAGTAGTTCTAACTTCTAGGGGACTGATGAAGACAGATGTTAAGTCCCACAGTGCTTAGAGCGATTTGAACCATTTGAACCATGACATTTACTGAAGTTATCATATTCAGAAAAAAACATTTGAAAAACTTAACTAATGCGCCATCTAGTTTGACATAGAGAATTTTTTTCCTTTCTTGTAGTAGTGTACAAACATTACAAAGCTCCTTCATTAAATCCGTTTTATATGATTTTGGGAAGCTGTGTAGTATCTTAAGATCTTCATCTGTGTTTTCTAATAGGTGTAAAGAGTTTTTTATATGTGTTGCTATTGCTGATTTTGTAAATTGGGTATGTACGCAACAGCTGACGTGTTCAGGGTACCTAATTTGAAAGTTCCTGCCAGTTTGTCCAATGTAGTAGCTTGAGCAACTTTTGCATGTGATCTTGTATATTCCTGAGTCTGTGAATTTGTCTTTTTTATCGTTTGAGGTGTGGACTAGTTTCTGCTGCAGCTTGTAGGTTTGCTATTTTTTGAGAGATGTTATGTATTAAGATATGCTGGCTGTATATTTGATTATGTTATTGATTCCTTAAAGAACCATGAATTTCTTTCTCTTTTATTGTTTGTATTTGCATTTTGTCTGTCTGAAATGGGGAAGTCATTGGCCACTGCAATTTGCTTAATAAAGTCTAATTCTTCCTACCTACCCTCTTTGTTCATTACAAGCTGAAGTTGCTTCATTTTTATTCGTATTCCAAGATGCTACTCCAGGCGGGTGTAAAATGAATGTGCGCAACGGAAAATAATAAATCCTAAAATGAAGATTTGGCCCTGTCTGATTACCCCCTGAAGCAGATCTTAGGATCTCTTAATTCTGTTAATTACAATATAAACATGAATGAATGATAAAGGTAACTAATCCTACCAAATGATAAATGTCGTTCCTGCTTATATATTTATTGTGAATTTAAAAAAACTTTATATTACAAAGTTTACATTTCCTAAGTAAAATTACTAATCAATTGCCCAAATCTGCCCCTTATTATGACTGCAAGATCTAATATTAATAATGTGAAATGACTGACATCATCTACGTAACAAACACTAGAAGACATTACTTTCAAAGATGATCTACGGTGGTGTGGAGCCTCAGTGGAAATAAACTAACGTGATCACAGCTGTTTAGCTTTATGGCCCTAAGAAGCCGAAGCAATTTGCGATATCACCGTATGTATACTGCGTCTGGTGCGTCGGAGTGATGGTTCTCGTACTCATCTGCGACGATGGAAGAAATCCAGCCAAAAATAAACTCTTTCAAACACTAGGACGGCAGAAGGCGGTCCTCTGACCAATATACTCTAATGCTATCTTCTCCTCTCTGTGTACTACAGACGAGAAACGCGAACTTCCCGCCACAAGGACGGAGTTCATATAACGTCTCTTTAAATATTCGTATATACGATGCACAACCTATCAAATGATACCTAATTCCAGTTGTAAATCACGGAAAAGTGTGTAGGTGGATGCTTGTAAGTTGCCATATTTTAGGCACCTTACCAAGTCAATCACCATTGGGAGAAAAAGTGTCACATTGAAGGGAACTCATGCTTGGCCAGGCAGACAGCAGAGTGTTCCACTGTGTTCATCATGTTCCAGATTGTGTCTTTTAGCACTATGTATGGCGATTAATGATTTTTGAGTCACGCCACTGACACTTTCTGAGACTTTTTGAAAATTATTTACGAAGACCATAGGTGAACTTTTGGTCATCTAAAGACATTAATTTAGGACGATACCAGATCTGGCAAAATAAATGGAGAGCTTGCACAAAATAAGGTGGCTCTCGTCCAGCAACGCATTCATGCTGGTGAGTCCATCTTACTCTACTAAGGGGCGGTTGAGTCAGTTGCCTGCCGCCTGCTGACCTGAGCACTTTGAATGCCCTTGTTGCTATCTCTTCAGTTCGTCGCACAGCACTGCAGTCTTCGTGCACCATAGGTACAGGGAAACTTCCTCATAATCAGGCACGTGTTATTATATTTAGCCGGCCGCAGTGGTCGTGCGATTCTAGGCGCTCGGTCCGGAACCGCGTGACTTCTACGGTCGCAGGTTCGAATCCTACCTCGGGCATGGATGTGTGCGATGTCCTTAGGTTAGTTAGGTTTACGTAGTTCTAAGTTCTAGGGGGCTGATGACCACAGATGTTAAGTCAAAGCCATTTGAACCATTTTTATTATATTTAACGTCATTCAGTTTGTCAGAAGAGACAGATAAGGAACCAAAAATCTCATTAGGAACTATATCTGAAACGATTGCAAGAACCACTTGCTATATCAGTCGCGCAATTAATTTATTTACTCATTCGGCATTTACAAAGACGTTCATCACATAATATATTTAGAAAAAGTTCTCTTAGCTTCATACTGAGTTACAATATTCTTTACATATTTTCTTATAGTACTATACATTATTACAAATATTCTTGAGCCACTCTATGGTTGAACTGGAGAGTCTGTGTATGTCCTTCAGATCACCCTCACAGCCATGCACTTCACACACACATATATGATGCATTGATTGGATTTCCCTGCGCTCACCTCAGGACTGTTCGATAATTTCCGTTTGTTTATTAGTTGCTTCTACCTTCGAACACTCGGCCCGAACATGTTTAAAAGTTGCCCACGATTTCCTCTGGAGATTGAATCCATCGACCTTCTTGCTAGGGCCGTCCAACAAATCTCGATTCTTATTTCCACTTAAATGCTGTCTTCGAGTTGAAGCCTTGCAGTTCTTCGCTGATTTCTCATAAAGGTGACATGGATTTAACTCTGTTCGAAGGTGCTTGTTCTTGGCGTGTAGGGTGTTACAGGTTATCTATGATTTGTCTGTGCGATCTTCTGACAAACTCTGATCACTTAATGTCAGGGGGCTCTGTGTTTGCTACGACGGGGAGCCACGAACATGGAGTGGCCATGAGTGTTCCAGAGATTCTTCGCATTGTCTCCTTCAGTTGGAAGTCTATTTTAGTTACCTGTGCACTTCTCATCCAGACTGACAAACAATATTCAGTCACACTGTGGACAAGCGCTAGTGCTGAAGTCCTCAATGAGCACTCTCCACAACCCCATGTCGTTCGAGATAGTTTCGACAGGACAGCATTACAGGATTTTACTTTCTGTTTTGTATCTTCTCGACATGAGTTACACGTTAGAGTGCGATCTAATTTCACACTCAAGGATCTGGCTTATCCTCACACTTGATGATTGGCCATTCATTATATATATATATATATATATATATTTTTTTTTTTTTTCATCAGTCCTCTGACTGGTTTGATGCGGCTCGCCACGAATTTCTCTCCTGTACCAACCTCTTCATCTCAGACTTGCACTTGCAACTTACGTCCTCAATTATCTACTGGATGTATTCCAATCTCTCTTTTCCTCTACAGTTTTTGCCCTCTACAGCTCCCTCTAGAATCATGGAAGTCAGTCCCTGACGTCATAACAGATGTTTTATGCCTCCTCCTTGTCAGTGTTTTCCACATATTCCTTTCCTCTTCGATTCTGCATAGATCCTCCTGACTCCTTGCCTTATCAGCCCACCTAATTTTCAACATTCGTTTGCAGCACCACATCTCAAACTCTTCGTTTCTCCTCTGTTCAGGTTTTCCCACAGTCCATGTTTGACTACCGTACAATGCTCTGCTTCAAACGTATATGCTCAGAAATTTCTTCCTCAAATTAAGACCTACGTTTAATACTACCAGAGCTCTCTCGACCAGAAATGCCCTTTTTGTCAGTGTTAGTCTGGTTTTGATGTCCTCCTTGTCCGTCTGACATTGCTGATTTTGCTGCCTGGGTAGCAGAATTCCTTAACTTCTACTTCGTGACCATCAATCCTGATGTTAAGTTTCTCGCTGTTCTCATTTCTGCTACTTCTCATTACTTTCGTCATTCTTCGATTTACTCTCAATTCATATTCTGTACTCCTTACAATATCCATTCCATTCAGCAGATCGTTTTATTCTTCTTCACTTTCACTCAGGACAGGAATGCCATTAGCGAATCGTATGTATCATTGATACCCTTTCACCTTCAATTTTAATTCCACTCCTGAACTTTCCTTTTATTTCCATCATTGCTTCTTCGAAGTACAGATTGAACAGTAGGGGCGAAAGACTACATCCTTGTCCTACACCCTTTTTAATCCGACGATTTCGTTCTTGGTCGTCCACTCGTATTATTTCCTCCTGGTTCTTGTTCAGAATGGTTCAATGACTGTAAGCACTAAGGGATTTAACATCTGAGGTCATCAGTCGCCTAGACTTAGAACTACTTAAACCTAACTAACCTAAGGACATCACACACATCCATGCCCGAGGCAGGATTCGAACCTGCAACCGTAGCAGCCGCGTGGTTCCGGACTGAAGGGACTAGAACCGCTCGGTCACTGCGGCCGGCTTTGGTTCTTGTACATATTGTATATTACCCGTCTCTCCCTATAGCTTACACCTATTTTACTCAGAATTTCGAACATCTTGCACCATTTTACATTGTCGAACGCACTTTGTAGGTTGACACATCTTATGAACGTGTCTTGATTTTTCTTTAGTCATGCTTCCATTATCAACAGCAACGTCAGAATTGCCTCTCTGCTGTCTTTACCTTTCCTAAAGCCGGACTGATCGTCATCTAACAAATCCTAAATTTTCTTTTCCATTCTTCTACATACTATTCTTGTCACCAACTAGGCTGCATGGGCTGTTAAGCTGATCGTGCGATAATCCTCGCACTTGTCAGTTCTTTCAGTCTTCGGAACCTGGGTGGATGATATTCTTCCGAAAGTCAGACGGTATATTGCCAGACTCATACATTCTACACACTAACGTGAATAGTCCTTCTGTTGCCACTTCCCCTAATGATTTTAGAAATTCTGATAGAATGTTAGCGATCCCTTCTTCCTTATTTGATCTTAAGTTCTTCAAAGCTCTCGCAATTTCTGATTCTACTACTGTATCCCCTATCTCTCCTAAATCGACTCTTTCCATCGCATCAGACCAATCTTCCCCCTCATAGAGGCCTTCAATGAACTCTTTCCCCATATCCGCTTTCTCCTCTGCAGTTAACCATGGAATTCCGGTTTCACTCTTAATTTACCACCCTTGCTTTTAATTTCAGTGAAAAGTATTTTGACTTTCCTATAAGCTGAGTCAGTGCTCTTGACAATCACTTCTCTTTCGATTTCTTCGCATTTTTCATGCAGCCATTTCGTCTTAGCTCCCTGCACCTTCTACACTCCTGGAAATTGAAATAAGAACACCGTGAATTCATTGTCCCAGGAAGCGGAAACTTTATTGACACATTCCTGGGGTCAGATACATCACATGATCACACTGACAGAACCACAGGCACTTAGACACAGGCAACAGAGCATGCACAATGTCGGCACTAGTACAGTGTATATCCACCTTTCGCAGCAATGCAGGCTGCTATTCTCCCATGGAGACGATCGTAGAGATGCTGGATGCAGTCCTGTGGAACGGCTTGCCATGCCATTTCCACCTGGCGCCTCAGTTGGACCAGCGTTCGTGCTGGACGTGCAGACCGCGTGAGACGACGCTTCATCCAGTCCCAAACATGCTCAATGGGGGACAGATCCGGAGATCTTGCTGGCCAGGGTAGTTGACTTACACCTTCTAGAGCACGTTGGGTGGCACGGGATACATGCGGACGTGCATTGTCCTGTTGGAACAGCAAGTTCCCTTGCCGATCTAGGAATGGTAGAACGATGGGTTCGATGACGGTTTGGATGTACCGTGCACTATTCAGTGTCCCCTCGACGATCACCAGTGGTGTACGGCCAGTGTAGGAGATCGCTCCCCACACCATGATGCCGGGTGTTGGCCCTGTGTGCCTCGGTCGTATGCAGTCCTGATTGTGGCGCTCACCTGCACGGCGCCAAACACGCATACGACCATCATTGGCACCAAGGCAGAAGCGACTCTCATCGCTGAAGACGACACGTCTCCATTCGTCCCTCCATTCACGCCTGTCGCGACACCACTGGAGGCGGGCTGCACGATGTTGGGGCGTGAGCGGAAGACGGCCTAACGGTGTGCGGGACCGTAGCCCAGCTTCATGGAGACGGTTGCGAATGGTCCTCGCCGATACCCCAGGAGCAACAGTGTCCCTAATTTGCTGGGAAGTGGCGGTGCGGTCCCCTACGGCACTGCGTAGGATCCTACGGTCTTGGCGTGCATCCGTGCGTCGCTGCGGTCCGGTCCCAGGTCGACGGGCACGTGCACCTTCCGCCGACCACTGGCGACAACATCGATGTACTGTGGAGACCTCACGCCCCACGTGTTGAGCAATTCGGCGGTACGTCCACCCGGCCTCCCGCATGCCCACTATACGCCCTCGCTCAAAGTCCGTCAACTGCACATACAGTTCACGTCCACGCTGTCGCGGCATGCTACCAGTGTTAAAGACTGCGATGGAGCTCCGTATGCCACGGCAAACTGGCTGACACTGACGGCGGCGGTGCACAAATGCTGCGCAGCTAGCGCCATTCGACGGCCAACACCGCGGTTCCTGGTGTGTCCGCTGTGCCGTGCGTGTGATCATTGCTTGTACAGCCCTCTCGCAGTGTCCGGAGCAAGTATGGTGGGTCTGACACACCGGTTACAATGTGTTCTTTTTTCCATTTCCAGGAGTGTATTTATTTCATACCTCAGCGACTTGTATTTATGTATTCCTGAATTTCCCTGAACATTTTTGTGTTCCTTCTTTCATCGATCAGCTGAATTATTTATTCCTTTACCCATGGTTTCTTTACAGTTACCTTCTTTGTAACTATGTTTTTCTTTCTAGCTTCTGTGATTGCCCTTTTTAGAGATGGCCATTCCTCTTCAACTGTATTGTCTATTCTTTAGTGGTGTAACTACAGCCTTAGAGATCTTCAAACGAATCTCGTCATTCCTTAGTACTTCTGTATTGTTTCTTTCTCACTGATCTCTTAAACTCCAGCCTACTCTTCAGCACTACTACATTGTCAGTCTATATCTGCGCCTGGGTATGCCTTACAATCCAGAATGTGATTTCAGAATCTCTGTCTGACCATGATGTAATCTAACTGCAATCTTCCCATATAACGCGGCCTTTTCCAAGTATACCTCCTCCTCTTGTGATTCTTGAACAAAATATTCGCAATTGTGTATTGAACCGGGGACCTAGAAACGATGGAGAGGCTTCCTCCCCACCATGGCCCTCAGAGGTTCACAACCCCACAACAGGCCACAGCAGTCCAACCACCCCACCACCGCCCCACGCGGAACCAACAAATGTTTGCGTGGTAGAATAATTATGGTTTTACGAGTACGTGGAGACAGTGTTTGCGCATCAATCGCCGACATAGTGTAACTGTGGCGGAATAAGGGGAACCAGCCCTCATTCGCGAAGCAGATGGAACGCCACATTAAAAACCATCCACAAGCTGGTTGGCACACCTGGGCGGATTCGTGCCGGAGACCGGCACGCCTTTCCGCTAGGGAGGCAGCGAGTTAGTCCACGCGGCTAGCGGGGCGGCCTATATTCGCTGTTACTAGCTGGTATTTATTACAGAACTCAATTAGTCTTGCTCCTCTCTCATTCATAACCACAAGCCTATATTCTCCTGTAACCTTTTCTTCTACTTCTTCCCCTACAACTGCATTCCAGTCCCCCATGACTATTAGGTTTTAATCTCCCTTTGCGTACTGTATTATCCTTTCAATATCATCATACACTTTCTATATCTCTTCATTTCCAGCTTGCAACATCGGCATGTATACCTGAACTATAATTGTCGGGGTTGATTTGCTGTCGATTTTGATGAGAAGAACCCTATTGCTGAACTGTTTGCTGTAACACACTCTGTGCTCCACCTTTCTGTTCATAACAAATCACACTCACGTTATACCATTTTCTGCTGCTGTTGATATTACCCTATTCTCATCTGATCAGAAATCTTTGTTTTATTCCCATTTCACTTCACTGACCCCTGCTATATCTAGATTGAGCCTCTGCATATCCCTTTCCACATTTTCTAGCTTCCATACCACATTCAAACTTCTGACATTCCACGCACAGATTCGTAGAACGTTATCCTTTCGTTGATTGTTCAACCTTTTTCTTATGGTCATTTCCCCATTGGCAGTCCCCTCCCAGAGATTCCTTTGAAGGGACTATTCCGGACTCTTTTGCTAAAGGAGAGATCATCACGATACTTTTTCAATTGCATGCCACCTGACCTGCGAATACACGTTATGTGTCTTTAATGCAGAGGTTTCCATTGCCTTCTGCATCCTCATGCCTTTGATCATTGCTGAGTCTTCCGTCTTTATACGGTCAGTTTCCCACCCCAAGGGTAAGAGAGTGCCCTGAGCCTCTGTCCGCTCCTCCGCCCTCTTCGACAAGGCCGTTGGCAGAACGAGGGTGACCTCTTATGCAGAAAATCTTCCGCCGTCAATGCTAATTATTAATCAAAATTTAGGCAGTGACGGGCTTGGAAGCGAGGACGGAGGAAGTATAGATTCTGAATCTAAGACGCTACTCCTTGACCACAGTTTGTCGCCATTGGGAGACACTTGTAGTTTTCCACTTGTATCTCCATCGTAAAGGTGCATCCTATCGCTGTTCCTTTTGTTGGGGTTTGCAAGTAGATGTCAGTAGGTGTTCAGCACGTGCAGTTCTGCATCCAGTATTCTGACGAGATCGTTAAAATTTTTACTTTGATATGTGACGACCAGGTCGTAGGTGTACGCAAAAGCCGGCCGGAGTGACCGAGCGGTTCTAGGCGCTACAGTCTGGAACCGCGCGACCGCTACGGTCGCAGATTCGAATCCTGCCTCGGGCATGGATGTGTGTGATGTCCTTAGGTTAGTTAGGTTTAACTAGTTCTAAGTTCTAGGGGACTGATGACCTCAGAAGTTAAGTCCCACAGTGCTCAGAGCCATTTGAACCATTTTTTTGTACGCAAATTTACGTGATTTTGAGTCTGGCATGTCCGCAATATATAGATAGAAAAGGATAAGTTCTAGCGCCGAACCCTGTGCCAGGCTATTACTTAGAACCATGCTCTTGCTGTTCATGCTATGAAGTGAAACTTTGATTTTTCTGTCTTTTAACGTGTTTCTGAGTAAGGTATAAGTCTATTGGCATTCTTGTTAGCTTACGCAGCAGCCCCGCAATCCATACTATATCATAACCTGATGTAAGATCTATGAAAACCAGGACATTTTCATCTTGTTTTGGAAGCCATTGTCAGAATAGTTTGTGAGGGGCAGCTCTTGATCGCAACAATATCTGCTCGAAAACTCGCTTTTTATTTAGATAGGCTGGCTTCAATTAATGGAGTTTATCTACTCGGTAATACTTTATCGAGGAGGAGGTACATAGCAGGGATATTCATTTGAAATGCCATGGCTTACCTCCAGAATTTCCAAGTTTCAGCAAGGCGATGACTTTTGCTTCTTTCCATATCTTATGGATTGCGCCAATTCTGACGCGTTCTGTGCAGTGTGGCTAACCACCTTCTTCCTAAAATTCCGACTTCCTTCAAGAATTTTGGTAGGATCTCGTCACGCCCGTCCACTTTTGCTCCTGTCTTCGTTAGCTTCAAGGTCTGAGTAATCTCTTCTGTTTCCACTCCTTTCATAGCGTCCCTGTTGACTGTTTCTGGAAATCTCTTTCATTGTCTTAAGATGGATTTTGGGTGTCTCACAATAAAGCGATTAAAGAAGGAAGATGACAACATAGCTGCCAGTACTTCTCAACATTTTACTGCATCCAAAAGACGCGGAAGAAGGAGAAGAAAGTTTTGCTTGTAGCTAATATTGCTGAACAGGTGTCACGCGATCGTTTTTCCGGAAAACATTACATAACGTATGTAAATTCATATTGAAAGGCCCATTTGATTGGAACGTTAATCAACATTGAGTAGTATGATGAATCACAGTACTAGCGATTGTCGGCGATAGACTAATGTAATCTTAATGTTCATTTACTCTTCGTTGAGATTTGCATGACTTATATAAATGAGAGGAAGTTGCAAACATTCTGTATGGTGCAGAAATACGTGGGCTGCAAGGGGGATAAAAGTAGGCCCCTTCGCTCTGAGCATTTTCGTAGAAGAACATACAAGGAAGGTACAGCTCAATCACCCACAGGCCAGTCAGCTCTATGTATCTGCTGCGCTGGGGCATTCAAGTATCATGTTAGGACAGAGCTAAGATCTCCTGTGGCGCTTCAGCCTCTGGCGCAAAGCACTTTACTATCCCGGAGGGTATGAGGAAGGGAAACATTTTAGCAGAAGGCACTGTTGTGTACAAGAGTAGAAGGACAAGTTTTTTCCCCATAAAGCACCGGACACCATAAATAGAAGTCTCGAAAATGGAATGGAGACCTACACTTTTGAACCTCTGAAAGCATGAGATACCGCTGGATATGTTAACTTAACAGACACAAAATGTCTGCTTGTTATAAGAATCACAGGGATTGCTCACATAAATAAACAAGAGATTTAAAAAAAAATGTGTGTGAAATCTTATGGGACTTAACTGCTAAGGTCATCAGTCCCTAAGCTTACACACTACTTAATCTAAATTATCCTAAGGACAAACACATACACCCATGCCCGAGGGAGGATTGAACCTCCGCCGGGACCAGCCGCACAGTCCATGACTGCAGCGCCTAAGACCACTCGGTTAATCCCGCGCGGCAAACAAGAGATTAGATTGGTTCAAATGGCTCTGAGCACTATGGGACTTAGGCCGGCCGGTGTGACCGAGCGGTTCTAGGCGCTTCAGTCTGGAACCGCGTGACCGCTACGGTCGCAGGTTCGAATCCTGCCTCGGACATGGATGTGTGTGATGTCCTTAGGTTAGTTAGGTTTAAGTAGTTCTAAGTTCTAGGGGACTCATGACCTCAGCTGTTAAGTCCCATAGTGCTCAGAGCCATTTGAACCATTTTTAAACTGTGGGACTTAACATCTGAGGTCATCAGTCCCCTAGAACTCAGAACTACTTAAACCTAACTAACCTAAGGACATCACACACATCCATGCCCGAGGCAGAATTCGAACCTGCGCGGTTCCACACTGAAGCACCGAGCGAGGTGGCGCAGTGGCTAGACACTGGACTCGCATTCGGGAGGACGACGGTTCAATCCCGCGTCCGGCCATCCTGATTTAGGTTTTCCGTGAGTTCCCTAAATCGCTCCAGGCAAATGCCAGGATGGTTCCTTTCAAAGGGCACGGCCGACTTCCTTTCCCGTCCTTCCCTTATCCGATGAGACCGATGACCTCGCTGTCTGGTCTCCTTCCCCAAACAACCCAACCCACACTGAAGCGCTTAGAACCGCTCGGCCACACCGGCCGGCTAACAAGAGATTAGACAGAGAAGTTTGAATGTGCTGAACGAGGACGGCCTCATTGGTCAAAGAGAGAGACGAAGAGAGAGTGACATGAATTTTTCTGTGTAAAATGTTAGAGCATACATTACTGGTTATCCGAAGAGAGGGTAGGCCAGGAAAGGCGATTCAAGTATTCTAAGGAGTAATCTGATCCTTCAACCCTTGGAAGATCCAAAGCTCAACCAATCTGAACTCGGTAAGAGATGCAAATTTGGCAATGCAGTGTTTCCTTGTAGAAAACATTCGATCAAAGCTCAATTCATCAGTGGACATCGCTGGCCAGCCACTATCAGAGCTGATATGGGGAGTTAGAGACAATACGGCCTGAGCTGCACTTTGCCGTTGACGAGGGTCGTTTGTGTTACTAATGACTAATTTTTCAGTCGTTTCACCTGTAACGCTATGGTGAGGCGAGTTGCAACAGCGGGATCATGTGTAGGGAAATTAAAGTCACTTTACAACATTTCGACCACTTCAAGCTTAACTTAGAAAACTTGCACGATTAATTTAATGAACAGTCAGCTTTCAACTCTGACCATATGTTCGACGTATTCCGTTCTCTAGTACTATTTGCCTTTCCATTAATATCACAACGAACAGCGGGCACTTTGAGATTGGAATTAATTCACTTGTGCAGTTATTACGTTTCCCTACAACTTCTTTGTCACATACGCCAAGGTGCTTTTGTATTAGTATTTTCATTGCCTGTCCATTATTTATGCTTAACTTTATCCGAATAAATGAAAGCGTTGCACTTCTTTTCTCATTTAGCAGTCGCAGTACTTCCAGTTCATTATTTTGGAGGGCGATTAATTAACATACATGAGGGACGGGGCCTACTTCCAATTTTTTTTATAAATTTAACAATTACATCCGAAAAATGTCTAGCACAGGTTCTCAGGAAACTGAAACACAATTTCCACGTGATCCCTGTTATTCGTTTTACATTGCCAGTATGGTGATAAGCAAAATTGTCTCCTACACTACATTTTTTACTCTTTTTTGGTTTATGGGATTTTCTTCTGGCAGCATGATTGGATTTTTTTCTTTGGTTTGGTTAATCTTCTGTTCATATGACTATTTCTTTTCCGGTACTATTATGGGAAACTGTTTTGCAATCATGTAATCTTACAACAATGGATCTATCTATGTTTAGGTATACGTGTATATAAATGCAATCCGATCTTGTAAGAACCTAGAACATTCCTAAAACACTGACGGAATATGGCCTCACAGTCGCGCAGTGGTCGATAATTTTCGAGCTCCAAGCCCTGCCGGTGTCCCCTACCCTATCGCGCCGTCTGTGCAGGCAGGGTTGGGTGGTTGTTTCGGGGAAGGAGACCAGACAGCGAGGTCATCGGTCTCATCGGATAAGGGAAGGACGGGGAAGGAAGTCGGCCGTGCCCTTTGAAAGGAACCATCCCGGCATTTGCCTGGAGCGATTTAGGGAAATCACGGAAAACCTAAATCAGGATGGCCGGACGCGGGATTGAACCGTCGTCCTCCCGAATGCGAAGCGAGTCCAGTTGTTAACCACTGCGCCACCTCGCTCGGTGTGCAGACAGGGGTCAACGCATCTCTGCTCACTCTACTTGATATACAGCTGTGGCGCTTTGAAATAACACTTACATTATTCAGCTGTGAAACGCCAAATGATCGAGATTACTCAACTTTTTGACTGTAAAAATTTTTAGTTAAAGACTCAAATAGCTTTTAATTAGAAGAATCGATCAAATGCGGATGTTTGACATCGACGTTTAAATGTCGAGAATCGTGGTTTCACTGAGAATTGTATCAAAACTGCTACCGTGAATCAGAAAGTGTACTATTATAAATCCGTGAGCCTTTTGCCCTCTCTGCTCGGCAGTACGTAATTAGTGTCATACCTGCGGCACGGTGCAGAAGTGCCGAGATTGCTGGCACTTGGCTGGTACAAATACCTACTCGGCAAGCTCTCAGTGCTGCAGTAAGCCAGGCGAGAGACGGCGTCTATGAATACGGAAGTGGGGAATACTGCCAACTACGTCGTGAATGGACGCCCTGCGAGAGCGGGACAGACGCCAGGGAGTTTGAGCAATCGCGCTTCGCTTTATTCGGCTCCCATCTACACTTCGCGTAACGCCCGTTTTCGCAAAAAGCGGCAACATGTTTCCACGTACCAATCTTTTAGCTGGTCTTCCGTTTGCGTTCACCGGTGGGGTGCGTCAAGAATGGCTTCTCATTTCTCCTCAAAGTGCTCCTTTTCTCCGTGATTCGCTAAGTACCGCTCTATAAAATGCAGGCTACTAAAATTGTAAAACCAGGAAGGACAGCAAATAACGATATTTTACATGTTGTGCGTGATGTATGATAGGGAGCATATGTGATTAAATTTGTAGATGATTTGGAAGTGTGCAGGATGCGAAAATTAGTGAGCTTGGATGACAGGTATGCGTACGTCATGCCTTGCTTGTTCAACCCTTACACCAGAGTTCATCAGCTATAGTGGCCGGGAGTGGTATGGTAACAGTCTCTCGGCGACCCGTGACTTAGACGTGTTTAATGGGTGAAATATCTGGAGAATGTGCTGATCAGGGCAATAGTTGGAACACTCTTAATATCGAAGTAGGTCAGAGCATCAAGTGCAACGTGCTGTCTTACTATATTTTGTTGAAAGATAACGACGTCACGGAGACGTCAAAGATGGGCCATGGCCACCGGCCGTATTATATCACAAGTATAATCTTGCTGTCCATATTACCAGCTCTGTGAAGAATAGGTGACCGTGATGCGTACCCAGTGGCACCCCATACCATCACGCCAGGTGCTAGTGTGAAGTGAGGTGGTAATGGTTGTAATAGTGTATATCCCTGAGATGAACAACTAAAGTAACCGTGGTCGAAAAAGGGAGTGAAGCTCCCTAAGTAATTATGCGATTTTACTTTTAAAAGGTAGTGAAACACGTCGCGCAACGGGTAACGTGTTATTAACTCTGAACATAACAGGGATAGGCCCTCTTTTAAAAGCCAATAGACTTGCATGAAGTATACAGGTCAGTCCCCACACAACACCACAGTTTAGTCAAGGGAGGCATCTAACTATTGAATGAAAATACGAGGTTTGAATGAAAAGTACTGCCTCCACCTTCATTAATTGGGTTTGGATGGGAATATTTTAATAAATTAAACGCAGGATTAACCCTTAGAATGTGATCTTTGATTACCAATATTCACTTTTCCACACAATCACCAGCCAATTGGATACATTTCAACCAATGGCGAACAAGTTTTCTGAAGCCGTCACGGAAGAAGTCGACACTCTGTTTCCGCAACCACAGTCTCACAGTTCTCTCAACGTCTTTATCAGAAGCGTAATGATGTCCCCGCAGATCGTCTTTCATTATCGGGAACAGATGGGAGTCAGACGGTGCTAAATCTGGACTGTATGGAGGATTCTTTCAAGTCTGTGCGCTTTCATTGCAGGAGCCAGCATCCGGGGTACCCATCGTGCACAGATCTTTCGATAGCCAAGCAAAGCAATAATGGGACCTACACGTTCTTGTGAATTGTTGATTGCCCTGAATCAACCTGTCAACATTTTGCTTGTGAAACTCGGTGGTTGCTGTCACAGGACGTCCAACTCTTCGTTTGTCAAGCAGGTCAGATGTTCTTGCCTCAACATCTTTATTCTTGCTCGCCCAATGACGCAAATACACACATCAACACAATCACCATAAACTGCTTTCATTCTCTAACGAATCTCCTTTGGGGTGACACCTTCTGCTGTCAAGATTTCAATGACTACACGTTGCTCAAATAGCATTGACCAACCATCTGCGCGGGGTTTCATACTTTACACTGTAACAACACAACCGTTCAATGCTAAGGCTTTCCGCAAACTGGAGCTGTAGAGAAGAGGCTACGGAACAAGCCAGTACCTGCCGCATATCAATGCTGCCAACTGTTGAAGAGTTACAAAGGTGGAGGCATTACTTTCCAGTCAACCCTCGTACAAGCTTATAGAAGGAGCTACTTACTGTTCTTAACGTGCATTCAGGTACGAGATAACAATGAATGCAAAGTTAAAGAGAAAAACCTTAATTCTGGTACCAATTTTGCACAATGAAAACTGCCAATGATAAAGGGAAAAGCACATCAGAAGCTGCTAATGAAAAGTGAACTACACTCCTGGAAATTGAAATAAGAACACCGTGAATTCATTGTCCCAGGAAGGGGAAACTTTATTGACACATTCCTGGGGTCAGATACATCACATGATCACACTGACAGAACCACAGGCACATAGACACAGGCAACAGAGCATGCACAATGTCGGCACTAGTACAGTGTATATCCACCTTTCGCAGCAATGCAGGCTGCTATGCTCCCATGGAGACGATCGTAGAGATGCTGGATGTAGTCCTGTGGAACGGCTTGCCATGCCATTACCACCTGGCGCCTCAGTTGGACCAGCGTTCGTGCTGGACGTGCAGACCGCGTGAGACGACGCTTCATCCAGTCCCAAACATGCTCAATGGGGGACAGATCCGGAGATCTTGCTGGCCAGGGTAGTTGACTTACACCTTCTAGAGCACGTTGGGTGGCACGGGATACATGCGGACGTGCATTGTCCTGTTGGAACAGCAAGTTCCCTTGCCGGTCTAGGAATGGTAGAACGATGGGGTCGATGACGGTTTGGATGTACCGTGCACTATTCAGTGTCCCCTCGACGATCACCAGTGGTGTACGGCCAGTGTAGGAGATCGCTCCCAACACCATGATGCCGGGTGTTGGCCCTGTGTGCCTCGGTCATATGCAGTCCTGATTGTGGCGCTCACCTGCACGGCGCCAAACACGCATACGACCATCATTGGCACCAAGGCAGAAGCGACTCTCATCGCTGAAGACGACACATCTCCATTCGTCCCTCCATTCACGCCTGTCGCGACACCACTGGAGGCGGGCTGCACGATGTTGGGGCGTGAGCGGAAGACGGCCTAACGGTGTGCGGGACCGTAGCCCAGCTTCATGGAGACGGTTGCGAATGGTCCTCGCCGATACCCCAGGAGCAACAGTGTCCCTAATTTGCTGGGAAGTGGCGGTGCGGTCCCCTACGGCACTGCGTAGGATCCTACGGTCTTGGCGTGCATCCGTGCGTCGCTGCGGTCCGGTCCCAGGTCGACGGGCACGTACACCTTCCGCCGACCACTGGCGACAACATCGATGTACTGTGGAGACCTCACGCCCCACGTGTTGAGCAATTCGGCGGTCCGCATGCCCACTATACGCCCTCGCTCAAAGTCCGTCAACTGCACATACGGTTCACGTCCACGCTGTCGCAGCATGCTACCAGTGTTAAAGACTGCGATGGAGCTCCGTATGCCACGGCAAACTGGCTGACACTGACGGCGGCGGTGCACAAATGCTGCGCAGCTAGCGCCATTCGACGGCCAACACCGCGGTTCCTGGTGTGTCCGCTGTGCCGTGCGTGTGATCATTGCTTGTACAGCCCTCTCGCAGTGTCCGGAGCAAGTATGGTGGGTCTGACACACCGGTGTCAATGTGTTCTTTTTTCCATTTCCAGGAGTGTAGGAAGAGCAAACCGTGTTCATAGATGCAAATTGCATCTTGAAAAATCTAACAACTAATAACAGTCAAGTACCGAAACAACTAACTCCGCAAAGTTAACAAACACCGCTCCCGCCCCCGGAACTGTATCATGGAAAAGCGGATCCCAGCATTCCAGTGCCCGGTTGCGTGTGCGCTGGCTGTGGGCAGCAATTAATAATCTTCGCATGTGCGGCCTGCGAGGTACTGGAAGACCGTCGTTTGTCAAGACAAGAGACAGAGTCTCTAAAACAGTAATTGTAACTTCTTTCTCAAGTTTTGGAAAAGCTCCAAGTCATCCATCAATGACGGTAATGATTCTGAGCGTCATCCAATCTCCAGCAATTTTTGCGACCGCCAACCCAATGAATTATCAAAATTTCAACAGAGCGCCAGCAAGTGTGAGATTTTTTGTTTGTTTTGTGGTGGGCACATGGGCAGAAGCTAAGGGGATATTCCTCCATATAGGCATCACATCCTTGTACGAGAGGTGTCTAGTCACCCGGCATACTATCCTCTCTCGCGTTAACGCAGGAAGAGTGAGAATGGAAGCTGCATCAGCCCTGAACACCACTAAAAGCTATAGGTTTATGGCTGTGGCGAAGGTCGAATGCTTACTTCCCTCCACTGTCTCTCTCTGCTAGGCTGCTTCCCTGGATAATCAGGGAAATACAGTTTCACACAGACCGACGTGAACAGCTAATTCAGTTCCTAACTTGACCGCAGGTAACATTGTGGAATTCCATATTCATTTTGCAAATAACAATACGAATTATGAAAATAACGTCTCAGTTACACATTTATTATGTTAACAGACGTGGTAAGTACTATTCTATATCTACATCTACATGACTACTCTGTAATTCACATTTAAGTGCTTGGCAGAGGGTTCATCGAACCACAATCATACTATCTCTCTACCATTCCACTCCCGAACAGCGCGCGGGAAAAACGACCACCTAAACCTTTCTGTTCGAGCTCTGATTTCTCTTATTTTATTTTGATGATCATTCCTATCTATGTTGGTTGGGCTCAACAAAATATTTTCGCATTTGGAAGAGAAAGTTGGTGACTGAAATTTCGTAAATAGATCTCGCCGCGACGAAAAACGTCTTTGCTGTAATGACTTCCATCCCAATTCGCGTATCATATCTGCCACACTCTCTCCCCTATTACGTGATAATACAAAACGAGCTGCCCTTTTTTGCACCCTTTCGATGTCCTCCGTCAATCCCACCTGGTAAGGATCCCACACCGCGCAGCAATATTCTAACAGAGGACGAACGAGTGTAGAGTAAACTGTCTCTTTAGTGGACTTGTTGCATCTTCTAAGTGTCCTGCCAATGAAACGCAACCTTTGGCTCGCCTTCCCCACAATATTATCTATGTGGTCTTTCCAACTGAATTTATTCGTAATTTTAACACCCAGGTATTTAGTTGAATTGACAGCCTATTTGTCGAGTAATCGAATTCCAACGGATTTCTTTTGGAACTCATGTGGATCACCTCACACTTTTCGTTATTTAGCGTCAACTGCCACCTGCCACACCATACAGTAATCTTTTCTAAATCGCTTTGTAACTGATACTGGTCTTCGGATGACCTTACCAGACGGTAAATTACAGTATCATCTGCGAACAACCTAAGAGAACTGCTCAGATTGTCACCCAGGTCATTTATATAGATCAGGAACAGCAGAGGTCCCAGGACGCTTCCCTGGGGAACACCTGATATCACTTCAGTTTTACTCGATGATTTGCCGTCTATTACTACGAACTGCGACCTGCCTGACAGGAAATCACGAATCCAGTCGCACAACTGAGACGATACCCCATAGGCCCGCAGCTTGATTAGAAGTCGCTTGTGAGGAACGGTGTCAAAAGCTTTCCGGAAATCTGGAAATACGGAATCAACTTGAGATCCCCTGTCGATAGCGGCCATTACTTCGTGCGAATAAAGAGCTAGCTGCATTGCACAAGAACGATGTTTTCTGAAACCATGCTGATTACGTATCAATAGATCGTTCCCTTCGAGGTGATTCATAATGTTTGAATACAGTATATGCTCCAAAACCCTACTGCAAACCGACGTCAATGATATAGGTCTGTAGTTCGATGGATTACTCCTCCTAACCTTCTTAAACACTGGTGCGACCTGCGCAATTTTCCAATCTGTAGGTACAGGTCTATCGGTGAGCGAGCGGTTGTATATGATTGCTAAGTAGGGAGCTATTGTATCAGCGTAATCTGAAAGGAACCTAATCGGTATACAATCTGGATCTGAAGACTTGCCCGTATCAAGCGATTTGAGTTGCTTCGCAACCTCTAAGGTATCTACTTCTAGGAAACTCATGCTAGCAGCTGTTCTTGTTTCAAATTCTGGAATATTCCATTCGTCTTCCCTGGTGAAGGAATTTCGGAAAACTGCGTTCAGTAACTCCGCTTTAGCGGCACAGTCGTCGGTAACAGTACCATCGGCACTGCGCAGCGAAGGTATTGACTGCGTCTTGCCGCTTGTGTACTTTACATACGACCAGAATTTCTTCTGATTTTCTACCAAATTTCGAGGCAATGTTTCGTTGTGGAACCTATTAAAGGCATCTCGCATTGAAGTCCGTGCCAAATTTCGCGCGTCTGTAAATTTTAGCCAATCTTCGGGATTTCGCGTTCTTCTGAACTTCGCATGCTTTTTCCGTTGCCTCTGCAACAGCGTTCGGACCTGTTTTGTGTACCACGGGGGATCAGTTCCATCTCTTACCAATTTATGAGATATGAATCTCTCAATTGCTGTTGCTACTATATCTTTGAATTTGAGCCACATCTCGTCTACATTTGCATGGTCAGTTCGGAAGGAATGGAGATTGTCTCTTAGGAAGGCTTCTAGTGACACTTTATCCGCTTTTTTAAATAAAATTATTTTGCGTTTGTTTCTGGTGGATTTGGAAGAAACGGTATTGAGCCTAGCTGCAACGACCTTGTTATCACTAATCCCTGTATCAGTCATGATACTCTCTATCAGCTCTGGATTGTTTGTGGCTAAGAGGTCAAGTGTGTTTTCGCAACCATTTACAATTCGCGTGGGTTCGTGGATTAACTGCTCGAAATAATTTTCGGAGAAAGCATTTAGGACAATTTCGGAAGATGTTTTCTGCCTACCACCGGTTTTGAACAAGTATTTTTGCCAACATATCGAGGGAAGGTTGAAGTCCCCACCAACTATAACCGTATAAAAATACGAACAAAATATATAGGGTGGCGATACATGAATAATTAAGCCACCTTACAGTTTGCCCATATGACAGTGACGAAAGCAATCTAGCAACGTTCGTTTTACTTGGAGCCTCACAGGTGGATATGCTCATCATAATAAAATACGCAGAAGCGTGACTTGTCTGGAAAGACGCAGCTACGTGGTCCAATAAAATTAATGTGACATCATTGTGCAATAATCACTCACAGGCAACAGGTGACAGCAAAAGCAAGAGGTAGTTTATAGAGCGTGTCAAGAACGGGAGGGGGGGGGGGGGGGGGGGGGGTGGAGGCGAACAATGCAGTGATGTGTAGGAACAGAGCAATTGACTTGACGTCCAATGGGCATGATACTCGGCATTCGGGTCAAGGGTGGAAGCGTTTCTGAATCGGCTAAATTTGTAGACTGTTGGCGTACCGACATGATTAAAGTATATCGTGCGTTGCAAAATGGCGCTATCCAAAACCAGCACCAAAGGCCATACATCACAGGGGTCAACGACGGCTGCAGAGATGTGTACAGGCGAACAGACGTGCAAGTGCTGAGCATCTGACCACTCAGATGAACCAAGGGGCTACCAACACTGTTTCGTCAACAGTCGTTAAACAATGTTACTGCTTCTGGGCGTCCGTACCAAGCGCCTGGTTCATGCACTCATCTACACTTTGGCGTTGAAGGCAGGGATTTGCACACCAATACCGCAACTGGACGTCCACTGAACGGCTGCAGATGGTCTTTTCAGATGAATCACGTTTTATGCTCAACTGGACAGATGGCTGTTTATGTGTATGGCATGAAACGCCTGTAAGCAAACACTATTCAACAATTGTTGAAAGGGTGCAGGCCGGAGGATAGAGCGATATAGTCTAGGGAATATTTTCGTGGCATTCCCTGGATGATCTCGTCATTCCAGAAGGCACAATGGATCAAGACAAGTATGCATCTATCCTGTGGCATTATGTCCACCACTACATGCTATCTGTTTTTCCTCAGCAAACGAAGACTTCTCCAAGCAGAACAATGCAACGTGTCATACAGCTCGCAATACACGTACTTGCGGGGTTCGCAGAGCACCAGGATGAGTTTGCACACCAAACTCACTGGATTTAAACTTAAATGAGAATCTGTGGGACCATCTCGATCGGTATGTTTGCGCCATGAATCGTCAGCCGAGGAACCCAGCGCAGCTGGTGACGGCACTGGAGTCGATATGGCTCCACATCTCTGTCGGTATGTTCCAGAACGTCACTGACTCTCTTCCTTCACGTCTCGCAACTGTCCACCAAGTGACAGATGTTTATTTAGGACCATCGTCGCTTGCCGTGTTGTATTATAAACGAGAATATAATGTCCCCTCGAGTTTTTTCCCCCCTTACAAGTTCGACCAGTGTTCTTTTCGGCACACAGGAGTGCAATCAAGGAGACAACCAATGGGCTAATGGCCCTCAACTTATCTCAGGTCCGTGTGTAACTCATTGTTATTAATAACACTGAATGCTATTAATCGGTAACATAAATACACTGAGGAACATTGAAAATAGCGCATCAAGAGGGAAACGTTAGCTAGAAACTAAATTCATTACACGTAATGATGCAGTGAGAGATTCACTTGATTCCAAAATGAAGACATGTAAACAAATATAGTGAGTACAAGTAGATAAACAGTGCACATCAATAGTGTGTTGAACCACCGTTTGCTGCAATACATACCGAAACACTGTCCGGCGTCGAGTTGATTAGATGTCTGATGTTGTCCTGAGGCAGGTTGGCCTAAAAAACTGGAACAGCCACCTCGAAATCACGTAGTGAGTGACACAGTGGCGTCTGGCGTACAAGCTGGTCCCACATATGCTGTATAGGGAGCAAGTCCGGGGAGCGGATCGACCATGCAAGAGTCATAAAATGACGTAGGAAGTCTTGAGCGACCCAAGCTGTATTGCAGACGAGCATTAGCGTGCTGGAAAAGTACGCTTTGTAGATCATGTATGAAAGGTCCCACATGGAATATTTTCGTGGCATTCCCTGGATGATCTCGTCATTCCAGAAGGCACAATGGAACAAGACGAGTATGCTTCTATCCTGTGGCATTTATGTCCACCACTACATGCTATCTGTTTTTCCTCAGCAAACGAAGACTTCTCCAAGCAGAACAATGCAACGTGTCATACAGCTCGCAGTTATGTCATCAACATAACGTTGGGCCATAAAGGTTCCACGTACCACAATTAGAGGGGACCAACTATCGTCAATCGTAGGCTATGAACTCCCTCCCCCCCCCCCCCCCCACCACCACTTCCTCCTCCAGGCATAGCGGCTTTGCAGACAGTGTGCCAAGCGACAGCGTGAGTGAAACTGTGCCGCTCACCAGGCTGTCCCAGGCCCGTATGCGGTCATCAGCCGTCCCCACAACGAATTGAGATTCGTCATTAAACAACACGTTTCGTCGATCTACGGCAGCCCACGTCGGTCTGGCGTGGCACCACTACTGACTGAGTCACTGATGCCTCGGCGTTAATGGCAGTATACGGCAAGGGCTCCTGAATTGCAAATTCGCATCGGGAACGCGTCTGGAATTGTTTTTTTGAACAACTAACACGCGTCCATCTGCTTGCATCGTGGAACGATTCTCTATAAGATCCCTGATCGCCCGCCGCAGAACCCTTCAGTCCTCCTGCCTCGTCGTCTCCATGATCGCCCCAGACCCGGCGCGTCGCACTTGGTTGCCATCTCGTGTCCACTGCTCGCACATTGTCTGATACACTCCTGGAAATGGAAAAAAGAACACATTGACACCGGTGTGTCAGACCCACCATACTTGCTCCGGACACTGCGAGAGGGCTGTACAATCAATGATCACACGCACGGCACAGCGGACACACCAGGAACCGCGGTGTTGGCCGTCGAATGGCGCTAGCTGCGCAGCATTTGTGCACCGCCGCCGTCAGTGTCAGCCAGTTTGCCGTGGCATACGGAGCTCCATCGCAGTCTTTAACACTGGTAGCCAGCGTGGACGTGAACCGTATGTGCGGTTGACGGACTTTGAGCGAGGGCGTATAGTGGGCATGCGGGAGGCCGGGTGGACGTACCGCCGAATTGCTCAACACGGCCGGCCGAAGTGGCCGTGCGGTTAAAGGTGCTGCAGTCTGGAACCGCAAGACCGCTACGGTCGCAGGTTCGAATCCTGCCTCGGGCATGGATGTTTGTGATGTCCTTAGGTTAGTTAGGTTTAACTAGTTCTAAGTTCTAGGGGACTAATGACCTCAGCAGTTGAGTCCCATAGTGCTCAGAGCCATTTGCTCAACACGCGGGGCGTGAGGTCTCCACAGTACATCGATGTTGTCGCCAGTGGTCGGCGGAAGGTGCGCGTGCCCGTCGACCTGGGACCGGACGGCAGCGACGCACGGATGCACGCCAAGACCGTAGGATCCTACGCAGTGCCGTAGGGGACCGCACCGCCACTTCCCAGCAAATTAGGGACACTGTTGCTCCTGGGGTATCGGCGAGGACCATTCGCAACCGTCTCCATGAAGCTGGGCTACGGTCCCGCACACCGTTAGGCCGTCTTCCGTTCACGCCCCAACATCGTGCAGCCCGCCTCCAGTGGTGTCGCGACAGGCGTGAATGGAGGGACGAATGGAGACGTGTCGTCTTCAGCGATGAGAGTCGCTTCTGCCTTGGTGCCAATGATGGTCGTATGCGTGTTTGGCGCCGTGCAGGTGAGCGCCACAATCAGGACTACATACGACCGAGGCACACAGGGCCAACACCCGGCATCATGGTGTGGGGAGCGATCTCCTACACTGGCCGTACACCACTGGTGATCGTCGAGGGGACACTGAATAGTGCACGGTACATCCAAACCGTCATCGAACCCATCGTTCTACCATTCCTAGACCGGCAAGGGAACTTGCTGTTCCAACAGGACAATGCACGTCCGCATGTATCCCATGCCACCCAACGTGCTCTAGAAGGTGTAAGTCAACTACCCTGGCCAGCAAGATCTCCGGATCTGTCCCCCATTGAGCATGTTTGGGACTGGATGAAGCGTCGTCTCACGCGGTCTGCACGTCCAGCACGAACGCTGGTCCAACTGAGGCGCCAGGTGGAAATGGCATGGCAAGCCGTTCCACAGGACTACATCCAGCATCTCTACGATCGTCTCCATGGGAGAATAGCAGCCTGCATTGCTGCGAAAGGTGGATATACACTGTACTAGTGCCGACATTGTGCATGCTCTGTTGCCTGTGTCTATGTGCCTGTGGTTTTGTCAGTGTGATCATGTGATGTATCTGACCCCAGGAATGTGTCAGTAAAGTTTCCGCTTCCTGGGACAATGAATTCACGGTGTTCTTATTTCAATTTCCAGGAGTGTAGAACACTCCAACCAATCGACTTGCCGAGCCACAAGGCATATCGACCGGCGTGCGATTTTCAGGCTGATGACTAGGCCCCATTCAGAGCGGCTTAGCTGTGACAAATGACATCTAACGCGTCCTTCTGGTGTTCTGTGCCTTCGAAAGTTCTCCTCGAGTGTAGACGTGATCGTCACGTGTACGACTCGCCTGCCGACTTCCGTATAAACAGGGCCCCCTGCGCAACTGCAGTGCCACACTGGGGTCTGAAGACAAGCACATACTTCAACAAATATTACATTCTGTCCCGCTGCCGTTAAAATTTGGCTCTTGTAACGACATTCTGTTGTCGTCATTCTTTCTACTTGCTTTCGGAACGCACCCACCCATACAGCCATTTCAGTACTTGAATGTCTATTATGACGATACGAACGGGAGGACAACATCCAGTCCCCGAGCGGAGAAAATCTCCGTCCCGGCCGGGAATCGAACCTGGCCCATCCACTTAACAATCCGCTGCGCTTATCTCGCAGCTACCGAGGCGGACGTTATCGCTTATTCACTGGTATTGTTGAGAATTTCCTTTAATTTATGAGTCCTTATGTAGGATATAGGCTACATCAAACTTTTGCCGGCGGATTAGCCGAGCGGTCTTAGGCGCTGCAGTCATGGACTGTGCGGATGGTCCCGGCGGAGGTTGGAGTCCTCCCTCGGGCATGGGTGTGTGTGTTTGTCCTTAGGATAATTTAGGTTAAGTAGTGTGTAAGCTTAGGGACTGATGACCGTAGCAGTTACGTCTCATAAGATTTCACATACATTTGAACATTTTTTTAAATTTATTTTTCATTTACAATCCTTTATATCACGACGTTATGTATGTTTACCCAGAATGAGGAGCATGGCAGGTAATCGCCAATGTCAAACAAAAGCATGGCAAGTAATCGCCAATGTCAAACGTCGAGGTGTCACTTGTGTTTTCGCTCTAGTCAGTACTGAATCTCTAGTCTGAGTATTCAGTTTTTTTAGTAGAGCTCAATACGCAAATCAACGTGAGTTCAAAATTTGCTTTCGTTATTCGAAAGTGTTCCACGGTTGGATCTTCGTTTACAAGTGCTACGTCCTTTAAACGTGTGTTTGATGCCCCCGTGTTATTTCTGGGCAAAATACACTTCCAAATTCGACGTTCAAGCTCTCTTTCCTTGTTACTGTAGTCTCGGCTCAATTCTAGTACCATGATCTGAATGACGACATCAGTGTCCGTGCGAACAATCTCGGTTGACGCCCTTTTGGAAACGGTGCCACTGGAATTTTGACTGAAGCGTGTGGTAGCAGTACCACGTGGCGCCACTGCCGTGTCAGCCGTCATGCCACTTACTGTGGCGTCAATTTAGGTGCATGGGGAAACCCTACTTAACTTGTGGTAGATGCGAACTTATTTGTCGTCGTCCATCTGTCATACCCGTATTTGCAAATTCGTTAATGTTATTCCCGCACAGTTCAGATATTTTATTTGTAAGTCGCAGACCCGGTATCGGCCGACAATTACGAAATTGCAGTGTCTGTGTTGTCAAGAACTAAGATCCAATGTTCCTTCGGACATGCATACATGGCCGGGGCCGACTCCAGGGAGTTGCCGCTCCGTGCGACAATTTGATGCCCCCTTACCCCTGTCCGCCCATCCCCCTCCTTCCCACCCTCCTTGAATTTCACGCAGTCAACCTTTTTCAGGATGTTCTGCATCCATGACGTCTTGCTTTCTCATTTTGCACTTACGTCACACTTACTTGCACGCCTTTAACACCAGTCAGTGAAACAGAAGTGAAACGTTTACAGTGTACTACCACACCGACCGAGCTTTTAGGTAATTATCCGTATCAGTATGTAGACGCCCAATGAAGACTGTAAACTATCATTTATTACGCAAGGATATTTTTATTAATGCTAGTTTATGGCCCTACAGACTTCAGATGGGTGGCGGAATAGTGACACTGTAATTTAATTTTGTGACCATGTGCTATACGTGTCTACCGAAAGTCAAAGTTACCATTAGTTCTATTGTTTGTTTTAAATGCTCACACAAAACTAATGCGGTAATTGCACTGAAGTATAACATGAACACGTTTAACAAAATCCTATTCACTGACAAATTTTCGCAAGAAGATAAAATAGTTACAAGTAACTAAGGTTGTCGGAGATTCAGGACAAGGAACCGATAGGTAGGTTACTACTTGATTAGCACATTGATCCTTTTCCGCAACCTGATGACAGTGATTGTCAAAATTTGAATTATGTAGTAAAATTATGCATGTCAGAATGGCGACTCTCTCTTACTTCGATGTTTACTGAGTTCATTGCGACCTATACATGCCGAAGCCAGCAGAATTCGAAGTGATTCTGTCCCTAGCAGCGGACGAAGTCGCTCCTTAGTTCCTCCTGTCTTCCCTCATAACAACCGCCCCTTCGTCGAAAGCCAGTTCTAGCCTCTGACGAACAGTCATCCAGCCACAAGACACCATTCTCCTGGAGAGGTCTCCCACTTCTCAATAATTTTGCAAAACTGCGACGTCAGACCAGGCTGACCAATGAAATCCCCGCATTTTCGCGCCCAGAGACATATAGCCAAAGAAACGAATGTGTTTTGGCTCTGTCCAGTCGGTGCCTCAAAGAAGCGCGTTAACATATCGTTTCCTACAACCCTGTAAAGGTTCTAATGGTTTGTATTGCTTTAAAATAAAAAGATGACGATGTGATGGTGTGGTGTGGTCCTCAACTACGTACCCTCTGACTCAGATTTGAAATATTAAAAGTTTTGGCTGTTTTCGTTGTCTAGGGGCAGGAACACGTAGTTGCCGCATTACAAGCCAAATACTGCTGAGTCTACAGTATACAATATTAATATACACATGGAGCGAATGGTCAAAGGTTCCTATCACTCGGCAATTGCGAATGTAACGTAGAAATTTATAAATGAAAGATTGCAATTAAATAAAATCTGCAGGTACTGTCTTTTCGACTTTAAGTGATGAGTACGATAGTAGAAGTACTTTTGAGAATTTGGTATATTTCTGCAAAACACTTATTGGTATCGATGGTCGAGCAATTAAATAAAATATAAGTTGAGTAAGAGGAAAGCAATAGATTCCTACTGCGCGACCACGCGCAAACCGCTCCACGCTCTCCGAGTCCCTCTCGTGACTGTCCGTCCTTCGAACCGTCGCGTCCAGCAGTTTCCGCGTCCTGTGCAGTACTCCCTCGCCGCACTCTCCCGAACTGCCTCTCGTGTCCTCCCCTCCCTTCCATCCAGTCTCCCCATTCACGAGGGCTGTGATTGGCTAGTGCGCTCGCGCCATGTCTTCAAACCAACGCACCCACACAAACATAGTGAAACACATTCGAAATACTGGATTTACATTTAAATAACTTGAAATTAAATAAATATTCCTACGGCTGGACCATAAACACGCTCTAACACACATAATTAGATACATAAACAAATTAAATAAACATATATCAAAGGAATAGAACAAAAGGTAAGCCAGTAGCCTAATGTCTCTGCTTTCTAAAACACAGTAAATATTTAACCAATTTTTTCATGAATAGTATATATCGGATATAAACAAAGACATACGAATAAATATATTTATGAGTATGCTGCTACTGTTTTTTCGTGTCAGTGTGGAGTACTCATGGCCTGACGCGATTAGTAGTAATCCGCTACTTTGACCTTCAATAACTCATGTACTATTCAAGTTGTTGTTTGTTGTAGTGGTCTTCAGTCCTGACACTGGTTTGCTGCAGCTCTCCATGCTACTCTATCCTGTGCAAGCTTCTTCATCTCCCAGTACTTACTCCAACCCACATCCTTCTGAATCTGCTTAGTGTATTCATCTCTTGGTCTCCCTCTACGATTTTTACCCTCCACACTGCCCTCCAGTGCTAAATTTGTGATGCCCTGATGTCTCAGAACATGTCCTACCAACCGGTCCCTTCTTCTTGTCAAGTTGTGCCACAAACTC
Organism: Schistocerca serialis cubense; assembly: GCF_023864345.2. NCBI lineage: Eukaryota > Metazoa > Arthropoda > Insecta > Orthoptera > Acrididae > Schistocerca > Schistocerca serialis. The sequence goes on along the minus strand of NC_064644.1, from coordinate 296,961,913 downwards.
CTCTTCTCTCCAATTCTATTCAATACCTCCTCATTAGTTATTTGATTTATCCATCTAATCTTCAGCATTCTTCTGTAGCCCCACATTTCGAAAACTTCTATCCTCTTCTTGTCTAAACTATTTATCGTCCATGTTTCACTTCCAGACATGGCTACACTCCATACAAATACTTTGAGAAACGACTTCCTGACACTTAAATCCATACTCGATGTTAACAAATTTCTCTTCTTCAGAAACGCTTTCCTTGCCCTTGCCAGTCTACATTTTATATCCTCTCTACTTCGACCATCATCAGTTATTTTGCTCCCCAAGTAGCAAAACTCCTTTACTACTTTAAGTGTCTCATTTCCTAATCTGATTCCCTCAGCATCACCCGACTTAATTTGACTACATTCCATTATCCTCGTTTTGCTTTTGTTGATGTTCATCTTATATCCTCCTTTCAAGACACTGTCCATTCCGTTCAACTGCTCTTCCAAGTCCTTTGCTGTCTCTGACAGAATTACAGTGTCATCGGCGAACCTCAAAGTTTTCATTTCTTCTCCGTGGATTTTAATACCTACTCCGAATGTTTCTTTTGTTTTCTTTACTGCTTGCTCAATATACAGATTGAACAACATCGGGGAGAGGCTACAACCCTGTCTCACTCCCTTCCCAACCACTGCTTCCCTTTCATGCCCCTCGACTCTTATGACTGCCATCTGGTTTCTGTACTGATTGTAAATAGCCTTTCGCTCCCTGTATTTTACCCCTGCGACCTTCAGAATTTGAAAGAGAGTATTCCAGTCAACATTGTCATAAGCTTTCTCCAAGTCTACAAGTGCTAGAAATGTAGGTTTGCCTTTCCTTTATCTTTCTTCTAAGATAAGTCGTCAGTATTGCCTCACGTGTTTCAACATTTCTACGGAATCCAAACCGATGTTCCCCGAGGTCGGCTTCTACCAGTTTTTCCATTCGTCTGTAAAGAATTCGCGTTAGTATTTTGCAGCTGTGACATTAAACTGATAGTTCGGTAATTTTCACATCTGTCAACACCCGCTTTCTTTGGGATTGGAATTATTATATTCTTCTTGAAGTCTGAGGGTATTTCGCCTGTCTCATACATCTTTCTCACCAGATGGTAGAGTTTTATTACATGCCTGTAATTCATACCAATTTAGGTTTACACTAACAGCTTTCTAACGACACGTAGATCGACGAAATTGGATGAACCGTTAGATTTTGGAATTTTTGCTATTTTGAAAGACGCAGCCAAGGTGATCAATTCCAGCGCTTTATTTCCATCTGTTATACAATACTGTAAATGATTTCCAGCATGACACTAGATTATTATGAATGATTTGTACTCCTATGTATCCTTACACTTCTTCATTTATGCAAAACTTCTATTGTGTTACTTAATTCATCGTTTTGGACTATATTAAAATGAAAGATTTTTCTGCCCCCAAACACCTGCCGCCCTAGGCGGTGGAACTGTTTGCCCTCCCATCCCCCCCCCCCCCTCCAATCCCCCACCAACAGAAGCCAGTCCTAACACATGTACGAAGGAATAGGCACTGCGACGACTACAGCTGATATAAAATACATGAAATGTAGTTGCAATAGCGAATATGAACCACCTCGATCTGTATAACGAAATGAAAAAAAATGAAAATTTGTGCTGCACCAGGCCACGGACCCGGATTTCCCGCTTTAAGCGAGAGGTCGCCTCAACTGGTTTTTTTTATCTCATTTTGTTCGTTATTGTTCGTTGCGGACGTCCCATGACACCCATTCCAGTTCTTTTTTGATCCATTCACTCAGCTTTATATTACAGAGGACTGAATTACCATGCCGGCACCCACATGGGCTATGCGAGCACGAAGCACAGCCAGACCCAAACTTCCATATCTCGTCGTCTATGTGTCATACCTACATCCACTCATACCATTAATGTTATTTCCGTACAGCCATTGGCATGTCATTCGTATTCATTTGGTTCCGTTGCGTTATGTCTCTTGGGCAGTGCTACCACTATTGAAGTTCCAACCCTATTGTTAAGGACGCCGAGCTCCAAAAACGTTTTGGAAACTCTGGCCTACAGGAAAACTTTTCAATCCTAGAAAGTGGACTGGGTCTACGCTGAGCGACGCTTCTAGAAGATCGGGGCAGACCAGCTGGTGCTGTCGCCAGGAATGCTGGACATTTGCCACGCCGGACGTTGGCCACACTTTCCCCTTCGCCAGGTAGCTTGAGTAGCGATCCCTCAGGTAAGGGACGCCCTCCCTCATACTTCTTCAGTCCGGCTTCAAACTGCCGTCTCCACATTTTACTCGATACAACCAGTGCGTAAGGGACCTTCTTCTTCGACATCTTGGCGAAATACAGACCTTCTTTTCCGAAATCTAAATATTTATGTCTTTTGGGAAACGAAAGCAATTCCGACGAATATATCAGTATGTAATTAGTTCTGCCAAGTATAAATATAGATCCCTCTGTCGGTACGGTAGCTTCCTTTCACGCTTACTGATTGCGATAGAAACAGTCCACCGCCATGGGAGCAACAAGAAAGGAACGCTGTAAACAGAATGAAATGTACGCTAATAATTTCTTTTTGATCGCTGCATTTGTGCCTACTTTAGTTACTACAACTGCATGCCCAAAAAACAATAAGGAAAGAAGAAGTGGGTATGTTAATGTTTGAAAAGAAGAACGACATACTCCATATTAATTTACTCTCTAAAATCCGATATCCCTTGCGGCGAAACATCAGTTAATAAAGTGTAGCGGGACAATGTTCAAAACATGACTGAAAGTACGTTCATAAACAGAGATAAGAACATCTATGATTGACATGTCATGTAAAGTCGACGTACAATTTTAAAATGTTAGAAATAAGGAAATGAATAATACAAATGGCTCTGAGCACTATGGGACTTAACAGCTGAGGTCATCAGTCCCCTAGAACTTAGAACTGCTTAAACCTATCTAACCTAAGGACATCACACACATCCATGTCCGAGGCAGGATTCGAACCTGCGACCGTAGCGGTCGCGCGGTTCCAGACTGAAGCGCCTAGAACCGCTCGGCCACCCCGGCCGGCATGAATAATACAGAATGCTATGCTTGTACCATACGATGTTGTTCTACATTGTTTATCTCTGGTATTTATAGGGTCACAGACAAAACATCCTAGGTTTTGGATGGAAAAACCGTAATTGTAATGATCTCCATTACAACAGAAACAAGGAGCACAACTTAAGGAAAAATAATGTAATGTGTGTTCCAGCTAACAAGCGACATTGAAGCAGGTAGTTCCTGTGACTTAGTACGGACAGAGGTTACATTCGACAACCGGAATAAATTAATAACTGTCTCCTTTTACCGACCCCCGCTCTCAGATGAAACAGTTGCTGAACATTTCAAAGAAAACTCGAGTCTCATCGCAAATAGGTACCCTACCCATACAATTATAGTTGGCAGTGACTTCAATCTACCTTCCGTATGTTGACAAAAAATACATTTTCAGACCCTACTGTAGATAGAAAACAACTTCCATAATTGTTCTAAATGCTTTTTATAAAATTATTTTGAACAATTAGTTCACGAGGTCATTCAAATTGTAAATGCTTACGAGAACACACTTGACCTCTTAGCCACAAATAATCCTGAGCATCACGACGGGTACAGGAATTAGTGAACACACAGTCGTAGCGAGACTCATTTCCGTAACAAAGAAATTCACCAAAACTAAAAGCAAAATATACATGTTTATAAAAGCAACTAAAAATTCGGCTGACGCCTTTCTAAGAGACAGTCTCCAACCCTTCCAAACTATGTAAGTGAAGACCATATGTGGCTTAAGTTCAAAGATATAGTATCAACAGCACTCGAGAGATTCATACATAATAAATTAATATCAGCCGGAACTGATCCCCCATGGTACACAAAACACGACAGAAAGCTGCTGCAGGAGCACCGAAAAAGGCACGCATAATTTAGAAGAGCGCAAAATCTCCGAGATTGGCGAAGTTTTACTGTGGCTCGAAATTTGGTGCGGATTTCAATGCGAGATGCATTTAATAGTTTCCACAAGGAAACTCTCTCTAGAAATGTGGCGAAAAATCCATAGAGATTCTGGTCCTGTGTTAAGAAAACCAGCGGAAAGGCCCAGTAAGTACCTTTACTGCGGGTCGGGCGGCGAGTGAGTAGGTAGAGGAGGAGGAGGAGGAGCAGGAGGAGGGGGAGACAAGGGATCCAACCCTTCGGAGCAGGTAAAATCGTGGCAAATGTCCGGCGTGGCAAATGTCCGTACACCGTCGCCAGGGCGCCCTTCTCGGTGGGAGACTATTGTAATTGACCCACATCGGCGTGACGGCTGGAAGCGTGCCCTGTTCCACAGGCTTTTGTTCGCGCGACCGGCGCCCACCGGGCTAAGAGGCTCTTTCCAGGCCATAAATTATTCAACACCGGAAATGCGTGCCGTCGTATGTAAGAGCGGCGTAATGAATAGCACGCCGCCTTCCTGTCAGCCCCTGTTCCCCCACTGCTGCCGCACGTCCGCCTTGTAAGGTAAACTGAACTATGCGTGTTCGCGATATATTTACGTTTACCAGTGACCTCTGTAGCAAAGGTAATCATTACCCGAAACCGTGTCCGCTTCTACAATCGCTACCCCTATGTAATACCTGCAACCTATCCCAGTGTTACGTTAGTACGCCTTGACGCTTTCGTAAAATTTACTGTACTTCTTCTATGTAAAAGTACACAATCTTACGTATGGAATAGAAGCAATCTTTACGTAGCGACAACATCGTGATGGTATCATATCGCTGTTCTGAAAAGTCTATAGGGATATGATTTAAAACTGGCCTATTAGATTACTTTTGCGCTTTTCAGGGGTGCATAAACATAAGGAAAATTGCTTGTAAATGCGTAAAGATCGCTTATCGCATTTCAAATGAAAACCAGACAACTAGTATCTCTAATTTGGTTATCATAAATTGCGTGAATTTCAGATAAGATTCTAACCTCACCCGTTACATATCGTATACTATACCATATCTTGATGTGACGGTACTTTTCTCTGTTAAAACTGAACTTTACAAAATATTGATAATTATCCTTTCTTTTGTTACTGCACGAATTAAGATAACGAAACACCACGGATCTGGAAACAGCTCTTCCCACGCTGACTTAAAATACTTCAGTACACAGACGACGTTTGTCTGTATAGTCATTCCATATCTTTCGCAGAATGAGACGCTGTGCTTTCCTCTGCCATGTCCCATGTGAAAAGCTGGCTCCGTACGCACGCATGTCATGGAAGTTTCGAATGATAAGTCACATCTCTTCGTATTTTCCAAGCTTTGTGCTCCGCAGATTCCCAACAGAATGATCCTAGATTTTGAATGTTACCCTCTGTCATCGCAGGTTCTATTTTTGGACTTTGCCTCTGATTCTCGGTTGTCATGGATCCATCACGTTAACCATGAAATACGTGACTGAGAAAGAATGAAATACTATCCGATCAGTCTTCCGAGTTTCGGGGGGCTCTCGTCCTACCCATTTATTGTAGTACAAAGCCTTAATTCGATCAAGACCTCGACAACGTAGTGTGGCATACCATAGTGGGCGAAAGGACATCCTGAGGAAATAGGACAGATTTAAATTTAGATGCTATGGGCTCAACGCCTACGAACACGTCTTAATTGAAGCCCATGAAATGCCCTTACACATCAGAAGGCAATTGCTGGCGGACAAATATCCACTCAATAGGATGTCCTTTTTAAATCTTCCTTTGCATTCCAAACTGGAGGCCCTCTGCTTCGTTTACTGGAATATCGCCCCCTCCTCCCGCACTCCCCTCCCCCTGATCTAGCGATTAACCATAGAACATGGGGCCACCTATCAAAGAAAGTCCTCGGCGCAAGTTCGCTCCCTATTTATATGCAAAATTATTCAGTTATCTCCCATGGAATGCGTATGCATTTACACGGCATGTCATTAACGGAACATCCATTCATCTACCGTGATATAATGTGCCTTGTATACCAGAAAAGGTCGGACTTTTTGTGTGTATATACAGACAACTCCGAATTAAGAGAGAAATGAAATGTCGGATGTGCCTTTCTCTGTTCACAAATAAAGGTCTCAAAAATGTTTCAACTGTTGAAGGAAACTTTGACTTTTTCTGCGGAAGCCGTAGCCAAACTAGAAGCCTTAAAATATGTCAGGTCCCCTCGTGTTTCCAAGGTCATTTTATGTGAGTCTGTATCTGTTTTACAATGTCTAATGCATAAGAAGTGGGATTCTAAAATCAGTAACTTCATCTTGGCAGTCACTTGGCAGTGCATCCAGTGTGAAATCCAAGGGCAGACGACAGAATTTCTGTGGCTTAAATCTCACTGGGGCAGAATTCATAACGAAGAAGTCGATAATCTTACTAAAGAAGCCACAGACTCCGGAACTTTCATCGACCTCAAACTTTCGACCTCTGAACTGTACCGTATGACCACACACAATGCCTTTCAACAATGGCAAGATGACTTGAACGTGTCTCAACGATTCAGGAGACGATATTACACATGTGTTCAGCCTCTTATCACACGTAGATCCTGGCGTCACGGCGATCACTTACCCGATGGCTGATATCTACTGCCCGCCGTATGAGATTCACCGCAGTGGAATTACTCCATCCCCCGCTCTCTGACTGTAATAACACTACAGAAGGTGACATCAATCACATCCTCTTTCCATGTGGAAAACGGGAGAGGCACAGACAATCTTTTTCGCAATTCTGTCGTCAGAGGAGGAGGAGATTAGAGTTTAACGTCCCGCCGACAACGAGGCCATTAGAGCTCGGATTAGGGAAGGATTGGGAAGGAAATCGGCCGTGCCCTTTCAAAGGAACCATCTCGGCATGTGACTGAAACGATTTAGGGAAATCACGGAAAACATAAATCAGGATGACCGGCGACGGGTTTGAATCGTCGTCCTCCCGAATGCGAGTCCAGTGTGCTAACCATTGCGCCACCCCGGTTGGTCCGTCGTCAGAAAGTAGAGTTTCCCACGGGAGCCACCATTCTACTTTTTTCGAATAATTCGGCATATAACAAAGGGCTTTCCAAATTTTTACGAGCAGCCAAGATATCTTTGTAATAGTAACCCAGCACTGTGAAATATGTTAACTGTTATGTTAAATTTTCCATGTCTAGTTATTTTGATTTAGACTCTGAACAGTTGTATTTCTAATGCTCCTATTTTTTCGTTTTATGCATTCACTAGTAGCGTTAATCGTTAATATTGTTAGATTTGTACCACTGTTATGTCATCAATGTATAGGTTTCACTACCTGTATCTCATTTAACCTTGAGTTGGCAACATGGCCGTTAGCTGTAGGAGGTCAAATAAATAAGTGAACCATACAAGGTGATTCCGTAATGATGTTACCATCATTCAGGGAGGAAGAAAAAGTATAAATGTATCACTTTGAGGTAAAGGGTCCTGCTGTAGAAGTAACCTAGTCTAAAGTTGTAGGTGACAATCTTTCTGGTACCTCTGACAGTGGAATGCAAATACCATTGTACACAGTGTTTATCAGATACCACTACCCAGGTTTCTGGATCATATCCCACTTGTTATTCGTCGACGAGTGTGGTTCCAACACGATGGAGCCCAACTCACTTTGGGCTGAGTGTCCGTGAGAGCCTTGATAAATCATTCTCTAAAAAGCGGATAGGTAGAGGAGGTAAAGTGAACAGCTCGTTCACATAATCCCGTCCCACTTGATTTCTTGTTGTGGGGCCCTGTGAGAAGTCTTGCGTACGCGCCACCTGTCGAGATTGAAGTGGATCTCCTGGCAAGAACTGTCGCTGCCAGTAACACTGTTCAAACGACTCCAGGTATACTAGAAGGGGTACGTCAGAACTTTGTGCGATGGTGCCATGCCTGCACTGGCGATGGGGTACGCAGTTTCGAATAACTGCTGTAAATGTAGCAGCTTGTGAAACTCGTACAGGTTAATGAGATTCATATTAAGATTTTCGGCCTCTCTGGCGTCAAGTTACGTGTGCCGTTATCAGCCCATCAACAGAGTTAACTTCTTTGAGGGTATTGGGGAGTATTCAGTGGGAACTCTGTACGTCAAGACCAGGGTTTGGAAGTGGGGGCTTTTATTTTGAGTGTTGTTTGAGGCTAAGGAGGAACTTGAGTAGATTTTCGCTTATGTATTTCGAGCGTACCAGGGTCAATTATCTCAATTTACGCTTCTCCAGCATCCCTGAAAGTTTGTAACACGTCAAGAAATCACCCTGCATATACATTACTCGTTACAAACGCGTAATATTGGCAATAGAGCCAAAACTGCGTTAACCTGATCTGTAGACTTTGATTTATGATTTCAAATCATCCTGGAAAGCCAATTTTCTCTTCCCTTCTGCTACTCAACTCAGAAGTCAAATAGATCTAAGCACTATGGGACTTACAATCTGAGGTCTTCAGTCCCCTAGACTTAAAAACTGCTTAAACCTAACTAACCTAAGGACATCACGCACATCCATGCCCGAGGCAGAATTCGAACCTACGACCGTAGCAGCAGTGCTGTTTCTGACTAAAGCGCCTAGAACCGCTCGGCCACAGCGGCCGGCCTCAAAATTCAACTGCCCTAGAAGGACTCTTATGTTGTAAGCTCCTAACGCAATTGATATAAGCAAATGACATCATGCAAGTGCCATTAAAACTATTGTAAAGCACAAGAACCTTGCTGCGTCTTTCTCCTTTTATTCCACCTACGTCATACTGTGTACAATTAAAAACGGACGACAATTTTGTTGCGACACTAGCCACGAAATTTCTGGCACATTACATGGATATACGAAGTGTGTAATATACAAAATAAAGAAAACGTAGTTCAGCTGTATCGGGTCGTAACATCAAAATGAGTGTATCTGTGATATTTTTAGTTTGATGTTAGAAATGGTGTGTACTGTGCATAGTTGTTTCCTTCCGTTACATGGGTTCGAAGATGCTGGAACAACGGCTGCGAACTTGCTGCAACGACAGCTGGTCACCACTAGCGCCAAACAGAAAGACGGCGTTGTTGGGGCAACGGTTTTGGATTATTATTAAAAATGATATCGTACCGTAGGCAACGGCCTTGCCGCAGTGTTTACACCGGTTCCGTGAGATCACCGAAGTTAAGCGCTGTCGGGCGTGGCCGGCACTTGGATGGGTGACCCTCCATCCGCCATGCGCTGTTGCCATTTTTCGGGGTACACTCAGTCTCGTGATACCAATTGAGGAGCTACTCGACCGAGTAGTAGCGGCTCCGGGCAAAGAAAACCATCATAACGACCGGGAGAGCGATGTGCTGATCACATGCCCCTCGTATCCGCATCCTCCTCTGAGGATGACACGGCGGTCGGATGGTCCCGATGGGCCACTTGCGGCCTGAAGACGGAGTGATTTTATATCGTACCGTAGAAAGGAAAAAAAAGGAGAAAAAGCTGCGTATAGTCTTAATTCATATACCAGTCGTTGCCTGGTTGCCATCACAGCAACCAGAGTTTCAGTTATTACATTGAAGATATGAGTGTACTCGTATTATGATAACGAATAAAAACTGAGCAGAATTAATAGAAATGTAAAATATGTGTTGAGAAGTTATTTGTTGCAAGAGTGTTTGTGTTGGATGCTCATCATGTTAAATCTAATCCAGATCGTGTTACTGAACAGAAACCGCATCATTATTTGAGTGGGGCTGAGAAAGAGGGAAATGAACTAATTTCGAGACCAATGATTTTCGGTGAAGTGACTTTGGGTGCTGGAGACATTATTAACATCCAAGATCCATTTTGAAAGGCTATTACATGCTCCTTAAGTGATCTAGAATTTTCAAAAGTGAAAAGATGACACAATTTTTGACACTGACGCTGTGTTGCCTCAGATATAGGAGTTACATACTCGCGCTCATGACTGATTAGTGGCACGTGCCAAAAAATCACTGGTTGTATTAGCAACAGACGACAACTATACGTTGAGTTGCGAAAAATAAGTTATTTCTTGAGGTTATGAGCAGATTTAGTTATCACAGTCAAGCATTTAATGAACGCTAGTCCTATTAAACAAGAAACTGCAAGGATAAAGCATTTCTTCGGAAGAGGCGACGGTGATATCGGCCCAATCTGTATTAGTAGAACAATTTTCAACGTTGTCGTAGAGTTAAGGACATAAAAGGATAATCTTATTAGCCAGCGCGAAGACTAGTAAGCTGCTAAGAGAAGACCGAACCAGTCAACATAAAGGTTCAGAGTTGCTAATATCGTTGGAAACTTATTGTTATTAATTAATTACACGGTCACGTCGATTAACTGACACGGTGAAGAAGTTCTATGTTCACGTCGACCCGCCGCATGCACCATCCAGTTGTAAAGCTAAGCCTCCTCCCACCAAGACCGGAAGTAACTGTCTCAATCCGCCCTATTGAAACACTAGTCCGGCGAAAGGATACTTTGTACCATGCGATACCATAGGAGCTAGATTCGAAAAAGTTGCAGTAACAGTAATAGATGTGTTTTGGGGATTACGGAACTGTCCGATTCCACCAGTCTGCTTTGGCCGATGACGTCATCAACATGGCATGACGTCATCAACATGGCGGACATGGCTATTCTAAGCGTCTCCAATATGGCGCCTATGATGTCACTACATACACACGGCAACAAACACGAAAATACGTGTAAATAAAACAATAACATCTCCCTCCAAAAATACAATCAAACTAACGGAGCATCCACGGAAAACTGGGGGTTTTTGGGAGGGGACAAGCTTAATATAACAGTAAAAAAAGACACACCACTATCCCAAAACACACAAAATGACGAAAAAAATTACTAAATCTACAGGAATATATTTCCCTTGACGCATACAGGTCAACCGCAGCTGCCGATACCAAAACACCAACGCCTACAGCAAAAACTACGAAAATTGGAATCTGAAATGTTCAAATGTGTGTGAAATCTTATGGGACTTAACTGCTAAGGTCATCAGTCCCTAAGCTTACACATTACTTAACTTAAAGTATCCTAAGGACAAACACAAACACCCATACCCGAGGGAGGACTCGAACCTCCACCGGGACCAGCCACTGCAGCGCCTAAGACCGCTCGTCTAATCCTGCGCGGCTTGGAATCCGACATTTTCCTTGACCCCAGCTGACGATACTCACTGAATAAAATATCAGCGAACCTCTGAAAAGAGCATTTAGATAGCGTTGGAGGGCTGTAGCTGCCGCAGAACTGATAATAGACGGTCATTCCACTCTTCGAAGTTGACGTAAGTCATGGAAGTGAAGTGTTGAGTATGTTGCAGTCGGTTGTATGGAATCTGCGCAATAAGGTTGGTCGCATGAAGACGTGCCACGATGGCGGACGTAAGCTGTCGTGTTTGGATGTGCCCCTGAGTACACCGTGAATAAAGTTGCCCGATTTGTGTTTGTATCAATGTGGACTGTCAACTGTATCTACAAGGAATGCTGTGGGTCCACTACTCGCAGCTACGTACGTAACATGGATGAGGAACAGAGGACGAAAAAGTTCATAAACAACAGGGAAAGGACGACAATAGGTTTCAAATCCAACACGAATCGCAGCTGTCGGTGAATGCTGGTCATCCTACACCACTTTACGAGCGAACATTCCGAAGAGAGCTGCATGTAATGGAGCTTTGTGGTCGGGTAGCCTCTCAAAACGCCATTTCTCACAGTCACACAGAAAGCTGTACACCTTCAGTTGACGAGCCGTTGACTGAGGACATGTGGTGTGGTCCGACAAGTCTCGATTTTGGATATTTTAAAATGATTCAAGGCGTTGTGTGCACAGATGGCTCAATGATGCATTTAACCTGTTCTGTGCTTAGAATGGGCAGTTCAGGCCACAGATTACTATGTGACTGTTGGTGGTGTTTCTTCACCCGCTCATTAAGGTGACTGTGAACATGAGTTCTATGTTGTTCTCAACATTGTCGGTGACCAAATGTTGTTCTTTCTTCCATAGCTTCATCATGAGTAACTGTGAACACACTGCAACAGAGGTTTTATTACTGTTATAAGGTTGTTGTTGTTGTTGTGGTCTTCAGTCCTGAGACTTGTTTGGTGCAGCTCTCCATGCTACTCTATCCTGTGCAAGTTTCTTCATCTCCCAGTACCTATTGCAATCTACATTCTTCTGAATCTGCTTAGTGTATTCATCTCTTGATCTCCCTCTAAGATTTTTACCCTCCACGCTGCCCTCCAACACTAAATTGGTGATCCCTTGATGCCTCAGAACATATCCTACCAACCGGTCCCTTCTTCCCGTCAAGTTGTGCCACAAACTCCTCTTCTCCCCAATTCTATTCAATACTTCCTCATCAGTTATGTGATCTACCCATCTAATCTTCAGCATTCTTCTGTAGCACCACATTTCGAAAGCTTCTATTCTCTTTTTGTCCAAACTATTTATCGTCCACGTTTCACTTCCATACATGGCTACACTCCATACAAATACTTTCAGAAACGACTTCCTGACACTTAAATCTATACTCGATGTTAACAAATTTCTCTTCTTCAGAAACGCTTTCTTTGCCATTGCCAGTCTACATTTTGTATCTTCTCTACTTCGACCATCATCAGTTATTTTGCTCCCCAGATAGCAAAACTCCTTCACTACTTTAAGTGTCTCATTTCCTAATCTAATTCCCTCAGCATCACCCGACTTAATTCGACTACATTCGATTATCCTCGTTTTGCTTTTGTTGATGTTCATCTTATATCGTCATTACAAGACACTGTCCATTCCGTTCAACTGCTCTTCCAAGTCCTTTGCAGTCTCTGACAGAATTACAATGTCATCGGCGAACCTCAAAATTTTTATTTCTTCTCCGTGGATTTTAATACCTAATCAGAATTTTTCTTTTTTTTTCGTTTACTACTTGCTCAATATACAGATTGAATAACATCGGAGAGAGGCTACAACCCTGTCTCACTCCCTTCCCAACCACTGCTTCCCTTTCATGCCCCTCGACTCTTATAACTGCCATCTGCTTTCTGTACAAATTGTAAATAGCCTTTCGCTCCCTGTATTTTACCCTTGCCACCTTCAGAATGTGAAAGAGAGTATTCCAGTCAACATTGTCAAAAGCTTTCTCTAAGTCTACAAATGCTAGAAACGTAGGTTTGCCTTTCCTTAATCTTTCTTCTAAGATAAGTCATAAGGTCAGTATTGCCTCACGTGTTCCAATATTTCTACGAAATCCAAACTGATCTTCCCCGAGGTTGGTTTCTACCAGTTTTTCCATTCGTCTGTAAAGAATTCGCGTTAGTATTTTGCAGCTGTGACTTATTAAAATGATAGTTCGGTAATTTTCACATCTGTCAACACCTGCTTTCTTTGGGATTGGAATTATTATATTCTTCTTGAAGTCTGAGGGTACTTCGCCTCTCTGATACATCTTGCTCCCCAGATGGTAGAGTTTTGTCAGGACTGGCTCTCCGAAGGCTGTCAGTAGTTCTAATGGAAAGTTGTCTACTCCTGGGGCCTTGTTTCGGCTCAGGTCTTTCAGTGCTCTGTCAAACTTTTCACGCAGTATCGTATCTCCCATTTCATCTTCATCTACATTCTCTTCCATTTCTATAATATTGTCCTTAAGTACATCGCCTTTGTATAGACCCTCTATATACTCCTTCCACCTTTCTGCTTTCCCTTCTTTGGTTAGGACTGGGTTTCCATCTGAGCTCTTGATATTCATACAAGTGGTTCTCTTTTCTCTAAAGGTCTCTTTAATTTTACTGTAGGTAGTATCTATCTTTCGCCTAGTGAGATAAGCCTCTACATCCTTACATTTGTCCTCTAGCCATCCTGCTGAGCCATTTTGCACTTCCTGTCGATCTCATTTTTGAGACGTTTGTATTCCTTTCTGCCTGCTTCATTTACTACGTTTTTATGTTTCCTCCTTTCATCAATTAAATTCAATATTTCTTCTGTTACCCAAGGATTTCTACTAGCCCTCATCTTTTTACCTGCTTGATCCTCTGCTGCCTTCACTATTTCATTCCTCAAAGCTACCCATTCTTCTTCTACTGCACTTCCTTCCCCCACTGCTGTCAATTGTTCCCTTATGCTCTCCCTGAAACTCTGTACAGCCTCTGGTTTAGTCAGTTTATCCACGTCCCATCTCCTTAAATTCCCACCGTTTTGCAGTTTCTTCAATTTTAATCTGCAGTTCATAACCAATAGATTGTGGTCAGAGTCCACATCTGCCGCTGGAAATGTCTTACAATTTAAAACCAGGTTCCTAAATCTCTGTCTTACCATTCTATAATCTATCTGATACCTTTTAGTATCTCCGGGATTCTTCCATGTATACAACCTTCTTTTATGATTCTTGAACCAAGTGCTAGCTATGATTAAGTTATGCTCTGTGCAAAATTCTAACAGATGGCTTCCTCTTTCATTTCTTACCCCCAATCCATATTCACCTACTATGTTTCCCTCTCTCCCTTTTCCTACACTCGAATTACAGTCTCCCATGACTATTAAATTTTCGTCTCCCTTCACTATCTGAATAATTTCTTTTATCTCATCATACATTTCATCAATTTCTTCATCATCTGCAGAGCTAGTTGGCATATAAACTTGTACTACAGTAGCAGGCGTGGGCTTCGTGTCTATCTTGGCCACAATAATGCGTTCACTATGGAGTTTGTAGTAGCTTACCCGCAGTCCTATTTTTTTATTCATTATTAAACCTACTCCTGCATTACCCCTATTTGATTTTGTATTTATAACCCTGTATTCACCTGACCTAAAGTCTTGTTCCTCCTGACACCGAACTTCACTAATTCCCACTATATCTAACTTTAACCTATCCATTTCCCATTTTAAATTTTCTAACCTACCTGCTCGATTAAGGGATCTGACATTCCACGCTCCGATCCGTAGAACGCCAGTTTTCTTTCTCCTGATAACAACGTCCTCTTGAGTAGTCCCCGCCCAGAGATCTGAATGGGGGACTATTTTACCTCCAGAATATTTTACCCAAGAGGACGCCATCATAATTTAACCATACAGTAAAGCTGCATGCCCTCGGGAAAAATTAAGGCCATAGTTTCCCCTTGCTTTCAGCCGTTCGCAGTACCAGCACAGCAAGGCCGTTTTGGTTATTGTTACAAGGCCAGATCAGTCAATCATCCAGACTGTTGCCCATGCAACTACTGAAAAGGCTGCTGCCCCTCTTCAGGAACCACACGTTTTTCTGGCCTCTCAACAGATACCCCTCCATTGTGGTTGCACCTACGGTACGGCCATCTGTATCGCTGAGACACGCAAGCCTCCGCACCAGTGGCAAGGTCCATGGTTCATGGGGTGGTAGAGTTTTAATTACAACTAGGAAATTTTTGTTGGTTCTGACTCATCCTATTCTTAGAAGAAAATGACATGAATCACAAAATCCCTTCAGAACTTCGTGATTCATATAATTTTTTCTACAGATAAAATAACCCAGAACCTAAAAAATATCCTGCCATCCTACATTCTTTGAACTTGTTCACCTCAATCTAAGAAAAATAAATAAGTGAATAAACAGGGAAAAACCAGTTTGAGGTATATTTATTCATGGAGATCCTCAGGTTGTCAAGAATTTGACAACCTGCAAAAACATTACCTTAGTAACCATATTTTATTTTGTATTTTATTTTATATTTATTATTTTATTTTATACATTTCATACCGCATTCTCAGCATCACAGATTTGGCGCCACTAATGTAAATATTTTACTTATTTTTCATTTTATACAAGGTATAATATGAGAGTTCTATATCATTTAACATTTGCCTAAAATTTTCCTAACTTTTTTCTTCTTTAGCAGAAACAATATTATTGTGAATTAATGTTTATATATGTATTTTGAGTGTACAGTCGGAAACAATTTTCCACAGTCACAAGTAATTTTAATTTTTTGGTATCTCTTATCACATTCTTTACATTCGTATATTAATTTATTCACATTTTCGATATTTATTCTTATTAAAATCTTGAACATTTTGCATTTCCACACACTGACTATGCTGTTTGGAGCTGGTCATTTAAATATTACAAGTATTGCAAGAAAAAATAAAATATTCAAACTAAAAGTTCCTAATACTGAAATTCCTTATTTTTATTTTTCATTTTCTTCAGTATATTGTATCTTAATTTAATCTGCCCATCCTAAAAAAATTGAAGATCCGAATTATTTGTTAATTTCAAATATCTGTCTGGCAAAAGAATCTTAAACTTGTTATTGAGTTCCACACAAACGTTTGCTCCATACTTATCATTTAAAATATTCGCACCCAGCAATGTTATGTACGACGTTTACATCTAGGTCATTAATTAAAAAAAATTAGAATTGCTTCCATTACTGAGCTCAAGCAAGGATTGTATAGAATAAAATTTTATTTATAAAACTTAAATTGTATAATTAGAGAACATAGAAAACAACAACGAAAAACCTGTAAGGGTTTATGTTGTTGTAGGGAAAGCAGATATGATATGCAATAAACCTTAATTGTATTATTAACTTTTTAAAGATGAATCAGAAGATGAAGAAGATGGTAGCAGCAGCTGAAGCAGTCTTTTGACTTCATAATGTCCATATGGCAATGTATCTATTCACAATTTCTATACATACCGTTTATCATCATTAGGACTCAAAGCTCTTTCATTTGCATCAACCAAAAACTTTCTACTAAATTCATAGTTGTGTATTGCTCAATATTACCAAACAAATCATCTTTATAATCCTCTAAGTTTATTTTCTTTTTAACGATACATTCCTGACTCCTTTTGATTTTTTGCTCCTCCTCATTGTCTAGTTTATAAGGATACATTTTTGCTCTTATTTCAATATTTGTTATTTGTCTTCACATATCTTTTACAACTTTGGGATATGCCGCCCCTTAATCCTTTTTCTACCATTAGAATCACATCATAATCATGTAATAGTGGTTGCTCAGCCATTTTTGCATTCCATTCTAAGATAAACCAGGTGCAGTGATGTATCAAGATGGATCCAGATCCTGTACATTTATGCAAGCTTTTCTAAAATTTTCAAAAATATCAGCCAATAAAAAAACCTCAGTTTTATGACAGAGATCATGATATTCATAAAGATTTTTGATATTAAATTTTTCCACAACTAATTTTGGATAGTTCTAGTTTTCATTACCTATTTCACTGTCGTTCAGTTTATTCTAAAATTCCTATCTTAGTGAAAGCTCTGTTTCTTCAAATTTCTTCCAACTATCCATATAATAGTAAGGACAGACACCTTTTATGGTCACTAGAGTGACTAGATTTTTCTGGAAAATACCTTTTAATGTTGGTAGTTAATTTTTTTGAAGTTTGATGTACGTTTGTCAAGGCTTGAAGCCATTATTCTAAATGTGTAAGTACACCTCATCTTCAAACTTCCTGTACTCTTGTCAAAACTAATTTCTTATAATAATACATATATAATATAATAATATGTAACTAATACTGTTGAATATCAAATCTGTTTCTTTGTTATCATAACTGAGCTCTTTTCTGAACAAATGAGAATGAAATTCTGAGAGAGTGTGAATAAATTTGTACAAAATTAGGATTCTTCACTTGTAAATTACAACTATCACACAATGGGTTTGTATATTTTTTTTGACATGATAATGCTGATGACCTTTTTTATTACTTTTTGCATAATCATGTCTACATAATGAACATATTTTAGACCTTGGATATCTTGACTATTTTTCAGGTGTTAATGGTCTCATTTCTTCAATTTCAGACTAAATTATTTCAATCTGTTCAGTGTCTTTTATCATGCAGTCAATGAATTTTTTATGACTGTTCAGCCCCAAATGTATGACTGGATCTTTGTAGCTTCCATTGATATAATTAATATAGGAACAAAAACCATTTTGTTCACTTTTTGTATTTATTAGTATGAGATTTATCGTTTAATTTTAATTTTTTCAATTCTTTTTAATTCTTCAGATTTGTTTTACCTTGTTTAACTTTTTTAACGATTTTGCGTCATATTTCACCAACAAATATTAAAGTTGTGTTTTATTTAACATTTTGGTGCAAAAATCATTAGTTTGACATCTTTACATTCCTTCATTGGGTTTTCTAGTCATATCTACAGTAAAAAATCCAAACTGATCTTTATTCCAACCCTTCTGCATTATTCCTTAAAAATCATCAAACTTTAAATCACCACCAACAAACTCATGGTAAATGTGGTTTACACTCATCTTGTGTAAATATATTTAAAAAATTAGATTACCTCTGACTAATTGGTTTTTAGTTTTGAATGTGTCTGAACTGAATGAAAACAATCAATTCGTATGTGTTTGCCTCCAGTAAAATAATCTCTAATGACATCCTGATTTTTGAGCATGAGATCATTGAATATTAGAAGTGAATTATATTGACACTGATCCAATGGTACGATTTCATCATGATTTTCAAAAAAACTAGTAATCTTCTCATTATTTTTCAGTCCCACTTTTTTGCACCTTTTTATAAAATCTTGATATTTTGGCAGATCTTACTTCTAGAGTAAATATACAGATGATTGATTCTTTCCAGTTCAACAATCCTTGAGCTAAAATACAATTATCAATCATTATTGTTGTTTTTTCATATCCACTTGGTATGTTATTGCGCACTGAATACAATGTGGCAGGAGTTTGCCATCCTTTTTTTATTTCTTCTCTGCAATTCTTATTTTTGGCACTCAATTAGTTTTCATTTAAGTAATGTATTTTTCTTAGTAGTAATTGAGCCCCCTGTTTCAGCTGTGTGGTAAGTCATCTGTTCTCAAAAACTAATCGACTGTACCTGTAAAAGATCACTATTGTAATGTTGCACTAGTAGGTTATTATACAATTTTAAGTCTGCAAATATTATGTTGAATAAGAATAAATTGTATTGTAGTGGAGACACTAGAAATACCCATTGCTGAATATAATCTTAAAGCTCAGAAAAATTTATTCATTCAAAAAAACCAAATATGCACATTACGAAAGATGAAATTTTAGACAGAGTTATTATCGAAAGTGATGTTAAACTGTGTATGGATATAAGTGACAGTATTGGAAGTGTGCATGTGTTTAGTGGCCAAAATATTCTTGGTAATAAGAAGACTATTAGTATTTATGTTTGCAAAATTATTCTATTGAAATTAATCGACATAAATTTCAATCTACCTGATGTAATATTCATGAAGCATACTGATAACTTTCTTCAAGTGCTTGTGTTTCAGTTGTTTTAGAAATGGCCTAATAAAATTTTTTCTTAATTACACAAACAAGATTAAAAACTATCAGTTTTACTCATTCTCTGTGAATAAGAAATTTAAAAATAACCTGTATGTTCCCAGCAAGGATAGTGAAATTAACATCCATATAGGAGATAGATGGCTTCATCCTAATCATGTTCAGTTGTACATAAGTTTTAGGATTGTTAAAGGTGATGGGACCAATTGCCCAACATATGATGGAAAATCAAATAACAAATTAATCGATAGTTATATGACAAAACTATTTAATTTTATAACCATGAGGAAAGGAAATGATTTTTTATCTTGAATTGAACATTCTTTTATTTCATCATCAGTTTTGTTGCATGTGATGTCATCTTTTGCTTATAAAATAAGTATAGAAGGTCATATACTTAACAATGGGAAAATAAAGAGGAAGAAAAATGATGTGCTTTATACACTTCGAAGATTATAAAGAGGTCATGTTTGAGGGCGATCTTTCAATCATTTTTACATGGTAAACGAGTGCTGGAGATGCTCCTCGTAGTTGGGCAAATTAGAATGATGCTGGAACTGAAATAAAGTTTACTCTTCCAAATGCAGGCAGATTTGTGTAGCTATAGTTATACACATACCTAGTTTGAACAATTAGAGAATATTTCGAAAAATCCAAAAATTCCGATATCTTCTGAACTACAAACTGTGGAAGTCGCTGCAACGAATTGTAAAATGGATTTTGAGTTAGATATTACGAATTTCTATAACTCAGCAGACTTTGATCTGCTTTACTTTCTATTTGTTACATTTCAGACAAAGCAAAAAAGTAATCAGTTAATTGATTCATCATTATCTGGTCATGATAAGCTATGCACATATTATCTGAAGAATGGAGAAAACGAATTTTTCCATAAGAAGTGTGGAACTGAGATCCGCTGAATAATTATTTGGCTTACCTTTCAATTCTAGGTTTTAAACAAATTACACAACTGAAAGGTGATGTTGATATGAATCCATATAATTTCATAACAAATAATGCAATTTATGTCATAAATATTGTAATGTGTAGTTATTTTGTGTAAAGTGCTGGTGGGTAAAGCTATTTTGTGTTCATATGCAAGTCGATAACATACCTTAATGTCTTCTCACGCCCAGGGTGGTAAACAGACATTCTACATAGCTATTAATTTTGGAACTGTAATACCGCTAATGTTAGGTGTGGATCATCTCAAATTAATTAGAAATTCTGCTGTGACATAACAACAGTGCACAAATTGATATAAATGAGAGTTTGAGATTTTTTTCTGAAATGACAACACAACCTCTCCCTTTTTCATCCTACATTTAATTTATCACTGCTTTCATGGTTCAAGTGATACGTAACAAGCAAGTTCAATTACTTTCAACTCTCAACAAAATAATTAACATTTAGACATTGAATATGTGATTATTAAATCTTTATCTATAGGAATGAGAATGCTATAACTAGCAAAACAATTAAATCTTCATCAGTGAAATTTATATCTATGTTGTCACACCTGTTCAGTGGACTAAGTTGGTGGAGAATGAAATTTTATCTTTTAAACTAATCAAACTCTCATGTACTCAATGGAGAGTATGTTAGTATTCAACTCTTGAAATTCTATATTCAAAGCGTATGCAGGATGGAGTGAGCAAACTCTCAGCTCAACATTTAATGTTGCCTAATGTGCATTTGAACATTACCAATCGGGAACTACGGTGGCGTTGTCTCTGTGCTGAATCTGAAACGCTAATTTCCTACTCTGGCCTTGACTGAATCACTCAGTCTCAACTTCCTGCGTTCTGTAGAATGTTAAATTTTCCCTAGTCGAAATAATGGCTATTGCACACTTGCTAAGAGATGGAGCGACGTGCACAATGCTCTGCCTGCAAAAATCCCCCCAGGAATATGAACTACCGCTTAACATGTGTCGCTACAATACGTGAAGTGTACTTCCCTCAATTCGGAGATGTAAAGGTCTCAACGTCTTCGCTGTTTTTCCACACATAGTCGGGTCTGCTGCGAGATGAGAGAGCACTGTTAATGCAGTTCTCAGAAATGCTTTTATCTGATGTGACTCTCCCCACCATGTCTCTTCTACGTTACACAGTATGGCTTCAGCCAACCGCTTCTTCATTATAGGTGAATTTTTATTTTTCTTGCCGGGTCGCCTCTAGCCTTGTTAATGCTGTCCAGCCACTTACCCAAGGTCTCAGCTGTGTTTATTTAAAAGGTATTATATTGTTCACGCCTTTATTTCTTTCTGCGCTGCAGCTGGGCCTTCTTTTGTTAATGTTAGTTGGGGTTTCCCAATGCCATTAGCCACATGCACAGTCCACCTCCAAATTGCGGTCACTTTATCTCATTTACGCATGCCCCTGTCATTATAAGGGTGGATATTGTTTTGTTATTCGATACATGAGATTATTGCAATTGCTTCCTGTTAACGATATATTTTCTGGGGATTTTATTCTGTATCGCAACTATGAAGCTCACGTAAGGTCCGAAAAATCCGGATGACTTACAATATGATTCATAGAAGGAATGTAGTTACCATTCAAAAAGAGATGATGAAATTTTGTGCAACTTTTAATGATAAAATTTCTACAGATAACTTTGCTTTTGTAATTATATGTGATAAAAAGAATCTCACATATGATACACAGCACAAGGTACTAACTGAAAGTTTTTAATTTTATAAATAAGTAAAAAGTTAGATTTCCTTTGGAAGGCAAGATAGAGGAAAAATTGAATACATCAATTAGAAGATGGTATCTATTATTGTTTTTGTGCTTAGCGTTTCGCATTTTCAAGATCAGTTACTATCTGGCTGACCAATAAACAAAAATCGATCTACATGGGTGCTAGCAGACAGCAGTTGTAGCAGACATCGTGGCTGACTGATAATCTGCACTCTGCTTCTGTATACTGGGATTGCAACTTGCATTTACTCGACTTGCGCTGTTTGATATATAAAAGGGAAGTGGCTTACAATTCTCAGTGTATAAGGTGAGTGTGTTTTAAATCATGAATTGTTTGCTAGTGACTTTTTATGGTTCAAATACTGCTCAAATACTGGGCAATTTTTAAAAAAATCCTGGCTAGTGTAGCCCAGGGATTTGCAGAAAGAAATGTGTTTGGAGTAGTAAATTATCAACTAAAGTTTAAGTTTAATTAATATTGTTTTTCGATATAAATGGAGCCCCTACTCAAAGAAGGACAATAATGCAAACAATTCTAATTTGTTTAAGCAATTAGTGAGCTAGAAGTAGATGCTTTTTATAACATTGAAGAATACGGATATTTTAATACTTGACATGGAGAAAAAATTTGTATGGAGCTTAATAATGAAAGCAAGAATCTTTTACCAGACAGATATTTGAAACTAATAACTAAATATGATTTCTACCCACCCGGTTAGCCATGCGGTCAAACACAATGCCTTCCGAGCGGGAAGGCATGCTGGTCCCCGACACGAATCCGCCCAGTGGATTAGTGTCGGAGACCGGTGTGCCAGCCAGTCTGTGGATCGTTTTTAAGGCGGTTTTCCATCTGCATTGGCGAATGAGGGCTGGTTCCCCTTAGTCCGCCTCAGTTACACTAAGTCGGCGATTGCTGCACAAACACTTTCTTCACATACTCTTACACCATAATTACTCTACCACGCAAACACTGGGGTTACACTCCTCTAGTATGCGACGTTCCCGGGGGGGGGGGGGGGGGCACTGGGGGCTGAACTGCACAATAACCTTAGGTTCAGTGTGGGGCGGTGGTGGGGTGAGTGGACTGCTGTAGCCTGTTGTGGGGTTGTGAACCACTGAGGACTATGGCGGGGACGACACCTCTCCATGCTTTCTAGGTCCCCTGTTCCATACAATACAATGCAATACCCTACAAATAGGATTTTCAGTTTTTTGGAGGTGGATTTGTTAAATTGAGATACAAAGGACTAAACAAAATGAAATATAATAAAAACGAATTTCATGATCTGGAATTTTTTAGTGTGATTATTCTCACTCACCATTGCACTGGCGCCATTTTTTTCTTCCAAATGACCTCATCTCTCCTATTTCAGATATGTGGATGATATTTTAGTCATCTACAAAGGACCTGTTGATGGCATTGACCGTATTTTCAATCTCTTCAGTGAACTTCTGGAGAAAATATCCTTCACCAGCGAACTCAGAAACGAGGCCCCTCAGTTGAATTTTCTTGACTTGACGCTTACAATAGAGGAAAGTAAAATCTCATTTAATGTTTTTCGTAAAGAAACATATACCGATCAGATCGTACCTGCGTCTTCTACGCACCCACAGTCTCATAAGAACGCTTTCTTTCGCTCTACTATTCGCAGAGCTATTTCTATTCCACTCTAGATAGAAAAACTCGAGGAAGAAATTAATGTAACCAAAACGATAGCAGTTAATAACGAATACGAACCTGCAATGGTGGATAACATCCTTAAAAAGAAAACTGTTGAATTACTCCACTCGGCACTTCTATCATTGAGTCCAGCCTAAAGAAGTAGTTTTTTTCTGTTGCTTTCTTAGGGCCCATCTCCTATCAAATTCAAAGCCTTCTTCGTAATAAATACAACTGTAACGTCGCCTTTTCAACCAACAATTGTTGGAAAAAAGACTATTCATAATTTCAAATCGACCAGTTCCCCTTTGAAAACTTCTGGTGTCTATAAGATTCTTTGCGACATCTGCTCTTCTTACTACATACGACAAACACGACGTGCCTTTACAGTCAGATACAAAGAACATCTTTTAAGAAAATATGGTACTAACATCCAAAATTTGTCTTTTGTCGATCACCTTCTGATTACAGGTCACGCGCCTAAAGCTGTTCACTGTGTCAATCTACATCTTCGTCTACATGGATACTCTGCAAATCACATTTAAGTGCCTGGCAAGGATTCATAGAACCACCTTCACAATTCTCTTTTATTCCAATCTCGTATAGCGCGTGGAAAGAACGAAAACCTATATCTTTTCGTACTAGCTCTGATTTACCTTATTTTATCGTGGTGACCGTTCGTCCCTGTGTAGGTCGGTGCGAGCAAAATATTTTCGCATTCGGAGGAGAAAGTTGGTGATTAGAATTTCGTGAGAAGATCCCGTCGCAACGAAAAACGCCTTTCTTTTAATGATGTCCAGCCCAAATCCTATATCATTTCTGTGACACTCTCACCCATATTTCGCGATAATACAAAACGTGCTGCCTTTCTTTGAACTTCTTCAATGTACTCCGTCAGTCCTATCTGGTAAGGATCCCACATCGCGCAGCAGTATTCTAAAAGAGGACGGACAAGCTTAGTGTAAGCAGTCTCCTTAGTAGATCTGTTACATTTTCTAAGTGTCCTGCCAATAAAACACAGCCTTATGTTAGCCGTCCCCACAACATTTTCTACGTGTTCCTTCCAATTTAAGGTGTTTGTATTTGTAATACCTAGGTATTTATTTGAATTTAAGGCTTTTAGATTTGACTGATTTATCACGTAACCGAAGATTAACGAATTCCTTTTAGCACTCATGTGGATGATACAGTTTTCGTTATTTAGGTTCAACTGCCACTTTTCGCACCATTCCGATATTTCTTCTAAATCGTTTTGCAGTTTGTTTTGATCTTCTGATGACGTCATCTGCAAACAACCGAAGACGGCTGCTCAGATTGTCTCCCAAATCGTTTATATAGATAAGGAACAGCAAAGGGCCTATAACACTACCTTGGTGAACGCCAGAAATCACTTCTGTTTTACTCGATGACTTTCCGTCAGTTACTACGAACTGTGACCTCTTCGACAGGAAATCGCAACCCCAGTCACATAACTGAGACAATATTCCATAAACACGCAATTTCACTACGAGCCGCTTGTGTGGTACAGTGACAAAAGCCTTCCGGAAATACAGAAATAAGGAATCGATCTGAAATCCCTTGTCAATAGCACTCAACGCTTCATGTGAACAAAGAGCTAGTTGTGTTTCATAGGAACAATGTTTTCTAAACCCATGTTGACTGTGTGTTAATAGACAGTTTTCTTCGAGGTAATTCATAATGTTTGAACACAATGTATATTCCAAAATCCTGTTGCGTATCGACGTTAACGATATGGGCTTGTAATTTAGTGGATTACTCCTACTACTTTCTCTTAAATATTGGTGTGACCTGTGCAACTTTCCAGTCTTTGGGTACGGATCTTTCGTCAAGCGAACGGCTGTATATGATTGTGAAGTGTGGAGCTAATGCATCAGCATACTCCTAAAGGAACCTAACTGGTATACAGTCTGGACCAGAAGACTACTTGCTTTTATTACGTGATTTAAGTTGCTTCACTACTCCGACGATATTTACTTCTGCGTTACTCATGTTGGCAGCTGTTCTTGATTCGAATTCTGGAATATTTACTTCGTCTTCTTTTGTGAAGGCATTGCGGAAGGATTTGTTTAGTAACTTTGCTTTGGCAGCACTGTCTTCGATAGTATATCTACTGCTATCGCGCGGAGAAGGCATTGATTGTTTTTTGTCGCTAACGTACTTCACATACGACCAGCATCTCTTTGCATTTTCTGCCAGGTTTCGAGACAAAGTTTCGTTGTGGAAACTGTTATAAGCATCTCGCACTGAAGTCCGCGCTAAATAACGAGCTTGTATAAAAGATCGCCAATCTTGTGGATTTTGCGTCTGTTTAAATTTGGCATGTTTGTTTCGTTGTTTCTGCAACAGTATTCTGACCCGTTTTGTATATCAAGGAGGATCAGCACCGTCGTTTGGTAATTTATTTCGTATAAATCTCTCAATTGCTGTAGATACTATTTTTCTGAATTCAAGCCACATCTGGTATACAATTATATCATTAATTTTGAAAGACGGCGAAAGGGAATTTTTATCTGCTTTTTTGAATAGGTATATTTTTCGTTTATTTTTGGAGGATTTGGGGGTTGCAATATTCAGTCGCACTACGACAACCATGTGTTCACTAATCCCTGTATCCGTTTTGATGATCGCTAATGGATTATTTGTTGCTAAGAGGTGAAGTGTGTTTTCACAACCGTTTACTATCTGCGTGGGCTCATGAACTAACTGCTCGAAATAATTTTCAGAGAATGCATTTAGCACAATTTCGGATGATGTTTTATGCGTACATCCGGAATTAAACATGTATTTTCGCCAACATATCGAGGGTAAATTAAAGTCACCACCAACTATAATCATATGAGAGGGGTACGAATTTGAAATCAGACTCAAGTTTTCTTTGAACCTTTCAACAACTGTTATCAGCTGAATTGAGAGGTCTGTAAAAGGATCCAATTATTATTTTATTCCGGTTGCCAACAATGACCTCTGCCCATACTAACTAACGGGAACTATCTACTTCAATTTCGCGACGAGTTAAACCACTTCTAACAGCAACAAGCCACCGTCAACCTGTTTAGCCTATCCTTTCGGAACACCGTTAGGTTCTTCGCAAAAATTTCGGCTGAGCTTCTCTCAGGATTTAGCCAGCTTTCAGAGCCTATAACGATTTGAGTATCAGTGCTTTATATTAGCGCTTGGCGCTCTGGTACTCTCCCAACACAGCTACGATGATTTACAACTGTTGTACCGATGATTCCTGTATCTACGTTCTTCCTGTGTTCAGCCTGCACCCTTTGTGTATTCTGTTACAAGACAGTTTATCTGGAAACAGTCACATATGCAAATTTATTCTGAAAGACCCAGTTGTTCGGAATATTTAAGTGGCGTCGAGGAATATGATAAACAGCAGAACTAGTGATTGACGGTAATTGACTAACGCCACCTTACTTTTTTTTACTGTTAATTAGGATTTGCATGCTTTGTAGACGTGAGAGAAGATTGAAAGCATTCTGAGCAATGAAAAAAGGATGAGGATCCCCAAGGACAGTAGAGTCGGCCATCTCCCCTGGAATCAGTTCTACATCTACATCTACATGGATATTCTCCAAATCACACTTAAGAGCCTGGCAGAAGGTTCATCGAACTAACTTCACAATAATTGTCTATTACTCCACTTCCTAACAGTGGGCAGAAAAAAACGAACATTCATATCATTCCGTGCGAGCTGTGATTTCCCATATTTTATTATGATAATTGTACTGTCTGCCATCGGGTTCCCCTAAATGGCAGGCAGCACCGAATAACAGCCACGCTATGAGGGAAACAAACCAACAGCCAAACAGGCGAAGACATCAGCTAAACACGCCAAAGAGTCCAGTCGATTAATGTTCAAAACATTCAAAATGTGTGAAATCTTATGAGACTTAACTGCTGAGATCATCAGTCGCTCAGCTTGCATACTACTTAACCTAAATTATCCTAAGGATAAATACACACACCCATGCCCGAGGGCGGACTCGAACCTCCGCTGGGACCAGCCGCACAGTCCATGACTGCAGCGCTTAGACCGTACGGCTAATCCCGCGCGGCAGTCGATTAATAGGAACCTTTCCTTGCAGAGGTCGCCGTGACATATCCGGCCACGGTTTCCTACGCCGGGTTTCTATTGGCTCCAGCTCACTATATAGGCCCGAACGATCGAAGGCAGACCAGTCTTCGTCCGCTGCTAATGGCAACCGCTATAGCAGAGTCTTTGAGAAAATATCACCGAAGCTGCTGTACTGCACCGCCGATCAAAGTACCACCCGACCGAGAGGAACCACTACTCCGGCTAGATCGACGGACGTCTACATCTATTGTACAGCCAGCTATTGTACTGTAGAAGAAGTTACGCTCAATAAACTGTTGGAGAACACACCAGTGGCGACGAGTAAGGATTCGACATCCCAAAGAAGATGGAACCACAACTGCAACAGCAGTGCAGCAGGTACTGAATCAAATTTTTCAACAGTTCGCGATACTGCAGCAGCAACTGATTGCCGAAATTCAAAGTCTTCACCGTCCACCGACACCGCCAGAGTTCAGGCATTCGATGAAGACGCTGAAGATTGGGAAACATGCGAAAAGAGGATTCGTCAACATTTCCAGATTCATCAGGTATCCCAGGAAAATGATCAGAGAGCCTATTTTCTTTCTTGGAATGTCTCCCATATGTACGTGCTCCTGAACAAACTCCAGCCACGTGATCCTAACAGTCTTACCTTCACCGCCATATGTGAGTGTCTCACCTCCTACTATCGCCGCAGATATCACGTCATGGCAGCAAGAGTGGAATTTCACCAAAGTCGACGTACCGACAATGGGCTGGTGAACTCCAAAGTCTCGCTGGGAAGTGCAACTTTGTCACTCACATATCCCGGGAATCTTACACAGATGACATGGTCCGGGATCACTTGATCCAAGCAGCCCCAGACCCGGCTTTCGGCCACGACGCCTTAAAGTTGGAGGACCCGTCGCTAGATCAAATCATTGAACTTGCACTCAAGTTTGAAGTTTCCACTGCAGCTGACCGCAGATTGGAAACGTGGGCCGACGTCGCAGCCATCCGAGAAGAGACTTCCGACGTCCAGGAGGACGTCGCGGCCATATACGCACCTTCACGCCGCACTCCGCAGTGCAACACCCCAGCATCTTCTCGGCGTCCGGACAAGAAAAAACGACGGTCGTTCCAGGAAGACAACCAGCAGCCGCCGCCGGGCCAGTAGCGCCGCCGCAGGGAACCCCTGCGCCTTCCATCTTGTTCGGGATGCTACTCCCAGCATGTACGCGAGGATTGTCCTGACCGCTGGGCGGCGTGTCGCCGTTGCGGTCGGGACGGGCACCTTGCATCTGTCTGTCGCTCTGCCACGGCGTCGATCTCCCGGCGCTCCGACACCGAGGCGTCCATGGACATCAACCAAGTTGTGTCTTCGGCGTCCCCCAAACTGTATACTGATGTCACCATATTGGGTAAGCCAGTTCGAATGCAGGTCGATACAGGGGCTGCGGTATCCCTGCTCAATTACACTACCTACGCCGCTTTAGGAGCGCCAAGCCTTCAACCGGCTCCTCGACGCCTACTTACGTACAACAGACAGAAAATCGCTTTGTTGGGGTAGTTCACGATGGTGATTTCTTACAAATCGGTCAGTCATACGATTTCTTTTCTGGTAGTCAACAGTTCCGATGCTACCGATCTGTTTGGGTTGGATGCTTTCCAGATGTTTGGGATCACAATCGACGATCATGTACATCTGGTTTCTCCACATGTGCCGTTGACTCTCTCTGCACCGAATTCCAGGATCTCTTCTCGCCCAGCATCGGGTGCGCCAAGGGGTTTGCATCGACCCTCCACCTCCGGCCGTCAGCCCGCCCTCGATACTTCCGGGCGAGGCAGGTCCCCGTCGCTCTCCAGCAGCCACTGCGCGACGAATTGGACCGTCTGCAACAGGAAGGGGTGCTACGGCCTGTTCAGTTCAGCCCCTGCGCCACGCCTCTTGTCATCGTCCAGAAGCCAGGCAGGCGTCTCCGTCTCTGTGGGGACTTTTCAGCGACCCTCAACTCCCAGCTCCAGGTGGATGACTTTCCGCTCCCTTGGCCTGATGATCTGTTCTGTAAATTGATTCTGAGGCGTACCTCCAGGTTCCTTTGGATGAAGCTTTTCAAGCCCTCACCGTTCTGAATACGCCCGCCGGCCTGTTCCAAGTCACACGCCTCATGTTTGGCCTGGCTAGCACCCCGGCCATTTTCCAACGGTTCTTGGAACAACTTCTGCAGGACATTCTCAGTTGCATTAATTACCTCGACGACATTGTCGTTGCGGGACCTACTGCTGCAGCCCATCTTACCAACTTGCGTCAGCTGTTTCTTCGCCTCCACCAGGCTGGGCTAAAATGCAATAAGAAGAGTTCCTTCTTTCAACCTTCTATTTCCTATTTAGGACATGTTATTTCACATAATGGCATCTTTCTGTCATTTTACTATGTGGACGCCATACACCGCCTGCCTCTCCCATGGGACATCCATCAGCTGAAATCTTTCCTTGGAAAAATATCGTATTACTGGAAGTTCCTTCCGTCGTCCGCTCAGGTGGCGGCCCCCTTATATCACTTATGCCGCAAAAATGTCCCCTTCAGTTGGTCACCGAGCGAGGTGGAGTAGTGGTTAGCACACTGGACTCGCATTTGGGAGGACGACGGTTCAATCCCGTTTCCAGCCATCCTGATTTAGGTTTTCCGTGATTTCCCTAAATCGTTTCAGGCAAATGCTGGGATGGTTCCTTTGAAAGGGCACGGCCGATTTCCTTCCCAATCCTTCCCTAACCCGAGCTTGCGCTCCATCTCTAATGACCTCATTGTCGATGGGACGTTAAACACTAACCACCACCATCACCACCATCAGTTGGTCCCCAGCCTGTGAGACGGCCTTTTCCACCCTCAAACGCCCGTTGCAATCGGCCTCCTGCCTGATGCCGTATGATCCGTCTCTGCCGTTGCTCCTGGCCATGGACGCCTCTGATTACGGGGTCGGGGCTGTTCTCTCCCACAAGCTTCTGGATGGGACAGAACATCCGGTGGCTTTTCTATCCAAGACCCTAACTGCCACCCAGCTGAAGTACTCTCAGATCGAAAAGGAGGCATTGGCTATCATATTCGCCCGTTCCAAACTCAGGCCTTTTTTATATGGACGGGCCTTTCATATTGTCACTGACCACAAGCCCCTCCTCTTCCTGTTTTCCCCGGAGGCCCGGCTTCCTATGAAGACGTCTCAGAGGCTTCAACGATGGGCCCTGTTCCTCTCGCAATTCCGTTACACCTTGTATTTTAAGTCTACCTTCCAGCACGCCAATGCGGATGCTCTTTCCTTTCTTCCTCTTGGTCCTGACCCTCCATTTGACTCTTCGGACATCCTCGTGTTCTAAGTTGATGAAGCGATCCACGACAAACTGTGCGGGTTTCCCATCATGGCCTCGACGGTGGCAATTGCGACCACGTGTAACCCATTGTTGTGCATGACCCTTGGTGGCCCAGCTGTGCCCCCACCCACGACTAGCAGCACCTTCGGTTCTTTTTTTTCTATCCACCATCAGCTGTCGGCGGTGGATGGTGTCCTGTTGTGGGTAGACCCTACGTCCACTCCATGTGTGGTCGTTCCCCAGCATCTATGGACTGAAGTCTTGCGTCTCTTACATCAAGACCATTGGGGAATCGCTCGCACCAAGGCGTTGGCCCAGCTTCATGTCTTTTGGTTCGGGCTTACCAGAGATGTCACTCACATGGCTCAGAATTGCTCCACGTGCGCGCAACAGCTGTCCCGGCCCCCTCAAACCTTCCTCTCTTGGCCTAAGCCGGCGGGTCCCTGGGATTGCATTCATTTGGACTTCGCCGGCCCCTTCCTCGGCTACCAATGGCTTCTTGACACTGATGCCTTTTCACATTTTCTGTTTGTTATCCATTGTACCAGCACCACTTCTGAAGCGACACTCGCTGCTCTCCAGAAAGTTTTTTCCTTGGAAGGGTTGCCGCTACCAATTGTTACCGATAACGCCCCTCAATTCTGGAGCCAGGAATTCGCGACGTTTTGTTCTGCCAACGGCATCCAACACGTCCTCACTCTGCCCTTTCACCTGCAATCGAACGGCGAGGCCGAAAACCTCGTCCGGACATTTAAGGCCCAAACGACAAAATATGCCTCCGTCCACACTTTGGACCAGTCGCTGACGTTGTTCCTCAGTTCTTATCGGTCGACGCCCATCAGCTCCCGAAGTCCGGCGGAACTTTCGCATGGCCGGCAACCTCGTACCGTTTTGCACCTCCTCTGCCCCGGACCCAAACAATGGGTTCTGACTGCACAGGCTCCCTTTGTTGAGGGATCCCTTATCTGGGCATGAGGTTTACACCCGAGAGCCAGATGGATTCAGGGGGTGATCGTCCGGCCGCGACGCTGTCAGCTCTTTGACATCCGCATCGCTGACAAAGTGGTCGGCCGGCACCATAACCAAGTCCGGCGCCGGTATCAGGGTTTTCTGACCGCCTCTTCTTTCCAGCAAGCCGCTCTGCCGCCTTCTTCTGCCCACCCGGATGTACTCCCTTCCACCCATGTTTGGCGTGCAGGGGCGCCACACCCCGTCCAGCAGCAACTGCCGTCGTCTGGGGGTGCAGGCTCCATAGGCTCCTCCGCTGGCCCGACCAGCTGCGCCATCCGCCATCGTTGACGATGTCCCCATGCCCTTGCCACCACCGCAGCCGATGTCGCAGCCTAGCCTGCGACGCCCGCACGGTCCACTTTCCGGGCAGCATCCCGTGGACGTCGATGAAACTATGCCGCTGGCGCCGTCGCGGCCAGCTTCCCCGCCTCTTCCGCGACGGAGCTCCGCCTGTCTGGCCCGCCACGCTGCGCCCTACTCTGCGGGGGCGAGTTTTCACTGCCTCCTCCACGAGGCCGCCAAGGCCGAGCAGGCCGACGTCACCCTCCTCTCCCCCCCCCCCCCCCCCTAGGAAGGGAGGTGTGTACTGTCTTCCATCGGGTTCCCCTAAATGGCAGGCAGCACTGCATAACAGCCACGCTATGAGGGAAACAAACCAACAGCCAAACAGGCAAAGACATCAGGTAAACACGTCGAAGATTCCAGTCGATTAATAGGAACCTTTCCTTACAGAGGTCGTCGTGACATATCCGGCCACGGATTCCTACACCGGGTTCCTATTGGCTCCAGCTCACTATATAGGCCCGGCCAGTCGAAGGCAGACCAGTCTTCGTCCGCTGCTAATGGCAACCGCTATAGCAGAGTCTCCAAGAAGATATCACTGAAGCCGCTGTACTGCACCGCCGATCGAAGTAACAACCGACCGAGAGGAATCAGATATCCGGCTAGATCGACGGACGTCTACATCTATTGTACAGCCAGCTATTGTGTTGTAGAAGAAGTTACGTTCAATAAACTGTTGGAGAAGACAATAATAATCGTTTCTCCCTATGTAGGTCTGTGTCAACAAAATATTTTCGCATTCGAGGGAGAACGTCGACCACCGAAATTTCGTGAGAATATCCCACCACAAAGAGAAACGCCTTTGTTTTAATTATGTCCACCCGAAGTCCTGCATTGTGTCCGAGACACTCTCTTCCCAATTTCTCGATAATACAAAACGTACCGCCCTTCTGTGAACTTTGTCGATAAACTTCGTTAATCCTATCTAGTAAGAATCCTATACAGCGCAGCAGTACTCCAAAGAGGATGGACAAGGGTAGTGTAAGCAGTCTGCTTAGTAAATCTATCGCATCTTCCAAGTGTTCTGCCAATAAATCGCTGTCTGGTCCGCCTTCTCCACAACATTTTCTATGTGTTCTTTCCTGCTTAAGATGTTCGTAATTGTAATTCCCTGGTATTTTGTTGCATTTACGGCCTTTAGATTTGATTGATTTAACATGTAACTGAAGTTTAACGGGTTCCATTTAACACTCATGTGAATGACCTCACAATTTTCATTAGTTTCGCGCCATACACATATCTTTTCTAAATAATTTTGTTTTGATCTTCTGATGCCTTTACTAGACGATAAACGACAGCGTCATCTGCAAACAATCTAAGAGGACTGCTTAGATTGTCTCCTAAGTCACTTATATAGATGAGGAGCAGCAGAGGGCCTGTATCACTACCTTGGGGAACGCCAAAAATCACTTCTGTTTTATTCGATGACTTTCCGTCAGTCACTACGAACCGTGACCTCTCTAACGGGAAATCACGAATTCAGTCACATAACTAAGGGGGCAAGGGACAACAGCCCGCCGACAATCGACCATATTTTTCTAGTGACGCGCTGAGATGTCCAACTTTGTTATGAGTGAACACAGATAGCATCTCCCGTGGAGCAAACATCTTGCGATAACATTTTACAACTTGTGAATGGAGTGAGGACTTTCGTCTTTTAGCATAAGCCTTTATTGTGTCCATATGTAGAAAGTTGACTGCTTCTCCAGAAAGCATCAGCTGTCCGAGATAAACATCTCGAAGAGAGAGTAGGGTACTGCAGTAGGCCCTTTGAAAACCTGAGAGACTGTTGAATGTATTAGCTCTGCAGAACGCAGATGTTGAGGCAGCACTGGCTAACATAAAAAACTACGATTTAGAGAGAGAGAGAAACGCGATGGTTAAGATGAAGATCACCGCGTTGGCGTAGAGGGATATGGAGGGGGACAGTGAAGCGATTTCTGTCTACGGAAGATGGTAAGACATACATTATTGGTTAACCAGCTAGATGAAGGGGACTAGGGTTTTTTAAGGAGCATTTTTATGAAATGGTTCAAATGGCTCCAAGCACTATGGGACTCACCATCTGTGGTCATCAGTCCCCCAGACTTAGAACTACTTAAACCTAACTAACCTAAGGACATCACACACATCCATGCCCGAGGCAGGATTTGAACCTGCGACCGTAGCAGCGGCGCGGTTCAGGACTGAAGCGCCTAGAGACGCTCGGTCACAGCGGCCGGCGCATTTTTATCAGACGTCACTGGGAAGATCCGGAGCTCAGCCAATCTGCACTCAGTAAGAGATAAAAAGCGCAGCAATGCAAGGCTTCCTTTTAATTACCATTAACTGTAAGCACCTAGTCCAGTTGCTTTTGTTCCTTCGGTCTGACTGATAAATGCAGGTATTACAATTTTACCACCTGTGTTTAAGAGTGCAGACGGCTCTAATAGCAGTCTGTTGGTGAAAACGATCTCTTCTGTACGTTGTTACGTGAATAGTTGGGCGTATGTTGCATTTTGTAGTGCAGTCTGATTATTTTATTCTTGTTTTATTTACAGCACTGACGACGGTCACGCAATGACTGAAGTCAATTTGCAGCAGAAATAAAGATTTCTGCTTCAGCAACCAATTCTGACCGTCCTTTTGTTATTAACGTTATTAACTTCCATACTGAGAGCTGCCGTCGACTCTGCCAGCCCGATGCGCAGCCTGAGTCGATGGCGGAAAAGCTTTGGGCTGATCTGCACTTAGCCACTGGCTGGGGTTGTTGATTTCGCCAATGACTGCTTCTACAGCCACTTTAGCCTCCAATTGCAAAACTACGTTGAGGTCGAGCTGCAGATGCGAGACGATTTGTAGGGACGTGAAATTAATTTTATAATACTTTGTTTACTTCAAGCTTCGCTCAGAAAACTTGTATTTTAACGCCAATAAACAGCCTGCTTTCAACTCGGACCACAGAAGTGACGTACTCTCTTCTGTAGTACAATTTGCTTTTCTTCAACATCATGACAATCATTGGGCACTTCGAAATTACAATTAATTCACCTGCAGTATTATTGACATCCTTCCCCCTTCCCCTGCGTCAGATGTGCGAAGCTCTTTTTAGACAGCATTCTCTAAAATTCCTAACACAAACTTCCAGGACATGTAGAGGCGAGTGAGTAGATAATATTCCGAATTCGAGCCCAGCTCCAAAAACGTACGGTGCTATAACAATTTGAAAATATGTTGGTAACGTGACCACTTTTGCAAGTAATTTGTTAGGCGTGACCATGTTCATCACTTGTTTTACAATTCCACTCATTAATAATTAAAGAAACTTCATCAGTTTTCACAGGCACTGTTGTTTGCAGTCAAACTTAAACCGTTTTTGTCCTTTTCAAAGAGGTGATAGCATTTAGATCCATTACAAGTAAGGGTCGATGTGGTGACCACTAAGTTCAGTGCACACATTGTACCTACGAATGATGTTGTGGTAGACACGCTCTGTCACATCTGGTCTTCTTGCAGCACCACTGTCAAGCCTGCTGAGGGTGAAGTTAGCCCTTTTTCGAGCACCCTGCATGATTGTCTCCAAAGGTATGCGTTGGAATCGGATGTTGTGGAGAACGATCTTGATAAAGGCAAGAGCAGATCTTCCTTTACCGTGAACTTCGCCATACAGATAGATCATGTCTGTGTATTCTGCAAACGTGTACCCAACCATGTTGCTCTAACACTCACAGACACGCGAATGAGGTTAAAGCCACGTCAGGTAAGTACGATAGACATCAAAAGACATCAGTCCATCTGACGTAAGCACCCCGCCATTATGACTACCCTGTTGCATACCTGCCTATCGAACATGTTTACAAACTGCTGTTGCACGGAAATGGTACATTTCCCGACATGGATTCCAGTTCATGGTATTGTCTATCCTGTCCCTTTTGCAAGTCTGAACGCCTTGTATTGATTTTGCCTCTCTTCGTCATTTGTTTTGTCACTAATTTTATCGGAATAAATCAAAGTACGCTGGTGTCCAAAATTAAAGCAATAAACCGCTATTTCCTCGTCCTGTATCTAATTCACGATACAATAATACAAAACTGTCAACCAGATGTCCATGCGATTGTGCTTTGCACGCAAGACGACATTCCGGACAACGGGCAACCATGCCGACGATGACGTCAGGGCAAATCGCTGTGTACACAGTGACAGATGGTGCAGCATAACACAGAGAAGATGACTACCAGACTCTCTGCGGTGCCGGCCAGAGTGGCCGTGCGGTTCTAGGCGCTACAGTCGGGAACCGCGAGACCGCTACGGTCGCAGGTTCGAATCCTGCCTCGGGCATGGATGTGTGTGATGTCCTTAGGTTAGTTAGGTTTAAGTAGTTCTAAGTTCTAGGGGACTTCTGACCTCAGAAGTTGAGTCCCATAGTGCTCAGAGCCATTTGAACTCTCTGTGGTGGAGGGCCATGGAAAGAAAGGAAGCAGGACAGTCGCAAACCGGTGTGGCCCGATGGCTTAATGTGAATCGTTCTGTTGTTTCTCGGATGAGGCGACGGTTTATAGAGACCGAAACTGTATTCCGAAGATCAGGGCAGCGCCGACCACGAGTAGCTTCAGAAGAGAGGACCATAATTTGGCTGTAAGGACACGACAGTACCGCCTTAATACTGCATGCAACTGGCAAGCTCGCAGCATTCACTGGACGTGTTGTATAGAGGCAAACGGAATTCAAATGGCTCTGAGCACTATGGGACTTAACATCTGAGGTCATCAGTCCTCTAGAACTTAGAACTAGTTAAACCTAACTAACCTAAGAACATCACAAACATCCATGCCCGAGGCAGAATTCGAACCTGCGACCGTTGCGGTCGCGCGGTTCCAGAGCAAACGGTGTACAGAAGGCTTCGGCAGAGTGGTCTTTACTGTCGGAGACCTGCTGCATGTCCACCTCTGACGCGTCTTCACAGAAGGAACGTCTAGAGAGGAGTCACCAACATGCCACCTGGATGGTCAAACAGTGGGCCAATGTTGCTTTCACAGATGAGTCCCGATTTAGTCTGGGGAGTGATTCCCTATGATTCGCATCTGGAGGGAACGTAGAACACGATTTAGGGACCCAAACATTGTGGAAACAGACGGATATCGAGAAGGATCCATAATGGTCTGGGCAGGGATTACGTTGACCACTCAAACCCCTCTTCATGAAATTGTGCGGGTGAATCGGTAAGGTTTAACTGGTGTCAGGTATCGTGACGATATCTTCGGACCTCATTTACGGTTGTTGCGAGGAGCTGTGGGTTCAGACTTCGTAATAATGGACGACAACGCTCGACCTCATAGAGCACGCGTGGTTGATGTTTTCTTGGAAACGGAAGATATTGCACGCAGGGCGTGGCCTGCTCACTCTCCCGATTTGAATCCCATAGAAGGTGTTTGGGATGCACTAGGGAGACGGCTTGCATCACGTCAGCATTCGCCAACCACTCTCCAATACTGCGGACAGCTCTGCAGGAAGAATGGACGTTATTGCCTCAACATAGGACTTGTAATGGTTCTTTATTTACGTGACCATTACGGCACTCCAGCCCCAGTTCTCGATACCAGTAATATCGTACTACTTTTCTGAGAAGTAACAGACATATTTTTGTGACAATATTCACATTTGGTTTTATTAATGTATAGGCACTCCGATGTATCGATATATTACAGTGATATGGTTCTTGTGTGTGTTCATTTCTGTGAGACTGTCATAATCTTTGACTCACTTGTAACCGTTTTGGCGCGAATGCGCACAGAGCAGTTTTTGTTTCACTTTGCAGAAGTTAAGTTGTTACTTCGCTTTGTAAAAGAACAGTCAAGTCTTGTGTTTGGTTAAAGTGGAAATTAAATATATGAAGATTAATACAAAACTGTTTTCTTGATGATGTGACAATTAAGAAGAAGTATATGTGAATGTACAAGAAGTTTAATAAAAATGTGGATTGTGAATACCAAGTCAAAAATTATTTCCACCATACCATTGTTCTAATCTTGGATTGTTTGATCATTAAGAATTTCCTGAGAAACGGATTTGTTAGGCCTTCAAATATTGCTAAAATACTGATCTGGACCGTCTGGCATTCAAAGTGGAATCACCCTAGAATCAACAAGATGAGCCATAACAACTTCGCCGAAATCTACGTGGGAATCCATTCAAGATAAGTGCCAAAATTAATGACTTTTTTACAGTGGCTTCATTATTTCCATTCTGACGATACCATCCACAGTCATTAACTTTGTTGTTGCCCGATAAAACGAACATAAGCTTTGTGAGCAATATTATTAATCTGATTTCGAACCTACTTTGCAAGTGTGGTATTGTTAGAGACTGATGGCATCATTCACAGCATGCTCCGTAGTTGCCAGGCCTGTATTGCCGGCAGAGGTGGTCACACCTCATACTGAGCACATTAACCAGTTGTCGGAATGTGTCTCCAAATCCGTTAAGTTGGAAGAAACGAAGAACATTTTTGTATACCGTTACGCATGATACGATTACTTACGTTCTGTATTCTTTGCATTGTTTCTACTTTACTGTCACCCGTTTATACTGTTTTGTGCCAAAATGAACGCACCCTTTCAAAATTACCGTTTCATGCTTTAATTTTGGACACCAGTGTAACTATGATTCGTGTCTCATTTAGTTGTCGTAAGTTCCCCCAGTCATTTTTTGAGGGCACCTTGATATTGCGATTCCTGCTAGGCTCACCTACCAATTTTATAACCCAAGCTATCTTGCAACATCTATTTTTAGACGAGTACAAGTGTTGCGCCGAAAACCCCATGCGAACGTGAGACACTGCGAAATCGGGTGGTAGCCTTGTAAGTCAGAAGGAGGAAGGCTGAGTCGCCCTACAGAGTCCGACCATTAGCCAGCACTGCCTCCAGCTCTGCCCAGGGAGGCAGGTAATTGCCGGCAGTTGCGCGGTAGCAGAATGAGTTCCCCTGGACGCTATTAACACCGCTCCACGGCCCGCAGTTCATTCCAGTCGCAGAGCGCAGCCGATGAGAACCGGCCACGTCGTGGCTGCAAAACTGGCGAGTGCGCGCAGCGCAGCCACTGCCTCCCCTCCCCTTACTTGCTGCTCCGGCTTTCTGCAACAGGCGCCGCTTATTTGTATAAGCTGCTACCACAATCTCCACAATACGAGGTAGCACGTGGCTACTTTTTGCAAAAGTCGGGAGGATTGTTCTTAGCTGAACCAATTCGCCAACGTTTAAGAATTCAGAGGTCTCTGGAGGACGTTGTGGTTATGCGGGAAACAAAGCGGAGGCGGTTTGTTGAAGGGGTTGATGCGTATGTGTGTGGAGTTAACTTACACGAGATGAGAATACACTGGTCAGCCAAAACATTACGACCACTGCTCACCGCGATGTTGGATGCTGTCTGGTGACGTTGCCTACATGTTACGCTGTAACAAAAGTATGCAGGCTGTAACGGAACCTATTAAAGGCTTTACTTTACCGAAGTATGCGATACCCTCCAAATTCAACCAGTTTAACGAGTATTTATGATTATAGAAAACTTATTGTGTATGTTAACAATAATTGCATAACATGTCTCCATAAACAGTCAACCTATTAAATTATACTGAATAACTGACCCACACAAAAGTTAATATCACTTGATCACTGATACAGCAAATGTCCTCATGTAAAAACACTAAGTTCATCTTAAATAATTAATATGAAGTACGAAAAATAGTGGCCAACTGACGTATTTTGGATCTCCTTAAATAAAAATCACCCAGTGAAACCTATTTGTTCACTAGGACCGTTTTCACTCAGTATTCACGTAAACACTCCTACTTTAGACGAAAACAAATGTAATTCTTAATAATTCATGTTATTTACTTATTTATGCAAATTAGAGAAGTCAATTGACAAACTTCTAAAAAAACGGACTTTTTGTAACAAAGAATTACTCTGTCAAATCAACAAATCTGTCTGTCATTTTAAGAACCTGTTAAATTATGTCACTCGATATAAATTAATAACTTTTCTGCACAAGTTACGATAACAGATGTACATGTGACTTATGAACTATATCTCTTTTTAGTAGTTTTGTGACAAGGTTATAAATATAAGCAGCAAGAAGGGTCGGGAGCGGAGTCTGAATGTCACTTTGGTAAAGTGTAAGTGTGTTATTGTTCGAGGTGGATAAACATTGCAAAGAACATGCAAAAGAAGTGCTACTTTGTGTTGTGTCATTGTCTTTGGTGGACAGTGGAATTAAGATGGCCACCAGAGTAATAAATATTTGAAGTTTAAATATTTGTTGGTTTCGCTCATTATTTATCATCAAAAGCACATCGAAAACACGGGACCTCATCTTTTTACCCCTAGACAACCAGATTTAGAGCCAGCATTAGCATCGAGACACAGCAGCGATCCAACAAGCAACAGCGATTACCACAATGCATTTTAATGGCGCCAACCTAACATCAAGTGCTAACAAGCTCCGTAAATGGGAGTAAAATAGTGCGATTATAGCAATGTTTACGACTAGGCGACCATTATAAGGCTGAGCAGACACGGATCGGGGGATCACCCTAGCGAAGATATGACCTGCAAATGGGAAAATACATTGAGATCAGCGACTTTGACAAAGGGCAGATTATTATTACGCCTGTGAAGGAGTCTCGAAAACGGCGAAGCTGGTCGAATGTTAACGTGCTACTGTCGTGAGCACCTACTGAAAGAGGTAGAACGACAGCGAAATTACTACTAGGTGCTAAATTGCAGGACGTCCAAGACTCTTCAGGGAACGTGGGATTGCTGCTTGCCTGTTCTGTAAAGTAGGATATATCTGTGGCTTCTCTGCCGGAAGAGCACAATGTTGCTGCATGCACAAGTGTTTCGGAGCACACTGTTCATCGTACATTGTTGGATGGGGAACTCCGCAGCAGACCACCCCTACGTGTTCATACGTTCACCCACCGGCATCCTCAGTTACGATTGCAGTGGACACGAAACCACTGGGATTCGACCGTCGATCAATGGAAACGTGTCGGCTCTTCTGGTGAACCACATTTTTGCTTCACTGGGGCGATGGTCGTCACCATAAACGCCGTCATCGAGGTGAAGCTATGGGAACATTCTCCTGCGCTTACATGAGACCTGTGGCAGTAATCGAAGACTTGCTGACGGCGGCGAACCACCTGCATCCGTTCGTCCTTTATGTCTTCCCCGACAGGGATGTCATCTTTCAGCAGTATAACTGTCCGTGTCTCGGGGCAACTGTGCTACAGTGGTTTGAGGAGCCTTGTATCAGGTATACCGGTATGAAATGAGTGTTTTTCTGTGAAAATGAAACACTAATTTTGAATTGAAAAGTAAAAACATTTTATTCAAAGTACTGACCATTGCTTTCTATACATTTTGACCACCTTTCTGGCAACTTGTGGACACCACGCCAATAGAAATGTTCGTCTTTTGAAGCAAACCAGTCAGACACCCAATTTTCGACTTCTTCGTAGGAATCGAAGTGTTCCTCAGCCAATGCGTGTCCCATTGATGAAAACAAATGGTAGTCGGAAGGGGCCAAGTATGGTGAATACGCCGGGTGGGGTAGCAGCTCCCAGCCAAGTGTTTTGATTGTATCCTGAACCAGTTTTGCTTTGTGTGCCGAAGCATTGTCGTGTAAAAAAATTACTTTGCCATGTCTTCTGGCCCAGTCTTGTCTTTTTTCGATCAATGCATAGTTCAAATTGATCATTTGTTGTCTGTAGCGATTAGTATTCACAGTTTCACCAGGTTTTAGAAGCTCATGATACACCACACCTTTCTGATCCCACCAAATACACAGCATTGTCTTCTTGCCAAATCGATCTGGTTTTGCAGTCGATGTTGACGGTTGTCCCGGATTAACCCATGATTTTTCCCGTATAGGATTCTTAAAATAAATCCATTTTTCATCGCCAGTAACAATTCGATGCAAAATTGATTTTCTTTCATGTCTTTGAAGCAAAATTTGACAAATGGTTTTTCGGGTTTCAATCTGTCTTTCATTCAATTCATGTGGCACCCATTTTCCACACTTTTGGATCTTTTCCATAGCTTTCAAACGTTCAGAAATTGTTTGTTGTGCAACATTTAGCATTGCTGCCATTTGCTTCTGACTCAAAGTATCATCTTCATCCAATATTGCTTGCAATTCGGTGTCTTCGAACTTTTTTGGTGGTC
This sequence comes from Schistocerca serialis cubense, assembly GCF_023864345.2. Taxonomy (NCBI): domain Eukaryota; kingdom Metazoa; phylum Arthropoda; class Insecta; order Orthoptera; family Acrididae; genus Schistocerca; species Schistocerca serialis. The sequence goes on along the minus strand of NC_064644.1, from coordinate 296,919,227 downwards.
TTCCACGTTCTTCATTTCTTACATCAAAATCATTATTTCTGAACCATTGAAACCATCTTTAGCATGTTGCTTCTGATAGAGCATGATCACCATATGCCTCGACAAGCATTCGATGCGACTCTGCAGCACTTTTCTTCAAATGAAAACAAAAAATTAATGCTTTCCGCAAATCATCACTTTCTGGTACAAAATTCGACATTATTAACACGATGAAAACATATGATGTTGTTTGTTCCATGACTTGATGTATACTAAATATCTTTGACAGATGTCATACCAACCAAACAAATGTTCCCTATCGACACATTTGTATCTTAACGCTTATTTCATACCGGTACACCTGGTAGTGAAACCACGTTGATGTCTCGGCGACTAAAGTCACCTGATGTAAGTCCTTGGAACCCATGTGGACGCCATCACCGCGTACACAAATCAGGAGCCCGTTATTTACACGAATTACGTGAACTGTGGCTAGACAATGCCACATACCTCCACAAACCTGCCAGCAAACTGTCAGATCCCTGATAAGCGGAATCAGTGATGTATTTAGTTCCAAATGCGGACAAACAAGCTATTAAGCAGATGGTCATAATGTTAGGCTCATCAATGTAATTGTAAGGTATCGTGCTGTGCGGTAGGGATGGTTTTATCTCGTTAATTATGTCGTGTAACTGTCTTTGTCTGTTTCAGTAGCTACGAAAACGTTCTGTCTTCCCCCGCCATGCTGGTCTTCGACATAAAAATCACCGTTCTTAAGGCGTTGAAAACATTCTCAGCACGTTCTTCCACTAATAGTTCACTCACCATTGGCCTTACCCAGCATTTTAAGAGCCACAGCCGCAGATTTCTTCATGTTAAAGCAGAAAATTAAAACTTCACGCAAATGGCAAGAAAAGAGTGCGTAAGTTGACGTACGAGGCGTGTTTTTTAAGTAAGTACCGTTTTGAAATGAAAAAAAGACGTGTTAAGATATCTCAATAATTTTATTTTTACATGAAAGGCTGTACCTTAATCTACTTTTCTACTTAATTTCCGTCAATATTGAGGCACTTGTCATAACGTAGTACCAGTTTTTGAATACCCCCCTCATAGAAGTCTGCCGCCTGACTTGTTAACCACTGCATCACCACTGTTTTGACAGCCCAGGTGTTTCTTCAAGTGCAGGAACAGATGGTAGTCACTGGGCGCAAGATCGGGGCTGTACGGAGGATGATCTAGACTTTCCCATGGAAAAAATGTGATGAGATCTTCGGTCTGATTCGCCACATGCGGACGGGCATTGTCTTGCAGCAAAATAATACCCTTGCTCAACTTCCATGGACTGTTGCTTTGATTCTGGTGTGACGTAGGCCACCCATGTTTCATCGCTCGTAGCAACTTGGCTTAAGAAATCATCACCGTCGTTGTGGTACCGCTCAAGGAAAGTCAATGCACTGTCTAAACGTTTGGTTTCGTGCACATCCGTCAACATTTTCGGTACCCAACGTGCGCACAATTTTCTGTAATTCAAGTGCTCGGTCACAATGCCATACAAAACACTACGAGAAACATTAGGAAAGTCATCCCGAAAGGAGGAAATCGTAAAGCGTCTGTTTTCTCTCACCCTATTGTCCACTTCCTGCACCAAACTTTCATTAACGACCGAAGGACGCCCACTCCATTGTTCATCATGCACATTTGTGCGGCCATCTTTAAATGCTCTGACCCACTTTCTTACCATTCCATCACTCATAATATTTTCTCCGTAAACTGCACAGATCTCACGATGAATATCGATCGCTTTTAGGCCCTTAGCACTAAGAAACGTTATAACAGCCGTACTTCATAGTCGGCGGGACTCACGATTATCAGAGGCATCTTAAACACTCAACACTCAACACACAACGTAAACAAGGAAGAATCGGACTGTAATGGCGTCAGTGCGTTGATTAAGGTACAGGCATTCATGTAAAAATTAAATTATTGAGGTATCTTAGCACGTCTTTTTTTAATTTCAAAACGGTACTTACTTAATTGAGAATAACTTTATGATGCAATCACAAATCGACTAATATTTTTATGGCATTATGTTTACAGATGTCTAAGCTTATTGTATTACACCTACGAGCAACCACCTGAACCCCACTTGCCCCTATTGCCGTCTATTGCAAAACGGCGGAAGCAAAATTGTAGAACTAATAATAAGTGCGGTGTCCTCCAGTGGTACGAGACACGGCAACAGGCAGAGAGGTCACCACGGCATGCCTAGCCTCCACAGAGGCACAACGTTGTTGTGGTCAGGCCTCATAGGGCGTGCGCACAACATGGACTACGATATGCTTCAGCCATGCGTCACGTAAATGGTTCCCAAGTGATTCATCTGCCAAATGCAGCAATGAATGTTTCAACTGTTAGAGACGGCAGTATCAACACTAGGTTTCAAGACAGCATCAATTTAACTACAGTCGCCGCTCAGACTATCCTTGCTGGACATCGTTCACTGATTCAGAAATAAGTCAGCGTTCGAAGATACACCAGTACAAGTGAACTTTTAATTAGATTGTCACAGATCACCTTCTCACTCAAGTTACGCAATGTATAGCTTCATATAATAAATTTGCGTAAATTATTGCCAGTCTGTGTTGCCTTCAGTTTTGCTGTAATTTGCCTATCTCTATTTGGCCCTGTGACGAGGCTGTATAGCTTTTTGCGTGCCACCTCGTAATAGCAAATATTCTCGGTGGTAGGGGGTTCTTTTCCAGCCACATACTTGTGTTTGACACCGAGAGAATTTGGCGAATACAAGAATAACAGTTCACAGGTTGATTCTTGCTTAGAGGAAAACACCAATCAGCCACTACTGATAAGATTATTTATTTACACAAACAGGTTCAGCTTTCGACAAAATAGCAAATGCAATTTATATAATAATAATAATAATAACAATGGTTATTTACACCTGTGCTTAGTACATGCACTCAGTCTTCAGACCACAAGTTGCCCCTTGGGACCATCCGACCGCCGTGTAATCCTCAGATGAGGAAGCGGATAGGAGGGGCGTGTGGTCAGCACACCGCACTCCCGATCGTTATGATGGTTTTCTTTGACCGTAGTCGCTACTATACGGTCGAGTAGCTCCTCAGTTGGCATCACGAGGCTGAGTGCACCCCGAAAAATGGCAACAGTGCATGGCGGCCCGGATGGTCACCCATCCAAGTGCCGGCCACTCTCGACAGCGCTTAACTTCGGTGATCTGACGGGAACCGGTCTTAGTGCATGGCTTTAGCATAATGTCTAAAAAATAATAATTAAGAGAAATACAACATTTGAAAATCATTCCTTCGAAAATCTGAGGAGTACAGTGGTTGGACTAAAATATGGAAACTCCGTGAGAAATGTATATTTGGTAAAAAATATAGATGTTAGGCACGCCTGCAGATTACCCACGAACGGCACCTGTGCAATGTCGTCAATACGTTGCAAGTTTCAGTTGTGTTCGTAATAGTGTTCCGTGTACTTGTGAATGTATTGTGTCGGAGCTAAGTGAATCCGAACGTGGGTAAACTGTTGGTACACGTTTGATGGGTGCTTGCACAACCTAGATAGGCATAGTGTTTGGTGTTCCAAGAGACACCTCACTGAAGATTTGTACCGCATACAGGGAAAGGTGATAAACGTCAACCGCCAACCCACAACGTGGGTTGAGTGGGTTTTGAGTGATCATGGCAGACGGTCATTGAACGGGACTGTGACGAAAAATAAAAGGAAGAGAGCAGCAAAAATCAGTGTAACATTGAATGCTATAGTAGTGAACCCTGTCAGCGGCAAAACAGCACGAAGGGGGCTCCATAAGCTGGGAACTGAAGGACGAGCTGGCGTTCCAAAACTACTCGTCAGTGACGCAAATGCCCGTAATAGGAAAACGTGGTGCCAAAACCGTGACACATAGACTATGGGGCAATGGAAGACAGTCATTTGGTCGAGTGAATCTTCTTTGATTGCATGAGGCCCATGGGTACTCCACAATATCGCATTACTGCCAAGGATTATCTGATCATTGTAGCTCATCAAGTCCATCCCACGGTCCAATATTTGCTCCCCATTGGGAATTGTGTGTTAAAAGACGACCGGGACTTGATTACACAACTCGCATCGCCCGTTACCTGTTTTTCTAAAACGAGGGTGATTGTCGTATCTCCTCTGGCCACCACAGTCACCAGATCTCAATATTATCCAACCTTTGCGGTCTACTTTAGGGAGAAGGCTGTGTTATTGCTATCCACCTGCATCATTATATGAACTTGCTACTGTTCTGCAGGATATGGGACCTACATTACTCATTTCGAGACAACTGGACGTTTTTTTTAATGTTAACGATTTTCCTACACCGTTTAGTCGTGGTAATGTGTTGTGTTTTAGGCGTTTCTGTATTTTTGTCCCTCTCCTGTACATATGCCATGCAACTGATTTAAGAACTGTACTGGCAAAACACTCTCGCGCAGTTGACAGTGTTGTAATTCATACAATGTGAAAATCGAAGGATGCACTCTTCATTGCCATTATTTGTCTGCCCCAATAGCTGAGTGGTCAGTGTGACGGATTGCCGTCCTACAGGCCCGGGTTCTATTCCCGGCTGGGTTGGTGATTTTCTTCACTCAGGGGCTGGGTGTTGTGTTGCCTTCATCATCATTTCATCCCTATCCGGCGCGCAGGTCGCCCATTGTGGCGTCGAACGTAATAAGACCTGCACCAAGGCGGCCGGATCTGCCTTGTAAGGGGCCTCCCAACCAATGATGCCAAATGCTCATTTCCATTTCCATTACTAGTATTTGTCTTAACACTATGATTATGAACACGGAATGTAGACTATGACTATTTTAGCAGCGCAGCATTTGGGATAGGGAAAGTTAGTTTTGTGTGATATTCAGAGCACAAGTTACAGCCAGGTGTGGGCCTGGTTGCAGCAAGTTATTCATACCAGCAGTTGCGAAGGCAAAGAGAGGCCACAGGGGTGTAGAACTGCCAGAGAGGGCGCACACAGCAGTTTCCATGGCGCAAGTCACAGGCAGAAGAGGACCACTGACCAACCTAAGTGTTATGCATACGTGACGCGAAGCGGTGCATTGTGAAACAGAGGCATGCAGCCGAGTATAGATAGGTGTTGTTTTCTAATGAGATTCATTCAAGTGTGGCGGCCCTCCTGGATGGCGAGGCGTGTCACATCCCAGTCCATGGCGGGTCGTTGGTTCGACACTCTGGGGCCAACACAGGGTCCGCAGCCAGCCGGGGTGGGCCACTCTGAGGCTCGCTACCGCGGGCAGTCGTCTCGGCTCCCGACACACACTGGAGACTTCTGCGGCGAGGGCCCGCAGATTTGGGCGTTGGATCGTGGGTGGTCATTACCGCCGTGTTCTCAGCTACACCAGTGAGCAAAGCGGGCAGCGTCTCCCAGCGGAGCAGCACTGAGTCAACGGGGAAGAAGACCGCTGAGCCGGCTGTTGGCACAGCTGGGGTGATTCCTCAGCATTGTGGGGCTGTGTTACACAGACTGAGGTGAACAATGGAGCATTTTAGTGGAAACAAATAAATCACTTGGAAAGTTTTCGCTGAGTTTTAATACTGCACCACCTGTCACCCACCCACTAATTTTGGTGTCAATATACCACATTTGGTGTGTCCATCCGCTACACTACGCAAATTTGTGTATGAGGGAATGCCTTTTCTTTCAGTCATGTCTGCCTACATTTGGCAAGTCAGTCTTTCCTGCACAAATTTTTTCTTCATGGTGGTGGGTCTTCCTTTCTGCCCTGTTACAGCTTCCTGTCATTCACCAGTTCCACGTGGGAACTCATGAATCATGTCAGATTTGACGCTGACAGCAGGTGCGATCATCCTCTGAATGTTCTCCTTAACTGGCTGGAATGTTACCAGTCGGCCCAAAAGTCTATCCACAGGGGAAAGCCATCCTTCAAACAACTGATAAGTATTATGTGTTAAGCGTAGCTTGTAATACTAGAATTTGTTACCTTTTTGGAGACGCTTTTATCGTGTTACTTTATTTTCGAACGTTAGCTGCTAAACTTGTGAAAACGTAAATAGTTCTATTCAAATGTCGTTTGGGGGGCATGACACCCTCTTGGGTCCGTGCTTGAAGGCGGGGCTTTCATACTGGTATAAAGAAAAAACCTCGAACATTGTGAAAGGGATGTTAATTGCTGTCTTGTGAATGTCTCCGGTTTTTAAGAGTTCACTGACCTCTGCCTAGTGGTAGGAGCCTGTCCAGTGGTAACAGGCACAGTCTACGGTGGCCTGGAGGACCTGGCGTGGTGGTAATGTAGTGCTCCATTTCTGATAACGCACAGCATAAACAACACTCGCAGAGAGAGTGATGGAGCAGGAATGCACAGAGTTTCAGTGGAAAGCACATGAGCTGGAAGATGGAGGCTGGATACTAAAGGTTGGAGGTTCAGGAGTGAAGGCGTATTGTCAGAGATGCTTCATTGGATGCTGGCGTTTCCATGTCAAGACTGGGCTGAGATGGTTGACGTAGTGGTCATGGGTGAGTGGAGGTGACTGTTGTGTCTGACAGATTTGTAGAGAGCACCGTGCTGTGAGCCGGCTGTTTTGGCCGAGCGGTTCTAGGTACTTCAGTCCAGAACCGCTCTGCTACTACGGTCGCAGGTTCGAATCCTGCCTCTGGCATGGATGTGTGTAATGTCCTTAGGTTAGTTAGGTTTAAGTAGTTCTAAGTCTAGGGGACTGATTACCTCAGATGTTAAGTCCTATAGTGCTCAGAGCCATTTGAACCATTTTGAACCGTGCTGTGTCGAGTTCCTCGGATGTCTTGTGGACTGCATGTTGTATGGCGCCATTTTTCTGCTGTAGGTGTACGGAATCCAGTCGTGTCTCGATGTGTGGCGGTTGGACTTGTTGGAGTTTGGCGATTGACCTGACGCTCTCTTGGTGATAACGACAAAGGTCATCCACTGAAGTTCGAAATTGTGTGTTGTCCAAAGGAGATGTTGCCTCTATGGATCCCATTTTTGACTTACTAGCCTCCTGGAACGTCCACCGTCACCGGCGTTATCAGTGAATCTGTTAAGCGAATTCTTAAATGCAAACTTCGAGAGACCTGTCCGTTTGTGAACCCACACAAAGGGGCTCAAAAGCGCTTCGATATACTGCTGTGAGCAATCTGTCAGACCACCTGCAAGAAAAATGGATTTAAGTATATCATAAAAATGTATAGAGACTTTATGTTCACCCAGTATATTATACAAGTACGCACTTGTTTATAAAGTTATGGAGTAAGTGAATATCTTTACAGTCTCTAGCATGTTGTTGTGAGCACTGCAGAAACCTTTGGCTCAGTGGCATTGTCTTTGACGACAGTCTATTGGTCACCACCTGAACTAGTACTCCCCATGACTGAAGCTGCGATCTTACAGATGATGAACAAAATGTTCAGAACTTAATGGACAACCCGCTAGAGCAGGATTACAGATCTCTATCGAGAAAACAAATTATATGGTTAACATCAAGATAGCTGCTAAGTGCATGACAATAGGAGTAGAGAACATTTAAAAAGTATATGGGCTTAAATACCTAGGAGAATAGATAGTAACTGGTCTGACATGAAAAGAAGATATTGGAGGACGAATAAACAAGATGAATTTAGCAGAAAGACTCACTATGAACACATACAATAAGATCAATCTAGTGATCAGAGCAAAAGTGAAGCGTTAGTAGATAATGATCCATCTTGAGGGCTTGTGCACAGCAGTTAATCTGAACTTCGAAAGAACAGTGTTATTTACGAGGCTAGATCTTGTAGAGTGAAGAATTCTCAAGGAGACTGGTTGATAGTCGGTAGAGAAGACGAGAGAACTCAGAACTGTTTACACGGATATAATCTCGGGACAGACAAAGTCAGGAAAAGAAGGCACATCCTTAGAAGGACCTAATGTTGTTAGCAGAAAATGCAGTTTCTTGTGAAAAAAAGAACCAAAGTACGTTGTACTCAAGAGATATGCAGGAACCTGGAATACAGGAAACAGATATTTACAACAGAGTGACATTCAAATAAGAAAATTTAGACGGTCATATGTTTCAAGGACAGATTTGTTCCCAGGGTTAATTCATCGTGGACATAAGAGTGAATAGTGTTGCAGAGCTTTATGGACATGGATAAAGACCAGGAGAACCTGCCCACACAGCGTGACGCAAGTGCGCTGACTGGAGGAACAGTAAGGAGAGCCAGACCCAGATCGAATGCGGGAGTTGAATTAACGACCATGCATTGGCCAGCCTGGGTGTAATTTTGAGGCGGTTTCCCAATCTCTTTTAGGGAAAGGCTTGGCTGGTCCCCCGTTTCCGCCTCAGGCAGCACGTTACACAAACCGTTAAAATTCGATCAACAACATCGTTTGCACAATTTGCAGACGGATGGTGTACGGAACTTCCCTCCCTAAAGCAAATGTCGACTGCGGCGATAGGGCATCTAAGAAGCTAAATAAAACAGTCACTACATGAGCACAGTGGGGCCCATATTTAAAACGAGATAAATGATAACAAAAAGAGGAAGATAAAGACTAGAAGAAACGAAGCTGATCGAAATGGAAGCTCGAACTGGACACGAATGAGAAAGTAAATTGTGCGTGTATTCTATTAAAAAAAGTAAAAAAAACAAAAATGTTCTAATATTCGTCTTAAGTGACTTAGACAAGGGTCAGAGAACCTTGAGCCCGGTTCTTGATGAATACGAGTCCATTGTAACATGAAACTTGCTGGCATAATAAAATTGCGATCTGGACTGGGACTCGAAACCAGAACCTTGCGTTCCTTGGGTGACGCTCTTAACTGCTGAGCTTTCGATACACAACTCAGGACCTTCCCTCACAGCTTCGCTTTGGCCATTGCCTGTCGCCTTATTGCTAAACGTCACACTAGCTCTGCAGAATACTTTGCTGGACAAGCTCTCTTGTAAGAAAGGATATTGCAAAGAAGTGGCTTAGCCACAGCCTTCGGGATTGTTTCCAGAATGAATATTTCACTCTGAAGTGGACCATGCGCTGGTTTTAAACTTTCTGAGAGATTAAAACTGCTGGACAGGCCTGGGGCTCGAACCCGGAGCACTGCCTTTTGATAGCAGTTCAGCTGCTTCATGATGAACAAAACATTCGAAATTGGTAATGGTAAGAATCAGTGCAATAAAGAAGTCCTTAAGTTAGTGGATTTGGCTTGAAACATTAATGGGTGCAACTGTAATGTTATGCAGTACTGCTATTTCTTAGCCTACTGCGTTGTAATCACTAGTGAAGGGGGGGCTTTTCGTGTGAAGATGGTTTATCACCTCACATTGGTTGGTTGTAACATGGTCTTATATGGTAGCGCTGTCTATCCTGGCCTCTGAATTGGCGGAACTATTAGACCTCTACTCCCCTGCAGCGTGACAATAAGTTCAGTCCCATCTTTCGCCGTGGATAGTCTTTAGTTAAGAGTCACTGGAAGAGGAAGTTATTGGCTTGAGCAGAATTAGTGTGTTCAATGCTCAAGATATTTATTTTTGTTATAGTATTATTCAACTAGAATAGCATTTCTGTGGGGCTTGCGTTCAGATGATATCATATGAAGCGATAGTACTTATGAGTATATAGCATTGTGCATTAGTGTATATGTCATTTACAATAGTTCACGATCATTAATTTGGAAGTATGTAGCAGCGTATGGTTGTGAAATTTCTTGATGAATTAAAAGTGCGTTCCGGATTGAGACTAACTAGGGACCCTCCCATTTCGCTATACCAAATATGCTACCAAGTGAAGCCTGCCGGAAATAAAGCTTTGAGGATGGCTCGTGAGTCGTGCTTGGGTAGCTCAGTTGGAAGGGCACTTGTCCGAAAAAGGCAAAGGTCCTGAGTTCTAGTCTCGGTCTGGCACACAGTTTTAATCTGCCAGTAAATTTCATATCAGCGCCCACTCCGCTGCAGAGAGAAAAATCGTTCAGGATATAAATGAGATTTTATAGGCAGCTGTGTAGGTATTATGTCAGGCATTGCAACCGTGGATTAAATTCTTGGAACCCCTTAGAATTTATCTACTCATCACTGGAAAAACGACCTGCACATTCCTAAATGATTCACAGAGGCAAACCATCAACGGAACCAAGGCCATGCATCATCTTCTTCAAGAGAGGTACAAATTTAGAAGAGGGTGAGTAATCAGAATTCTTGCGACGTGTGTCTGCTTTCTACATGTCTAGCAGCAACTCCCACAGTTTGGTTGTTACACTCTCACGTTATCCAGGCGCTGACAGCTGTTATATAACGTAATTTACAATACGTGACAAGTGGAATGAGCTGCAACGGTTCTGCACATACGTGCAGCGACTACTTTAACATAGTTTCACTTCAGAAAGGCTGTTCATATGTTGGATTCGATCTGTTTTTAAATTTTGAAAGTGAAACTTTTACTTGTGAAAGTGAAACAGCTGAATTTGTCGACCAGCTACCTAAAAAACAAAAGTGACCTGTCGTTTATGGGTCGCAGAAGTCATCATGGAAACACATCCTCTCCGTTGTCCTAAGGACTCAGTACATGATTCATTTCCATTCTCGTTGCATATCAATTATGCGTCTGTGCTTCATTCTTCTAACTACGACTTACATGCTGATGACGTCTAGTTGTGCCAGTCCAAAGAATACTGCCACAGCCATATCAGATAACAATGAAGACTTATGTTCAGTATCACGACGGAAACAAAATATGTGCCTTAAACGAAAGCAGTCACAGATCACCCTTATATTGCACCGTAAGTTGATCGCCGGACGTTTCCTTGAAACCGTTGCTCTAATTCATCTTGAGGGTATCCAGTTACCCCATCAAGAACAGAAAAATATCTCGGCGGATGAGCATCTAAATTGGAAAGAACAAACTGTTACAGCATACTGGGAATATCTCTCTTGCTTACGTACAATCAAATCGTTGAGAAATGTATTTCTACCTCAAATGAAAAAACTGGTTGAGTCTTGAGTCCTGAAAATCTTTGCTTGTACGATGTACTTCTACACATCTAAAATAATGAAAAAATAAGAAGACTCGAGCTAACTGTGAATGGTTGCATTTGTCGTTTGTGTACATTCAGGTGTTTGATGATGCCAGTCCTTACTGTTATCGATTAGGGTGGATGCTTTATTTTCTTCGTCTACAGTCGGATACGTCCTGCATCTTGGATGTATCTTTGCCTAACACTAAATCCTTCTCCATCACCTCCACCACTTCAGCCATACGACTATGGAACAAAGTAGCCTGGAACCTGCGTCTTATTGAAGCCCTATCTATTATCTTCGTATCTTCACCCAGCCATTTTCCTTCTGTTCAACAGTGAACCATTAATTCTCTAATACTGTATACTAGGCATGATTTTCTTATACTTATCTATTTACGTTTTCTTCCTTTCTTCTCATTTGCTAACCTAACCTTATTGTTTCCCTCTCTTCCTCAGACGACTCAGCTCCTTATCCACATTTGATTGCTTCTATACTGCTGCCATAAATTTCTGTTAGATGTCATTATTCACATAAAAATATAATGTGGAAATTGCTAACACAGTGTGAATAAAACTAAAACCTCTTAAATTTGATATAATAATTATGATGACGATTATTATTAATTGTTATCATTATTATTATCAGTATATATACACATTTATTATGCATATTATAACGTTAACTTATCAAGAATATCTGGTTAGATTAGGCTGTCCATTTCATTTTTGTTAAAAAACCGGATATTTTTAAAAGTTTAGAACGAACCTGCTATAATGAAGGGAAAAAACGGGATCCAAATTGTACTGCCAAAATTTAATGAACATAGAAGTTTGCCGTGGCATCAAACACTCGGATGACACAAAATGACTTTCTACAGATATTCTGCTGCACTGTCACTATACATTCTGGTTTTCTGTATTTAATCAAGAACTGCATTTTCTTTTGGCATTTTGCCATAGAAACTGTTCAAGATACCCCATTAAAGCGTGTTGAGACAATGAGGAGGGCTTCATCGTTTCAACTTTCATTCTGTCTCTTTCATCTGACTACACAGAATTCACTAAGGAAAACACACGTTCAACAGTTTCTCCGCAACCGATGATAAAAGGAAACTCACTTCTCATATTGCTGTTAAAATTACACTTTCCTTCCGTCATGATGAAACAGTGATTGCACAGATATAAAATTGTCACGTGTCCCCAGTAATATCTTCAGGCTGCTTACCACAACAGAAAAGGAAATTCTGACTATATAAACCAATCGAAAATACAACTTAACATGAATTGGTGTTACCAACAGTGCAAAACATTAACAGTGAACAAACAAAGATTGGGGAGCAAATTGTGGAAGTGGCGCTATGTACACTCATGTTGAGAAAAAGAAGAACACCTTGATCGATTAGTGACAGGACGTTCGTATTCTCAGTACACGTACATTAGTATGTTCTACAGAAATGATGAGCATTTCAGTCACCTCGGTTCATCATGTGTCTTGTTGCCTTGTGGCCACCATGGACCTTGATAACTTGTTCCATGCGTGATCTCATCTTAGGCACGAATGGCGTCCTGTGGTATAACCACCCATGCTGCATTCAGCTGGCTCCAAAGTTCATATCTGTGGTGCTTGACGTTGGGTCACAGTGCTACATCTGTCATTTCACCATCTCCCTTACATTTTCGATTAGCGACAATTTTTGTGATCTGGCTGGACAGGGCAGAAGGCTGACATCCTGTGAACTAATAAGTTTTCGTGCAGTAACATGTGGTCGTGCATTATCTTGCTGAAAAATTGCGTCTGGGGTGTTTTGCAGAAACGGTATGGCTAGTGTTCCCAGGATGTCATTCACGTAGGTCACGCTGATCGCAGTGTCATGGGCACGCATCAGCTTTGATTTGTGGTTGTACCAAATAGCACCCCACACCAAAAGCCCTTGAGCCTTGTGCGAATGCAGTCACTGTGTGGCCGCTCCCCATGTCTGCGGTGAACCGAGATGCGGCCATCATTGTCAAACAAACAGAACCTGGATTCGTACTAAAACACTATCTGATGCCATTCCTGTCACCAGTGACGTCGTTCCATACACCATATCCGTCTGCACGTTCGCCAGAGGTGGGTGGAGAAGTGGACGACGCGCGCGTATCCGATATCTAAATAAACTGCGACTGTCTGTCACAGTGTACGATGTGTTGCACTGTTCCATTGTTGCGCTAGAGCTGACGAGGACGCAGATCTGGCCTGCAGTGCCATTCGGATGAGATGTCGATCTCCTCGGGGGTTGGTCTGGTTGGTGCGTCCTGACCCATCTCGCCGCGTTCTACGGCATTCTGTGAACCATTATGCACTGACCCGTTGCACTGCCGAAACACTTCGTCCAACATGAGCAGCAATTTCTCGGATGGATGTATGACATTCCCTCATGCCAATAACGCGCCATCCTTCTAACTCACTGATTTGACGGTACGGTTCGCGCTCAAGTCTGCGAGGAATCCTGCACGTCTTCTCAAGTTATACTAACCCATTACCTTCGGTTTATAGCGACGACGAGAGCCACAGGCACTGTGTACTGGTAGGTAGTGTTGCGACGCAATATCGGTGCCCACCTTGAACCCGCAGGCCGACAAATGCTAACCATTTCTGCAGAACATACTAAGACACACATGTCTTGTGAATACGAGGGTCCTATCTCTGTTCGTTCAAGGTGTTCTGTTTTTTCTGAACATGACGGTAATTGCTAGCGTAAAATACCTACAGCGGGATATTTTGGAACAAAACGGAATGGTCCCGAGAAAAAGGAGACGAATGGACATATTAGGTTAGATATAACAGAGGGGGTGAAGGTCCTAATGTTGTCACGTGGAATAAATGCTGAAATAAACAAATAAATTCAAAATAAGCAAATCATATAGATGGTGAGCGGCAAATAAATATGTAGATATCAGTGAGGCGTTGTCCATAGTGAATGATTACCATGTTTCGCTGTTGCATAAAGTGCATAAAGTCTTTGTCCTCAAGTCTGCGGCAGCGCTCGGCCGGTTGCCTACCTACACAGGGGAATACCGCTGAGTCTGCAACGGAAGAGATTTTTTTATTTTTATTCATTTATTTAACCTGAACTGATTATACTGTCAGGCCCTCTGTTACAGCAAACCAGAGTTTCACATGTCCAGTACTTTTCGAACAACATAGAAATAACACTTTTAATATGACACACACTATTAAAATGATTTACATGTTTATAGCGGCAATGTGGGTAAATAATACTGATTATGAACTAATAATGGTAACACTGGCAATACTTACACTCTGCTGCTACTGCCACTAAATCCGATAATACCGATAATAATAATAACAATAATCACAATAATAGCAATGATGACAGTAGTAGATATAAAAACACTTTATAGATGCACAACCTGGAGATGTTATTCAGTTCTGTAATGTAATGCTTTAGGTTATCCAGAGACGGGTTCCCGCTACTGAGAAAGTGGCTGAACGATGTACTGGGACAGAAACGAATTTGCTCCGATGGGAATGGGTGTTTCTGCTATGTTGTTCAGACTAGCGTATTAAGGTTGAGGAGAGGTGTTAGGAAAAGTGTAATTTGATAAGACAGTGCAAAAGACAGAAGGTATGGAAATCTCTGCGCTTGTCTGCATGCTGCCAGGATAGTTGCGCAACGATGGTGAAATATGATCGAAGAGTCGAACATCACAGATGTAACGGACGTTGGCATTCATAATCTTCTCCAGGCGCTGTGGATATAACGTAACGTCGACGACGACGTTATTAGTGACGGACTGTGATTACATTCGGCGTTGTCTTCCGTCTGTTTGATCGGTACAGAGGTTCCGCTGTCGGGTTAACCTGTCAGGCAAAAAAGGCTTATCACTCACACAGGTGTACAATATCAAGATTTCGCTTGTTATAGGCATGACCGAATTCATCTTGCAGGCGTAGAATTATGAACTTTGCAGATTATCACAATGGCCCCTCAGCACGTGACGATGTTAGAAATGTCTGCTTGGGAGATATTGTGCACTTCAAACAAAGAGAATCGACTACATCTTTCAGTCAGTCTTTTCTCTGAAAACGCCGATTAAAAGGAGAGTAAGATGTAGTACAGAGGCACACAACGGATTCTTTGAGTGCTTCAAAGCCTACTTTGATGAATGTGTGTAGCAATGAGGTGAGAAAACTTGCTGACAGGGTGAATGATGAACGTCGTGCGGCCGGCCGGTGTGGCCGAGCGGTTCTAGGCGCTACAGTCTGGAACCGCGCGACCGCTACGGTCGCATGTTCGAATCCTGCCTCGGGCATGGGTGTGTGTGATGTCCTTAGGTTAGTTAGGTTTAAGTAGTTCTAAGTGCTAGAGGACTGATGACCTCAGAAGTTAAGGCCCATAGTGCTCAGAGCTATTTGAACCATTTTTTTGAACGTCGCGCGGATTTACGACACTTCAAAAGTGTGATTTATGAAAGTTCAAAATACCATCACATGTGAACTCTTCTTCGTCTGTAAATAAAATATTGCTAGTAAACTGATGACTGACTGCATCCTGCTTAGCATCCACTCATAAAAAAAGCTCACTAGTGTCAAAGTCCCTTTCCCTGAGGCACTGAACTTGTTGGTGATGGCACGGGTGCAGTGAACTGTGATATAAAAGTCTCCTCACACAGTTTGGCTTAGTACAGGACATTGTGCTGTAATCAAAGTTCCTGGAGAGAATTATACTACTTCTAAAATAATTTGCTCAGCTTCAGGTGTAGAGTGTGCGGGCCTTCCAGCTCCCTTGCCACGATCGAAACTCCTCTTTTGCCAGGTACACTGATGGATCCTCGTAAATGTGCGATGTTTTGGGTACCCTCGATCACGCTATTTTTGACGGTACAAACGTGCACCATCCGATGGACTTCCGTCAACACTACCTTGCCTTAGAACCCTGCTATACGCTGGTGAAAGATGCCCTTGTGACTACATGAGACACTGCTCAGACACGTGACGCGAACGGTAGGAACATGAAGTGCGCCAATCTTGTCTGTCCTGTACTTAGGGATTAATTACGACGCCACCTCTAGCCAACGTTCAGTTTTGTAAACATCACATAGCGAACTGCTTCTTCTGCACATCAAGTAAGTCATAATTATGCTTGTGGCTTCGTAGGCTTTCCCGGCATAATAAGTCTTGAAAGCCTTTTTGGGTTTGCTACCGGATCCTAAAATCAACTTGACTCGATATTTCGGCCATCCAACTGGTCGCCATCAGCAGAAGAGTGCTGCTTCTGCTGATGAGTCCCGCTGAGAACTCAATTCTAAGCGGGACTCATCAGCAGAACCAGCATTCTCCTGCTGATGGCGACCAGTTGGATGGCCGAAGAATCGAATCGAGTTGACTTTAGGATCAGGCGTCAAACCCGTAGAGACTTTCATAATGATGTTTACAGCTAATGACCAGAGTGGCAGCTCTTAACCATACATTCATAATTATCACAAAAACTGCTCGTTTTCGGATTCCTGTTTACTGGAATGTATTTTATTCAACAACATTACCGTATACTTTCATCTATGTCTCCTTTTTTTTTTTTTTTTTTTCTTCTTCTTCTTCTTCTTCTAAGTAATATGATACACACCGTAGAGAGGTCAGTAGCTGCCATGGTAGAAACTAAAACTGTCGAAAGAGCAGCTTCAGGTACATCAATCCACTGTCAGTGTATCAACCGTTCATACTGTGTGCCTTATTAAAATCTAGCAGGATCCCCCTTCACAATCGGTGTGCGTGCACTTCGAGATGAAATACAAGAGGATGCAAGTGAATGGAAATGGGCTTGGAAGAATTTAGGACCAGTTTCCTCCCTATTTGTCCAGGACGAGCAAAGGAAGCTTTAAAAATCCTTGTACAGTTCCCATCTACTTACCTATGAGAGACCGGATTCTCAACACCAGCCATTATGAAACCAAAACATCGTGGACGCTTTGTGATGCCACCGTTAAAAATTAAATAAATGTTTTCAATAATTTTTAACTTTGCTTAAGGGTATTGGTATGTTGAAAGATCGATATTAGATGTTACAGAGATAAGTAAAAGCAAATGAATGCTTAAAAGTGTTGTGTTTGTATGCAAAGCTCTCTGACATAAAATAGTTACTTCATACCCAATTGTTATTTAACGATAAGGAAATGTTATTGCCATTCAATGAAAAAATTGTAATGAATGTAACCACCTCAGGGCAAATTTTCGTGGTTAATATGTTAAACAAATGTACAGAATAAGATGAGGGGAAGTACAAAGGGTTTTACGTGACCGGTTGTGGAGGTGACCTTGGCGAGTGGAGCGCCAAGGCAAAAGACGGTGGAAAGAAAGGCAGTTACGTGGGAGCCTTCACAGCATGTGTATCGGACTGTGATAGGTCCGCTAAAGTAAGGCTTATATGGTGCTAAAGTGGAGAAAAAAGTGAAATCAAATATTCGGACGGCAGCGGCTTTTGTGCCCCAAAGTCGTCTCCAGGATGTATCAATTCTGAAATTAAGATTATCCGAATAATTTTATGATGAAATTCGGCAGACGCTCCGACGAGTAAAGATGGCTGCTGCTTGTGACGAGGCTATCAATAAGGAAGTCCATCACTGGGGACCTGAAGAGCCGACCGAAATTGTTGTACCAACAGTTCTAGGAGCCCTCCATCACGCGACTCAAGGTAAGCACTAATTTTATAGACTTGTTTGTTTGATCTCAGAACATGTAAGGGGTTACAGTCAACTTACTTTGAAACGAAAAAATAGAAGATGTGCAAACTAATTCTCCGAAAATTTCTGCCCCAAGCCATCACCAGTCCTGTTTCCTGGTCACGTTTGTTGTGTAATGACAGTTTGAAAGTTAAATGGCTTGTTTGTTTAATAATTCAGTAAAAGGTACGATAAGTAAATTCGTTATTATTACGAACTGCCTCATACTAGAGAGAGGGAGACATTCAATCTAAGAAATTGCTTTGGTTTATATCACCACCTTTAAATGTGGTCGCTTTGTTCAAAGAAATAAAGTACAGTCCATTAAATAACATTAATGTTGCTACAAATTTAAATTCGCTTTACTTGCTAATTCATGATTTACGCAACAAGTTTTTCAGAAGTAAAGATGGCTGCCACTTGGCCAGTCCCAGTTTGCTTCCATGTTGTTCCGAAGTAAATTCTCGTTTCGGCGGGTTCGGTCACAGCTTGAACGTGGAGATTGATGTTAGACGTGGTTTAACTAATTTGAAATCAAACGTTCAGGACCTTCTTAAACATAATTCAATTTCTACCCTATCATTATGTTCTGAGACTCTTTTGTGACTTTCATCACATAAAAAATGCTGGACGTGAAAAGTTTTGCCCAAGCGAAAACAATATCGTTAAGTATTTAAATAAAACATGAAGACATTTCCATTTTGGCTACGAAGTCCTTTGAAACACTATAGTTTTGTATTTCTCTGCATTTAATAACCCTCTTTTACTAAAGTGTGGACTGCAGATTATTGTAAAATAAAGGTTTTAAAAAAAAGCGAAAAAATAAATAAATAAAATAAATAAACATAGTGGAGTATGAGATACTCTGGGATTGTAAAGGGGGGGGGGGGGAAACCAGGTAGAGAATTTTGGGAACCACTGGTCTAGAGGGAAGGGAATTAAACAAAGGCTAGAAGTAAGGATCCGTATGTTTATTTTCATTTGCGTGCACAATGACGAACCAGAACATTGTAAACATCTGCTTAATGGCGTGTTGGTCCACCTTTGTAACGTAGCCCAGTAACGATTCTTCGTGGCATGGATTCGACTCGTCCTTGGCAGTTTTTTTGAGATAGGTAGCATCAGATGTCTACAGGTCACAAAATTCCAGAAAATAATAGCCAGTGGTTTGTGGTTGCATAACTGACGCTACATCGCATCCGAGATGTGTTCCACCAGGTTCACATCAGGTGAATTTAGTGTCCAAGATACCATTGTGAGTTCACTATAACGTTTATCAAACCACTACCGCATCATTCTGGCCTTATGACAAAGACAGTTGTCCTGCTGTAAGATACCATCGCTTTCGAGGAAGACCTCAAGTACGAATGGATTAATGTGGTCCAGAATGATGTCCAGGTCACCCACAGCTGCTACGGTGCCTTTGATTACTACTGCAGGCCCATTGAAGCACTGGTGACCAGACAATGCTGTCCTTACCGACCCTCAAGTGTCACACATTACATTTTTCGAGTAGCCCTTCACCTGAAAGACGTTGTATTTGGACTCAAGCATGGACCATGACCATCCCTTCCGACGACACATTTCCGTTGATCCGTATTCCAACGTCAATGATCCTGTTCCAACTGCAATCGTAAGTGGGACGATAATTCGCTAGTATGGTTGTTGGTAGCCTCCAGCCAATGCTGCAGGACGTGACAGAATGTTGCTGGGAGCCCACCACTTATTCTCATACAGCAGTACAGATGTGAATGGCTTACACTGTGGTAGGTGCACAAGACAGCTATCCTCCCTTGTGGTAGCCAGACCTCACGAACCCATGCAGTCCAGCATTGGGCCCCTGTAACATTCGAGTTCTCCAGTTCCACAATTCGACAGCAGAACAAATGGAGACTCACAATAATAAACCTTCAAAAGTCTGCCAGGTGCTCATAACGCTGTCTCACACATGTATACAGCATCTCTGTGCCCTTCACTATGATCACTCCATGTCTGACGCCGTTTACACCCCTTACATACTTTACCATGACTGGTAACAACACTAAACGCTAAAGCACTCTGGTTGGCGTTCTACTTATCACAGATAATTGCAACTCTAGTCGTTTACATATCTGACGACAGTGTGTTCGTGTATGAAGTTACCTCGAGATCCCAGGGTCTCATCTGGGTGTTTATTTTTCATTTTTTTTGTGACAACCAATGTATTTTTAGTATGAGATCGCAGGTTGCAATTGATGAAACCAGCATACATAAAAACCCTGTTATATACACAATGTTGAGTGATTATTCATATCATAGGAGCATAGAGGACTATGCAAGGTGGCACACGGTCTTGCCACTTACATGAGTCCATTTAACGTTGTAACCTCCCCACAATAAAAAATATGAATAATATTCACATTTAGTGTAACCTCCCAACAGAAAAAGTTCCGAAACCTCCCAACATTTAGCGTAACCTCCCAATAAATAAATTGCGTAACCTATCAATAATAAAATGTGACTAATCTCTCAATAAAAAATTGTGGCTCAGTTATAACCTTTCAATAATTGACTGTGAATTTAAACTGGTAAATTTTGGACGTCAGCAGTGCTGCGTCATGACCCTGAAAGATTATTCTGAATAAATTGAAAATTCTTACTCAATAAGGTCGCCGGACAAAGCATATATATCTGCTCCTATAAGAAATTTTTCTGGCACAGCCGAGTGCAATGCTGGCCGATAGATTTGTCATGTATAAAAAGAAACAAATGATTTTTCTTTTCAATAATCGGGATGACCAAGGATTGGAGAAATCAGTAAATTCTTTAAATTGAAATGAATAATTGTCAAAAGTTCCTTTTTATGAGAAAGATTATTATTAAGAGATTTTTTAAAAACATTTACGTGGGACTTGATATAACAATACTACATATGCGCGAGGCTGCTTTTACCTTATACTACAACTATGAGGCTCCGCCATCGCTCCCCACGACCGGCCCAGCCAACTCGACACACACGACTGATCGCTACTAATACTAGTACTAATGCCACACAGTTCCTACTGCAGTCAACACTGCTCTCTGGTGTGAGATTCTCTTATACCTTACATATCGTAGGCAGCGCATGAGCAGTCCATCGAAATTACATCTGCTCGAGTGCACCAGCAACAAATTCCTTTATCATGGACCTCTTACAACGTGACTATAATCACTTTGCGAGCGCTTTAGGTCAATAAAAACGACTGACAGCGGCGCAATCGCTTTGTAGATAAGTAGATGTTGTTTGTTGGAGTAATACTCTCGATTACGGTGTATGAAATGTCTGTGAAACGCATCGGCACGCTGGCTATGTAATACAGGGAGAATTACGCGATTTTGCAAGTATCAGGTTTTGCGTCAATGCAATATATGCGAGGCACCGGGATCAGCGCTCAGCCAGCAGCCTGACAGTGCGTCTCCAGGTGTGTAACCTCAAGTGTTTACAAAACAGAGCAGTGGCTTGCTGGGCATGCTCTCGCCTACATTCCACTAATTTTACGCCCTCGAGTAATTGAAGTGGGGCAGGCCAGTGGGTTGGTGGGCGTGCTCTCACCTACGTTCCACTAATTTTATGCTTTCAAGTAATTGAAGTGGGGCAGGCCAGGAGTCCCTTAGGAAGTAAAAAATTCCGAAAATATTGTTGTTGCCCGCAGCCGTGGATCTGCCCAGGTGGCTTGGGCGGAGTTTACTGGTAAAATTTGGTAGGAAGGGAAGAATTGTGGAAAATAGTTCGATTCCCAGGCTGTGCATTGGTCAGCACTGGGAAACTGGGTATTTTGAACGTTTCAAGAGATTTGACTCGCTCAATAAAGTTTTGATGGGGAAAACAGAGGCGAAGAGCGATCTTACTCGACTCTCTGTTGTGGTCTTCTGTCTTGGGCGTTCGTTCTGAGAGAAAGTGAGCTGTGTCAGCTCTTTGCTAATGGGAAGATTGTCGCAATTTGAGAAGTTTACGGACAGCAGTCTGTTGTGCAAGTGTTGTAGGAGTGTAATGTCCGAGGCGCCACACCAGGACTCCACGGCCGCGCCATCACCCGCCGGAGATCGCACCCACGGCAGCAGCAGTACGGTGAGATCGCTCCAGCGTCGGCGTTCGTTAGGAGCAGCGTTAAATAGCTGGATCACGTGCAATTGCTGTTTCCACTGAGGTTTCACTGTACTTTGGGGTGTAGTGATTCTTCTTCTTTTTCGTTTTGTGTCGATGACAGTCAGTCAGACAATTTATAAGAGATCGCGTTTTGTACCGATTTTGACACAGTTCACTGCGAATCCTAGCTAGGTGGGTAATTGTAAATGGTTCATTTGTGTTTTTATTCAGCGTTGGTCTGAAGTTGATAGTAAATTTATTGACTCAGTAGAGCTTTTACTTTCAGTAATCTGATCCTGAATTTGCCCTTTGCTTTACTTTATTTCTGTATAATTGTTTGATATCATTGAACCCCCTAAGTGCACGTTATGGTTCATGTTTGGAATTAAAAATAGGTGTGATTTATCATCAACACCACCACCACAGATTAATTAGGGGTGACAGGGAGACATTTAAATCTAGCGTACGTTTCCACTCCCGATTTCTCTGTAAGTTGTTTGACAGGGGCGAACACACGCAAGATCCAGATAGCAACAGGTGGGGTGTTACGCACCCTCTCACTTTAACTATTCTGTCGGTCAGTTAATATTCATATTTTAGGTCATGATCTCCGTGTCTCCCAGTACTAGATTTGGTATGTGTGGCTTATGACTTTTTTTACGTGAGGACATTGTGTGCAGAATGTTCTTTTAACTCCATGTGTAGCCTATAGAGAACTTATACCCGAGGGGCCATAGTGGAGTTGACAGAGAACAAGTAGAAAGATGGATTGTGGGCCATAAATGTTATGTCCAACGAGCTGGCTATGAAAGTGATTCGGGAAGCAGCTCTCTGTGAATTGTACGTCAGGCCGTGGCACTCCACTCTTCCCCCATACGGTCAGAGCAGGAGGGCGCCGGCTCGCAAAACACAAAGGCGGCCAGATTGCAGCAAATGGGCGGAGGAAGCCACTTAAGAGAGACTGCTGTAATGTGAACTTTTGTGCAAATGGCGGGATGGTCATAAAATAATAAGGATTCTCTCGTTAGAAGCTGGGACGATTTGATCAGAGCATCTGGTGTACGTTTTTAGTGGAAGCAAGACTGTAACTCCCCTGATGCCAAGAAGTCCCCAGATTGTTTTAGCTAGCGGAAAAAAACGTATATTTCACAAGCATGACTATCTGGGAAGCTTAGCAGCCTCCTTTCAGAAATTGGAAATGGTCGGCCTGGAAAGATTAGATATCTCCGTAAGTAAGGGATCGTGGTCCCACATAGGAAGACGTTTTTGCCGAAACATGACCATGCTTAGCGTGAGAACGATACCTCCGTATTCTAAGATCTTCTTTTTTCAGACGAGAGAGATTTTGAGCCGCTGATCGGCTTCCCTCAGGATATGCAAAGGAGAGGCTTGCTCCCCCACCGTGGGAACCCTTGTGCTGTGTCTAGATTGGCTACCAGACCAGCAGAACAGTCAAGAGGGGAGATTCAATGAGTGGAGGATAGTTCGATTTGTTTGCACAACGTGGAGGAGGGTTTTTTCGGCTAATTCGGCTCCTGTACGAGGCTTCTTGCTACTTGGTCTTCTGGTCTTCCCCTGCTGCAGAACTTCAGGTCTTCCCCTAGTGCCGCCCAGGGTGGCCGAGCGGTTCTAGGCGCTACAGTCTGGAACCGCGCGACCGCTTCGGTGGCAGGTTAGAATCCTGCGTCAGGCTTGGGTGTGTGTGCTGTCCTTAGGTTAGTTAGGTTTAAGTAGTTCTAAGTTCTAGAGGACTGATGACCTCAGAAGTTAAGTCCCATAGTGCTCAGAGCCATCTTCCCCTACTGGGTGAGACTTGTGGTATGCAACTTCTGGTGGACTAAGATCGAGTGGCAGTTTCCCACTGTACTAACAGTGAAACTGCATATCATCTTGGACCAATCGGGGTGAACTTATTCGTGCTGAGTGAGCCGACCGATGTTTGATAATTCCAGCACGCATCGTCGTGACTGTGAGTCAAATTGGTTGGCCAGACCAGCGAACAGGTGCACCTGACACTGAAATCTGCCGGGATTTCAGGAATATATAGAGAAAATTTCCCACGTTCTAATGATCAGAACGCCAGTTCACGTAGTTTGCAAGTTTTCGTGGATGTGTCAGTACATTAAAGCTACCGTCGCACTCCGTTCCATGCCCCCAGCGTGCCGTTTTCTGCTGCCGCCTGAATCAAGGTGAAAGAGTAAAGTATTGCTGCACCGGCCCAGTGTTGTTAATTGATATTCACAGCTACCTGTTCTCGATGAACCATAGTTTGTGGCGTACCTGGTCGTAGTTGAAACCATTTGAGCAGCGCGGAGTGGCCGCGCGGTTTGGGGTGTCATGTCACAGATTACGCGGCCGCTCCCGCCGGAGGTTCGAGTCCTCTCTCGGGCATGGGTGTGTGTTAAAGACAGTTAAAATTAGTTGAAGTATTGTGTAAGTCTAGCGACCGATGACCACAGCAGTTTGGTCCCTTAGCCATTCACACACATTTGAACATTTGAAACCCTCACAATGGATTCATGTAAAGGAAGTCTGATCGCGTTGTAAAAGGAATTAATTTAGTGGAGAACTTGTATACTTTCCACCCCAATTCATACTTTGCCATTTAAGCACCATTACTTTCCTGATTTGTGTTTGCTATTTTTTTGTTAGATTTATCTGCTCGATTGTAGTTACAGAAAAATGAATGAAAACTTGTCATTATTTTTACGAACTAGAATACGCCACTGTTCTCATTCATACTCCCTGAGCCATTCACTGGTTTTATTTTATTGTGGTGACACATGAATACACCATCAACTGAGAATGCAGTCTTACTAAATTAGGGAATTTGATGATTAATTTGAGTTCTGAAAGTGACTGAGACTAAAGCAACAAAAGTGCCATGAGTAAATTCACAAATTTCATACGTAAAAATTGAGGGTGTAACTCACAATTTGGAGACTTTGAGAAGATAATACTTTTCTGTATGTGAAGATAATAACATTTAGCATCACTTGGACATATATTTATGGTGAAGCAATCTACCGCTTGCAAGTACACTGGCTGGAGCTCTCCTGGTCATTCTTGGAATGTTGGCAGTAGACCTGTACGTTCTGAAGAAGGGGACAGTGTAATTACTGCAGAAGGGAGGAGTCCAAAGTGTGAAGGAAATCAAATGACTACATATACTAAATAAAAAAGCAATTACAGCGCGTTTTATGCAGGAATGGCAGAGTTCCTAGGACACAACAGGAAACCGTGTTTATGCTTTCCTCCCATATATGAAGGAGCGGCTTAGTTTAAAATGGAGAGGTCTCTCAAGGGGTATAGTCCATTACTAGACTGAAAAGACTATACCAAAGATATCTGGAAAAAAATAACAGTATGAGAAATCATAACTTCAGCCCCCTAGTGAAATAAAGCAGTGGTGAAGGCTGAAAATTTGTGCTGTACTGGGACTCGAATCCAGATGCTCTGCTTCTCTAGAATGGTTGCTTTAACTGCGTTGGCCCTTCTGGACATACTTCCCGTCCAACCCGAATTTTTAGCCTGTCATGTGCAAGTAGCAGCCCTATCCATTACCCCACTGCACATAGCATTTGCTAAATCCTGCAATCATAGTTCATAGATTTGTTCTCACTCATACATATATTAGCGTCTGACAGAACAGACACCACATAGGAGCTGCAAAAGAAACGTGAAGAAAGTGGTATTAACGTGAAGCAGAAGATGAAACAGAAAGTACCAGAGAAGAACATCAATGAAATGAGGATGCAGCATGAAGACTTCCTCAGACATAGTACTGCTGACTGGTTATAATGAGTACCTCTCATGAAATGCCATGGAACTACCGTTCCACATGCCATAAGTGGTTATAGTAGGTGTAGTCGTGGGATGTATTCTGGAGTGATAGTGCAAAAACAAGAAGAAATTCTAGACCACACCCGCCACATACGAGGCAAGGAAGGTCCTAAGGCTATCTGCTGTGAGGTTACAGGCGAGTTGTGGCGCCCTGGAAATATTCTACGTTCGGAGCTGGCATGGCTGCATTGGGGCCTCTCGGTGGTCCACAGCTCGTCGGCGACCCCGTGGTGCCGAACGTTAGCTAGGGTCAATCGACTGTGTGGCTGGGAATTCCATGGTAACGCTGTGTCGATGAAGGAGACACTCCGGGAGTGCCAAAGATGGCGGACTTTGTGAAACCTTAATGGTAGGCATTTCACAGCTCGTACAGAAATAAATAGTAGCCAGATGAATGATGATACCTCAAAAAGAAACATGTACATTGCCATTATATGCACGACGATTCTGATAGTGTAATCAGATTTTCAATATCTTTATTAGTCTAAAGTTTAGTATCTGACTGTAAATTACGCAAGTAACACCCAGCAACGAATTTCCAAAATCTAAACGCTTCATGCGATTTCGTCGATCGTCTTTAGAAAGCTAGATGTAGATGTAGATTAGTGTAAACTTAAATTGGTATGAATTAGAGGCATGTAACTTCAATAGTACATGAGTTATTGGAGGTCAAAGTACTCCACAGTTACACGTAAAAACGGTAGCAGCATGCTAATAAATATATTTATTCGCCTATGTCTTTTTTTATATTCGATATATACTATACATGAAAAATTAGTTAAATATTTACTGTGTTTTAGAAAGCACAGAGACATTAGGCTACTGGCTACCTTCTGTTCAATTCTTTTTTATATATGTTTATTTAACTTGTTTATTTATTTAATAATATGTGTTGAAGCGTGTTTATGGTCCAGTCGTAGGAATATTTATTTGTTGTTGTTGTGGTCTTCGGTCCTGAGACTCGTTTGATGCAGCTCTCCATGCTGCTCTACCCTGTGCAAGTTTCTTCATCTCCCAGTACTTACTGCAACCTACATCCTTCCGAATCTGCTTAGTGTATTCATCTCTTGGTCTCCCTCTACGATTTTTACCCTGCACGCTACCCTCCAATGGTAAACTTGTGATCCCTTGATGCCTCATAATATGTCCTACCAACCGGTCCCTTCTTCTTGTTAAGTTGTGCCACAAACTCCTCTTCTCCCCAATGCTATTCAATACCTCCTCATTAGTTATGTGATTTACCCATCTAATCTTCAGCATTCTTCTGTAGCACCACATTTCGAAAGCTTCTGTTCTCTTCTTGTCCAAACTATTTATCGTCCATGTTTCACTTCCATACATGGCTACACTCCATACAGAGACTTTCACAAGTGACTTCCTGACACTTAAATCTATATTTGACTTTAACAAATTTCTCTTCTTCAGAAACGCTTTCCTTGCCATTGCCAGTCCACATTTTATATCCTCTCTACTTCGACCATCATCAGTTATTTTGCTCCCCAAATAGGAAAACTTCTTTACTACTTTAAGTGTCTCATTCCCTAATCTAATTCCCTCAGCATCAGCCGACGTAATTCGACTACATTCGATTATCCTCGTTTTGCTTTTGTTGATGTTCATCTTATATCCTCCTTACAAGACACTGTCCATTCCGTTCAACTGCTCTTCCAAGTCCTTTGCTGTCTCTGACAGAGTTACAATGTCATCGGCGAAACTCAAAATTTTTATTTCTTCTCCGTGGATTTTAATACCTAATCAGAATTTTTCTTTTGTTTCCTTTGCTCCTTGCTCAATATACAGATTGAATAACATCGGAGAGAGGCTACAACCCTGTCTCACTCCCTTCCCAACCACTGCTTCCCTTTCATGCGCCTCGACTCTTAGAACTGCCACCTGGTTTCTGTACAAATTGTAAATAGCTTTTCGCTCCCTGTATTTTACCCCTGCCACCTTTAGAATTTGAAAGAGAGTATTCCAGTCAACATTGTCGAAAGCTTTCTCTAAATCTACAAAAGCTAGAAACGTAGGTTTGCCTTTCCTTAATCTTTCTTCTAAGGTAAGTCGTAAGGTCAGTATGTCCTCCAGTTTCTAATATTTCTACGCAATCCAAACTGATCTTCTCCGAGGTCGGCTTCTACCAGTTTCTCCATTCGTCTGTGAAGAATTCGCGTTAATATTTTGCAGCTGTGACTTAGTAAACTGATTGTTCGGTAATTTTCACATGTGTCAACACCTGCTTTCTTTGGTATTGGAATTATTATATTCTTCTTGAAGTCTGAGGGTATTTCGCCTGTCTCATACATCTTGCTCACCAGATGGTAGAGTTTTGTCAGGATTGGGTCTCCCAAGGCCGTCAGTAGTTCTAATGGAATGTTTTCTACTCCCGGGGCCTTGTTTCGACTCAGGTCTTTCAGTGCTTTGTCAAACTCTTCACGCAGTATCGTATATCCCATTTCACCTTCATCTACATCCTCTTCCATTTCCATAATATTGTCCTCAAGTACGTCACCCTTGTATAGACCCTCTATATACTTCTTCCACCTTTCTGCTTTCCCTTCTTTGCTTAGAACTGGGTTTCCATCTGAGCTCTTGTAATTCATACAAGTGGTTCTCTTTTCTCCAAAGATCTCTTTAATTTTCCTGTAGGCAGTATGTATCTTACCCCTAGTGAGATAAGACTCTACATCCTTACATTTGTCCTCTAGCCATGCCTGCTTAGCCATTTTGCACATCCTGTCGATCTCATTTTTGAGACGTTTGTATTCCTTTTTGCCTGCTTCATTTACTGCGTTTTTATATTTTCTCCTTTCATCAATTAAATTCAGTATTTCTTCTGTTACCCAAGGATGTCTATTAGCCCTCGTCTTTTTACCTACTTGATCCTCTGCTGCCTTCACTACTTCTTTCTTTAGGGCTACCCATTCTTCTTCTACTGTATTTCTTTCCACCATTCCTGTCAATTGCTCCCTTATGCTCTTCCTGAAACTCTGTACAACCTCTGGTTCTTTCAGTTTATCCAGGTCCCATCTCCTCAATTTCCCACCTATTTGCAAATTTCTTCAGTTTTAATCTTCATTTCATAACCAACAGATTGTGGTTAGAGTCCACATCTGCCCCTGGAAATGTCTTACAATTTAAAACCTAGTTCCCGAATCTCTGTCTTACCATTATATAATCTGTCTGATACCTCCTAGTATCTCCAGGATTCTTTCATGTATACAACCTTCTTTCATGATTCTTGAACCAAATGTTTGCTACGATTAAGTTATGCTCTGTGCAAAGTTCTACCAGACGGCTTCCTCTTCCATTTCTTATCCCCAATCCACATTCATCTGCTATGTTTCCTTCTCTCACTTTTCCTACTCTCGAATTCCAGTCACTCATGAGTATTAAATTTTCGTCTCCCTTCACTACCTGAATAATTTCTTTTATCTCATCATGCATTTCATCAATTTCTTCATCATCTGCAGAACTAGTTGGCATATAAACTTGTACTACTGTAGGGGGCGTGTGCTTCGTGTCTATCTTGGCCACAATAATGCGTTCACTATGCTGTTAGTAGTAGCTTACCCGCACTCCTATTTTTTTTTATTCATTATTAAACCTACTCCTGCATTACCACTATTTGATTTTGTATTTATAGCCATGTATTCACCTGGCCAAAAGTCTCGTTCTTCCTGCCACCGAACTTCACTAATTCCCACCATATCTAACTTTAACCTATCCATTTCCTTTTTTAAATTTTCTAACCTACCTGCCCGATTAAGGGATCTGACATTTCACGTGTCGATCTGTAGAGCGCCTGTTTTCTTTCTCCTGATAACGCCGTCCTGTTGAGTAGTCCCCGCCCGAAGATCCAAATGGGGAACTATTTTACCTTCGGATTATTTTACCCAAGAGGACGCCATCATCATTTATCCATACAGTAAAGCTGCATGCCCTCAGGAAAAATTACGGCTGTAGTTTCCCCTAGCTTTCAGCCGTTCGCAGTACCAGCACATCAAGGCCAGATCAGTCAATCATCCAGACTGTTGCCCCTGCAACTACTGAAAAGGCTGCTGCCCATCTTCAGGCCTCTAAACAGATACCCCTCCGTTGTGGTTGCACCTACGGTACGGCCGTCTGTATCGCTGAGGCACGCAAGCCTCCCTACCAATGGCAAGGTTGATGGTTCATGGGGTGGGGGGGGGGAGAGGGGGGGGAGACATGACGGAAGTGCTATCACAATCACAGCGCTCGTTACTAAGAGACGCGACTACCGAAGTGAATGGAGGGGGAGTTCTGGGCAGTGCGACGCGAGGGACAGTCGCACAGGACATGTGGAATTCTGAACAGTACGGCACAGAACACGGGAATCCGGTACGGTACGATGCGACAGACACACAGTCGGCGGAAAGACTTGGACAGTGGAGCAGTTTGCACGTGGTCGAGGAGGATAGAAATATTTCAGAGTGCCGACCTGTGCTCTTGTGTGTTTTCCGTGGCTTCTGCAGTGAAGCCGTAGTATGCGTTCAGAAGTGAATATCCAGCGAGCTATGTTGTTGTTCATAACTAATTACGTGAAGTATGTTCTACTGTTTCCCTGTTATTCAACTTATGTTTTATTTAATTGCTGGACCATCGACACCAATAAGTGTTTTGCAGAAATATACCGCATTCTCAAAACTACTTCTACTATCGTACTCATCATTTAAAGTTGTTAAGCTAGTACCTGCAGATTTTATTTAATTGCAATCTTTCATTTATAAATTTATGTGTTACATTCATAATTAACAATTGCCGGGTAATAGAACCTTTGACCATTCGATTCATGTGTGTATTCTTATCATATACTGTAGACTCAGCAGTGTTTGACCTGTAACGCGGCAACTACGTATCCCAGCCCCCAGACAACGAAACCAGCCAAAACTTTTAATATTGCAACCCTGAGTCGGAGGGTATGTAGTTGAGGGCCACACCATTCATCATTTTATTATTTACATGAAAGCCCACACTGTGCATGGCTGCCTGTCTAATAAATTCCACTTTCTGTGTGCTGAAGACTAATACATCTGCAGGGTAGGGCACAACTGAAGCAAAAAGAGTTTGGGCAGACCTTGCAATGAATTGTAGACAAGATGTATGTCATTTTTGATAATTAACTCTTTACACTAATAATATTTCCTTAGATCCTTAACTTTTATTGTATACCAGTTTTGACCTGTGGCAGCCTACACATATGCATTTGACACAAATATTACACACACCTCCCCTCTCTGTGTCCAGTTTTTCCTCCCTTTATCTGTTCACCTCATCCTCCCGACTCGATCTCCTCATCCCCACTGTCTCTGTCTCTCCATCTTCTCCATCCCCTCTCTTTGTTCATTTCATCCACCCTCTCACTCTAATCATATCCTCCTTTCCGTCTCTTTCTTTCTCTGCCTCCCCAACTTCATTTTCTATCTGCCCAATGCACCTTTACACCTTCAACCTGTCTCATGAATCGCCCCCTCCTCCCCTCTCTCTGTCTATTTCCTCATCCCCTTCACTCTGTCCAACCCCTCCTCTGTCCGTCTTCACCTGCCCCCAGCCACGCTTATCAGCATGTGTAGCCCCTGCAATAGAGTTCAAAGAGTACTCCTACCACAACACACCTGTCATGCAGGGCAGGCTATACATCAGGGGCTTGAAAATCGTTTAACTTCCCCTGACATACAGGTTACCATGCAAAGCAGCTAGATAAAGCAGGTCAATACTACACCAATGCTATGCACCTGTCATGGAGGCAGCTCACATTTTGAGGCCTGGAAAACAATATCTCGCCCCTGACGTCTAGGCTGCACTGCAAAACAGTTTGATTTAGCTGGCCAATAATGTTCCCACACAACATGTCTGTCGTGCAGGGCAGCCTATATGGTAGTGTCTGGAAAAAAACACATTTTTGCTTGTATCTCTGCTCCTGTTGAAGCTAGGAGGTTATAAACCCCAGAGTGCTTATACTTGTGAGGCCCTCTGCTTCTGTGTAAAATTTAGTTGGAATCGATCTGGCGATTTGGAGGAGATCTGAGACATATACACATATGTAACATTAAGTTTTAGAAGCATGCTGAAACCATATTGAAACTCTCTGCACATGTCACCATACTGTCCGAAAGGATACTTGCATTGATGGAAACAAGCCCATTTCCTATCTCAAGGTACGTGACTTGGCTGTATTGTCTAGTATGATCAAGCAGATGGTTCCTCTGGGATCACAGATGCTAGTCGCATAGTACGTTTGATATCGTGCATGTCATTGAGGCCAGCCGGGGTGGCTGAGCGGTTCTAGGCGCTACAGTCTGGAACCGCGCGACCGCTACGGTAACAGGTTCGAATCCTGCCTCAGGCATGGATGTGTGTGATATCCTTGGGTTAGTTAAGTTTAAGTAGTTCTAAGTTCTATGGGACTGATGACCTCAGAAGTTAAGTCCCATAGTGCTCAGAGCCATTTGAACAATTTTTTGTTGTTAGTGAGTCTGAGCCTCAGATTCCATATCCACATGACAGTCGTGGGATGCAGACCAATGGGAGCAGCAGTATCACGAAGCAATCGAGTGGCCTCGATAGGCCACGATCCTGTAAGATGCTCGTTGAAGTTTCTCTGTCTTACATGAAGTGTAACACCATCTTATCAGAAATAATCAATCTTCGAATGCGAATTCAAAATGAGAAATTTGCTGCTCATCTTTTCTTATGTACAGAAATTATGTGGTCTTACTGCTTCCCACTTTGCATGGATGCACAGAAATGCTGATCATTTGCACATTCAGGCCCGCATTTCACGAAGATGTTACATTGTTGCATACCATATTCATGGTGTTGCAATTTCAGTGGCCAGCAGTGTATATGATTGCATACTGACGTTGTCTCATTAAACGCTGCGTAGTTGCCACATTTTTCTTTGTTTTCTAAATAAATCTTTCCATAAACCAAAGCTTTTAAAATACGTAAATTGTCAATATCTTGCGATACAGTGGGTATAAAAAACTTTTGTTCCGATATTATTTGACTACAGATAGAATTTTAGATACTGATACCGGACGTTGAGCTAGAATGTTCCTATCTGAACGTAGATTTTCACACGCTAGGGTGAGGTAAGTACCGGCTGCGACACACCTCACAAAGCCACCTGCAGCTGAACAACCTCCACAGCGCTCTGCGCGGCTCGCAGGACTAAAATTAGCGTCCTCAGCATCGCATTCTCCTGGTAATTGGTTGGGTCGCCGCTACCTCAGCACTGCTGCCGCCACGCATTTACTTCTCCGGCGCACATTTTCTTTTTCTGCAGTCTGGTTCTTAATGTGTGGGCAGCACGTCACCAGCGCGCACGATACACAAAAAAACAGCAAAGTACGAAATAGCAGTGCCTGTGTTATTAAGAAGTACTGTACAATGCTCCTGGGGACATGCGGCAGGCACTGCGGCGACTACACACATCAAGAAATACGGGAAATGTATTCGCAGTTGCAAATATGAACAACCATCGAATGTGTATAGGAAGTCGATAATGAAAATTTGTGCCGGAACGGGTCTCGATTTCGAATATCACGCTTTACACCATAGTTGCTTCAAGCATGTCCGAAGGAACGTTGCGTCGTACTTTTTAATAACACAGGCACTCCTATTCCGTATTTACTCTCTAATACCAGGCCCTTGACTCTCAACAGATATGTCCTTCCAGGATGGGAATATATTAGCCGTCCAAAATATTATTCCACATGCGAGTGGGGGCGCTTCAGTCGAGCTACGGAGAGTTTCAATCGTGATATTTCACGAGGACTCGCTGAATCACTTGATGATACACTACTGGCCATTAAAATTGCTACACCACGAAGATGACGTGCTACAGACGCGAAATTTAACCGACAGGAAGAAGATGCTGTGATATGCAAATGATTAGCTTTTCACAGCATTCACACAAGGTTGGCGCCGGTGGCGACACCTACAACGTACTGACATGAGGAAGGTTTCCAACCGATTTCTCATACATAAACAGCAGTTGACCGGCATTGCCTGGTGAAACGTTGTTGTGATGCCTCGTGTAAGGAGGAGAAATGCGTACCATCACGTTTCGCACTTTCATAAAGGTCGGATTGTAGCCTATCGCGATTGCGGTTTATCGTATCGCGACATTACTGCTCGCGTTGGTCGAGATCCAATGACTGTTAGCAGAATATGGAATCGGTGGGTTCCGGAGGGTAATACGGAACGCCGTACTGGATCCCAACGGCTTCGGCCGGCCGGAGTGGCCGTGCGGTTCTAGGCGCTACAGTCTGGAGCTGCGTGACCGCTACGGACGCAGGTTAAAATCCTGCCTCAAACATGGATGTGTGTGATGTCCTTAGGTTAGTTAGGTTTAAGTAGTTCTAAATTCTAGGGGACTGATGACCACAGCAGTTAAGTCCCATAGTGCTCAGAGCCATTTGAACCAACGGCCTCGCGTCACTAGCTGTCGAGATGACAGGCATCTTATCCGCATGGCTGTAATGGATCGTGCAACCACGTCTCATTCCTGAGTCAACAGATAGGGACGTTTGCAAGACAACAACCATCTGCACGAACAGTTCGACGACGTTTGCAGCAGCATGGACTATCACGTCGGAGAGCATGGCTGCGATTACCCTTGACGCTGCATCACAGACAGGAGCGCCTGTGATGGTGTACTCAATGACGAACCTGGGTGCACGAATGGCAGAACGTCATTTTGTCGGATGAATCCAGGTTCTGTTACAGCATCATGATGGTCGCATCCGTGTTTGGCGACATCGCGGTGGAAGCACATTGAAAGCGTGTATTCGTCATCGCCATACTGGCGTATCATCAGGCGTGATGGTATGGGGTGCCATTGGTTACACAGCTCGGTCATCTCTTGTTCGCATTGACGGCACTTTGAACAGTGGACGTTGCATTTAAGATGTTTTACGATCCGTGCCTCTACCCATCATTCGATCCCTGTGAAACCCTTCATTTCAGCAGGATAATGCATGACCGCATGTTGCACGTCCTGTACGTGCCTTTATGGATACAGAAAATGTTCGCTGCTGCCCCGGCCAGAACATTCTCCAGATCTCTCACCAATTGAAAACGTCTGATCAATGGTGGCCGAGCAACTGGCTCGTCACAATACGCCAGTCACTACTCTTGATGATTTTTAGTATAGTGTTGAACCTTCATGGGCAGCTGTACCTGTACACGCCATCCAAGCTCTGTTTGACTCAATGCCCCGACGTATCAAGACCGTTATTGCGGCTAGAGGTGGTTATTCTGGGTACTGATTTCTCAGGATCTATGCACCCAAATTGCATGAAAATGTAATCACATGTCAGTTCTAGTATAATATATTTGTCGAATGAATATCCGTTTATGATCTACATTTCTTCTTGGTGTAGCAATTTTAATGGCCAGTGGTGTATATGCACAACTATCTTGAAATCATTCACAGTCCGATGCGTTTTCCTTAGCCACCACTGTGCTTGTTTACTGTGACGTTACCACGTGTTTCCGGTAACAGCCACGGGAGGCCTAGTGCAATATCACCATGGTCGGGTAAGATGCAAAGCACGAGTGGAGGCTGTGACACGTGGACTACGTCATATTTTAGTTTAGGTTTGGCCACGATTCGTGCACGGATAGCCGAAGCAGTTAGCGCGATGGCTCATGCAAAGCGGGAAATCCAGTCTCCGTCCCATGTCCGGCGCAAGTTTTCACTGTCGTCATTATAATTCACGGCCGATGGTGGTTCATATTCTTAATTGCAAATATATTTTCTGTAAACAACAAACCGCTGGTCGACACAAAGCCTCGTTTCTATTTGTCTCTTGTATAGGTCGAACTTTCTAGCCATATGACATCTAATGTGAACACTTGGTAACTTTGTCGCAAAGACATGCTACGATATACAGTCTTTCCAATGTTCCTTATTTATATAAATGATATGCCCTCTAGTATTATGGGTAACTCTAAAATATTTCTGTTTGCTTGGTAGTAAAGGGTGTTGTGTGCAACATTGACTCGGCTTCAAATAGTGCAGTACATGACCTCAGTTCATGGCTCGTAAAAAATAAACTAACGTTAAATGACAGTAAGACTCAGTTTCTAACACACATTTCAACAAAACCTGACGTTTTAATCTCACAGAACAGACATATGATTAGTGAAACTGAAAAGTTCAAATTTCTAGGTGTTCAAATAGATAGTAAGCTGTCGTGGAAAGCCCACTTTCAGGATCTTGTTCAAAGACTTTTTACTACTTGAACGGTATCAAAAGTGAGTGATACTTCGACATGTAAATTAGTCTACTTTGCTTATTTTCATCCACTTATGTAGTATGGTATTATATTTTGGGGTAACTGTTCCCATTCTAGAATGATATTTTTGGCTCAGAAACTGGCGTTTCGGGCAATAAGTGGTGTGAGTTCACGAACCTCTTGTCGACCTCTGTTCACGAGCCTGGGTATTTTGACATTGGCCTCTCAGTATGTATACTCCTTATTGTCGTTTCTTGTTACCAATATTACTTTATTCCCAAGAATAAGGAGCTTTCACTCGGTGAATACTCGGCAGAAATGAAACCTCCATTTAGATCGGACTTCCTTAACTCTTGTTCAAAAAAGTGTGCTGTATACTGCTGCATCCATTTTCAATAAGCTGCCACTCGAATTCAAAAATCTTAGCAGTAATCCACGCGCTTTCAAATCGAAACTGAAGAGTTTCCTCATAGGTCACTCCTCCTATTCAGTCGATGAGTTCCTTGAAAAATTAAGCTGATTCTTATTGTATTGCTGATAGCGTTTACTTAAACTTATGGACAGACTTTTTTCTGGTTCTTGAACATTTATTTTTATGTGTTATTACTTTTATGTTTTAAGTTCATGTACTGACACGTCCCATGACCTTGGAGATTTGCTTCTCAATTTGGTCCTACAGATTTTTTTTTCTTTATTGAATTTCTATTCCCCCCCCCCCCCCCCCCCGTAGGGGGGCGGGCTAGCAGCAGCTTAGTATGCTGCTCTACAGCCTACAGACTTATTTTAAAACGTAAGAAGAAAAGAAACAATAAAAGCAGGCGATAAAACGGTGACTTAAATTGTAAAACGGCGGAAAATTGTGGAAAGTTAAAACATAAAGCAAAGGGGTTGGCAATGCTAATAAAATACACAGGAATCAGACAGGTAAAATAGTAGACACACAATTAAAAAAACATTGCGACAGTCTGGTTTCCGTTCGCAAGAGATAAAAAAAATCACACCCAGTGACAGTATAATGTCCGTTCGCAACACTTTCCAAAAGACACACAACACTGAGCACTCACTGTAAAACACTGCACGAAAATGTCAGCACAAAGACGACACTCCCTAGCCAAGGGCAGATGGGGTGGCGGGGTGGGGGGAGCTGGACAGATGTGGGGGAAAAACAAGGAGGGAGGAGAGGAAAAAAACGAAAGGGGGGGACCAAGTGAGGGAGAGGACTCATTAGGGGGGAGAGGAGCAGGGCAGATGGGAGAGGGAATGGGAAAAGGCAGAGGAGGGAAATGCAAAAGGACTCAGGGGAGATAAGGGGGCAGAGAGAGGGTAGGTGGGGAAAAAAGATGATGGAAGGGGGGGGGGGGGAGAGGGAGCCCAGGAAAAAAACAGAGGAAAGAAGGGGGAGTGAGGATCAGAGTTGACAGGAGGGATAAATGGAGGGAGAGAGGGCATCATCCGGGAGGGGGAGTTGTGTTGATGGAAGCCACCTTGGGAAAGGAGATGAAGGGTGTAGAGATGCAGGATAGGGGGGACACAACAGTGAAGGCGTGGCAGGGGGCGGGGATGGGAGAGGAGAGGAGCAACCAGGGCATGAGGGGGATCAAGGCAGCGGGAGGTGTAGAGTATTGTGGTATATGTAAGTATATGTTTGAGGAATAGGAGTAGATGGGGGAAAGGAATGAGGTCATAGAGGATCCGCGTGGGGGATGGGAGGCGCATACGGAAGGCAAGGCGGAGTGCATAACGCTCAAGGATCTGGAGGGACTTATAGAATTTGGGGGGGGGGGGGGGACAGATATCCAGGTGGGACTGGCATAACAGATGATGGGACGGATTAATGATTTGTAGGTGTGGAGGATGGTAGAGGGGTGCAACCCCCATGTCCAGCCAGAGAGGAGTTTGAGGAGTCGGAGGCGGTTGTGAGCTTTGGATTGGATGGAGCGGAGATGACGGATCTAGGTGAGGTGACGGTCAATGGTGAGGCCAAGGTAGCTGAGGGTGGGGGTGAGGCGGACAGGATGGGTGCAGATGGTAAGGGAGAAATCCAGGAGCCGGAATCTTTAAACTCAGATAAATGACTGGCAAAAGTTTTCTTCAGAACAAACGTTATTATTGAAACATTTCGGCAGGGAATTACATGGGACTTTAACTTTACAATTGTGGTTAAATCAGTTGTGGTAATTAACATATGCGCGCTCCGACAAAGTACAATAATTTTTTTTATTATCTAGTACTCCATCGCTCAGGCACTGCCATCGTTCTGCACCACCGGCCCAAAGCAAGTCAACCACTGGACTGCCCTGTCCGAACTCCGTAGCTCAAGTGCTCTGTGCGAGCTACAAAACACGATTGCTCTCTGCGAGCTACTAAACTCGACTTACTGCCAACACTGCTCTGACCTGCTATTCTATTGTAGCATCGATATTCCATATCGCAGGCAGCGCTTGAGTAATCCATCGAAATTACTTCTGCTCAAGTGCGCTAGCGATTAGTAATGAATCCCTAATGAACCCCTTACAAAATTTTTCGATCCTTGGTCTGAAGCCAATGATCATGCCCCTTTTGGACGTCAGATAAATCGCCACGTTTCCGCATTACAACAAAGACTGCACTGTTTTCTGCCTATCCCTCTCCCCCCCCCCCCCCTCCCTCACACTATCAGTGCAGCCACCAGCCGTCTGTGAGTGGTTATTGCACGTTGATCTCTAACATACTCGGTGGTCACGTTAATGTGACTGGGTCGTGTAATATTATAGCACACTAATACATTGCCATAAGACGTAGTTATAATTCACTAATAGATTATAATAACATAGCTGGATAGCATACACATCATTTTGAGCAGAATGAGTGAACAGCCAAGTAAAAATCGTAACAACAGAGTTAACGCGACGTGCTGTAGTACCTAGGCAACAAGTCAAAACTCGTTCCCAGTAAATAAATAAATCAACAAATAAATACGATAAGTGTCTCAACATGACTGGCAGTAACATCGAAACGTGGTAGTATTTTGGATTGGAATAAAGCGTTTACGTTTTGTGTTTTTTTAATTGGCTATTTTGCATTCGAAAGCGCACCAGCATCAAGAACTTCAAACACGTATATTCCCTTTAAACTTGGCTTTAGACGGGTCATTGCAAATCAGTACATTGTGGTGCGGGGTAAAAAACGAATGAGAGTTTAGTTGATTCAAGTGTTTATGTAGCGAACTTGTTGCTCTCGCTGCAGCGGAACACGATTATCGCGATAATGACACGAGTGGAGACAACCAATACAGTGCAGTGTTTGCAGCGGCCGCGTACGCAACGTGAAAAAAAGTGATTTATTCGCTAGCGACCCACACTTTGCTGTACGTGTATCAACATCAACCATCAATTACAACAATGTCAATGGTGGGGCTCTCCATAAAGCCGGATCTCTTCTCTCTATTATTTTCAAATCGTTGCTCCATTTTTTGTATGCTGCCCACAAGCGGGACTGAAGCCAGCCGATGATTTTTTTTCTTTTTTCTGTGAAAGAACGTTACGTAATTGACTGCAGTTCCCAGTAATAACGAAGTTATTTATCATGAACTCTTCGGTTGGGAGATGCACCTTTTTCTTAACGTTGTTGAGTTCATTGTAACATTGCGGGATATGTTACTTTTATCTCACTTTCGAAGCTTTAATAGCTGAAGAACATATTAGATGAGGTATAAAACACATGTTTCAATAGGATAAAAGGTGAACAGTAGAATGACGAATCACTATTGGTGAGTAGCGGCAAAACTGATTGACACACCCCAAAATGCTTGCACTAAATTGTCGTTATTGCCTTTGGTCAGCGAATACCCAATAAATGATTTCTTAGCTTCAATTTTCCTGTAGTTGTCTCTATTCTGACAGCAATAATTCTCTAAGCCCCGTACGTTGGGAAAATATACAATTATAATGCTTGTGTATTTGTCACAAAGGCTAATTGAGTTGAGAACTATACTTTTTGAGAAAATGCTGCAGCTTACTTATGTGGCAAATATTAGTCGGCCACAATACTCTTGTACCTAGGAAAGAGAGCAGCGGTTCCGTCGGCTTATCGCGAGTCTTTGCGGAGGGAAGGCATGACTTCACTTATGCAATGAAAACTTCAGTAACGTTGGTGATTAGCTTTATGAAGTGGATGGTCCTTCACAAAAGATGTTGACCCCAAGTTCTTGATTTGCTGTATGTATTTCACTGGAATGTGTTTCCATTTCGTCCCTCGTGTCGGTTTCCATATCTTCGTCATGTGCTGGATATTCAGCTTCGCTCTTCAGACCAGCATTGATTATTATATTCTCTATTGCATCTTCCATAAATCCATCTCTGCGCCAGCATTCATTTTCAATTCGTTTTAAGTGTGTGCAAACTTTTAACCAATCATGTTGAGTAATCTATACTACTATGATACTCTAACGAACATTCGAAGGGACATAAATAACACCGACCGAAAAGGCGTCGGAAGGCCGACGGCACCGACCGACCGCCATGCCATCCTCACATTTAGGCGCGGCACAGGATGCGGATGTGAAGGAGCATGCGGTCAGCTCACCGTTCTCCCGACCGTTATCAGCTTCGTGACCAGAATCGCTACTTCTCAAGCAGCTCCTCAATTTGGCCATACAAGGGCTGAGTGCACCATGTGACGGAAACCGGTGTTACCGGCAAGGTCGTTGGACCGCACGGACATAGGTTATATGTTTTTTAATGTATCTAATGTATAAATGTACATGTAGTACATAAAAGAGGAAATGCTGTTATTAAAAGTCTAGAAAACTTCTTGACCGATTTATTTCAAATTTTTACACTACACTCTAATAATCATTCGCACATACACAAGCTATATACTTTTAATATATGTAATACAGAAATATATATGTATACAATATGTAAAGGTGAAATGTTGCTACCACGAATCGCGAAAAGTTCTTGACCGAAATACTTTAAATCTTTTCACGATACTCTAATGTACTTACGGACGGACTTAGGCTATGTATATTTTTAATATAAATAATATATTAATATATATGCAATATATCAATGGGAAAAGTTGTTACTAAAAATCTGGAAAAGTTCTTGACCAATTTGCTTTAAACTTTTATACAATACGCTACTGAACATTCGGACAAACAAGGGCTATACATTTTTTTAATGACAATGTACAGGTTTTCTGGTAAAAATTACTGCGAAAATGCAAATGCTGCGCTTTGAAAATGTGCGGATTCGATATATTATTCGCAGTCAGTTTCAGCTACGATAG
Organism: Schistocerca serialis cubense; assembly: GCF_023864345.2. NCBI lineage: Eukaryota > Metazoa > Arthropoda > Insecta > Orthoptera > Acrididae > Schistocerca > Schistocerca serialis. The sequence goes on along the minus strand of NC_064644.1, from coordinate 296,877,998 downwards.
GAGAGCATGTAGAGTCTACAGGGTTCAGATCATAGTGGTATTGTGGCAGCTTCAAAGCAATATATCGCTTACCGCTTTAGAACTGCATCTGCTTTAAAAACAAGGTCTGACATATTATATCAGACAGTTTGTAAGAGCTCGTTTCTTGTTAAGCTCGGTTAGAAACTGGTCTTGTTTTGAATGAACCATCAATTACGTCATTTGGCGAGTAGCAGTAGCGGGGGCCTTATAATGCATATGCACCCATGTTTCATCCGTGTATACCACTGATTTATTTGGCCCCTTTTCATTATTTGTTGCAGGTCCTGCATGGGCCTTTCTGGATACAGAAAATGTTCGACTGCTGCCCTGGCCAGCACATTCTCCAGATCTCTCACCAACTGAAAACGGTCAATGGTAGCCGAGCAACTGGCTCGTCACAATACGCCAGTCATTACTGTTGATGAACTGTGGTATCGTGTTGAATCTGCATGGGCAGCTGTACCTGTACACACCGTCCAAGCTCTGTTTGACTCTTTGCCCGGGCGAATCAAGGCCGTTATTACGGCCAGAGGTGGTTGTTCTGGATACTGATTTCCCAGGATCTATGCACCCAAACTGCGTGAAAATGTAATCACATGTCAGTTCTAGTATAATATATTTGTCCAATGAATACCCGTTTATCATCTGCATTTCTTCTTGGTGTCGCAATTTTAATGGCCAGTAGTGTAGATGATGTCATTCATCTCGTGTTATTTATATTAGATCGCGTAGCCAAAAAAGGGGCAGATTTTGGCAACTGATCAATCGTATTAGTTAGGAAAATCATTTGTATCTCTTCATGTCCATTGGACATTGATATATAAACAGTTGTAATATATAAATGGATTTTAATCAACAATAAATGTATAAACATAAACAGCGTTTATCATTTTGTAGTTACTAGTTGCCTTAACCATTCATTTATGTTTACGTTGTAATTTATATGTTAAAGAGCAAGAAGGTGGAGATATCATCATTAAGAGATCTTAAGATCTGCTTCACGGGGGTAGTCAGACAGGGCCAAATCTTCATTTTGGCGTTCAGTAATTTCCGTTGCGCAAATTCATTTTACACCGTCCTGGAGTAGCATCTTGGACTATATAAACAATACACTATGCTCAGTTATATATGTTGACGATGTTGTACCTATCCTGTTAACACTTCTTATCTAGTTTCATCATAGCAAATTACTAGGTGTATGGGACCATTCTACCAGCACGTGAGGGAAGTCAAATTTAAGCGGATGTCTTTACTTTTAGCACTCACCTTTAGCCCCTACCCTGGGGACCAGTCTCTAACCTGTAAATGCAGAGCTTGTTGTACTGTTGCAATGAACTGCGAGGCCAGAACCACCATACTCACCCTCCCTAGCTCATTTCTCTTCATTGTCAGCTCTTGTCGCCTCCTCGTCCTCCGTCAGACCTCCACGGCGCCAGAAAAAATGCATTTCGCTTTTGGCCTTATGCCCCTACTTTTGCGAGAGACGCCTCGCTGCTGTCTGTGCTGACCGTGTAGCGCCTTTGCTCTGGGAATCATCTGAGTTTCCTGCGGCCGGCGCACATTTTTGTGCTCAGAGTAGCACGTTGCACGCCTTTGTGGGCGAGTGCCTCCAAGATACAGCAAAGCTTCATACGCATTTCGGGATCGCAGCATTTCGAACGAGGACGCTGATGGGACAATACATCTGTAGCGTCCAATATAGGGATTTCAATGAAGAATTATACATTTCGGCGTTAAAATGTAGCGACATACACAGCTTTTATCTACTCTAACTCAAATCGGTATGGATGTGAGTGGTAGCGTGCATGCCCAAAGATGAAATGTCAAGACCTCTCTTTGGAATAAAGTGCTTCATTCCAGTCCGCTCTTTAACATTTGTCAGTGCATTGTTTACATACGCTGCCATTCCTGTCCACCCATCTCCCCACTGCATCTCTACTAACCAGCACGTCTCTAGCTATTGCCCGCACTTTCTCTTAGTAAATGGCACCTTTCCTTCGAATCTGCAGCTGTGTGGTGTAATCCCCAACTTTACTTATAAGGGTTCTGTTGGTGTATTTCTGTGCGCATCTGTGAGTCGAAAAAGTATTCCCCTCTGCGTTCTTCTCAGGATCTTTACCGGCTCTTCCTGACCCAATTTATGCTGACAGACTTTGCCTCCGAGTGACACTACAGCCACAAGTATAACCTCTTGATACTGTGTGTTGGGTGGTATCCTGTACTGATCTGTGGCGATACTGCTGATCTTAATGCATAATTTTTATGGCTTCTGTGGAGACTGCTTTTGTGTGTTACGTAAAAATCAAAGACTCTTCTAGATGCGTAATGGATAACAAAATAGTTGTTTTCTTTAGTGGCACATTTAGTCTGATGTTCGGTTTCCATGTTCTAGACAATTTACGTTTCAGGAGTATGTAAGCTGTTTTATTTATTGCAACTTGTGTCGGCACCAGATGTGCTCCAGGACTAAAGCTTCATTAAATTTATATTCCATCTGTGCTCTGGAATCCCCTAAAAACGAAGCAGCATGTCGGCTTCGTACGGCGCAACTCCATTAACATCTTGACTTGCTTTCGGTAGTTCAAGAAGAGCCTCCGTTACTGTGGTCCATTGTACCTTCCGCTTATTAAGTTAATCTTGCAGGATCAAATAAACATATCTCACACCTCTCAACTCTATAAGCTTGTTGAAAATACTACAGATGATAGAAAGCTTCCTGCATGTCTGTCATGACTCTTGCAGCGTAGCGAGACGTTACACTTACAAGAAGTTCTAGCATTCTACGCAGGTTGTCTAGAAAGTAAATTCCGATCGGTCGCGGAATGGAAACCACAGTGAAAACCAGGAACGTTTTACTTGCAACAGTTAGGTACACCTTCCACCTACTTCTCTACATAGTCGCCACTCCAGCTTCGAGTTCTGTCGTAGTGTTGTATCAACTTTCCAATATCGTCGTCATAGAAAGCACCCGCCTGTGCTTTCGGCCAGTTATCTGCACTGGTCTGCAGCTCGTTGTCTGTGGAAAAATTTTGTCTTCATAGGCAGCGATTCTTGTGAGCAGAGATGAGACTCAAGGGGAGCCAATTAAGGGTTGTATTGTGGGTGATCAAACACTTCTCATCGGAAATGTGCGGCCGAGAATTGGCATGAAGAAGGAACTGCTCAACAGTTGTGTTATGTGGGCTGCATGACACAGGCGAAATCTCTAACCAGGCCCTCATACTTGGCAGGAGACGCTATTCTCTACGCATCTTTACGTGCTCACTGCTCACTCAAAACTGAAAAGAACGACTCGACACGATCGACGGGTATACTAGAGACACTGCCCAACACATCCGTGCAAAGCTTTACCGGATTTTCCCAGTGGTTTCCATTTCGCGACCGATCGGAACGTACTTTCTGGACAACCCTCGTATTTATTGCATCCTCAATAGGTCTTTCCTTCCGGAATCCATTCTAACTGCACTAGACAAATCAAAGCGATACACCGCGAAGGAATTATCCGAATAGTACGGAAATCGGTAGATATGATGTATATGTACAGACGAACAGCGATTACAATTTCCAAAAAAATTAAATGATTTTTACAACGGAAAGAGCTTCACAAATTGAGCAAGTCTATAACGCATTGGCCCATCTTTAGTCCTAATGCAAGCTGATATTCGGCTTGGACTGACTGACTTATTGGATGTCCTCCTGAGGGGTATCGTGCCAATTATGTCCAATTGGCGCGTTTGATCGTCAAAATCCCGAGATTGTTGGAGGTCTGCCCATAATACTCCAAAGGTTCTCAGTTGGTGAGAAATCCGGCGATCTTGCCGGCCAAGGTGGGCTTTGGTAAGCACGAAGACAAATAGTAGAAACTCTCACCGTGTGCGGGTGGGCATTATACGAGGTGTGGCTAGAAAAAAACCGGACTAGTACTGGTGAAACAATAAAACGAATGCAATAAGGCTGAAAGTCGCGTGGCCTGTCACGTGACTCTCGCTCCGCCTACTGCTCGAGTTTCATCTGCCTCCTGCACTCAATCTGCCCGTGGCGTCTGTTTTAAGTAGTTGACGTTTTGTCTGTGCGTCGGAAAATGTTGAGTGTACAGAAAGAACAGCGTGTTAACATCAAGTTTTGTTTCAAACTAGGAAAATCTGCAAGTGAAACGTTTGTAATGTTACAACAAGTGTACGGCGATGATTGTTTATCGCGAACACAAGTGTTTGAGTGGTTTAAACGATTTCAAGATGGCCGCGAAGACACCAGTGATGACACTCGCACTGGCAGACCATTGTCAGCAAAAACTGATGCAAACATTGAAAAAATCGGTAAACTTGTTCGACAAGATCGCCGTTTAACAATCAGAGCAGTGTCTGAGTTAACAGGAGTTGACAAGGAAAGTGTTAGGCGGATTCTTCATGAAAGTTTCAACATGAACAAGTGTGTTCAAAAATGGTTCCAAAGTGTCTCACAATTGAACAGAAGGAACGCCGAAGAATGATTTGTTCTGACATCCTGGAAAACTTTGAAAGTGATCCCACCTTCTTACAAAATGTTATTACTTGCGATGAATCGTGGTTTTTTACTTACGATCCCGAAACTAAACGCCAACCGATGCATTGGAAAACTCCTGGTTCTCCACGACAAAAAAAAGCACGAATGTCAAAATCGAAATTCAAGGCAATGATGATTTTTTTTTGACATCAAAGGGATTGTGCACATTGATTGGGTACCAGAGGGACAAACAGTGAATCAGCATTACTACATTAGCGTCCTGGCTACCCTACGTGAGCGAGTACGGAGAAAACGGAACGATTTGTGGAGAAAAAAGTCATGGATCCTTCACCAAGACAATGCCCCAGCTCACAGTGCGTTGCCAGTGAAGACGTTTTTGGCAAAACACAACATTCCCATCTTCGATCATCCACCCTACTCACCTGATTTGGCCCCCTGTGACTTTTTTCTTTTCCTTAAAGTCAAGTCAGCTTTGAAAGGAACTAGATTTGAGACTGTTGAAGCAGTAAAAGAAAAAGCGACGGAAGTAATGTATGGACTTACCGAAAATGATCTGCAGCATTGCTATGAACAGTGGAAAATTCGTATGGAGCGGTGTAGAGACCGAGGAGGAGAGTACATTGAAGGAGATAACATGAAATTGTAAATAATTGTAAATAAATGTTTTTTCCAGCATCAGTCCGGTTTTTTTCTAGCCGCACCTCGTATTCCTGAAATGAAGCCCGGGATGGCTTGCCACGAAGAGCAACAAAACGGGGCGTGCCGTTCGGAGTGGCCGTGCGTTTTGAGGCGCCATGTCACGGATTGCGCGACCACTCCTGCCGGAGGTTCGCGGCCTCCCTCGGGCATTAGTGTGTGTTGTTCCTAGCATAAGTTAGTGTAAGTCAGTTTAAGTAGTGTGTAAGTCTAGGGACTGATGAAGTCAGCGGTTTGTTCCGCTAGAAATTCACACACATTTGAACATTTGAAAACGGGGCGTAGAACATCGTCAACGTACCGCTGTGCTGCGAGGGTAACGCGGATGACATCTAAATGAGTCCTGGTGTGAAACGAAATGTGGCCCTCCAACCAGCTCTGCATATTGACTATATAACACTACAAGTGGACAGAATTTTGCACTATATTCCTGAAGGGGACATCCAACAACTGTATCAATCAATGCCAACCCCAATAACTGCTTGCATAAGTGTCAGAGGTGAACCAACACGTTATTGATTTGCTCACAGTAAATCATCCAAGTTCCCTAAATTGTAATCATTTATTTGGCTGCACATGTACTTCACACCTTTCGTATATTTCCTTCATGGTGTTTTTTTTGTGAGTGTACAGTTCAGTGCTTTCATTTCTCTGTGTGTGAGTAAGGTAGATATGATTTCAACGCGAAATGGAATGTGTGTTCTCACCTGTTTTTAGTATCATTGCATCAGCCATCTTCCATTTGTCAGGCACCCATCTGCCACCAGACAATATTCGAGAGGGCTGCCATGTATGGCACTAGCTGCCTCTCTCATTCTTGCAACACCTCTGCATAGATCCCATCGGGCCCGGAAGCTTTGCCTCTCTTTAAAGACTGTACTGCAAGCCAAACTTCCTCCTGCCATAGTGGTCTTATTGCGGTACGGGCTGCGCGTTGTACGGCGCGTCCATCAGCTTTGGACGTTCCCACTGTTGTTCGTTGATCACTTTGCCACTGGTAGTAAAATGCGTAGTAGGTTATAGCCTATCATTCAAGCGTACAAATAATGTAGAAAAATAAGTTAGGAGTGCGCACTTTCCGCTGCAGTTATATCTCTGCGCGAACCGTCAGCCATCCACAGAAGCTATAATTACGCTGCTATTACAGGGTACCTTGCTGGTTATTACCTCCACTCGCAGATTCGTGTGTGTTAATAACGAAACGCAATACTGTTCTAAGCACGTTCCCTTCGATGATCTTCTACTGAAGTAAATGGAATAGCAGGTACGCGGTGTATTATTTAAGATTTAATAAAAACAGTCATTTAATGCTGTTGTGTATAGGAATCCTGCTTACTCGGTTCGCTAGACAAACAATCAAACAACTTGTATTAATGAGTTTTACTACAATTAATCAAACTTAACTTTGGCAATTACACAGGTGTGTGGTAAGCAAAGTGCAACATACGAAATACTCAGTCTTTGCAGTGAAAGTTGATCTCAAACTGACAAAAGTCTTTCCAGAACTGCTTTCGAAGTGCCTATCGTTGACACTGCTATGCAAGTCGCTAATCTTGAAGCTGCTATCGAACTGGGCCGTCACCAGTTTTTTTTCTTAATTGTGATTTCATTCCCATGCCCCATATGGGCAGGGGGGAGGTGGGGGAGGGGAGTTGTCAGCGGCACAATCCGCCGCTCTTCAGCCAAGTGACAGGACAGCTAACACAAGAAGAAAATGTTACATATAAACACGATAAAAAAGGGGGACATAAAACAGAGTAAGGGGAGAAAATGGAGGTAAAAACACACTGACATCGGGACGTTCATGGGGGACAATTAAAAAAGTCGACATAAAGTTAAAAAACACAGTTGGCGATTCTTAGAGCACAAAAAAACTCAGAAGTCACACGCACAGTTTAAAAGTTGGTCACAGTATTAAAAACACTCCAGAATAACACACTTTAAACCCACTTTGAGCGCACATGATGAAGAAGAAAACTGCCATGCGGGACCTACCAAGGCAGAGGCCTGAGAGGATGGAAAAGGAGGGGAGAGCATGGTGCAGTAGGGGCATCAGCGGGTGCACATAGAGGCAGGAGACAGGTGGGGCGGAGATGAAGAGAGAAGACAAGGCAGGAGGGAGTGCAGAGACACTGAAGGGGAGCAGGGGAGAGGGAGGGGGTGATGGAGGGGAAAGCCACTCAGAAGGGAGGGGGAGGAGAGGGAGCCCTGAGGAGGAGGCAGGAGGAAGGTTTGGCTAGAGTTGATAGGAAGGGTAGATGTCAGGGCGAAGCTGATCATCCAGGAGGGGTAGATGCTGGAAGTTGCGTTGGGAAAGGAGGTGGAGGGTGCAGAGATGGAGAGAGGGTGGGATACAACGGTAAAGGCGCGGCAATGGAGAGGAAGGGAGACACCAGGGGGTGAGGGGGATCGAGGCTGCAGACAGTATATAGGTTGCAGATGTGTTCAAGGAAAAGGAGAAGGTGGGGGAAGGGGATGAGGTCATAGAGGATGTGTGTGAGGGATGGAAGGCAGATGCTGAAGGCGAGGAGAGTGCATGGCGTTTGAGGATTTGGAGGGAGGGGTGGCAATCCAAGCAACGCTGGCATAACAAAGGATGGGATGGATTAAGGATTTGTAGGTGTGATATATGGTGGAAGGATGCAGACCCCACGTCCAGATGGACAGTAGTTTCAGGAGGTGGAGACTGTTGTGAGCTTTGTGTTGGATGGTAAGTCCAGGTGAGGTGGCGGTCGAGGGTGAGGGCAAGGTATTTGAGGGTAGGAGTGAGGTGGATAGGACAGCCATAAATGGTGAGGTATAAATCAATGAGACGGAAAGAGCAGGTGGTGCAGCCTATGATGATCACCTGGATCTTGGAGGGGTTGATATGGAGGAAACACTGGTTGCACCAAGCGGTGAATTGGTCAAAGTGGGTTTGGAGGGTACGTTGGGACCAGTGAAGGTTAGGATAAAGGGCTAGGAAGGCGGTGTCATCAGCAAATTGGAGGAGATGAACAGGCAGGTGAGGTTTGGGCATATCAGCAGTGTACAGGAGATAGACAGAGCCTTGGGGCACGCCGGCAGGGGGGTAGAAAGTATGGGAGTTTGAATTGTGGATAATCATATAGGAGGGATGACAGGAGAGGAAGGAAGCAACAAGACGGACGAAGTTGAAAGGGAGAGCATAGGTCTGGAGTTTGAAGAGGAGCCCAGGATGTCAGACATGGTCGTAGGTGTTCTGGAGATCAAGGGGAACAAAGATAGCAAAGCAACAGGAGTTAAGTTGGAGGGAAAGAAGATTGACAAGGTTAAGGAGCTGGTTATCAGCTGAGAAGGAAGGCCGGAAGCCACACTGGGTAAGGGGAAGGAGGTGGTGCTGGTTAAGGTGGCTGTGAATACGGCGAGAGAGGACGGTCTCAAAGAACTTACTGAACACGGAGGTGAGGCAGATGGGACGATAGGAAGAGGTATCAGAGGGGGGTTTGTTGGGTTTAGGGAACAGCGGGTCATGGGAAATCTTCCACAGGTCAGGGTAAAATCCAGTGGAGGGGGGGACGTTGTACAGCAAGGACAGCCAGGAAGGATGAGGTGGATTCTTTGAGGTGGCGGTAGGTGATGCCATCATGATCAGGGGTGGTGTTGTGTTTGGAGCGGAGGACGAGTGTGTTCTAGTGTACGGTGTTGGGAGTGCTGATGTCTGAGGGGGGTAACTGATCCAAGTACTGGAAGCTAGGGGCGAGCAGTGGGACAGAGGGATCAGTGCAGTCAAGGTTGGTGGGGAAGAGGGAGTAATAAAAATGGGGATCGTCAGCAATGAAGAGGACCTTGGAGAGGTGAGTAGCAAAATGGTTAGCCTTACTGAGGTTGTCAGGTAAGGGTCGATCGTTATTGAGGATAGGGTAATGCGGGGTGGGATGGGCAGTTACCAGTCAGTCGCGGTTCATGTGTACTCTCCACAGAGGGGCCGCTGCTGTCGCGTTGCCATTTTGAAAGGAGGTGCGATTGGCTGACTTTCTCACACAGCCTTCTCTTCCCTGTCGTTCCCTACTGGGGTACCGCTGCTTGACTTTATACCATAACAAATGCAGTTATCGTATTTAATTTTTTTACAGTTTAACCTTGACCTATAATATTACGAAAAATATAGCACATCAAGCAATACGCAAGGCTTTCAGGCCTACCGAGAAAGTGATATTGTAGTGTGTCTTGCACTATAGTCATTGCTGTTCTGTTTTTACATAATGTAATACGCTGATTGTTCAGCGACGATAGCTGTGTACGAGTCCAATAGCCAAGATTACTTTTATTATGATAGAAATGCAATTTTATCGTACACCAGATAGGACGAATGGTGTATACCATTACATTTACATATCATTCGTATTATATATATTTCGGGCATACTGTAGCATTTAGTACAGTTTTCATGGTGTTATTGCACCGTAAGTTTTAAGATTAACTAGAGGTCAAGTTATGACTGCTCCTAGTGTCCGATGTAATACCCGGGGACGATATCATTGCACTTGGCCTCCCGCGGCCGTTAGGGCAAACAAGTTCAGCGGTGTCTAAGGAAAGTACATCGCGTTGTGAATGATTTCAAGACAGTTGCGCATATATTGTCAAGTGTTTCAATCCATCGTGCAGTAATATTGTGGTTGACTAATAATGGCAGCCATATTGGCATGAGATGCTATGTTTGTATGTCCCTCTCACGTACACTATGTGACCAAAAGTATCCGGACACCTGGCTGAAAATGACTTACAAGTATGTGGCGACCTCCATCGGTAATGCTGGAATTCAGTATGGTCTTGGCCCACCCTTAGCCTTGATGACAGCTTCCACTCTCTCAGGCATGCGGTCAATCAGGTGCTCGAAGGTTTCTTGGGGAATGGCAGCCCATTCCTCACGGAGTGCTGCACTGAGGAGCGGTGTCAATGTCGGTCGGTGAGGTCTGGCACAAAGTCGGCGTTCCAAAACATCCCAAAGGTGTTCGATAGGATTCAGATCAGGACTCTGTGCACGCCAGTCCATTACAAGGATGTTATTGTCATGTAACCACTCCGCCACAGGCCGTGCGTTATGAACAGGTGCTCGATCGTGTTGAAAGATGCAATCACCATCCCCGAATTGCTCTTTAACAGTATGAAGCAATAAGGTGCTTAAAACATCAATGAAGGCCTTTACTGTGACAGTGCCAAGCAAAACAACAAGGGGTGCAAGCTCCCTCCATGAAAATCACGACCACACCATAACACCACCACCTCCGAATTTTACTGTTGGCACTACACACGCTGGTAGATGACGTTCACCGGACAGTCGCCGTACCCACATCGTGCCATCGGATCGCCATATTGTGTACCGTGATTCGTCACTCCACACAACGTTTTTCCACTGCTCAATCGCTCAATGTCTACGCTCCTTACACCAATCGAGGTATCTTTCAGCCTTTACCGGCGCGATGTGTGGCTTATGAGCAGCTGCTCGACCATGAAATTCAAGTTTTCTCATCTCCCACCTAACTGTCGTAGTACTTGCAGTGGATCCTGATGCAGTTTGGAATTCCTGTGTGATAGTCTGGATAGATGTCTGCCTATTACACATTACGACCCTCTTCAACTGTCGGCGGTCTCTCTCAGTCAGCAGACGTGGTCGGCCTGTACGCTTTTGTGCTGTACGTGTCCCTTCACGTTTCCACTTCACTATCACATCGGAAACAGTGGACCAAGGGATGTTTAGGAGTGTGGAAATCTCGCCTACAGACGTATGACACAAGTCACCCCCAATCATCTGACCACGCTCGAAGTCCGTGAGTTCCGCGGACCGCCCAATTTTGCTCTCTCACGATGTCTAATGACATCTGAGGTCGCTGATATAGAGTGCCTGTCAGTAGGTGGCAGCACAATGCACCTAATATAAAAAACGTATGTTTTTGGGGGTGTCCGGATACTTTTGATCGCATAGTGTATATCTTTCATAGGTCATTCTGAGAGTCGACACTATTTTTCGTCTTCGGTTAAGGCGATTTTACTCACATATTCCAAGCAACCATGTGATCTCGCCTGAGAGTCGACTCATATAACTAAGAAGAACAAGTCCCTTGTCTCCTTCCTCTTCTTCCTGGATGTCTATGTTTTTTTATTTTAGTTATACTTCTATTGGCTGTGGGATAAAAGCACTAAGCAATGTAATACCATCTAGCACACCAAACCAGTTTGGGCCAAACTGTTTTTCAGTAAATGGAGTTGGAAAATGTAGTCACAGAACTTTCATCTAGTTACAAATATTTATCTGAAATCAGGACTTAATTTCGGCGGGAAACCGCCGATGTGGCGTTCGGGCAGGGAATTGTTTTTGAACTCACTGGAACTAGATGGTACTGGAGATTTAAAGTAGTACAGGTGTATTAAATTGCATTTTATATAGATACTGTGTACAGGATGTATAAAAAAGGATGTCGCAAACCTACACGGCTGACAGTACACGATTATAGAAGCACAAATGTTAAGTAAACATGGGCTCTAAAACGCATACCTTAAGAGCTTGTTAAGTTGTCGATCTGCACGGCGAACGGATTTCTGCCGACTCCTTGTGAAAGTGTGACGAACGCGTTCGATGTCTGTGTCAGACACTCTGGGAGGGTCCGACGATTTCTCGGACTTGTTGATGCCATGGTCTAATGTTATGTGCTGTAGGAAGAACCAAATCATACCTAGTACGAAAGTCAAGCTGAACAGTTATTACTAACCCGTGCTGTGCAAAACGTAGGACACAAAACGATTTCTGTTGTCCCGACGCCATTTTTACTAGGAATGAAGTGGGTGCACGCTCCTGCTAGCTAGCGGGAAGATAAAAAATTCGATAGTTTGTTCTTTCCAACAGTACGTTGTTCACGCACATGTCTTAATAATAGTTACGATATTTTTAAAATCGGATGATTCTTTTTGATAGAGCCTGTACAGTACATTTGAGAAAATGTTAATTTACCGGGGCTTTCTTTAATTTTATGCAAAATAACCAAACCCATTTGATTTTTAAATGTGTAATGTCCAGCTACAACGCATTATTCATTCACACTGCCGGTTATTTTCTTTTGTGCGGCGTCCGATATTTGTCTGCTCGTTTTGCTCCGATTTCACCGAATGACGATATACATATATAGACGTTCTCGGGTGAGACGTCGGATGTAGTCGTGAAATCTCCTGCGCTGACTCGGGTTATACCGTCAAAACATGAGGCTTCGGCCACAACCTCAGACCTGTGTTCGCCGCACCTGAAAATGTCGGTCAGTGTAGCCGATGAAATACTGTGAACATTTTACGACAGTTTCTAAAAGTTCTAGGTGTAGGGATAGATAGTAAACTGCCGTGGAAGGCCCACGTTCAGGATCTTGTTCAAAGATTTAATACTGCCACTTTTACTATTCGAACGGTATCTGTAGTAAGTGATAGTTCGACGCGAAAAGTAGCCTACTTTGCTTATTTTCATTCGCTTATGTCGTATGGCGTGATATTTTTCGGGTAACTCTTCCCATTCTCAAAGGATATTTTATGCTCAGAAACGGGCAGTGATGTAAGTTCGCGAACCTCTTGTCGACCACTGTTCACTAGCCTGGGTATTCTGACATTGGCCTCTGAGTGTAAATATTCTTTACTGTCGTTTCTTGTTAACAATATCAGCTTAGTCACAAGAATTAGCAGCTTTCACTCAGCTAATACTGGGCAAAAATACAATCAGCATTTGGATCGCACTTCCTTGAATCTTGTACAGAAAAGTGTGCAGTATACTGGTGCATTCATTTTCAATAAGGTACCACAAGAATTCAAAACTCTTAGCAGTAATCCACGCGCTTTCAAATCGAAACTGAAGAGTTTCTTTATGCGTCGCTCCTTCTATTCTGTCGAGAAATTCCTTGAAAAATTAAGATGATTTCTATGTTATATTGTTAATTGCGTTTACGTAAACTTACGGCTTGTCTCTTTTTGAGTTCATAAACATTTTATTTTATCTGTTCTTACTTTTATTTAGTAATTTCATGTACTGACACGTTCCATGAACTTGGAGATTTGCTCCTCAATTTGGTCCTAGGGAACTAAACGTGTAAAAAAAAGTTGACATACATACTACTAGTCCAACGAGAAAGTCCCAAGTAACACAACATAGTGAATAAACTTGTTATAGAAAATTTCTGAAAGAGAAAGTGATACACTTAAGAGACGAAGGATTTCTAACGCTCGCGGAAAAAATGATATGAACGAGACTGTCAGAAGGCTCACCGCAAAGAAAGCTCAGTCGCCTCTAACGGATTTCAACAAAAACTTGCTCCACCATGACAGTGCCTGCTGCCATTGGCTGAAGACGTTTCGGGAAATGATTAATGAACCCAGTTTTAGCAGTTTAAAATGCTGTTTGTGAGCTGCTTCCATTCTATTAAAATTATTTAACTGCATCTTCAAATCATTGCGATACAAAGAATGACTAATATGGCATTTTTGTCTGTGGGTTTTCTTTGCCGGCACGTAATAGTTCCTTTTCACGCGGCGTATGATATCTGCTTCGTGAGCGTATTTTTTGAGCGTGGGAGACTCTGATCGGTATGTACGAGGGCTATCGGGAAAGTGGGGAACGTTCGGTATCTAAATGCAAATCACTGAGAAAATCCGATGAGGCTTTTCCCAGACGTTTTGGTCAGTGTCTCTAGTATGCCCGTCGATCGCATCAAGATGCTCTTTTCAATTGTGAGCGAGTAAAGGTGCCTAGAGTAACAACGTCTTCCGCCAGGTAGGAGGGACCGCTGAGAGGCTTCGCCTTAATGAATGCAGCCCACCTAACACAGCTGCCTCGCACTTCCTTCTTCATGGCAATTTTCAGCCGCCCTCTGCAGGTGCAGTGAAGATGCTCCCGCAGCCTTTTCGATGGGAAGTCTTCGATCACCCACAATACAGCCCTAATTGGCTCGTCCTCAGTATCATCTCTGTTCATATGAAACTGTGGATGGGAAGACAACATTTGGGCACAGGCTATCCGCTACAGACCAGCGTAGAGAATTATCGGAAAGCACAGGCGGCTGCCTTCTGTGACGATGGTGTTGGAAATTTAGTATAACGCTCCGACAGATGTCTAAGTCGGAGTGGCGACTATGTAGAGAAGTATCTGGAAGGTGTAGCTAAACGTGCAATGAAAACAGTTTTGATTTTCACAGTCGTTACCATTTCGCGACCGATCATTCCTTACTTTCCGAACAATCCTCGTATATTGTGTGGGGCCTTGTCTGTGTCTGGTGATGATGAGGTTAACCCGGCACCACCATATAGCCCACTCCCTCTGCATAGCACAAACGGGTCCAACTGTAAGTCCATCCAGAGGACGGAGCAACAGCAACAGCATTACATATCCTCACCTTCACTCCACATGACTCTACGGAGAGGTGTGGAATTTAATCCAGGAAACTGGCGCTGAGTCTAGTCATAAAAACTACTCTGTCATCTCTCCTCTCCTTGTGTCCAAATGCAGCCGGTGATAGTTCTTTCCACCTCCAAGAGCACCAGACATTTTAGTGACGTCGGTTTCAGGTGCAGGTATTGAGAAGAATTATAACCAGTGAACATAAATATGCTATTGAAAACACGGAGAGACGTTCGTAGAACTGGTAGTAGAAGTAGCACCAGTAGTACAGCAGGTACTATTTGTAGGTGCTGCTACAATTTAAGTAATGGCGGACCGTTTGACAGGTCCTCAGATTCACATTTTTTTATTGTCTTTGTGGGGCTTCTGTTAAGTAGGTAGTCCTCTTTGAGAATTTAAAAAAATCGATTTTTTTGACTTAAATCGTATCTGGGATATGTAATTCATTGTACGGTTCATTGCAAGTTTGTCGAAAACTGCTTTACTGAGTTACAAGGTGATCTGTGAAAAAGTGTCTCAAACAACCACTCACTGTGGGAAAAACGCAGTTGACGTTGCGACCAGTGTGGCAGCATGTAATTTCAACGCTGGCCTAAAAGGTATTACGAAAATCGTGAGTGTGCTTCAGTTTGATGTCGGACCAGCCTGCCACAGCTTCTGCACAGAAGCGGACTAAAGCCGTATCGAGCGAGCAGAGCAGCGGATGACAGAAGCTGCCAGAGTGGCCCACAGGACCTCCGTGGCCGCGAAAGAGATGGAGGAGGGCCTCGGTCTGGACCTGAAGGACTGCTGTGTGGTCTAAGCATCGTTGACTGAAAGCACTTTTAACTTAAGAACAAAAAAATATAACTCAAAACTGCTTTATCGAGTTACAAGGCCATCTTTGAAAAAGTGACTCGAACTGCCTTTCACAGCGGGGAAAACATAGTTCACATCGCGGCCAATATTTTTCTCGAAATCGTACTTTTCAAATTGGCGGGAAACATAATTTTAATCGGAATTTGATGCCAGCATTCTTAACCGAATTCTCTATCAGCGTCTATAGCTGTTTTGCGATATCTTCGAAAGTTTACTTTCGGTACAGGCTTTTGTCTCGAGTTTTTGGGCCTAGAAAATGACATTTGTTCCAGCACCTCACCATTTTGTTGGAACTTAATGTTTTACAGTTATCCTGAGTATGCTGGTAGAAAATACGTTGGAAGTGATACATACAAAATTATTCTGTTATACGTCCAATAGGAGGGCTTCGGGAATTTCCACCGACGACCATGTCCTGTTTGCAAGGCGTCGTTTACATGGTGCGGTGGTTATAGGCAACGTACGTCGTGGAGATAAAATGATTTCTCAAAGACAAAAGTGTAAGGAAATTACGAAAATCATCTATTTTTCATGTGTTCGAAGAGGATTACCTCCTCAAGACAAGTTACAGAGGTTGAAACGTCACAGGTTTACGCTTCATTTAACTAACTGATTAATTTCTACATGTTTAATAATTCATTTTACGCCGAGAGCGTCCTTTCAATATTTCGCCTAGTTAATTAACCTCTGGATTCAAGAATGCTTCCGTGTACATTTTTTCTTCTGTTGGTGTCACACCTCCTCTCTCATCCTTTCATCCCATGATGTATGTGGATGGATAAACGTAATTATGTATGGAATATATAATAAATTTGGTTAGTCAAAGATGGTAGCAGTAAAGTAGTTTAGCACCAACATAACAATGTGAGCAGATTCGGCTCAGAGTTCGTGATTCCAAAGATAGTGGGGATGAGCAGAGCAGAGTTTGTGAGGTTGGTTCTCACTGAGGTCCTACCCCCACCACCAGTTTTTTTGAACGTTTGGCGGTTGGTCCTGGAACGCGCCATGTTAGGACACTCTGCGGCGCTCGTCATGGATGGTGAGAAAAGTTATTCATAATGTAGGGCTTTTGGGGTAACATTGATTATGAAACATGTTCAGGTGTGAATTAACACCTGGAAACGTTCAGCGATATTGTATTTGTAGAAACTTTTCAGATTAATGTGTTTCAACTAGCGTACTTAGGCGCGAGATGATCGAGGGCATGAACCAACGGTTCTTGTTCTTAGGTCAATAGCAGATAGGTTCATTAATGTTTCATTTGTTGCATAGTTTAGTTCCAGATACAAGCAATATGAATTTTCCATGGTTCAACGATTTATTTTACTCGTTTCTTTGTTGTCGAACTTGGCCACGTGTTGCCAGCATTCATAACGGTAGTCACTAGATTTGCCTTTCGTTAATCATAGCATGAATAATGCGGAGTCATGAAGCCTGGGCTGGTTTGCTCATGTTGCATTGCGGTTGCATAAGACGCGGTTTCAACATGAACTTATCCGCATGGTACCGCATGTGAAGTAACACAAGTATTGTTTGAGAGAGTGAAAGGTGGTATCCTTCCCTTCTCCGCGCGTTAAATATGTGTGACATTAACTAAATGGTGTTAAGAGGCCACCATTCAGTAACATTCATTTTACCCATTTCAATCAATAGTGGATGTAACTGACAACGAAGTGTTGTCTATGTTTCCGGTATGACGAGATGCAAGAGATAGTGAGTGCTTCATGAAGGTTTTGTCACTGAGAGTGGTAGTTTTCTTAAATATAATAGACTTCATGTATGTTTTGTCACAGAGAGTAATAGTTTTATTAAATATTATCGAAATAAAGCAGAATGATAACTGAAATTTTCTCTTAGCGTTATTTAGTATCCTTCATCCATACCACTGAGATAATGACCATATTCTATGAATTTTCAATCCATGCATATCCATTGTATGCATTATGCACTTCATGCGACTAACTGAATTCATAGTATAAAAAAAAAGAAAGTCTTACAGTCCCTAATGTGCACGTGTTGTTCCATGGCAATTCACCGTTGTTGCGTTATCCGTTGCTTCATTTTTAAATTAGAATACTATCTTTCCTAGCGGGTTTGATTACCCACATCTCAATTTATCTTGCCTAATTGAAAGAATTACGCACAAAGCGGTAGAAATGGGAACTATGGAGCACTGTGTCCGCTTGTATTAAAGGGAGATACTTCTCAATGAAAATTAATCAGCTTAATAAACGAGGGGTAAACTTTCAAGGTCTTTTCAGTTTGTTGTGCAGAACAATGATGGCTGCTCTGTTAAGTTCCACTGGCCTATAGTGTAAGGCTGTATAAAAATCATATGTTTGAATATCTGTAATTTCAAGGCAATGGAGTGATTTGACTCCAACGTTTCAATTTGTACTCGCATTTAGCCTTCACATACTGTTAAAATAATATATTGCTCTTCCCTTTTCTTTATGGAGGCAGTCTTTTTGGGCGAGTGTTTTACTATAGGAATTAGTACTATCAGCAGTTAAGAATACTTTAACACTGTTATGCAATCAGTTATCCACATTACAATTTTCTTTGCATTTAAAATATGTTGTAATATAACTGTGATATGCAAAGGCTATTTGAAAAGTGTCATGTACGTGATGCCAGAGCGTTTTGCTAATGTATATTTGTATCTTATGTAAAGAAATGTTTGAAATGTGTATTTTACTAAATAATATTTTGTCGTGGATTAATGAAATGAAAATGTTCGTGTATGTGATTTTATATAAATGTGCAAGTTGTCATTTGTATAAAATGTTATACGCTTAGGGACAATGTGTAGGATGTGTGTTATGTAAAAGACGGACTGCTTTTGTACTGTACGGAAGTTACTGTGGGAAGCGCAAAAAGTGGCTTTATTTGTCGTGGATTAATGAAATGAAAATGTTCGTGTGTGTGATTTTATATACAGGGTGTCCCAGCTATCTTGTCCACCCAAAATGTCTCTAGAACAATAACAGCTATTGGAAAACGACTTTCACCGGTATCAATGTAGGGCTGGGGCCCATGAATGTACATATTTGGAAACATTCTAAAACGAAAGCATATGTGTTTTTTAACACAAACTTATGTTTTTTTTTAAAATGGACCTCCTATATTTTTTCTTCAGCAGTCCATGACAGTCCATGACAAAGCACATACACAATGGCGTTGATTGCATCGCAATATTCCCATTACATCCCGAGATATTGAGACGCGAAGTTGTCGCTTGAAACACCCGACATGCGCTGCTAGCGCACGTCCTGAGGCTCAGGCGTGAACCCCATGCTGCCCGTAATCGCGATGTGATTGACATGTGTAATCACACCTCCATACTTATCAAGAGGTCCGAAACAACGGTAAAACTTTTAGTCCACTTGCTCGTTTCACTAAAACCATCAACATGAATTTTACTATTACGAGTGAATGATTAACTGTCACTTGCGCTAGATCTACAGTAAAGTAAAGTTTTAACGTTGAACGGCACTACCTTTTTAGTAACGGATTAACGTTAAGCGAAGTTAACTTTGTGACTAACGTTGCGGTACATAGATATGTTACAGAACCGCATCACCCCTAGCCTACGGGATAAATACCTGCTGGAATGTACGACGTTAATGCAGGATGGCAACAGACCGTATTATTCGTTTCGGACCTCTTGATGAGTATGGAAGTGTGATTACGCATGTCAATCACATCGCGATTACGGGCAGTATGGGGTTCACGACTGAGCCTCAAGACGTGCGCTAGCAGCGCATGTCGGGTGTTTCAAGCGTCCACTTCGTGTCTTAATATCTCGGGATGTAATGGGAATATTGCGATGCAATCAACGCCATTGTGTATGTGCTTTGTCATGCTATGGATTGCTGAAGAAAAAATATAGTAGGTCCATTTAAAAAAACACATATGCTTTCGTTTTAGAATGTTTCCAAATATGTACATTCATGGGCCCCAGCCCTACATTGATACCGGTGAAAGTCGTTTTCCAATAGCTGTTATTGTTCCAGAGATATTTTGGGTGGACAAGATAGCTGGGACACCCTGTATATGTGCAAGTTGTCATTTGAATAAAATGGTACACGATTAGGGACAATGTGTAGGATGTGTGTTATGTAAAAGTCGGAGTGCTTTTGTACTGTACGGAAGTTACTGTGGGAAGCGTAAGAAGTGGCTTCTGGTTTTGGCGGGCTACGTGTAGAGCGAGCGGGAACGAGAAGACACAGCAGTGAAAGAGGCAACACTAGGACGGAGCGGGTGATGACTTGCCTGGAAATTGTTGCACAATAACCTCGGATGAAAACTGCTGGAGTATTTCGTCTTTGGTACAAGTGTTTGGGCTATGTTATGGACATTTAAACGAGGCCAAGAAGAATTAATTAAAAGAAACCTGTATGCCATACTATGGGAGGCGTAGCCGCCATTCCTGCCCGCCATACCCAACACCTACAGGCAACAGGCCATGAACTGTGTAATTAGAACTGTAGAACCATGAGATATTAATGCAAAATTAACTTTTTTTGAATAATCATTGTATTAAACATAAAATTTGGTTCATCATATTATTTTATTCCTAATCATTCACCTATACAGGGTCCTTCCTGGCGTTTGATTATTCTGGGTAGACCTGTTATAAAAACATCTGAAGTGCTAATTTTCGTCTTTGAATAAATGTCTTTGAGTAAATGTCTCTGAAATTTTGCTTAAGTACTAAAGTAGATGTTTTCAGACAAATTCAACGATTTTAATAGTCTTCTCTCTTTGTGGCAATAAGTAAAGCGGAAGTGAGTAAATAAGTTTTCATTAAAAATGAAATTCAGCTAAAGTACCATAATCTAAAAAAAATTGCCTATGCGATTAAGTAACATTGAAGTAGGGTTGCATAAAAATACTGAATGGCAATATAGAGGGACCAGAACCTACCTTTGCCTTTTGACAGATAATTTGTTAAGAGAAAGTACGAACAAAGTGTCTTAATTAATTTAAATGTGTGTAATATACTATTAGAAAACTTAAGTATTTAATTCGCTGATTATACAAAAATGCAAACACAGAAGTCCTCTCTGGCTAAATTTTTTTAGCACTTAGTGCTGATTAAAAATTCGTGGCCAATATAGGTAAAAACTATATATGTATTTCGGTGTAGTAGCTAAAAGATTCCTGTGTCATTCTCAGAACCATACCCTGAGAAGTTATATTTATTTCTGAAGCTATGTTAGGGAACGGCAGGAAAGTAGGCCTAGATAGGCCGGCAACAGTAAATCCATTAGACAACCCACTTAATGAACTTGCTACAGAGAGGTCTTAGATTCGGTATTATTACATTTTTTCTCTTTTTCCTTCTAACAGCAAGAGAACTCTTACGGAAGGAGCTACTGGTCTGATTTCCATATCCATTAGTCATATATCACGGTCAAATCCCGTAAAAGGAGTAACATTACACGATAGGTGCGTAATATATGCTCAATTCCCCTTATAATAGTGTGCAAGTTGGCTTATTTCGCACCTTACAAGCACTCATCCACATACTTTGCCGCGAACTACAACCACAATTAGGTATCATTTGATACGTTGTGCATCGTATATATGAATATTTAAAGGAGACTGACATTGTCACGTACGCCTTGTAAATTGTTAACGCTTATTGCCTGAAAGGATACGGATTGTCTTTATCATCAGAAAGGCGTAAGGAATGATTCCCTGTACTGGTAGAGGTTGGAACGCCAGTGGAGATGAAACGGCAGACAGAAATCTAGCTCTGGGTGGAAGGCCCGCACAGGTGTTGACCCTGCTTAAACACAGGAAGTAGCTAGATGGACGTCGTGGCACCTGAGCTCTGGGGCACAATAGGGTGATGGCTGGCCGCTATTGTAGTAGCCGGAAGGATAACCGGATAATACTTCCGAACGCTGAAAATCTTGGACGTAGGTGAGAGGAACGAAGAAGCGGCACCTCGGCAACTACGCAGTCTGGGTTATTTGCAAGAATTTGTACTCAGAAGCGTACTATAGTACGAGTATAGGTTTTTCCTCGCAAACTTTCCGCGCTGGACGATAAAAGACTAAAATAGATTGTAATTTATATGTAAAAAGAGCATTAAGAGATCCTAAGATCTGCTTCATGGGTAGTCAGACAGGGCCAAATCATCATTTTAGTGTTTATTATTTTCCGTTGCGCACATTCCCGGAGTAGCATCTTGGAAGTGTTTTACGTGGCTCTCCTCATAGCAGGACTATTTGTTCTGTGGAGATATAGTGTTATAATACAAGACCATATCTACTACACTAGTAGATCTGACGTGGAAGTTCACGGTTAAATTTTCACCATTTGTCGTCGGGATTGACTCATCTAGAATTGCCACTATGAAATCCTGAGTTTCTTTTTTCGATAATCAGCTAATTGATCATTTAATGTAGAGCATATTACAATTCCCTGTTCAATGTTCTCATACACTGAAGACCCAAACCTTATAAACACTTGCTTAATGGCGTATTCGTCCATATTTGGAACGCAACACAGAAGCCATTGTGGGTGGCATGGATCCGACAAGAGGGTTTCCGGATATAAGTGTTACCATAGCGCTACGCACGTAAATTACGGACTGGTCACTTGAAAGCTCGGAGCTGGAGCCAGGTAGTATCGCTGACGTGTTCTCTTGGTTACAGATAGGGCGTATTTGATGGTGAAGGCATAATCATGAATTCAGTACCACGTTTCTCAAACCACTGTAGCACGATTCTAGCCTAGTGACGCCGACAGTTATCCTGTTGGAAGATACCTTGCGTCAGGGAAGATATCAAGCATGTGCGTGTAATCCACAGTTGTTATACTGTCTTGAGCAACTATCACGTGCCCTGTGATGGGTCAGCTGAAGGTCTCCCGTAGCAAAATATTGCCATCAGCGGGGTGCGTCTCTCGACCGTTGAGTGTTTCGAGCAGCGGTTCGCTCGGATGATTCCATATCCGAAAACGACCATCGACCTGGTGTAACAAAAAAGGGGACTTATCCAAGTGGGCACCACATTTCCAATGATCAGCATTTCAGTCTCGATAGTCGAGTTACCATTGCAATAGTAATTAACCATTAATTCGACACGGGAACACGCGGATGTCGTTTCCTGCAAGTCGCTGTGTTCAGTGACGTACGCTGAACAGTGTGTTCCAGATTACTTGTGCCTGCTCCATTCTTTTTTATTTTTTTTTCAGTTAGCTATCAGTTATTAAGAAAATAGTACGTGGAATAGAATCAGTTGTGAAGAAGAAATGATTTTAAGGTAAATTTAAAATTTGGTTTACTACCTGTCAGACATTTTATGTTATGGGACAAATAATGAGAAACCTTTCTTGCAGCATACTGAACTGCTTCCTGAGCCACTGAAAGCTTTAATAATGGCTAACAATGGTCATTTTTCCCTTTAGCTATGTGGTGTCGACATCACTCTTTTTTACATAGTGTGACGGGTTATTTATGACGAATTTCATTAACGAACATATGTATCGCGACGGCGCAGTTAAAATGCCTAGCTCCTTGAACAGGTACCCACATGTCGTCAGTGGGTGAACATGACGTATTAGTCTCACTGATAGCTTTTTTGTAGTCAATACTTCCTTAAGTTGATTCGTTTGTTTCGAAGATTTCAATTATACGAAGAGCAATAGCAGTTAAACTTCGTCGTCTGAGAAGCTCAGTAATATGATTGTTCCAGTTGAAGCATTTTACGCTGTTTACTGCTTCCTGCTCATGCGCTGCATCAGTTGTTGGTATGACCGTATTTTTTGTACAGTACTCAATACAGTCCGTTTTTTCTAAATCTGAGGAGAGTACATTTTCTTCAAATGTCTTAACGATTCATTTACAATCTCTCCTTTGCTTTCTCTGTAAAGGGATTTATTATAACACTAGCACTGTCTGAAATAAGTACCAGTTCTGTTTGTTAAATGTTAAGTGGAGGGTCATTCACATGTGTAAGGAATGCGAGTGAACACAAATTTTAACCCTGTGGTTTCTCCCCAGTGCCTACCTCGATAGGATTCTTGCCTATGTCACTTCACTCTGAGGTAGCAGATACGCACTAGGCAGTGTAAAGCAGCGTTGATGAAACCACCACCTAATACCTACCACATAGAGGCCGCGTGACTCTATTTGAAAGTCAGTTAGTGAAAGTTCATGATTGAGAAATCGGGCGTTCGGGATCTTTAGTCTACTGGCAGAAAAGCGTATAAAATTAGATTAACTCTGGTTTTAATTCATATTGAAACGCATGAAATGGCTATCAAGTCTGTTTTTAATATGGTAAAACATTGTCATTCAAAGTTCGCTGACTGTGTAAAGAATATTCACTTGAAAAGCAGCCAGAATTTTAGTAAGTCTGACCCGACTAATTTTATGTTCTACCAGTCACAGACCCACAACGATTCGCGAGTTAAACATTCGGTCGTTTCAGTGGACTTCCTCGTTAGAGGTGCTTGCCAAAATTTCCATACAGATCACAAAACACGCCATGCGGATTTGCCACTACGAGCAAAAGTTCCCACGCTCATATCTCTCAAACTATTTGATTCAGAAACACCAAACTTTCATTAAAATGTTCGTAACTCCAGTCGCTTCAGTCACGACGTGTTCGAACCGAAGTTAGCTCACTATTTCCTCATCTTACAGAGTATTTTTAGTGAGCGAACTGACATGGTGTTATTCGGAGACCGGTTACCAAGCGACTACTCTCGAGTTACTCTCCCGTATGCCCACCTCTCTATTCGCGCGGGAACAGATTAATTCTGATTGGCTGTTGATCTAAACGACCAATCAGAACGTTCCTTTCAGATCATTCTCGCGGCAGATTTTGCCTTATCCAATCACTAATTTGATAGTAATTAATGCCAGCGAAACTTCAATTTCTTGTACTTTGTTTAATTAAAATAAACGAAGTGCGAAATATTCTTCAAATTGATAAACTTATTTCGCGTCTAACTTCCATTCTTGCTACTTTTATACAAAAGCAAGCACACACCAACATATGTCACCTGAATCGTGGCTTCAACATAACTTTCAGACAGTTCATTAGTACAAGGTTTTACGTAAAATGAAATATTAAATATTAAGATATGTCCCACATACACTCTCTCAATCATCCTCACGCACTCACACGGCAAAATATAATCAAATAATAATTTTTACCGATTTTTGTATTACGTAATGCACAGTGACTAAAATTTTAAAAAGAAAATTCTAATTAATTGATTTTTATGCACTGATGACTTTGGAGTGGCTTCAAATGATAAGGAAAGTCAATCTTTTATTGTTCCTAACTTTTTTTAAAGCGTACGTTTTAGGAGTTTTAGGTAATTCTCTTTATCTCCAGAACTATAATAAATAAAAATCAGAAATTTTGACAGCATCATTCCATTAATAACAAAAGGCTGCGTACCAAATTTGAACAAAATCGGATAACAACTAATACGGATTATTTAGATTCGAGGAGGGTATGAATCTTCGTATCGACTGAATGTTACGCTATGCAGTTCTCACGGCAGGCGGCGTCAGCTGTGCTGTGAGCAAAGCGGAAAAAAAAAACCATAGCCATCCTGCAGCCACCGTACTAGACGGCTGCGTGCCTTACTGCAACGAATGTCATCTCGTAATATCTTGCTGCGTTACACCAGTGATTAAAATTTTCTACCCTTCCGCCATTTTTGGAATTATTCAGCACAACCTTTAGGAACACACAGAAATTTTAGAAAAGTTCCCTAAGAATATAGCGTCGCTCAGGAACGTACACTACGTAAGTTTTTGGCAAATTATGTACTATTTAACTTTATGTCAGTTTTCAGTATCATTCCGCAAAATAAAAATATTCCTCACACTTTGCTGAATTTAAAAAAAATTAAAACAAGACAAATTTTGTTAATCATAGAACCCCAAACAAAGGGAGGCCTCAGCTTGTAAACTATAAGAGCCATCTCACGATAGATTTTTAAAAGTCCGAAATCGGCAAAGTCACTGTGTGGGTAAACTTCTTTTTCCATTAGTGTGGCTAGCTCCTGCATGTAAGTTGTAAAACTTGTAATTGGATGAATTTTATCCATAGTGGATGCTGTCGAACTCTGTGACTTTTCCTTTATAGGGTGTAGAAAAATATCCGCTACCAGTCACAATAAAAGGTTGTTTATTTGTCACACGACCGGTTTCGGGCTTGCGCCCATCCTCAGGTGTTTATACATTCATGTACATTTTTATACTGCTGGAGATCACTGTATAAATACAAAAAATCGTTTGCTGGTGACTAAACAGGAACAAGTGGGACAATTGCAAGGCAGCATTTGACTAAAAATACATAAAGCTGAAGCATCAATATTATAGTTACGCTGTGGTGACAGTTTTGCCACTTAGTTACACACTAATTATCATTTTCACGTCCATATTTCAGTTTTATAAAGTTTAGCTGCATATTTCACTATTACAATGTGCACTCGTGAAATACACTACGTTAACAACAAACATGTGGGCTGTGGTCAAAGAGCTTAGACGTAGCAGATGTAAAGATGTTGCTCATACAGAAACATATAGGTTATGGTCAAAGATCTTAGCCACATGAAGTGAAAGGGCGTTGCACATGTGGAAATTTAAAAAGCTTTTATAGACTGCTAAGTTTTTTATACACATTATAAATTTTTCTGATCCACATTTTTGTCGGAGTACTTAGATCTAGGAAGTACACTGATTTTATATATATATATATATATATATATATATATATTCATTTCATTGTTGCCCTTATGGACAGTGTTTGAACTCGAAAATCACATGATGACACAATTTTCACTTCTTTCCTTTCTTCCTCTTCTCTTCCCAAAATCTCTTCATCCTTTGGTTGTGCTCCTGTTTCCTTTGCTCTGTCCATAATGTTCCTTTCTTCTTTCTCTCCTTTACAATAAATTTTGCACTCCTAACTTTGTTTCTGAAGTATTTCCTGTCTCCTATCATTTGCCTGTTGATCCCTATCTGTCTTAAGTCTTCGTCTATTTCATGATACCAATTTGTTTTCTTGCTTGAGCTGTTTACTACATCAAAAATTTTCTTTGTAAGTCGGTTGTTGTCCATTCTCTGTATGTGCCCATAGAAAGTTAATCTGCGTTTTCTGATCGCGTCTGTTAGTCTGTCAGTGTGCTGGTACAGCTCTTTGGTAGGTCGCTTCATCCATATGCCATCTCTGTGAATTGGTCCAAATATTTTTCTGAGAATTTTGCGTTCTATTTTTTCTGTGTCTATGATGCCTGATGCTCCAATTGTGGTTGTTTCTGACGCGTACAATGCTTCTGGTAATACAACTGTTTTGTAGTGCCTAAGTTTGGCCTGCCTCGATATGCTTTTCTTATTATAATGTGACCATGTGAGTTTGTATGCCTTCTGGAGTTTCTTCGTTCGTTCTATGTTAGCCGCCTTGTTTGATCCTCCCATTTGTATGTACTCCCCTAAATACTTAAATTTTTCGACTCTTTCTACGGATCCATATACCGTATGCATGGTGTGTACATTGTTGGTCTGTCGTTCCATATATTGTGTCTTCTCGTAAGATACCTGCAGACCTGTTTTGGCAGCTATTTCATGCAAGCATTCCAGTGCTTCCTTTGCCTCCTGTGTATTATTGCTGAGTATGGCTATATCATCTGCAAATGCCAGACATTTTATGATTGTTTTGGTTTCACGTGTTCTTCCCAGCTGTATTCCTTTAACTTGTTCTTCCCACTGCTTGATAATTTTGTCTAACACCATGTTGAACAGGATTGGTGAGAGCCCGTCTCCTTGTCGGACACCTGTGTGTATGTGGAAGGGTTCCGAAATTTCTCCCATGAACTTAATCTTGGAGGTAGTGTCTGTAAGCGTCTGTTGTATAAGTGCCCTGGTTTTTCTGTCGATACCATATTCTTCCAGTACGTCAAAGAGTGTCTGTCTGTCTATGGAATCATATGCTTTTTTAAAGTCCACAAAGGTAACTACAGTGTTTCTTGCCTGTCTGACTTTCAAAAGTGTTCTCAAGTTCCAGATCTGTTCGATACATGATCTCCCTTTTCTGAAGCCTGCCTGGTATTCCCCAATTTGCAGATCTGCTTGTGGTTCTAGTCTGTTTAATAGCACCTTAGAGAAAATTTTGTATGTAACTAGTACTAGCGAAATGCCTCTGTAATTGTTTGGATCTGACTTATCACCCTTTTTATGTAACGGATGGATCAATGCACATTTCCATTCCTCTGGCACTTTCTCTGTGATCCAAATTTCGGAGATAATCTTATGGATTTTTTTGGTGATGTTTTCATCTTGGAGTTTCCAGATCTCGGCGATAATACCATCTTCTCCGGCAGCTCTGTTATTTTTCATTTGTTTTATGATTTCCTCTATCTCTTCTATTGTGGGTGGATCAGAATCGGCATTAGATGTGGTCTTTTGGAATGTTAATTTTCCTGTAGGTTTTTTGCAATTAAGAAGTTTATCAAAGTAATGTTTGAGAATTTTACAGTTTTCTTTTGTGTTTGTTTCCAGGGATCCATCTGTTCTTCGGAAGCAGAGGCTAGGGGGTTGATAGCCCTTAATATTTTCTTTGAAAGTTCTGTAAAAATTTCTTGTGTTATTTCTTTTGAAATCTTCCTCAATTTCTTTTAGTCTGTTATTGTCATATGCTCGTTTTTCCCTTCTGATTTCCTTCGATGCTAGTTTCTGAACTTCGTGAAATTCTTTCCATGTTTCTGAATTTCTGTAGCTACTGAACTTGTCCCATGCTTGCTTTCTTCTCTCAATGGCTTCATCACACTTTGCGTTCCACCACCTATGTTTGCGTTTTCTAGGTGGTTGTCCCCAGCACATAGTCTTCTGAACTGCCTTCGCCAGATCTGTCCATGTGTCTATTGAGTGCCTATTAATTTCTTCAACGATTTTATCCCTGTTTATCTTCAAGTATTCCGGATCAGGTTTGACTATTTTGTTTTGCGCTGTCTGTTTCAGTCTTGGGATTGGGCTAATCTTAACTTGTAGCAAATAATGATCAGACTCGAAGACTCCTTTACGTGTTCCGACATTTAGAATTTCCCGCGAATTTTTCTTGGATATGGCCACATGATCAATCTGAAATTCTCCCCACACTGTGTTGGGTGCTTTCCATGTTGTAAGTTTTCGTCTTGGTTTTTGAAATTGTGTTGACATGATTTTGAGGTTAAAGTTTTGACAATATTTTATGAGGTGTTCCCCATTTCTGTTCGTGCGAATATGTGCTGAGTATGGGCCTGTTATTTCTCTGAATTTTCTCTCCTTACCAAGCTGCGCATTGAAATCACCCATTACAATTTTCACATGTCTTTCTGGTACGTTGTTAGTTACTTCCTCCATGTCTTCCCAGAAGTCTTCAATTTCTTGTGGCTTCTTTCTGTTATGGTCATTTGTAGGTGCATGTGCGTTGATAATTGTGTATGCTTTATTACCTGATTTGAAGGACAGTGTCGAGATACGTTCTGATATTGAATTGAAGTCTATGATGTTATCCATGACTGATTTGTGTACTGCAAACCCTGTACCAAACAATAATGGTGTTCCTCTTCTGACAGCAGGTTTACCTTTGTAAATCCTGTAATGTTCTGTGTCGAAATGGTTTTCATCTACGAAGCGCGTCTCTTGGATGGCAAGAATTTTGATGTGAAATTTATCTAGCATGTCTGTCAGTTGTTTTAGTTTTCCAAGTTTGAACAGAGTGTTTGCATTGAGAGTGCCAAGGCAGTGCTAGCGAAGAGGTTTTGAGAAGCTCCGACTCTTCTCCTCATGATGTTCCTGGTCCCCCAGAATCCGATGACCAGGAAAGTCCAGTCCGTTGACTGGGGCCTGGGGTAGCGGATTTCTTTCCATTTGTTCCATCATGATTACTTCAAGTTGAAGTTGGTTGTGGTGACCTTCAACAAGATCACGGTAATTGCAGACTTGATTGTTGAGATCAAGCCATATTTCACTGCCGCACCAACTAGGTAAACAGACGCAGACCACTAGTCGCTGGATACCAGAACAGACACTAATGGATTTCTTGATGTTGTGTGTTCGGTCCGCGAGAGCTATTTTATTTCGCTCAAGTCCGCCGGCAAGCCGGTGAGGACCCCCCTATCCGCCACCTGGGACGCGCCACGTCGGAGTATCACCTCTCCGCCTGCTACGACACCGTAGTAGGTTCGTGGATATATATATATATATATATATATATATATATATATATATATATACTCCTGGAAATTGAAATAAGAACACCGTGAATTCATTGTCCCAGGAAGGGGAAACTTTATTGACACATTCCTGGGGTCAGATACATCACATGATCACACTGACAGAACCACAGGCACATAGACACAGGCAACAGAGCATGCACAATGTCGACACTAGTACAGTGTACATCCACCTTTCGCAGCAATGCAGGCTGCTATTCTCCCATGGAGACGATCGTAGAGATGCTGGATGTAGTCCTCTGGAACGGCTTGGCATGCCATTTCCACCTGGCGCCTCAGTTGGACCAGCGTGCGTGCTGGACGTGCAGACCTCGTGCGACGACGCTTCATCCAGTCCCAAACATGCTCAATGGGGGACAGATCCGGAGATCTTGCTGGCCAGGGTAGTTGACTTACACCTTCTAGAGCACGTTGGGTGGCACGGGATACATGCGGACGTGCATTGTCCTGTTGGAACAGCAAGTTCCCTTGCCGGTCTAGGAATGGTAGAACGATGGGTTCGATGACGGTTTGGATGTACCGTGCACTATTCAGTGTCCCCTCGACGATCACCAGTGGTGTACGGCCAGTGTAGGAGATCGCTCCCCACACCATGATGCCGGGTGTTGGCCCTGTGTGCCTCGGTCGTATGCAGTCCTGATTGTGGCGCTCACCTGCACGGCGCCAAACACGCATACGACCATCATTGGCACCAAGGCAGAAGCGACTCTCATCGCTGAAGACGACACGTCTCCATTCGTCCCTCCATTCACGCCTGTCGCGACACCACTGGAGGCGGGCTGCACGATGTTGGGGCGTGAGCGGAAGACGGCCTAACGGTGTGCGGGACCGTAGCCCAGCTTCATGGAGACGGTTGCGAATGGTCCTCGCCGATACACCAGGAGCAACAGTGTCCCTAATTTGCTGGGAAGTGGCGGTGCGGTCCCCTACGGCACTGCGTAGGATCCTACGGTCTTGGCGTGCATCCGTGCGTCGCTGCGGACCGGTCCCAGGTCGACGGGCACGTGCACCTTCCGTCGACCACTGGCGACAACATCGATGTACTGTGGAGACCTCACGCCCCACGTGTTGAGCAATTCGGCGGTACGTCCACCCGGCCTCCCGCATGCTCACTATACGCCCTCGCTCAAAGTCCGTCAACTGCACATGCGGTTCACGTCCACGCTGTCGCGGCATGCTACCAGTGTTAAAGACTGCGATGGAGCTCCGTATGCCACGGCAAACTGGCTGACACTGACGGCGGCGGTGCACAAATGCTGCGCAGCTAGCGCCATTCGACGGCCAACACCGCGGTTCCTGGTGTGTCCGCTGTGCCGTGCGTGTGATAATTGCTTGTACAGCCCTCTCGCAGTGTCCGGAGCAAGTATGGTGGGTCTGACACACCAGTGTCAATGTGTTCTTTTTTCCATTTCCAGGAGTATATATATACGTATATATATATATGAAATTACTAAAAGCTATTACAGATTAAAAAATGACAGCTAGAACTGTTTTGAGCCACACTGTGTTAAGACAACTTAGATCTAGAAAGTACAATGATGTTACACACGTGAAATTTTGAAAGCTATTACATTATACAATGACAGTTACAGCTTGTGTTTACAATATGACTATTACAATTTACGATGATGACACTTGGACTGTTGTATGATTGCTACATCGAATTTCCGTAGAATATTACTTTGTTATTATATCAGAGGATAATTTTCGGTACAATAGACGTGGTTCAACAAGGTAGCCTCCGGTGTTATGTCACAGCTAGGGAAAGTGTGAGATTACCAAATGCAAACAAATAGGAAATTGTTTAAACCCGTTTTGTCGAGAGAGGAGGGCCTAACTGAAATTCATGGTTTTTGGTCGGCTTTTTGAATGGAGTGTGTTGTAGGTGGTCAGTCGCACCGCACGCCACCTGCAGGGCTTCCCACGCCGCTGTTGCTCGCTAGTCCCCGGATGGATCTGTCGGCTTTTTCGCCATACCAGATACAGCTGCAGCACCTAGCCAAACAGCACCCATTAGCAGGCGAACCCCCCAACGATGTTACACTCTAAGGGGCTAACCGATACAGGCACAGCTATCACGTATTAGGCAAGACGAAGCATAGCACATCGAAACAGAGCGATGAGGTGCAGCCGTAGCAACGGCGACTTATCCGTTTAATCATTCTTCAGCAAGTAATCGCGGATTCTTCGACCAAGCGTATGCCAGAATGTAACTAATGAGAAGAAAGTTGTGATCTACAGGGTAAAGAAAAATTTCGTCCAGCGTATATTTCCGGCAGTAAATGGACGTTAAAGATAGACAATGTGGCAACACTGTAATCACATGTACAGAAACTACCTCTGTCAGCACACGGCAAAAGTGTTGTGCAGTTGTTTCAGTAGAAATGCGTTTTGTGTTAGCATGCAGAAGGGAAGATGGTTCGATACTGCGTCTAAGTCTACTTGTTTTTGTTTGCCAAATATATTTATTTATTTATTGATTTATTTAACCTGGCAAGATTAGGGCCATCAGGCCCTCTCTTACATCTAACCAGGCATTCTACTTATTTTACATTCATACGTTTTAGTAGGCATGTTAAACTACATTTAGTACAAAAAGTGAAATAAACAATTAGAAAGGTACATCTGGAAAAATACATACATATAGAGTTTATATTCGTAGATCATAAGTACTGTTATAATTAGACATTATTGAAGAGACAAATTTTAGATAGGAGTGCTGGCAGCAGGGAGTATGAAGCAGACTTATGGTGAAGGGAGGAGAAGAATAGACATGATGAAACATAATTAGGGAAATATAAAGGAAAAGAAGATTGCCTGGCTAATAGAGATAGATGAAGAGGAAGGCATCTCAGGAGCAAGATAGGAGACGCTAGCTTTGCTATTTGACAGATGAGAGGATTGGCATGGTACATTAATTTTGCGGAGAACTTCATGAGAATGATAGTAGGAAATGCTTCAACTTCTTCTTAAAAGCAGCAGGAGATTGAATTTTGCGCAAGGTAAGGGGCAGTTTGTTCCAGAGGCGGACAGCGGCAGCTGAGAAGGAGTTTGCAAAAGTTTTTGTTTTGTGAGTGGGCACAGTTAGGATACCAAATAAGAGTGACCTCGTGTTTCGATTATGATGGCATGACAGGTTTTTAATCTCTGAAGCAAGGTACTGGGGTGCTTGCGCGACGAGGAGTCTGTGAAGTAGACATAGAGTGTGGTAGTCACACAATTTGTCCGGCCGCAGCCACCCTAGCTCGGAGTATGAAGCACTAACATGATCATATCGGCGAATGTTGCAGGTGTAACGCACACAGGCACTCATGGTTAGTTCTAGCCGTCTTTTGTTTTCACTACTCGTGCCTTGTTGAATCACATCACAATAGTGGAGGTTCGGTAGAACGAGTGCTTGCACGAGCTGGCGTTTCAAGTCCTGTGGAAATATGTTCCGAAACTTTTTGAGAGCATACAGCAAGCAGACGTCTTTCGGCACACTGCGACTGTATTCTCCGCCCAGTTGAGATGCTGATCCAAAGTTACACCCAAGTTATTCACTGTTTTCTGATATGGTATTGGAGTACCGTCGAGCAGAATAGGAGGTAGCCGTTCGCGGAAATCTGAACTTATTAATTTCTGATGGGCTATTAAGATTACTTGCGTTTTTTTTGCATTTAGTTTAAGCCCCAGGCTTTTCGCCCATGTCACTACTGAAGACAGATCATCATTCATCTGAGCGATTGCAGTGTTTACATCTTCAGGTCTGACGCTTAGGTAGAGCTGGAGGTCGTCGGCATAGAGATGATATTTACAGGAGGACAGAACCGACGAAATATCGTTGACATATAAAGAAAACAAAAGTGGTCCTAAGACTGATCCTTGTGGCACTCCCGAGGAAACATGTTTCCAGGAAGATTTTTCATTTACGCAGACAACACATTGCTGTCTGTCTTTTAAGTAGCTTTCAAACCATCTCATTGCACTATCAGAGAAATTAAGCTGTTGCATTTTTCTGAGCAATATGTCAAAGTAAACAGAGTCAAAAGCTTTGCTGAAGTCCAGTAGCGTCAATATTGTTGCCTTTCGATTGTCGATGGCACATTTCAGGTCATCAGTTACTTTAATTAGACCAGTGTTTATGCTGTGATGTTTACAGAAACCGGATTGAAATTTGTCATATAGGCTGAATTCATGCAAGTGTTCAGTGATTTGGTCATGAACAATATATGCTAATTGGTCGGTAATCACTAGGCAGTTGCGGGTTTTCGATCTTAGGGTTGGGTCGAATTATGCTTCTTTTCCATGCAGTGGGGTATATTCCGTTCACGAGGGAAAAATTAAATATGTCAGTTAAGACAGGTACTAAGATATCGGTAACATTCTTAATCATGGTTATACCGATACTGTCGTTGCCTATTGCATCAGAAGAGATTCTCATTATTGCTTTTCTTGCCGTATTTGTTGTTACATGTTTTAGATGGAAGCTAATATAGTCTGCGTGGTAAACTACATGGCGCCTTAATCGTCATAAAGCGAGTACAGTGGGCCTTCTACAAAACATTTGCGCTTACGTATTACGAACACGGAAACGGAAGTACAATCGTTTCCATTGGTCTCCTTTAAAGAAGCCTTTTGCGCTGCGCGGGCGCTAATTGTTTCGCACCACGGCATCTTATGGTTTCCAAACCTGTTTTCTGTGTATCCACTCCCATTAGTCCAATCGATTAGTACCAGCCATTATTCTTGACACGTTTATGTACATTATACACTGAAGCGCCAAACAACTGGTCTAGGCATGCGAATTCTGATACAGAGATATGTAAATAAGCAGAATACGGCGCTGCGGTCGGCAACGCCCATATAAGACAAGTACTTGGCGCAGTTGTTAGATCAGTTACTGCTGCTACAATGGCAGGTTATCAAGATTTAAGTGAGTTTGAATGTGGTGTTACGGTCGGTACACGAGCGATGGGATACAGCATATCCGAGGTAGCGATGAAGTGGGGATTTTCCCGTACAACCGTATCACGAGTTTACCGTGAACATCAGGAATCCGGAAAACATCAAATCTTCGACATCGCTGAGGCCGGAAAAAGATCCTACAAGAACGCGACCAACGACGGCTGAAGAGAAACTTTCAGCGTGACAGAAGTGCAACCCTTCCGCAAATTGCTGCAGATTTCAGTGCTGGGCAATCAACAAGTGTCAGCGTGCGAACCATTCAACGAAACATCATCGATATGGGCTTTCGGAGCCAAAAGCCCACTCGTGTATTTTTGATGACTGCATGACACAAAGCTTTACGCCTCGCCTAGGCCCGTCAACACCAACGTTGGACTGTTGATGGCTGGGAACATGTTGCCTGGTCGGACGAGTCTCGTTTCAAATTGTCTCGAGCGGATGGACGTGTACGGGTATGGAGACAAACTCATGAATCCATGTACTGTTCGAGTTGGTGGAGGCTCTGTTATGGTGTGGGGCGTACGCAGCTGGAGTGATATGGGACCCCTGATACGTCTAGATACCAGTGTGACATGTGACACGTACGTAAGCATCCTGTTTGATCACATGCATCCTTTCATGTCTCTTGTGCATTCCGACGGACTGCAGTAATTCCAGGAGGGCACTGTAAAACCCCACACGTCCAGAATGCCTACAGAATGGCTCCAGGATCACTCTACTGAGTTTAAACACTTCTGCTGGCCACCAAACTCCCCAGACATGAGCATTATTGAGTATATCTGGGATGCCTTGCAACGTGCTCTCCACCCCTTCATACTCTTACTGATTTATGGGCAGCCCTGCATGATTCATGACGTCAGTTTCCTCCAGCACTACTTCAGATATTAGTGGACTCCATCCCACGTCGTGTTGCGGCACTTATGCTCGCTCGCAGGGACCCTACACGATATTAGGCAGGTGTACCAGTTTCTTTGACTCTTCAGTGTATTTCGTTGGGGCCTTATGTCACCAGTAGGGGTAGCAACATGCTTTGGAAATAATTTCCAAACTCGATTACCGTTTGTAAGTGTTATCACCGTGGAACCACTAATTATGCGTTTCAACATTGAGTCTAATAAGTGCATACTGTTTCGTATCTCCATGCGTTACTATTATTATTATTACTATTGTCGACGGAAATGTGGAGGCGTCACGTCCATTACGTTAGTGAAACAGTGTAATTAGAAACCGAACATTTCACAATTAGCGATGTCGAGATGAACCATGCAGAACAAAAGTTGTCAGACAGGTGATGCACGGTAGGCGGAAAATCCTGCTGTGACTAATGTGTTTATCCTCGAAGCGCTGTTCATCAGACAGGGACTAGCTGCTTGTGGTGTAACGCTCCCTTTCGTAAATATTGAAAGTTGACACTGTTTGGACTATACAAAAATAATTGATAATGTATGCCAAATCTAGTTTACTGACTACATTTATTTTCCCAAAAACAAAGATAGACATAATTTATGCTAAACACGTAATGACAAAATATCGTAAACAACTAACAGGTGGTTTAAGACCTCAATGGACAAGGATACTGGGTGGCAAAAGTGAGTCAACTACTTTGGCTCTAAAAATGAATCTGAATCTGAACTGATCTGACCCTGAGCAGACTTTCACTGTTCAAATCTACAGAAGTTGATATTGGAGCAACTGAGAGCAAGTGGCGATTGAGATGTGTACGCCTGACATAGCTGGAGCAGCAGTACATTAGCCTGTTTGCTCCGTGCGGCGATGTAGCTTGCAACTGGCGAGATGTGTGCTGCAGAGGCGAGGTGTAAGGCGGCACCTGTGAATCGATCGCGGCCACGAAAGCAATGCAAAAATCTCACGGTCTAGCGATCACGCAGACAGGTCGCAATTTACTCCCTACCCTGAAATCATGGTAGATTTCAGTGTGTGACACATCCGTTCGCTGGTCACACCTAGGACCAATTTGGCTCACTTATACGACATAGCGCACAAGGATACCAATGGTCAAAACTGGTGAACCAAAAATGAATAAGTGTGCCCTCGACAAATGAATAGTCCGAGATGTTTTGAAGTCACACTGACGGTACAGTAAGAACTTCACCACAGGCTCTCCGGTCTAACTACTTGCAAGTGATGTCGGTCTCAGGACAGGTCCCAAGCGCCAACCACACATGCCACAGCTTCGAGCAGAAGTTGCTTCCAGACCCAAGTCAAGAACCCTAGTGCCTTGCATCTCTACAGATAAAACAATTCCGCAAAGTGCACAAACGACACTGCCTTCATCCCGTCTTGAGCCAATCACAGAGCTTTAGAGGCGATGATAAATCTTCTCTCCTACACGACAGCACAAACTCATGTCAAACCAGGGCAAGAGTTAAGAAAGCTGCGCCTCTGGAAAAAAAGGAAACCATCAATTACTGGCTTTAAGTTTTTGCGGAGGGAGAAGATGTTTTTCTCCGGAGTCGCATCGCTTCCCGAGGCAACCAGTGAACAGATACAATGTTAAAGATCTTTATCTATATTGCCTGTGTCTTGGAGCATGTTAGTACTAGCTATGAGGTGTCATAAAGACTCTATCTCTAAACTTTTCTCAGACGCCAGAGTTTGTTATATGACCAAGACGGCCGATGGGAGTGGGTTACAGTCCTGTTTG
Organism: Schistocerca serialis cubense; assembly: GCF_023864345.2. NCBI lineage: Eukaryota > Metazoa > Arthropoda > Insecta > Orthoptera > Acrididae > Schistocerca > Schistocerca serialis. The sequence continues at coordinate 296,840,667 of NC_064644.1, read as the reverse complement.
CAGTATGGTTCAAATGGCTCTGAGCACTATGGGACTTAACAGCTGCGGTCATCAGTCCCCTAGAACTTAGAACTACTTAAACCTAACTAACCTAAGGACATCACACACATCCATGCCCGAGGCAGGATTCGAACCTGCGACTGTAGCAGTCGCGCGGTTCCGGACTGCGCGCCTAGAACCGCGAGACCACCGCGGCCGATTTGCAGTATCGGCGAAAACAAAAACTTGTGAATTTTTATTAGACATGGCGCTGCACACAATGCCCGGTTTATGACTCCACTGTGTAGACGCATCCCTTCAGTCCATTGCCCCCAGCCCAGCCTTTGGCTGGCGCCAATGCAGGTATAGCGACATCGGCATTGTCCTGTGGAGACCTGTCTCGATAAAGGGGTGCTCTTTCTGCCCTGTATGGAGGTGGACCTGTCCGGCAACATTTACTGAGGGATGAACTCGCCGCCAATTGCTTTCAGCATCCAACATGCCGTTTCTATGAACTAAGATCCATAAAACTTTCTCATGCTTTTAGCGCCCTACCAGGCTCCATGAATGTCTGCTCAGGCCATTAACTTTCTAGAGTCCTGCACAAGGAGAGTAAAGTTTCAGTACTTTGCCGTATACAAGAAATAGGTGAGAGAGTAACTTGTTCTCTCTCAACATATCGTATTTTCTGCTTGTATTATTCTAAAGCAGTGCAGATGACATATGTCGTATGCAAACGATGACTATTTGGATGTGCTTCAAGTCCTTGAAGCATATGATGAACGGGCTGGTGTTGGCACTCGCGAACATGCTGCTAGATATCTTGATCGACGTCGTCCAGATAAAACTGTGTTTCTTCATCTGCAGCTATGCTTCGGGAGACATCTTCCCTCCTTTCACCATCGTGTGACATAGGTCATCCATGGACTCACCATACTCCAGCTACTGAGGAAGCTATTCTGGATGTCATACCGCAGGAACCTCAGTGAAGTACATGTAGCGTAGCAAGGTGGCTGCATGTCTTGCAACGCACGGTAATCGGAGTGCTGCACGAGCATGGGCTGAATCCCTAAAAATGGGTCAAATGGCTCTGAGCACTATGGGACTTATCTTAGGTCATCAGTCCCCTAGAACATAGAACTACTTAAACCTAACTAACCTAAGGACATCACACACATCCATGCCCGAGGCAGGATTCGAACCTGCGACCGTAGCAGTCCCGCGGTTCCGGACTGAAGCGCCTAGAACCGCACGGCCACAGGGCCGGCGCTGCATCCCTATCATTATTCTTTAACATAAAACCTGCATCAACTTCAGGAAGACAACGACGACTTCATAAACACTGTAATATGGTCAGATGAAGCAGCACTCACTCGTGTGGGTGTCTTCAGTATGCAACAGTGCCCACCATTGGTGCGACGTTCACATTCACGTCACCCGCGACCGTGGATGCCAAGTTCGCTTTGGCATCAGTGTCTGGGCCGGAGTGTTGGGAGACAGGAGTTTGGGTCCCTACTTGCTGCCTGAACGGTTGACTGCACGATGGTATCATGCATTCCTCTCAAACTATTTGCTTGACGCGCTAGAAGCTGTTCCACCTCGCACTGGGCAGAGTTTATGGTTCCAGCATGATGGTGTGCCTCCACACTTTGGAATTAATGTGCGTCGTATTTAGACAGAACATTTCCAGGGAAATGGTTCGGATGGGGAGGTCCATTTGTATGGCCTTCGCATTCACCTACCCAAATCCCCTGGATATCTTCCTGTGTGAGCGCGTGAAGAGCACGTGTATTCTACTCCACCGAAACACGTGGAAGAGCAGATAGCGCGCGTTCTGCTGCTCTTGTATCTGCGGATGCAAAATTGTTGCGTAGAGTCCAGAGCTGTACGATTCAGCGGCCGTGCAGGAGGGCCGCTTTGAACATCCGCTCTGAGGACAATGTACGCTTTTGTAGACGTCATGCGATCATTTATATGGATATTATTGTCACTGGTCGCTAATGTGCTAGATCTGAGAGGATGTACTGCGTGTAGTAAAAATCACTAGTAGATGTTGAGTTATTCAACTGTGCTGTCATCTTTAGCATCTCGAAACTGATATTGCTTTTGTCGTTATTTTGTTCTATCACAGGCTATTTGTTTCAGCTCTCTATATCTGACTTGTCTGATCACATTTTCGTTATGTTCACCGTTACGAAATACTGTACTATATAAATGTCAGATACGTGTGACTTAAGAAACGATATACAGGGTGAGTCACCTAACGTTATCGCTGGATATATTTCGTAAACCACATCAAATACTGACGAACTGATTCCACAGACCGAACGTCAGGAGGGGGGCTAGTGTAATTGTTTAATACAAACCATACAAAAATGCACGGAAGTATGTTTTTTAATACAAACCTACGTTTTTTTAAATGGAACCACGTTAGTTTTGTTAGCACATCTGAACATATAAACAAATACGTAATCAGTGCCGTTTGTTGCATTGTAAAATGTTAATTACATCCGGAGATATTGTAAACTAAAGATGACGCTTGAAACCTCCGACGTTCAGTTGCGTGTTGTAACAAACACGGGCCACGGTCGGCGAGCAGCATCTGCAGGGACAGCCCGTTCTCCTGATCTTACACCTCTGGACTTCTTTCTGTGGGATACGTTAAAGGAGAATGTGTACCATGATGTGCCTACAACGCCAGAGGATATGAAACAACGTATTGTGGCAGCCTGCGGCGACATTACACCAGATGCACTGAGGCGTGTACAACATTCATTACGCCAGAGATTGCAATTGTGTGCAGCAAATGATGGCCACCACATTGAACATCTATTGGCCTGACATGTCGGGACACACTCTATTCCACTTCGTAATTGAAAACGGAAAATACGTGTGTACGTGTACCTCACCCCTCATGGTAATGTACACGTGCGTCAATGAAAAAGACCAATGAAAAGGTGTTAGCATGTGGACATAATGTGCTGTTCCAGTCTCTTCTGTACCTAAGGTCCATCACCGTTCCCTTTGGATCCCTACGTAATTCGGTGCCCTCCGATACACACGATCGAACAGCGGAGGAGTGGTACTCAAGCGTCAACTTTAGGTTACAATATCTCCGGATGTAATTAACATTTTACAATGCAACGAACGGCACTGATTACGTATTTGTTTATATGTTCAGATGTGCTAACAAAACTAACGGGGTTCCATTTAAAAAAACGTAGGTTTGTGTTAAAAAACATACTTCCGTGCATTTTTTTATGGTTTTTATTAACCAATTACACTAGCCCCTCTCCTCACGTTCGGTCTGTGGAATCGATTCGTCAGTATTTGATGTGGTTTACGAAATATATACAGCGGTAATGTTAGGTGACTCACCCTGTATACTAAAGTATTATAAGGGAGAATGAAACAGGAAAAAAAAAAAGACGCCTCCACCCAGACTCGGAACTTTCGACCTCCTGCATGCTAATCCAAATCTATCCATTGCACCAACTCCGCAACACTCAGATGTTCCCCTGACAGAGGTAGTTACCGACATGTGAATACAGTGTTGCCAGATAGCCGACCTTTAACGCCCTTTTATGGCCGGAAATACATGCAGGAACGAAATTTTGTGACAGACATTTTTACATTGCTGGTATGTGAGGAATCGTGCTGCGAAGTCCGAGTGCGCGAATTTTTCTTCATCCTATCAGTCGCCATGCCCCAAAGCAAACTGCATGAGGCAGCCAACTCCACATTTTCATAGCGACAACACGCCTTTTTGAGCACACTATCCGCTTCTTAGGCTTCTTTATACACTGAAGCGCCAAAGAAACTGGTATAGGCATGCGTATTCAAATAAAGACATTTGTAAAGAGGCAGAATGGTGCGCTGCGGTCGGCAACGCTTATATAAGACAGTTGTTAGTTCGGTGAAAAGACATGAAACGTCGTGTGGCTACTGCCTCCCGTTGGGTAGACGGATCGCCTGGTGTAAGTCTTTTTAGTTGACGCCGCCTCGACGACGTGCGCGTCGAGTTAGATCGGTTACTGCTGCTACAGTAGCAGGTTGTCAAGAATTAAGTGAGTTTGAACGTGGTGTTATACTCGGCGCACGAGCTATGGGACACATCATCTCTGACGTAGCGATGAAGTGGGCATTTCACGAGTATACCGCGAATACCAGGAATCTGGTAAAACGTTAAATCTCCCACGTCCATGCGGCCGGCAAAAGAAGACCCTGCAAGAAAGATACCAACGACGACAGAAGAGAATCATTCAATGTGACAGAAGTGCAACCCTTCCGCAAACTGCAGCAGATTTCAGTCCTGGGCCATCAACAAGTGTCAGACTGCGAACCATTCAACGAAGCATCATCGATACGGCCTTTCGGAGGCGTAGGTCCACACGTGTAACCCGACGACTGCACGACACAAAGCTTTGCGCCTCGCCTGGGCCCGTCAACACCGACGTTGGACTGTTGACAAGTGGAAACATGTTGCCTGGTCTCATTTCAAATTGTATCGAGCTATTGGACGCCTACGGGTATGGAAACAACGTTATGAATTCATGGACCCTGCATGTCAGCAGGGTACTGTTCAAGCTGGTGGAGGCTCTGTAATGGTATGGGGCGTGTGCAGTTGGAATGATATGGGACCCCTGATACGTCTAGGCACGACACTGACAGGTGACACGTACTTAAGCATCCTGTCTGATCATCTGCATCCATTCATGTCCATTGTACATTCCGATGGACTTAGGCAATTTTAGTGGGACAGTGCGACACCCCAAACGTCACCAAATTGCTAAAGAGTGGCTCCAGGAACACTCTCCTGAGTTTAAACACTTCCGCTGGCCCCCAAACTCCCCAGACATGAACATTATTGAGCCTATCTGGGATGCCTTGCACCTTGCTGTTCAGAAAATATCTCCACCCCTCTCGTACTCTCACAGATTAATGGACAGCCCTGCAGGGTTCATGCTGTCTGCTCCCTCCAGCACTACTTCAGACATTAATTAGTCGAGTCCATGCCATGACGCTTTGTGGCACTTCTGCTTGCTTTCGAGCGTCCTACACAGTATTAGGCAGGTGTACCAGTTTCTTCGGCTCTTCAGTGTATATATTTCGTCCATCGAACTGAGTGCCACTTTGGCTGCCATGCTACTTGTTGGGAGGATATCACATAATTCTTCTACATATAGACACCACTTTTTCCCCACAAAACTGCACACGAAAAGTATAAACACTTTTCAAGTTCACTGTAATACTCAGGCGACAATACAGAAGCAGAAAAAATAATAAAACAGTGCAATTACAATATTAAAACTCACCGCTGTCGTATCTTCACACACTCATTTCTCCAAATAATTCCGTCAGCACTAAAAAAACGTCACTCACGCAGCCTAATCAACATATACATTTTCAACTTGCACACACAAAATGTACCGACTGGTACTCTTTAATCATTATTGCACAAGTACAATGAACCACTGACCACAACGGGTCAGTGGGGTTTTAACGCAAATACTCAAAAATCTGCCCACTCCACTGCAAAATAACTTAGCATTCTAGACAGGAAATTAAGATCCATTATATTGCTGATAACAATATTCTCCTTAAAAATTAACATTTCCCAAACTTTACCTGTAAATGACGCTAACAATTAGCACAACTGAATGTGAATTGTGAATCAGGATCAAATAAAAAAATCGTTCCCATGTTTTATTTGAAACAGTTAATGTCTACGAAATATTTACTAAGTTTTTAAAGTGAATCTAAAGTCCTCTGTAGTTTCTCACAAATGAAATCGACCTTCCTTCTAATATATGACAAGAAGAGCCAGTTCATTTTGAGGATGACAGTACTACTGCTATAAATCCAAACACACGTAAATTACTCACAGCTTGAACTTCAAAATAAAATTTAAGTCGACGATGTAACCTACAGTAACGAGTATCAACACGCGAAATAAAAACTTATGTCTGTAGCCAGCTGTATCTCTGTCATCAATAAAAACTGGATACATGTTATGTGGAATGTTTCATTCAAATTTGGCAATGCCTCCTAAAAGTTTACTGTTCGTCCTGGGAATACTTTGTGTGGCGCCACTTTTGTGTTAAAGACTATTAATAGACACATTCAAGAGGTCGTTTCTTGATGAAATAATAGTAATTGAATAAAATATTCGCTAAATACCATGTTTTGTTCAGTAAGGGGACATGGTGACAAAGGTGTTATAATTGCAGAGCTTGTTGCAGATATAAGCACATGACGCAAAAATTCGCCGCTGACTCTAACGCGAAAAGATGATACTGTTTGGCGTTTGGCAACGTGTTTGAGAATCGCTCACTGGAATCTGCCACACCCTACAAGGGTACAGCGGTTTCTTTCCAGAGCGAGTTGGCACGACTACATAATCTAGTCATTGGGAAGGCACTTTCTGTACTCAGATTTATTGGAAGAATCCTGACGAAGTGTAATTCATGGTTGAAGAGTGTCTACAAGACAAGTATTGAACAAGATCTGTGATACTTTCTGTCAGTCTGTGGTGCTTTTCAAATATGATTAAGGGAAGAGACAGGATAGATTTAAAGAATAACTGGACCAGGGTTTTTTTAATCAGAGATGTCAACAAACTGAAATGTAAGACTTTACAAGAGGGACCCTCTTTATACATCATAGAAAGCCGTATGTCTGTTGCTGAAAACAATGCTCACAACAGGAATGTAGTAGGTAGTCGGGTATGCATTGTGGTGTAGTCTAGAACAGAATAGCAAGTGCCATTCTAGCCCCCCCCCCCCTCCCAATTTTAATGCAGTTAGGTCAACACTGTGGTACATACTTGTTTACGGAAACAGATTTCTGTTAGCTGTTAGGCTGAAGACGATGGTCTGTAATTTCCTTAATCCTCCTAAATTGGTGTTGGTTGGAACAGCCGGTGGTTTCCAATCAGTTGCTAAAAAAGTTCTTCAAGTACTGCCAGAAGCTAGCGCCTTAAGCCGCTTTCACATGGACCGCGCATTCGAACGTCGACGTTGAGCGTGCAGACCTTCTGACGTCATAGCGTGGGAAAAGCATGCTGGGGAGTCTTTTCGAACGTGTGGAGCAGCCATGACAGATATTCTGAAGTCGCGTCTGAACGTAGTCCAGTGAGATGGAAGAATGCCACCTACGTCACATGCATGCCACCTCTTTCCAATACATAGTCCGGGGACGCCATATTGGCTCCCAGCTGAATCCCATATTTGATGCGATTTTTATTATAGCTTACGTCCTATGAATATATGCCGTTTCAAAGCACCAGCAACTTGATCTCTCAAAAACCCATCGTTTATTCGAATGTTTTGTTGTTATAAAATAACAATAATTGGAGGTCAAATAATTTTCAAACTGTACGAGGTGCATTCAAGTTCTAAGGCCTCCGATTTTTTTTCTCCGGACTGGAAAGAGATAGAAACATGCGCATCGTTTTAAAATGAGGCCGCGTTCGTTGTCAATACGTCCCAGAGATGGCATCACCGTACGGCAGATGGAATTTTACCGCCAGCGGCGAGAATGAGAACTGTTTTAAATGCTTAAAATGGCGACGTTTTCCTTACTTGAACAGCGTGAAATCATTCGTTTTCCGAATTTGCGTGATGTGAAACCAATTGAAATTCATCGACAGTTGAAGGAGACATGTGGTGATGGAGTCATTGATGTGTCAAAAGTGTGTTCGTGGGTGCGACAGTTTAATGAAGGCAGAACATCGTGTGACAACAAACCGAAACAACCTCAGGCTCGCACAAGCCGGTCTGACGTCATGATCGAGAAAGTGGAGAGAATTGTTTTGGGGGATCGCCGAATGACTGTTGAACAGATCGCCCCCAGAGTTGGCATTTCTGTGGGTTATGTGCACACAATCCTGCATGACGACCTGAAAATGCGAAAAGTGTCGTCCAGGTGGGTGCCACGAATGCTGACGGACGACCACATGGCTGCCCGTGTGGCATGTTGCCAAGCAATGTTGACACGCAACGACAGCATGAATGGGATTTTCTTTTCGTCGGTTGTGACAATGGATGAGACGTGGATGCCATTTTTAAATCCAGAAACAAAGCACCAGTCAGCTCAATGGAAGCACACAGATTCACCACCACCAAAAAAATTTCGGGTAACCGCCAGTGCTGAAAAAATAATGGTGTCCATGTTCTGGGACAGCGAGGGTGTAATCCTTACCCATTGCATTCCAAAGGGCACTACGGTAACAGGTGCATCCTACGAAAATGTTTTGAAGAACAAATTCCTTCCTGCACTGCAACAAAAATGTCCGGGAAGGGCTGCGCGCGTGCTGTTTCACCAAGACAACGCACCCGCACATCGAGCTAACGTTACACAACAGTTTCTTCGTGATAACAACTTTGAAGTGATTCCTCATACTCCCTGCTCACCTGACCTGGCTCCTAGTGACTTTTGGCTTTTTCCAACAATGAAAGACACTCTCTGTGGCCGCACATTCACCAGCCGTGCTGCTATTGCCTCAGCGATTTTCCAGTGGTCAAAACAGACTCCTAAAGAAGCCTTCGCCGCTGCCATGGAATCATGGCGTCAGCGTTGTGAAAAATGTGTACGTCTGCAGGGCGATTACGTCGAGAAGTAACGCCAGTTTCATCGATTTCGGGTGAGTAGTTAATTAGAAAAAAAATCGGAGGCCTTAGAACTTGAATGCACCTCGTAATATGCGTGTTACGAAAGCATGCCGTTTCAGTATAAAGGCGCACTGAAGATCCATCAAAAACGCGTTTTTCTTGTCACGATTTGTTATGATTAAATAGTTAATAACATATCTGCGATTAAAGCCTTCAGAATATAGTGAAATGCAATACATGGAATTATATTGCGGACGTTCAGTGTAGCGTAATGAATAGAGACACAGAGTTACAAATAGAAATTTGATACGTTGCAAGTTCATGATCACTATCTCCAATTTTTTTACTCACCTTCGCGTTTTCTAATAGCTTCTGGGACTTCCTTATTAATTTAACATAAGTATATTCTATAATATTGAATGTTATGTAAATATAACCAAGTGTCCTCTCAGAAGTGTGTTCGATTGGCCTCATCTCAAAGAGAAATTGCACTACTTGCAGTAAGATATGTTGTGGCTTGGCAAGGCAGCCAAGCCACTATGAGGAAGCCGAAAGGCACGCATTTAAGCTCACGCAGGCTGGCGTGAGGTCTGTAACAGGTAAAGTAATTATACTAGCAAAAAAACGTACGTAGCTGCTGGAATACTTAACTTTAATCCATAATTGGTGAACATCGCACTTGACGGTACATGTTTTACAGCATCAATAGTAACTGGTAATGGCGCTTTGCTAGGTCGTAGCAAATGACATAGCTGAAGCCTATGCTAACTATCGTCTCGGCAAATGTGAGCGTAATTTGTCAGTGAACCATCGCTAGCAAAGTCGGCTGTACAACTGGGGCGAGTGCTAGGAAGTCTCTCTAGACCTGTCGTGTGGCGGCGCTCGGTCTGCAATCACTGATAGTGGCGACACGCGGGTCCGACGTATACTAACGGACCGCGGCCGATTTAAAGGCTACCACCTAGCAAGTGTGGTGTCTGGCGGTGACACCACAAGATACATCGCACTTTCTTGTTTAGTCTTGCATCCTGCTATAATTTGTGGTTATTGTTGTACCTCTCAGAACGAACGTAAAATATGTTTGTCTTCTGCATTATAGTAATTACTAAAAGTTGAATTCCATATGACTTAGAAGATGCTTATCGCCATATGTGCAGTTTAAAATATGTATGTTTCCTGTAAGAATACCAGATGGTCCTAATCTTGCCAGCTTACGTAAATCAATAAATAAACAAAGTGAAACATAAATTATTAATTTTTGTACAGTGCATGCAACTGCAAAATGCGTTTTTTCGTCAGAACATGTGTTTAATTTTTTTTCGTTTCAAGGCGGGGGGGGGGGGGGGGGGGTGAGGTGGAGGGGGGGGGCCTTGAGATTTGATATCTGTATGTACGTTTCACAATAATTCTTACCCTTGGCACTACTGTAAAGAAAGTAGTGGGCAAGATAATCTGTGTAAAAACTATAATTCATGTGACTTTTGCAATGAGGCAACACATTCCTTTGCAAGCAAGAAACAGAAGAAATAGTGCCTCATTTGGCAAGTTTTATATAACATGAGACATGAGTGGTGACAAAAAGCACATTTTAATAGTTCTATGAATAAACGAGTCATATTAATCGCGTGCAATGCACTGCCCTTTTAGGTATACACTATCTTAAAGCAAACAATGAAACGTCATCTAGCAAGGCTGACAGTGAAATCTAGTAGAAGGCGATACTTTTTAGGTGGCCAGTACCACTGAATATCAGCTACCGCGGGGAAGAAAGGACGGAGGGCGTGAACCTTTTCCCCCACACACAGCCTCACCTTTTGCAGGCATTTTTCTGAGCTGCCTACCGCACACTATAGTTTAGTACGGAGCTGGTAGTGGAGTGAAGCGCAGTTGCTGGTATGTGCTGACGATGTTGGCAGAGGACGATAACGGTGCGTAACCTGTTAAGCTTGCTTGACTGCGTGAGCAGCAAGTCGCGCAAGCCGGCCGATATCCAATCTTTCTCAAACGATTTTAAAGAAACTATTGAGTAAAAAACTCTGATTCTTGCACATCTTATAGCTTAGCTCGTAATCTCCATGATGAATTGCCTATCATATCGTTAATGGTCATAGTTACTGTGATATTTCGATATTAGGTAAACTACTGCAAGAAATTGTTAAAGTCTGTAGCTAAAAATGAGTGTCGTTATGAGTTTCCGTCGGGTGCGTATTAAGCCATATGTAGCTGTATATGGTTGGCTATGAGCACTATGGGACTTAACATCTGAGGTTATGAGTCCCCTAGAACTTAGAACTACTTAAACCTAACCAACCTAAGGACATCACACACATCCATGCCCGAGGAAAGATTCGAACCTGCGAACGTTACGGTCTCGCGGTTCCAGACTGGAGCGCCTAGAACCGCTCGGCCACACCTAGCTGTATATGAAATGCAGATAACATATTGAGTTATTCCTTGAACTTGAAAGGATGTCGCTGTCTGTCTCCAGTCTCGAGAAAGTGGAATGTATGTGAAGTGTTCCGTCACGAACTCATGCACCAGTGAAACTGCCAGAATGAAGAATTCGCAACTCCCTCGTATCTCTCAAACGGCTGGAGATATCGAAATAAGACTCTGGAAAATGAAAGCACAGAGAGAGGAGAGTATTTTGTCTCATGATTAATATGTGAAACTTTCGTATCTATCGTGATATTGAAACATTTTCAGTGGAATAATGTAATTACTGAGGACCATCGACAGCTGGTGAAACGAGAACTGCTGTGGATTTTTGCAACAATATAAGTGATGATTACAGGTTTATTTTTAGACTGTGAATGGGCTTCTTCATAACTATTGATCTGCCTTGTCTTCAGTTGTTAAATTTTTTAGTATTCCATCAGAATTTGAACTCCATTAGAATGTTAGTGAAATGAATATTTCTAAACTTTGTTGTGTTTTAGCAAAAGAAGCAGATTTTAACATGGCAGCAAGAGATGCTAAATATTCCTGAAAACTGATCACATTTCTTCATGAATCCATGTCTCCTCAGCTACCTTCTTGGTATGACTGACAACTCGAGACTAGTCCTGTGGTGTAACATCTGCAATGGCCTCTTCTGTCAGCATTTCAACATCGATGAGCATGCCATTTATCATTAGCCATTTCGTCAACCTGGTAGCGTGAGGTTTTTGGGTTGTAAAGCACTACAGGTTGCATTAATTTTTCCTTGTACATAATAGGTTCTAATTTATCCCATGGAACGTAACTGTGTACCCAGAGCAAAACATCGGCTTTTTTACGTTGCACTGTTGGAGCTTTATCCATCACAAGAGAGTGATATCGCTTATCATCCAGTACCATTGACGAATTCGGAGGAATATTTTGCAACAGAAAATTGTCTTCACAGCGTGTGAAAGCGTTCTTGGATGACACTTATATAGTGAACCTCTTATTCAGACGTGCGATATTGTTATTATTAATGCAATGCCAACACAAAACGCTTGTTCACAATACCTGATGACTGCAAAACCCTTGTACGTAGCGTGTATAAAAGATCGCTACGTGTAAGGTGCGTGAAGCGCACTTGGAATGTATCCTGATGGCTAAAAGAGCCACGCGCACTTTGAATAAGAAAATGCTATCTGACATTGAAATCAACGTAAAAGATTCGGTCGCCACCAACTCTAGCCACGTCGACAAACAAGAAGTTGGGCTGAGTCGGTAAGTTAATTAATTTGTTCATAAAAAACTCATAAAAGAACATTCATTGCAAAGTCACTCATAAAGAATGCGATGTAATTATTATTATGACTCAGGCATTGTTCCCGTGGATCAAATATTAAAATAAAGTAAAAAGTGCGTGGACACTGTGCATAAAAGCAGCTTGCAGCAACACTCCTGAAAGCAAGATCTAGTCCATAGCATTTGTTTTAAATAAAAAGGAAACACTCATCATAAGATCTGTGCTCATGGAAAGAAACGCCATGGATGGGCTAGCAAGGGAACTACGAGGTAAATTGCGTAGGTAGCAGAGACGTAACATCGATACACAGGATAAGATTGGCGGCAAAATTATTTATTCCTTAAAACGTTGAGGTAATGCATCTATACAACTGCTGTTGCCTGGTAATTATGGACAATTTCTTGTGAAACGGTACACGATTCACAACATACTCGTATGCCCACGTGGTTTGCGGAGACACAATTTCTACGTGCCGTGGCCAACAGTTTTAACAACAGTAAACCACGCAGTAGCAGACAATTAACATTTTTCAGAAAGCATATGTGAATATACAAAGAGTAATGGCAGTGGACCAACAAACTATAATAATAAACCACGTGGATGGCTTCCAACGGACATAAGGCAAATGAGACAAAGAAAATTCGGGAAGATTCAGAATTACTAAGGTTCAGGAAATATTAGTACGTATACAGACTCAGTTGCATGCAGACAAACATTCACAATGAACCGAGGGTGCAATTCTTACATATGCAACCCCTTTGTGCTACGTTCTTCTTACGGATATAAGTCTGCATTGGAAATCAAACTGAAAGTCTGCGAAAGCCTTGCATTGCTTGCTGCAACAAGGTTAAACAATATTTATAAGACGAGACACGAAACCAAAAGCTAGAAGCTCCCCTCTCGCTACGATACAACGCGCCACGCGGTTAAATCCACTCACCCTCCTTTGAAGCGAGCACGGCTGCAGACCCTCGGCGCGCTGGAAGCAGACTGACCGTCTCACACACTCCAACGTCTCCCACGCGACGCCGTGGCCAGGAAAACCCAGAGATGAGGCTTCTGCCACCAACCTAACATCGGCAAATTTCACACAAGGGAAACAAATCTCTTTGCCTACCTGAAAACTACAAGGGCTGGCCATTCTGTACGACTACCGCTGATTCTCTGCAGCACACCGAACCACTGTATAGCAAAATGAAACACGCCCACATTAATTCACTCACGCATTCCAGGCAGTTCTATATCATTGGAAAGCAAATAAAATGATAATGAAAGGGAATAAGCATGCTGTTGCCTCACGAGCATGTCTTAGCCTGCAGTGACGTCATAGCGATAAGCTTATCTGGGCGTGGCAGGAAGTAAGCCCGCTCAGAAGCGCAATGGCGTCACCGGAAACCGAGTTTTCCAGCGGATCGCGCTCTGTTAAAACTAGAGCGCGATCCGCCATTGTGCTGTGGCTGCCAGACGAAGCTCGTTCAAGGTCACCCGCCAATATGGCGGCGCACACAGCATTGCTAAGATATGCTCGTGAGGCAACAGCATGCTCATTCCCGTCGAGGCAGCTGCACGCAGCACACAGCAATGCCATACAGGAGGAGAAGAGTATATCGTCGTTCACGTATGACTGTTCACAAGACTGTTGATGGTTTCGGATTTACTCCAAATCCATTAGTTCAACAGGAACTTCTTACAGGACCAATATCGTTTGCTGTGTGCGCCACCATATTGGCGGGTGTCCTTGAACGAGCTTCGCCTGGCAGCCGCAGCGCCGCGGCGGATCGCGCTCTAGTTTTAACAGAGCGTGATCCGCTGGAAAACTCGGTTTCCGGTGACGCCATTGCGCTTCTGAGCGGGCTTACTTCCTGCCACGCCCAGATAAGCTTATCGCTATGACGTCACTGCAGGCTAAGATATGCTCGTGAGGCAACAGCATGCTCATTCCTGTCGAGGCAGCCGCACGCAGCACACAGCAATGCCATACAGGAGGAGAAGAGTATATCGTCGTTCACGTATCACTTTACAAAGGGAGCTGGAGAGTGCAGAGGCACCTAATGTGTGGACACCATGTGGTACTGTTGATCCAAAGCGTGGGAGGGCCACAGGGACGCTTTGCCAACCGAACCACTTGTGACGAGGTACAGAAAGCCAGCTAACTATTGGCGTTACCAGGGCAACACGTCACGTTCCCTCCGGTGAGCCAAAGGTCAAAAGTCGCTAGTAATTGTAAATGCACTGTAAGGCCTCAGTAGCTGAGGCGGTGTTTACATCTACTTCAGAGCAGTATTCTGCAGCCGGTGTGTCGCAGCACACTAGCGTACCGCCACGGAGTGAAGAGTAAGACACAAACCGTTCTACACTACTGTAAGAAATTAAGGGATTTCGATTTTAGGCCTACCGCACATTTTTATATTTTTAAAGAAATTAACTATAATTTAATTCCTTCGATTTTAATTAAGAAGGTGCTTTTTTATTCTTTAATTACTTAATACATACCGATAACAGTTATATTTTCAAATAAATGTAATCTATTTACTGGATATTGCTTCTATACTTTGTTTATCTCGATTTAATTGTATACTCACCTAGACGACTGCACCGTCTATTCTGCTAAGCTGAGAATAATTTTCTAACGCTGCATATCTTGTGTATGAACGGGTGTATGTGCTTTTCCCCAAAATCTGCAGATCAGCAAGAATGTCTGTCTCCTATTATTTTTATCGTCTTGTTTTGATATTTGTTCCAGTTTGTAGCCGCTTCTTAAACTGTATTGCTCTTTTCAGTTGCCTCCAAAGGATCCACACATTGTCAGACAGCAGTACAGTATTTCAGTCCAACAATATTGTTATTACTCGAGCCCGAACTTTGCCTTGTTTCAGTATTTCAGTTAAATTTTACCACAGCTGTGTTTTGCAGTAGTGTGAATACTGTGGTTGCTACAGCAATATTTTCTATTAGAGTGTTATCAAAACTAATTTTTTCGGTACGGATAAGTTCATTGCACAGAGTCGTCCATCCTCAAGTGCAAGTAGTGAAGCGTCGAGTCCGAAAAGAAGAAACAGAAAAAATAGTTCTAAGGCAATGAAGTGATAATTAGTTATCTTATAGGTTTTATTTGGTGTGGTGACTAAACAAGTCCAATCCTTGAGCGTGCTGTGTGTGGTGAAAAACTTTATAATGCTGATACGGTCTCCAGAAAATTGAAATGACATTTCTCAACGAAATGTTCCTCTCTGTTAACTAAAGATGTGTGCCATTTTCGTCGGGTGATGGAACAAGTTAAAAAACAAAAAGTGTAGTTCATGACTACGTAGGGTACGTGTTTCACAAGAAGTACAGAAAGCTATCTATAAAGTAGCCAAATTTACCTAAAGGCAAAAAAACCACAGCTAATAACAAAAACGTTGTTAATGCCCACGTATAGAGAAATGGTGAAAGTAGTCCTGGTTCAGAAGCTGTTACCTTGGTTCCCAAGCTGTTGCCGAAATTTGAAAAATTCTTCCGTCTGCTGATTCCAACAGCCACAGAATCAGTGACGTGTGCAGTGATATAGTGATATCGAAGATATTTTGATAGGAAAAATAAAAAAACAATCTTAAGCTGCCATTTCAGACCGACAAGTATCGCGATATTGGTTATCATGCACAACTTCTTTCCTTCGTAAGGTATGTAGATGGGGATATAATAGCAAATAATTTCCTTTTCTCTAAGAACTACCCGAACAAGCGACCAGTGAAGAAATAATTCGTGCGACTAATGTATTTCGTCCATAATAAAGTAAAAAAAGGTTCCAATGGCTCTGAGCACTATGGGACTTAACTGCTGAGGTCATCAGTCCCCTAGAACTTAGAACTACTTAAACCTAACTAACCTAAGGACATCACACACATCCATGCCCGAGGCAGGACTCGAACCTGCGACCGTAGCGGTCGCGCGGTTCCAGACTGTAGCGCCTAGAACCGCTCGGCCACTCCGGCCGGCCATAATAAAGTAGCTTTAGTGTTTGTACAGATGGATCAGCTTCTATAATAGACAAGTGAAAGGATTCGTGGGTAAAGTACGCGAAGTAAATCCTAGCTTTCGAACCGACCATTGTCTCAGTCAACGCGAAGCAATTGTTGCTAAGTCTTCCCATCTCCTCTGAAAATTATGATGCACAAACTGGTAAAGGCGACGACATTCATCAAATCATGGCCCCAATATGTGGCTTTGTGTGCCAAGAAATGGGACCACATCACACTACACTTCTGCTACATATAGGGGTACATTTTTAATGCAAATCTTTGAGCTTGGAGATGAGACACGTGCTTATTGAGTATTGAGGGTCACGAGTATGTGGATTTATTTGCAGATGATGATGAATAGGCATCTAAGCTGGCATATTCCTCTGATATTCTCGTACATTTAAATGAAGTAAACAGAACAGCGCAATGTAGAAACGAATATGTGGTGACTAGTATGGATGTCGAAAATATTGAGACTAGTATGGATATTTTCAAGGATTTATTAATAGGTTAAATTTATTGATACAGATAAATGAAAATGGATCCCGCAAGACGTTCCCAATAGTATGACCTCTTACTGACGATAATAAGATGTTCATCGACTTAATCAAAAACATTTAGCACTCTTGCAGCAGTATTTCAAAAAATATCTTGGGGAGGGTATTGAAGATTTTGACTGGGTTCGTGATCCATTCGAAACATCTGAATAATTTATATCTACGCTTACAACAGGAACTGGCAGATTTGAAAGCTAAGAGAACATCGGAATAAAACTTTTTTTGAAGTGCATTTGGATACACTTTTGTTCTCAGTAAACACTGAATACCCGTCCATCTCCGAAAAGGTAGTTAATATATTATTACTATTTTCAGCTACATTATTCTGTGTACTGGGTTTCTCAACGCTCACTGAAATTTTAAAAAGTCAAAGAGAGAGAACGATCACGTACGACTGTGGTATCACGAGAGAACCGAGGAGTCTCCAGCACTAGCCATAACTACTCCCGAACAGGCCATGAAGGCCCAACGATACCGACCGGCCGCCGTGTCACCCTCAGCCCATAGGCGTCACTGGATGCGGATATGGAGAGGCATGTGCTCAGCACACCGCTCTTCCGGCCGTATGTCAGTTTCCGAGATCGGAGCCACTACTTCCCAGTCAAGTAGCTCCTCAGTTTGCCTCACAAAGGCCGAGTACACCCCGCTTGCCAATAGCGCTCGGCAGACCGGATGGTCACCCATCCGGGAGCTAGCCCAGCCCGACAGCGCTGAACGTCGGTGATCTGACGGGAACCGGTGTCACCACTGCGGCAAGACCGTTGGTCGCAGCAGCCATAAGGGGCCAAAAATTTTGAAGATGCCTTTAACAGAAGCCGACACCGGTAAATAAACAAATATTATTGCGATCTCGACTGCTGACTTTAACCTAAAGAGAGAGAGAGACTGAAATTCATCGACCAAGAAAAGAGGCAAGCTTTGTCAACGATTCCGCCGTGAAAAAACTGTCTGCGTGCAGCTAAGCAGGCTCAAGTATCACATTGAATGTAAAGTAGTCACTTACTTTAAAATTCGTGTAAGAAACGAATATTTTTTTACAGTGAAATAAAGTTAATAAGTCGTTAATAAATGCGTGAATCTAAATTTGTGATTTGTAATAATAATAATAATGGATTACATAATGACATTAATTTGTAATTGTATTAACATTTTGAAGGAACATTTTGGTGTGCCATTTTGGGTCTAGGTCGGTCTAGATGTACTGTGAGTAATAAAATTTTGCGGAGCACAGCCATAAAGCACCGGGTGGTTATGATTAAGCTGACAGTGTTACGAGTGCTGCAGTGTGGGTTGTATACATCGCAGGTCGCTGAACATCGTAGGTATGTTCATTAACCGATGCGCCCGTGGAGTTTGCAGAAAAAATAATAGTTTCACTTTCCGCCACCAGGTGAAAATATAGCGCTGCAAGTAGTATGAATGAAATTTTTCCTGTTTTGGCGTCAGTATACTGTTTTTCACTTGGCGACACATGGTGATTTCATTTGTGGCGTGACTCTAGGTGTAACGGATTAAGAAGGCTCAAGTTTCTCGTAGGGAATGCAATGACTTGAGTAGAAAGACAGGCAGCTGGTAGAGTTGTTTTATCGTAACGGCAGCAATAGCAGCGATGCACTGCGGGAATATCGCCGACAGCAACAACTGCGAAGAGGCCCCATGTCAATAAATGGGCTATGGTCAAGAAATCTTAAGAAACGGGTGAGTTAGGTGGTGTAGCCGGTAGAGGGATGTCGCCCTTTCTGGTACCGAGCGCCGCGGGTTTGGAATCCGAACCAGATGGCATGGACCTCGGTTACCACTAGAGGTCTTTGCAGCCGTCGCGCCGTAAGCCGCGGCTGCACGTGCGCTCCTGGCCCGTGTGTAATGTGAGGACGTCACGGCGGAGCACGTAGTCCCAGCGGCCAATAGCAAAGTACTCTATCAGGCATTTAAGCGCCTGCTGATCGCTCAGCAGGCAGTCTGATATTTGCGTTAGTCTATCGACATCTCGCCTACAGACAGCGTTGGTTCCGTGTACGAGTGGACGTTGTGGATTCGTGAGGTTTCGCTTGTGACCTCGTTGCTATTTGCGTGTTGTTCGTTAGATCAGTGAAAGGTCGGCCATCGTTGTTCGTGTCCGTCCTTACCCGTTCGTTTTGTTTGTTCGCGGGGCGCTCCCGTTCGGTCCCACGGCGCTTTCGTTCTCGGCAACTCTGTGACTGTACCGGTCGCGGTTACAACACCTATTCCTGTAGCAATTGTTGATGAAGTTGCTGTAGCGACCGTGCGGCACACGCCTCAAATTCTGCAGCCAGTGATCAAGCTGTGTCACGGAAATTCTCTCTCCTCCTACCAACAATTCAAAAGATTTTGCTGCTTATTTTACACTCGCATCCGTATACGATCCATAATTTTACACGATATAAAGCCCCAAGATAGGCTACAACGCTCTGACCTTCCCCTTCGTTTTTTGGCATGCAGGGGTAAGGATGACATTTGGTGGGGGAATATTTTTTCACGGACGAGGCACATTTTACTCTGCACGTTGGCGTGAATGCACAGAACTGTCGCATATGGGGTTCTATGCCGCCACATATTGTGCAGGAATATCCACTGCAGTCATTTTATGCGACTATGTGGTTTGGTTTCACAACCTTCTTCATTCTTGGTCCGCTTTTCAAAGAGATGTCACCTCGCGGTGACGTTACGTCTACAGTGACATTTCCACTCTATAAGGATCTCCTTGTTCGACACGCAATTGTGTCCACACGATTATTTTCAGGCAAGATGATGCGATATCGCAAGTCACTTTCAGGTGAAAGATTTGCTTCTAGAAACCATTTGAAACGACCGTATCATCTGTAGATAATTTCAACGTGTGTGGCCTTACACGTTCCCCGACCTAAATCCATGTGACTTCTGGTTGTGGGGATATGCTGCCAGCAATTATCGATCTTGCCGAGTTAGGATGCAGCATATTACTGAGTTGGGAGACCATATTGAACACATATTGTAATTTGTGACCATATCCCAATAAACGTGCGTGGGCCACCGTTATCGTGTGTTTGCACGTTGGTCCTCTTTCCCTTTACCCACATCGCATTCTGACTGCTTGCAGCGCCATAATTTATTCTGGTGGCAGGAACTGGATCTATCACTTTTTTTCAGCACACTCCAAGAGCGCACCGATTAATGAACTTATCTACGATGTTCCAGCTCCTGTGATGTATACACCCCGCACTACGCCACTTGGAAAACCGTCAGTTTAATTATGGCCACCTGGTTCTCGACTATTTGCCATGGTTAATTTTACTAGGATGTGCGTAGCCGATAATTCGTTTTGGAAATAAACGTTATTATTACTGTTGTTTGTCAAGATGCCCATTAGGACTACACAAAATACTTTTGAAGGGATTTGCTTTGAATCGTGCCCATACTTTCTTCTGTCTATTCCTGAGGGCTTTCTTTCTCTCTTCAAATCATGTCGTCCCAGGCGTCTCCTTCTGTATTTACACTTTATCAACATGGCACTAGTGAATTTTGAGTCTGAAGATTTCCCAGTTTTGGATAACATCTGCTGTAATTACTGCCGATTTGAGATCAGTTTTGATCTCGCCAATCTATTTTATCGTGTTCGTGTACTCCTGTTGTTAACAAATGCGGCTGTTTGCTTTGTAAGTTTGTTTGGGTTAATTCTTGTAATGATGCCTTGCAATCCTAACGTGCGTTTTCTAAAGTCACTATTGACATTTTTGTATTGTTTGATTTTCTGTTTGTCTCTCTATCGGCATTGTTCGTCTAAAAGTTGTGGGCCTAGCATTTTTCTTATGATTTGGCCTTCCTTTTTCTCATTGTTTTCATTGTCTGTTTTCCTGTTCAAAATTAGTTTTTTTGGTTCATATTGACATTTTGGTTTAATTACTGTATTTTAATGTCTTAATTTTCTATTATTGGAGCTATATTTCTTGTTGTACATATTTTGGGTAAGTTGTTATGCATTTTACATCATTTGAGACCTAATTCCGATTGCTGTTCTTTCGATTCCATATTCCTCGATGGTTTTATACCAAGACATTTAAACTGTAGAAGCAGTTTAATTTTGCCATATTTGGTCTCCATTAATTTTGGTGATTGTTTGTTGCAAGTCACGTATTCTGTTCTTTGCAAAAGATAATGAAGACAGACTTTCGCTGCAGATTCGTTCAAGAGTTCAATAGGATCTTGCGCTGAGGAAATGTCGCGAAGTAAGACTGCTAAATCATCTACAAATGCTAGTGAATGTATAAATCCTACCTTTCCCTGAAGTGGTTGATTAATTTTGCAGGTTGATTCCTGTTTTTGCCATTATTGTCTCACTTTCTCAAGGAAGCAGTTGATAAGTAATGGAGGCAGCCCTTCTTTTTGTTTTACTCCCGTTCTGATTTTGGAAGTAATTGGCATTTCTGCCTTAAATTTAAGCTTACACTTTGAGTCTGCGAGTGTGGTATATGATTACAAGTGTTTTCAAATCCAGGCATTGTTATTTTAAATTCGCAATCATCTGAATCAAGGGCTTTTTTGAAATCTTAGGAATAGCTTTAGGTTGAAGACTAAATCTTGTCACGACCGGCCTGGTCTGAATCCTAATTGAAATTCTCCAACTTTTGCTTCCAGCTGCGGTCTTTCAAATACAAGATGAAATGATGGGTATGGTGGCCCTCAACTACGTACCCTCAGACTCAGAGTTGAAATATTACAAGTTTTGGCTGTTTTCGTTGCCTAGGGGCTGAGACATGTAGTTGCCGCATTACAGGCCAAATACTGCTGAGCCTACAGTATACAATATGAATATACACATTAATTAAATGGTCAAACGTTCCTATCACCCAGAAATTGCGAATTTTGAATGAAAAGACAGTTATAAATGAAATATTGCAATTAAGTAAAATCTGCAAGTGCTATTCTTAACGACTTTAAATGACGAGTACGACAGTAGACGTACCTATAAGAATGCCGTTTATTACTACAAAACACTTATTAGTGTCTATGGTCCAGCAATTAAATAAAATCTAAGTTGAATAACAGGGAAACAATAGATTTCTACTTCATGTCATTAGTTATGAGTAACAACATGGCTCGTGAGATATTCACTTCTAAACGCATACTACGTCTTCACTGCAGAAACCACGGAAATCTCACAAGTGCACAAGTCGGCACTACGAAATGTTTCTATCTACCGCAACCACAAGCCAACTCTTACACTCCCCAAGCCTTTTCTCGCGACTGTGCGTCCATCGCGCCGTACTGTCCAGGACTCTCCGTGTCCTGTGTGACAGTCCCTCGCGCTGCACTATTCAGAACTCTCCTTGAGTCCTTTTTGGAACGATCACTGTCATTGGCTAGAGCTCTCCCGCCCTGTCTCCAAGCCAACACACACTAACAAACATAATGAAAACACATTCAAAATACTGGATTTACATTTAAGTAACTTGAAATTAAATAAATATTCCTACGGCTGGACCAAAAACACCCTGTAACACACATTATTAAATTCATACACAAATTAAATAAACATACATCAAAGGAACTGAACAGAAGTAATTCAGTAGCCTAATATCTCTGTGCTTTTAAAACAAAGTAAATAATTGACCAATTTCTTCATGAACAGTATATATCGGATATAAACACAGACATAGATGAGTAAATATATTTATAAGCATGCATCGTTTTTTTCGTGTAACTGTGGAGTACTTATGGCCTGACGCGATCGATAGTAATCGGTCACTTTGACCGCCAATAACCCACGTACTATTCAAGTTAGATGCCTGTAATTTATACCAGTTTAGGTTTACACTAATAGCTTTCTAAAGACCGACAAAAATCGGATGAACCGTTTATATTTTGGAAATTCGTTGCTGCATGTTACTTGTATAATTTATAGTCAGATACTAAACTTTAAACTAATAAAGATATTGAAAATCTGAATACACCATCAGAATCGTCGTGCAAATAATAGTAATGTACACGTTTCTTTTTAAGGCATCATGATTCATCTGGCTACTATTAATTTCTATACGAACTGTGGAATGTCTGCCATTAAGGTTTCACAAAGTCCACCATCTTTGGCACTCCCTGCATGTCTCCTTCACCGACACAGCATCAGCATGGAATTCCCAGCCACGCGGCCGATGGACCACGTGGTCTGGCCATTGTGTGGCATCAGGCGGTTGCTAACGAGCTGCGGCTTGCCGGTACTGTATCGAGAAGAAATTGGGATAGAATTTTATGTGCAACTGATGTAAGCGGGATTTCTCTGTAGTTATTTGCATCTGTTTTGTCTCTCTTCTTGTGTAACGGGTAAATTAACACGTTTTGCAGTCTTTTTTTTATTTCAGAGGTTGAAAATACCGCTTCAATTGTAAGGTTCTTTTTATTTAAAAGACGACTGGTTTCGGGCTCTTATATGCCCATCGTCCGTGCTCTGCGCTCGCTAGTTCTATACCGCATCCTGTTCTCGTCCATCACAGCGCTCAGGGCTGATGATGGGCATATAAGAGCCTGAAACTCGTCGTGTTTTAAATAAAAAGAACCTTACAACTGAAGCGGTCTTTTCAACCTCTGCTATAATGCTCAGTTGCGGATGTCCCGCCAACAGGACTATTTTATTTATTCATTTATTTATATTTCGTACTTGCTACTACTTTCGGGATTACAGTCCCATTTCAAAGCAGTCAGTCTTGTCGTCAGCCGAGCCATCAGGCTGGCATCCATCACAGCCAAACTAAGCTCGCCGGACAAGCATCACTTAATACCGTGCAGTTCCGCGCCTCGTTTCGGCTGAGAATGAGTCCACAAGATTGTGCAGGTACACTGCATCCAGGTTAAGCCACTCTCCCAGGATTTGGTCACGCAATTCCACCAAACTGCGGGATGCTGATGTTGGCGTTTTACTCGCTGTTCCAACACACCCCACATATTTTCTATAGGTTTCAAGTCAAGTGATTTTGCAGGTCAATCGAGATGTAATAGGGTGGGGGAGTGTACGGAAAAATTATCACATATTCTTCCAGCTCGATGAATTTTGCTGTTGTCGTCTTTATGTGCCTGTGTGAGCACACGGCCTCTTACGAGGTGGACGACTCCTAATGTTCATTGCATGCGGTTCCCGTCGTAATGCTCTCTCGCTCACAGGTTGGGATGGACCTTCATTCACTGTCTGCAGCAATTCCTAACGGGGTTTGGAAACGATTTTGATTCAAAAGCCGTAAAATGCGTCTCCGGTCTCTCTCAGGATCTTTCCCTGACCACAGTTCTGACGTCGTGTCTCGTGGCCAGAAATCCAGCAACTTCATACACCGTATGACCATGGGCACGGTCAAACACGATTGCCCCTTTTCGCTACCCATATCAACGTACAATGTTTGGTTGATACACCAATGTCTCACTGATCGCTAGTGTCTTATGTTCACGTAGAGGCAGTGCACGCGCGACTGATCCACGTGACTCGATCGCTGCGCCGTCTGTAACGGCGTAACGATTCAGCTGTTGCTTGAGCTCTGGGGTGACAAATTTTTTTCCAGTGAACTTATGACAGGTGTTGATGCCGGATCTATGGTCGTCGGCTTGGCTGATGGCAGGATTGACTGCTTGGAAAGGGGATTGCAAGCCAGACACTAGTAACAGGTACGAAATATAAATAAACAAAAAAAAGCGGTACAGCCTTTGAATGTTTATTCCTAAAAAGAAAGTATTAATTTTAAATAATGAAACAGTGTAGCAGTTATGTGTTTTTTTCACGCTTAGCAAGACGCGTTTCGAGAATTTGTTGTCATTGTAAAGCGCAAATATTTACGTATGTGCTATATGTGATGTTTTCATGTGTATTGTTGTGCCTTTCTTGCAATGTAGTCGTCTTTTTGATGTTATACTACAATCGGAAAATGTATATTCCAATTGTAAAATCGGACATAATAGATCTTCGGATGTTTTTATATATTACTGTTAGCAATAATATTTTTGTCTCTCTATTTACAGGGACTGTGCCTCACCCATCACGGAGAAAACACACATGTAAACATCGTACAAAATACTTGTGTAAACTTTTGCACTTGAGAATGGGAGCAAATTCTCAAAACCAACCATGAAAAAATACGTAACTTCTACATTCTACATTGATACTCCGCAAGCCACCCAACGGTTGGCTCTCCAACCACACGATTAAGATGAGCAAAAATAGCATCAACTGATGTGTCAGAAAAATGCATAAAATTATACCTACTGCACTCCCAAAAATTCCGAGTGACCATATTCAAAAATGGTTCAAATGGCTCTGAGCACTATGGGACTTAACTTCTGAGGTCATCAGTCCCCTAGAACTTAGAACTACTTAAACCTAACTAACCTAAGGACATCATACATATCCATGCCCGAGGCAGGATTCGAACCTGCGACCGTAGCGGTCGCGCGGTACCAGACTGTAGCGCCTAGAACCGCTCGGCCACGACGGCCGATGCGACCATATTCCAAAATGTGTCAAGGAACACTACCTTTAACATACAAGGGGCAGTCAAATGAAAACGACAGATAAAAAAAAGGGAACTGTTATTTCAAAAATAATCGTCATCGCTGTTAATATATTTATCGCACTGCGAGACAACACGGACGATACCTTCCTGAAAAAATGTTCGTGGTTGCCTACAGAACCGTTATTGTACCCAGGCATGCATATCTTCGTCCGAAGAAAATCGACGGCCACAAATGTCTTTCTTCAGGGCTCCAGAAATATGGAAATTGCACGGGAAGAGATCAGTACAGTGTGGTGATGTGTAAGGGCTTTCCAGCTAGACTTCTGCAGTGTACTCGAAACTGCCTTGCCAACATGTGGGAGGGCATTTCGATGGCAGGTTGTTTCCACTACGGTGCAGAATACTTGCTTGGAAGCCCCTACACATCCTCCCTATAGTCCCAACCTCTTTCCATGCGGAGCCCTGAAGAAAAATATTCTTAACCTTTTACTTGCTTCGGACGAAGGGGTACGCGCATATCTACATATATAGTCCACTAGCCACCAAGCGGTGTGTCGCGGAGGACACAATTTGCGCCAAAGTCATATCATATTCCCCGCCCCCCCGGTCTGTTCCACTCGCGGATCGCGCGCCTCAGTACGAGCTCTAATTTCCCTTATCCTTGAATGGTGATCATTGCGCGATTTAAAAGTTGGTGGTAATAATATATGCTCTACATCCTCGGCGAAGATCGGTTTTCGGAATATAGTGAGCAGCCCCTTCCGTTTAGCGCGTTGTCAATCTGCAAGTACTTCCCAGTTCAAACTTTTTATGAGATTTGTAACGCCCTCGCGTTGGCTAAATGTACGTCACGAATCTTACCGCTCTTCTTTGGACCTTCTCAATCTCTTGAGTCAGATCCAACTGGTAAGGGTCCCATACAGACGAACAGTACTCTAATACTGGACGAACTAACGTATTGTAAGCAGTTTCCTTTCTTGAAGGACTGCATCGCTTCAGGTTTCTACCAATAAACCGCAATCTAGAGTTCGCGAAAGTGTTGATGGGGCAAAAGTTTGTGCACGAACTGGCCTCTTGATTATGTCCCATGTCGGGCGATCCGGGTGGCCAAAACATTGATTCGAACGGTCGAGAATGTTAACCAGACCAGTCGCGAACAACTGTGGGCCTGTGACGTGGCGCATTGTCATCCGGAAAAATTCCATCTTTGTTACAGACCATCAAGTTCGTGAATGGCTTAATATGGTCTCTAAGTAGCCGAGCACAAACATTTCCAATCGGTGTTCAGCTCAGTTGGACCAGAGGACGCAGTCCATTCCATGTAAACATAGCTTACACCATCAAAGAGCCACCACCACCTTCCATCGTTCCTTGTTGACATCTACATCTACATCCACGCGATTACTCTGCTATTCACAATAAAGTGCCTGGCAGAGGGTTCAATAAACCACCTTCAAGTCTCTCTGCCGTTCCACTCTCGAACGGCACGAGAGTAAAACAAGCACTTAAATTTTTCTGTGCGGGCCCTGTTTTCTCTTATTTTATCGTGATGATCATTTCTCCATGTGTAGGTGGGCGCCAACAATATTTTCGCAATCAGAGGAGAAAACTGGTGATTGAAATTTCATAAGAAGATCCCGTCGCAACCAAAAACGCCTTTGTTTTAATGATTGCCACTCCAGTTCAAGTTCATGTCTGTGGCACTATTTCCCCTGTTTCGCGATAGTACAAGACGAGCTGCCCTTCTTTGAACTTTTTCGATGTCATCCGCCAGTCCCACCTGATGCGAATCCCACACCGCACAGTAGTACTCCAGAATAGAGAGGACAAGCGTAGTGAGAGCAGTCTCTTTGGTAGACGTGTTGCACCTTCTAAGTGTCTGCCAATGAGTCGCAGTCTTTGGTTTGCTCTACCCACAATATTATCTATGTGATCGTTCAAATTTAGGTTATTTGTAATTGTAATCCCTAAGTACTTAGTTGAATTTACAGCCTTCAGATTTGTGTGACTTATCGCGTAATCGAAATTTAGTGCTTTCTTTTCGTACTCATGTGAATAACTTCTCACTTTTCTTTATTCGGGGTCAACTGCCACTTTTCGCACCATACAGATATCTTATCTATATCATTTTGCAAGTCGTTTTGATCATCTGATGACTTTACAAGACGGTAAATGACAGCATCATCTGCAAACAATCTAAGACGGCTACTCAGATTGTCTCCTATGTCGTTAATATAGATCAGGAACAATAGAGGGCCTATAACTATTCCTTGGGGAGCGCCGTATATTACTTCGGTCCATGGCTTCGTGGGGTCTTTGCACTCTCGAACCGTACCATCAGCTCTTAATACCTGAAACTGGGACTCAGCTGACCAGGCAACGGTTTTCCTGTCTTCTAGGGTCCAACTGGTATAGCCACGAGCTCAGGAGAGACTGCAGGTGATGTCATATTAGTAGCAAAGGCGTTCTCGTCGGTGCCATAGCCCATTTACGCCAAATTTCGTCGCACTGTTGTAACGGATATGTTCGTCGTACGTCCGATATTAATTTTTGCTGTTATTTTACTCAGTATTGCTTGTCTGTTGGCACTGCCAACTCTACATAAACACCACTGCTCTCGGTCGTTAAGTGAAGGCTGTCGGCCATTGCGTTGTGTGTGGAGAGAGGTTATGCCTGAAATGTAGTAATCTTAGCACACGATTGACACTGTGGGTGGATCTTGCAATACTGAATTCCCTAACGATTTCCGAAACTGAATGTCCCTTGCTTCTAGCTGCAACTTCCATTCCGCGTTCAAAGTCTGTTTGGAAACCTTTTCTCATGAATAACCTGGGTAGAAACGACAGCGCCGCCAATGCAATGCCTTTATATACTTTGCTTACGACGTACCACAGCCTTCTGCATGTGAGCAATCGCTATACCATGACTTTAGTCATATTGTACAAAAAGCTATTCATCGTTATGTGTTATCATTAGCCGGCCGAAGTGGCCGTGCGGTTAAAGGCGCTGCAGTCTGGAACCGCAAGACCGCTACGGTCGCAGGTTCGAATCCTGCCTCGGGCATGGATGTTTGTGATGTCCTTAGGTTAGTTAGGTTTAACTAGTTCTAAGTTCTAGGGGACTAATGACCTCAGCAGTTGAGTCCCATAGTGCTCAGAGCCATTTGAACCATTTGTTATCATTAAATGTTAAAAGATTGCGCGTTTGAACTCCACTGTGTTGTATCCATCATTTAACAATCATTGTGCTAAACAAAGTAATTACAGGAGAAGTGGTGTCAAGAAGAGCAGCTACTGTGGCCCAGAACGCGCAGGTCGGTAAGTGTACAGAGGTGTTGCACGCTTGCAGTTAACGCGAGTTTATCTCCGCAGAACTCGGTTAGTGAATGAGTGAGTGCGAATGGAACAGGTGGGGCGTATAAAGTACTTAGGCGATAAGCTGTTCCTGGAGCACGCTTTATCTCGCGGACGGCTTCGTCCCGACGTTCACTGTTACGTCCGCGCCGCCGCGATGTGGGCTTAACAGCCAGAAAGGCTGGCGTTATGATCGCGGCCGCGCGATAGCGCAAGGAGCGAACCATACGGGCCCTAACGACGCCACAGCGGCCGAGATACGCCGGCAAATAAGAAAGCAGAGGGCCATTCCGCTCTGAGTAACCTGTTGCTCCTGCGCCAGGCCGCTCAGCTCCGTCTCGAAGGATCCTGTCGCAGCGGAGCTCACGAGGGGATGCGATTCTGGGCGCGTGCATCGCAGCTCAACGAGGAGAACAACTACACTATAGTCCGATTAAAATTACTTGGTAGTTGACACTTCACGAGCTGCAGCTTAAAAGCGGTGGCTCGTTTATTTCAGGGCACTATCACTTTCTGTAGGGGCTGTGATTTTTGATATTTTTTTCTAAACCAGCAAGGTAGAACAGAGGCCACTACTTCCACCACACCAAGTGGATTTAGTGCTCACGTACTCACACTGAGCCTGATCACTTCCCAGTTTATCAATGGGGGATAATCGAAAATTATTATTACTATTATCGGTGCCATGCGTGCAATGGTCGTGCCAGGCGATATTGAATCTTTATCCTATCATTAATGGCGCGAGACCTGCACGACCTTATAGCAAGCGTTATATTTCTGCGTTATTCTACTGTGACACTAAGGATGATTTCACGTAATGAAAGGGAAAATGTAAAGATTAAAGGACTCATTTATTTAACAGTTGAATATTGAACAACTACATAATCAAATGAGAGAGGGGGAAGAAAGAATTAAGTTCAGCAGTCTGCCCCAACGTACGTTCATAATAAGCCACGATAGCAGGAGAAAAGGAATTTTAGGAACGATCGTCCGTAGCTCGTGGTCGTGCGGTAGCGTTCTCGCTTCCCACGCCCGGGTTCCCGGGTTCGATTCCCGGCGGGGTCAGGGATTTTCTCTGCCTCGTGATGACTGGGTGTTGTGTGCTGTCCTTAGGTTAGTTAGGTTTAAGTAGTTCTAAGTTCTAGGGGACTGATGTCCATAGATGTTAAGTCCCATAGTGCTCAGAGCCATTTGAACCATTAGGAACGATCGCCGTATTATCAAATGGAGTTCAATTTCCTAAAGGAAGGGCTTGCAGGCATGCAACGATCACCACCATGAATCAGCCAAAGACTAAGAAAGATGCTACTGGGGGTGAATCGCTAGGGAGCCTCCTGTACTAAAGAAATAAAGCCGACGCGAAACCATTCATACAGGCGATACTAGATAACTTTGGCTCGCGGCCCGGCTACGTTAACGAAACATGAAGGGGCGCCAGACACTCACCACGTGGCGTAGGGCAAAGGGCCTAAGTTTTCAATCTAGGAAGACCTAAATTCTGAGTCAAATTTTGCACAGGAGAACTGAAAGAGCTACTGCCAGACGAAGCGGAAAAGTGAACATAAAAGTATACACTTTAGTGCCGAACTGGAGGAGGAGGAGGAGGATATTAGTGTTTAACGTCCCGTCGACAACGAGGTCATTAGAGACGGAGCGCAAGCTCGGGTGAGGGAAGGATGGGGAAGGAAATCGGCCGTGCACTTTCAAAGGAACCATCCCGGCATTTGCCTGAAGCGATTTAGGGAAATCACTGAAAATCTAAATCAGGATGGCCGGCGACGGGATTGAACCGTCGTCCTCCCGAATGCGAGTCCAGTGTGCTAACCACTGCGCCACCTCGCTCGGTTAGTGCCGAACTGCAAGCTACTGTGACTAACCAACACATTGCGCACATTATGCCCAACTGTACAACGAAAACCTACAGTCTTATAACCCGGAAAAATTGCGTAAACCGTAATTTAAGGAACGCTCATCAGTAAAATGACCTATGACATTCCCTCTGGGCCGCAGGGCCGAAGCTACAGAGCACGTCGGCCCTCATGCTTACCGGAACTTCATCTTTTGGAAGCAGCAGGTCCAGTCTCTGGCTAGGTTAGGGCATGAGTTTAAATTCTGGGCTACAAAACGCGTTGTCTACTGCAATTCAGTCACTGGTCACTTAAATCAGCAGTCGACAGAGCATCTCGCATTCCCGTCATACATCACAGCAGAAATTTCCAACATTGCATTTGTGAAGAGACCCAGTAGGTTTGTGTGTCCCCTTTAACCAAGCTGTAGCTGGCAGCCGATGTGGCAACACTTTAGTAGCAACTGAAAGACACCAACTATCAAGTAATTTTAATCGGACTACAGTTTTTCCGTGCAACTGAACGGCACGGCTGATATGGCTAACGGAGTACCCTTCCTCTTTCTTCCTAGGCTAAAGCCTGTTTCCTCCAGTACCCCTCAATCTACCCTAACGGTGTCGCTCCAACTTTTCTTGGATGGCCATTGTTTCTTTTAGTGGCTGGGGATTTATTTCTTACGATTTTCACAATCTTCCATTCATTCATGTTGTCCATATGTTCATTACATTCATACTTCCTCTTACGCACTGACTGATCAATGGCATACACTTTACACTCTTTTCTAATGCTTTCACTTCACTCTCTCTCAGTGTCTTCTCTGTAATCTTTTGCAGAATTTTCATTTCTGTGGTTTCCGAAAGTCTTTTTGTGAGTAATGTTTCTGGTCTTGTCTCAGCTGTGTATGCCTTATTTGGTCTCACTGTTGTTTTTTATTCCAGTGGCATTGCCTCAGTGGTAACACTGATTCTCATCAGATCAACGAAGATAAGTGCTGTCGGGCTTGGCTAGCACTTAGATGGGTGACCATCCAGGTCTGTAGAACACAGTTGGCAAGTGGCGTGCACTGAGTGCATGTGAGGCCAATCAAGGATTTCCTTGATTAAAAACAAGCGGCCCAAATGATGAAAACTGACAACAGCTGGGAGAACAGTGTGCTGGCCACATGCCTCTGTGCCAACTGTCCACTGTGTCATCCTCAGCTGATAGGTGTACCTCCAGGTACCTTCCAAGACCTGTTCGAATGGAGACAGACAGAGAGAGACAGAGAGAGAGACAGAGAGAGAGAGAGAGAGAGAGAGAAAGTGGTTTGTATATTCTTGCCTTTGAATCTTTTCCTATATTCTTGTGTTCCAAACAGTATCATTTAAAACACTACCACTTTATTTGATTCTCCTACTTGGTCTCTAACTTCCTTTTCGACGTTTCCACTGCTGTTGAATAATTTTTCCATCCTCTTCCAGTATGCAAGTAATCGGTTCCACAGATGTTTTCATAC
This sequence comes from Schistocerca serialis cubense, assembly GCF_023864345.2. Taxonomy (NCBI): domain Eukaryota; kingdom Metazoa; phylum Arthropoda; class Insecta; order Orthoptera; family Acrididae; genus Schistocerca; species Schistocerca serialis. The sequence continues at coordinate 296,808,619 of NC_064644.1, read as the reverse complement.
GTTTGGCTTTTTAAGAGGATATGACCATATGTAGGTTTTTGGCGACGCAGTTCTGCTGGAAAACAGTGAAGATACACTGCAGGAATGCTCGTATATCATATTTCTAACCCCAGCATTCTGGTATTCGGTAATATAATAATTCAGGCCCTGTTAATAATTTCTATGGGTTGCCTAGTTTATTTCACGATGTTTACAGTTTGTCTCACACTGATCTGTGAGAGGAGCTTGGCGCTAGGAATTTTCTTTATTTATGGGCTAGGGCAGCAGTCTTCCCGTTTCCCGTCCGTTTTCCGATCGCCAGGGGAGCATGTGGTGTCGTTTGAACGTCGTATATGTTGGATTACGATTGGCGTTGTCCAACACCTTTCATAACGAAAATGATAAGTAAAAACCGTATCTTACTCATCTTCGTAATTCTGCTGTTATTATGAAACACACATCGCTCAAGTATCAGGTGGAACTGATAACTGAAGCATCAGAACGAACCTGTAAAAAATTGACAGTCGTCTTTTTTTTAAATTAGTAAAATTCCCTAGTAATATGATAGATACGTCTTGAGGTGAATAAATTTCTTTAAATAATATACAAAACTGTACCTTGATGATGTTAATGAAATAACAGTAGTCATGCATGAATTCAGTGTATTATTATCTGTATATATTGTCTCCCAATCAAGTGGTCAACTTTGAGACATAAATCTCCAGACCAGCAAAATAAAATGAACATCACTAATAATCTAACCGTAAAATGTGAATAAAATCACGCCAATCGCTATTATAGGTCACCTCAATGGCACCTCACCACCAATGGGCACACCAAACCAATACACATAAACAAGACACTAATAGCTGTACAGGTTAGGCATAAACATAGTCATCTTACGAGAACAGTAATAACGACAGTATCCAACCATTACAAAACTGCTTACAGTTACACAGTAATGCAAGGATATGTAATTAATGCAATAACATGAGCCCCTCGCTCGAGTTTGCGTATATACAACACTCTATTACAAACCACTCGTCACTTAAGGGACGCTGGGTACAAGTAACATTCAGCAACAGGGAATGAGATGAATAATATTTTCGAAAGATTAGAACAATAATAATGGTAGTCCATAAACCACCTCAGAACATTGTGATGTAGGTTGCATGAATATAAAACTCATCAACCAAATTCTGAAAACAATTAAATTGTGTGTGTAATATTTAGAGAATAAAAACAAACGTACAGTAAATCATTCGTGCAAAGAATATATATGACAAAATATGGTATAACAAACAGTGAAAAATCAAAAAACTTCGTGTATCACTAGATGTGAGCAGATGTTGAAGGTCTGGATTACGAAACGTAGTTCTAGGTCTGGGTTATCCATTAGATCATTTATATCAGAAAATGTGGATGACACTAAATGGCATAATGTACATTGAGGACAATAAATGGTATGTACTTTTGATCATTTGCATCATTATACAAGGTAAATGTGGACGACATTATACTGTTCAACATATTGTGAAAGACACATAAGCTTTGTTTATCACTGAATGTGATTGACTACAGTAGGTCTAGGTTGAAATCGTAGCTCTAGCTGTGTGTTGTACATTTGATCATTTATCCAACGAAATGTAGATGACAATATATGGTGTAACATGCAATGAAAGACCATAACACTTGGTCTTGGTAAAACACAAACTTTATAATGTCAATAACCATATGTGGTATAATATAGGGTGAAAAAGCAATAAGCTTTGTATCATGAAATTTGGACAGCTGTAGAAGGTGTGATTTAAGAACATAGCTCTAGGTCTAGGATGATTAAGCTTTAGTATCAGTAGATGTAATCAGCTGCAGAAATTCTAGGTTGAGAATGTAGCCCAAAGTCCAGTAAATGTATTAAACCCTCTATACAAGAAACACATGGAAGACAATATATAACATATGGTGAAACACCAATAAGCTTTAAGTATTTCTAGATGTTGTCAACTGTAGAACGTTCTTCTTTAAAAATGTGGGTCTACACCTAGGTGAGTCATCAGCTCATTTATACTCGTAATAAATGTAGATGCCAACAACTAGAAAACATATGTTGATAGGTCAGAAAGCTTTTTGCATCACTACATGTGATCCACTGTAGAAGATCTATGTTAAGCATGTAACGCTAAATCTAGGATATACATTAGATCCAATACACATGGAGATATAGATGACAAATTACGGTGTAACACATGATGAAAACCAATGAGCTTATTGTATCGCTGGACGTGATAGCTGCAAAATGTTGAGAACATGGCTGTACGTCTTTTTTAAGGTAGATATAACAATATTACGGAAATGGAAGAGGACATAGATAAAGATGAAATGGGAGATATGATACTGCGTGAAGAGTTTGACGGAGCAGTGAAAGACCTAAGTCGAAACAAGGCCCCGGGAGTAGACAACATTCCATTGGAACTACTGACGGCCTTGGGAGAGCCAGTCCTGACAAAACTCTACCATCTGGTGAGCAAGATGTATGAAACAGGCGAAATACCCTCAGACTTCAAGAAGAATATAATAATTCCAATCCCAAAGAAAGCAGGTGTTGACAGATGTGAAAATTACCGAACTATCAGTTTAATAAGTCACGGCTGCAAAATACTAACACGAATTCTTTACAGACGAATGGAAAAACTAGTAGAAGCCGACCTCGGGGAAGATCAGTTTGGATTCCGTAGAAATACTGGAACACGTGAGGCAATACTGACCTTACGACTTATCTTAGAAGAAAGATTAAGGAAAGGCAAACCTACGTTTCTAGCATTTGTAGACTTAGAGAAAGCTTTTGACAATGTTGACTGGAATACTCTCTTCCAAATTCTAAAGGTGGCAGGGGTAAAATACAGGGAGCGAAGGGCTATTTACAATTTGTACAGAAACCAGATGGCAGTTACAAGAGTCGAGGGACATGAAAGGGAAGCAGTTGTTGGGAAGGGAGTGAGACAGGGTTGTAGCCTCTCCCCGATGCTATTCAATCTGTATATTGAACAAGCAGTAAAGGAAACAAAAGAAAAATTCGGAGTAGGTATTAAAATCCATGGAGAAGAAATAAAAACGTTGAGGTTCGCCGATGACATTGTAATTCTGTCAGAGACAGCAAAGGACTCGGAAGAGCAGTTGAATGGAATGGATAGCGTCTTGAAAGGAGGATGTAAGATGAACATCTACAAAAGCAAAACGAGGATAATGGAATGTAGTCGAATTAAGTCGGGTGATGCTGAGGGAATTAGATTTGGAAATGAGACACTTAAAGTAGTAAAGGAGTTTTGCTCTTTGGGTAGCAAAATAACTGATGATGGTCGAAGTAGAGAGGATATAAAATGTAGACTGGCAATGGCAAGGAAAGCGTTTCTGAAGAAGAGAAATTTGTTAACATCGAGTATAGATTTAAGTGTCAGGAAGTCATTTCTGAAAGTATTTGTATGGAGTGTAGCCATGTATGAAAGTGAAACATGGACGATAAATAGTTTGGACAAGAAGAGAATAGAAGCTTTCGAAATGTGGTGCTACAGAAGAATGCTGAAGATTAGATGGGTGGATCACATAACTAATGAGGAGGTGTTGAATAGGATTGGGGAGAAGAGAAGTTTGTGGCACATCTTGACCAGAAGAAGGGATCGGTTGGTAGGACATGTTCTGAGGCATCAAGGGATCACCAATTTAGTACTGGAGGGCGACGTGGAGGGTAAAAATCGTAGAGGGAGACCAAGAGATGAATACACTAAGCAGATTCAGAAGGATGTAGGTTGCAGTAGGTACTGGGAGATGAAGAAGCTTGCACAGGATGGAGTAGCATGGAGAGCTCAGGACTGAAAAAAATGGTTCTAATGGCTCTGAGCACTATGGGACTCAACTGCTGTGGTTATCAGTCCCCTAGAACTTAGAACTACTTAAACCTAACTAACCTAAGGACATCACACACATCCATGCCCGAGGCAGGATTCGAACCTGCGACCGTAGCAGTCGCACGGTTCCGGACTGCGCGCCTAGAACCGCGAGACCACCGCGGCCGGCTGAGGACTGAAGACCACAACAACAACAACATAACAGTATTTGGTATAACATATAGTGGAAGGCCCATAAGCTTTTTATAGCCATACATCAATACGATATCGACCTTTTCCGCAATTGGTAAACGGTCCATTTTAACACGGGTAATGTATCACGAAGCAAATGCCGTTTGCACTGGCGGAATGTTACGTGATACCACGTACTTATACGTTTGTGGCTATTACAGCGCCATCTATCACTAAGCGAAAAAAGTGGTCCAACTAAAACATTCATATTTCTTTACGTACTACACGAATATGTAATAAAAGATGGGGGTTCCTATTTAAAAAAACGCTGTTGATATCCGTTTGACCAATGGCAGCGCCATCTAGCGGGCCAACCATAGCGCCATCTGGTTTCCCCCTTCAAGCTAATCAAGTTTCGTTCTTTGTAGTTTTTTCGTTTAACGCTTATTTCGTGAGATATTTGGCCGGTCACGATCAATGGACCACCCTGTATATGTGTTTCAACATCCACAGCTACTGTTAGCAACTGACGCTGCAAATTCAGCAACAAAGGTATGTATTATTTTTACTATTTGATACTAGAGGTATTATAAATTAATATCTGAATTGTCTGTTCACGAACGTCATCTGTTCCTCGCTCCAATACCCACTGACGAACGACACAGCGTGCAAAGGAAGTCATAACACAATGATGGGCAGTCACTGCTACTTATTATTTTAACAAAATACAACGATACCTAGCGTTAAACGAAATCTGCAATGCCTTATTAGCCGGCCGCTGTGGTCGAGCGGTTCTAGGTGCTTCAGTCTGGAACCACGCGGCTGCAACGCTCGCAGGTTCGAATCCTGCCTCAGGAATGGATGTGTGTGATGTCCTTAGGTTAGTTAGGTTTAAGTAGTTCTAGGTTCTAGGGGACTGATGACCTCAGATGTAAAGTCCCATAATGCTTAGAATCACTTGAACCATTTGAATGCTTTATTTGACAACACATGCACTCCTGCTTCTGTCTTCTGCAAGCACACTGACGAATGATCACATCACTCTATTACTATTTACAGTTTTTTCGATTGTCCCTCAGCATCCCAAATATGTGCATGTAATTACGGGACTAAACAATTAGCACGTTGCGACTTATACTTTACAAGCCTTATTAGTGTGTGACGCCAGTATGCGGATAGCTTAGAGGTGCTGGTCAGGTTTAAAGTGCTGGCCACCAAGAATTACCTCAAATTCTTTTGTGTTTGTAAAATCAGAGTAGTAAGAGCTCTGACAGTGTCCCATCTATGACAGTTTCATTTAAGACAAAGCACAAACCAAGTAACACCCGTATCAAACAGTATGGGATGTCTAATGTAAAACTGGTCTGACTTACATACGGTTAACCGCCTCCAGTCGAATTGCTTGTCAAGTGGTAACACTGTATCGAAAGTTGGCTACGCTGCATTTTATCGGAAAGATGAGAGCAGCTGTGTGTTCGCGTGTCAATTGTCGTGAGATGCTCTTATTGTTGGGTTGTTACGAAATGGTGCATTTGCATTAGAACAGCGAATTGATATAGTGCAGTGTTACATAAAGACAAGCTCCATTTAGGAATGTAAAGAAATGTTTCAAGGGAAGTATTCTTGTAGGAAACACCCCACGGCCAGCTATAATCTAGATCTGGACAAGAAATGGAGGGCTGTAGGTTCCGTTCAGAATGTGCATAGGAATAGGCGACCAATAGGGAGGACCCCTGAAACTACATACAGCATTCGCAAGGACATTATAAGAAGACCCCGCAAGCTGGTAAGGAGGTTATCGCAGTAGGTTGGTGTAACTCGTACATTGTGTCACCGTGTACTAAAAGACAGAAATTGAAAGCGTATCATCTGACTATGGTGCAAGATTTGAAATTTGAAGATCAGGGAAAAAAGAGTCATTATTGCAACTGGATATTAACGTCAGTTGCTAACGAGTTCTAGGAATCTTGCTTTACTTCATGTCAGATGAGGCCTGGTTCCATTTGTCAGGTTATAGAAACTACCAGAATTGCAGATACTGGTCGCAGGACAACCCACATAGCCGGCCGAAGTGGCCGTGCGGTTAAAGGCGCTGCAGTCTGGAACCGCAAGACCGCTACGGTCGCAGGTTCGAATCCTGCCTCGGGCATGGATGTTTGTGATGTCCTTAGGTTAGTTAGGTTTAATTAGTTCTAAGTTCTAGGGGACTAATGACCTCAGCAGTTGAGTCCCATAGTACTCAGAGCCATTTGAACCATTTTTGAACAACCCACATATTCTGCGGGACGAACTTCTCCAATCAGAGGAGGTAGGCGTTTGGTATGCCTTATCCGGCTTGGGAATTATTGGCACCATATTTTTAATTACACCTTAATCAGTGCCAGATATCTAGCGATGTTTGACTCTTTCTACGCACAGTTAACAGATGCAGAGAAACTGTTTGCAGTTTTCCGACAAGATGGAGCAACAGCTCTCACATCCAGCCAAAGTATGGCCCAAATAACCCACGTACACTGAAGAGAAAAAGAACCTGGTATACCTGGCTAATATAGTGTAGGGGCCCCGTGAGCTCGCGGAAGAGCCGCAGTACGACGTGGCACGGACTCGACTGATATCTGAAGTAGTGCTTGAGGGAACTGACACCATGAATCCTGCAGGTCTGTCCATGAATCCTGCAGGTCTGTCCATGAATCCTGCAGGTCTGTCCATGAATCCGTGAGAGTGCGACGGAGTGGAGATTTGAAAACCACGTTGCAAGGCATCTCAGTTATGCTGAATAATGTCCGTGTCTGGGGAGACTGGCGGCCAGCGGGAGTGTTTAAACTCAGAAGAGTGTTCCTGGAGGCACTCTGTAGCAGTTCTGGATGTGTTGGGTGTCACACTGTCCTGCTGGAATTACCGCAGTCCGTCGGAATGCACAATGGACGTGAATGGATGCAGGTGATCAGACAGGGTGCTTACGTACGTGTCACTCGTCAGTCATATGTAGACGTATCAGAGGTCCCATATCACTCCAACCCCACACGCCCCATGCTATTACAGAGCTTCCACCAGCTTGAACAGTCTCCTGCTGACATGCAGTTTCCATGTATTCATGAGTTTATCTCCATACCCTTACTCGCCCATTCGTTCGATACAATCTGTAACGAGACTCGTCCGACCAGGCAACATGTTTCCAGTCATCAACAGTCCAAAGTCGGTGTTGACGGGCCCAAGCGAGGCGTAAAGCTTTGTGTAGTACTGTCATCGGGGTATAGATGCGAGCCTTCGGCTGCGGAAGCCCGTATCGATGATGTTTCGTTGAATGGTTTGCACGTTTACAATTGTTGATGGCTCAGCATTGAAATCTGCAGCAATTTGCGGAAGGGTTGCACTTCTATTACGTTGAACGATTATCTTCAGTCGTCGCTGTTCCCGTTCTTTCAGGATCTTTTGCCGGCAGCAGCGGTGTCGGAGATTAGGTATTTTATCGGATTCCTGATATTCAATTAGAGATGGTGTGTACCATCGCTCGTGCACCGACTGCAACACCACTTTCAAACTCACTTAAATCTTGATAATCTACCATTGTAGCAGAAGTAACTGCGCCAGACACTTGTTGCCTATACAGGCGTTGCAGACGGCAGCGCCGTATTCTGCTTGTTTACATATCTCTGTATTTGAATATGCATGCCCAAACCAGTTTCTTTGCCGCTCCAGTGTATTTCCTGAAGACAGACTGTCAGTAAAGAGCTCTGCTCCCCAAGGTCCCCGGACTCAGTATCGTGTGATTTAAGTGGTACACTAAAATGCAAAGTGAATGCCGACATACCTCGCACAACAAACAATCTTTAAAACGGAACGTTAGTAGAGAAATTAACTCCATGCCTGCAGGATTACAATGTGCTTTTGGTAACGGTATCACAGGAAGTCAGTGATGCCTGAATGTTCATTGCTACCACTTCCAGTATTTCTTATAAACAAGTAACTACATGTTTTTTAACATTACTATTTTCTTTTCTTTTTAATTAGTTCATTGTTTCTTGAAGCTCGGCGTGAGGCGTACCGGATTTACGTAGGACACCCGTGTAACACAATGCTCCAAGTAAATATCTCGACAAATACTACTGGACATAAATATAGGAATTGTATTCCAGTCTAAATGTGTATTTTTTTTAGACTTTGACAATTAGATCCATTCTTCTAGCTGAGAGCATTCAGAAATTTTAATTATACCTATTATTTCCCTCATGACACTTCTCTTAAAACATTCCACATCTGGCAGCTCTCTTGTCCCACACTACTTGTGTCAAAGTGACAGCCTGCCCCCGGCTGCTGTGACCGAGCGGTTCTAGGCGCTCCAGCCCGAAAGTGCGCTGCTGCTACGGTCGCAGGTTCGAATCCTGCCTCGGGCATGGATGTGTGTGATGTCCTTAGGTTAGTTAGGTTTAAATAGTTCTGAGTCTAGGGGACTGAAGACCTCAGATACTAAGTCCCATAGTGCTTACAGCCATTTAAACCATTTGACAGTCTGCCCACCATGATAGTATTATTAATCATGCGTTTTTTTTTTTTTGCATATACGATGGCAAACTATGATCGTTGTATCAAATATCGTCTTGCAATATGCGTCCATGTATTGGTTCCTACGATGTATTATCCAATCCTGTTACCTACGAAGAAAAACAAAGGCCGAAAAATGATTTTTAAAACGGAATTTTAAGTAGTTATTGGATAGAGTGGTCCCAAAATAGTCCAGTTCGATATTTATTTACTCTGCATATATTAACAGATACATTGAAAAACAATCAGTGTGCAGTACCTCCAGCTTCGCAAAGCGCTTATGTTGAATATTAAGGGACGAATGGATGGATTCCTGAGTGGAAATTGAGTGAAAAAGGTCCGATGAACACGTGTACGGAAATGCGTCGTTGCCGCGGTAAATGGCGCTGACGAGTGGAAGTTCCTCTGACCATGTGCCGTGTATCCTCGTGTGTTGCGGGCTGTGTAATTGACGCAGTGTACTGTAAGCAACAGAATGGTCTGGCATTCATGTCGAGAGCAAGCAGAGATGCTGTTTGTGTACCGCCAAGCATGTGGAAAAAGTCGAGAGGCAGCACAGATACACTAAAACAAGTAGTCTCACAGACACCTGCCTCGTCATACAACATTTCAAGCCCGTTTTGAGCGTTTGTGTGATCACGGGTCCTTTCAGACAGACGACCGTGCAGGTAGGCGGCGGGCTCTGCGTACATCAGATATGGGGGGCCAGGTTCTTCCTTGCGACCGTTTCTGCCTGTTTGACCGTACACAAGCACGATCTCGGCTTGTTCCCGACATAAATATCGGACCATTCTGCTGCATACGGTACGTTATGTCAGTCGCATAGCCTGCAACGCACAATGAACAAGGCACGTGGTCAGATGAAATTCCAATCGTCTGCGCCATCTGCCGTGGCAGCGATGCATTTCCGGACACGTGTTCACAGGATATTTTTTCCTCCATTTCTAACCAGGAATCTGTCCCTGCAATTTGTCGATTTTATTATCGTTCACCCTATTTAATAGCTTAGCGCGTGCTGCTTCGCTCACGTAGACTGTATGTTTGTTTTGTTTTTCTTTAATCGAATATTTTCGTTGTTCACAAATTGCGACATCTTCTAAGCTTTTCGCTCTAATCAAGGCTATATATAAAAATGGCCTTGTTTGGATGTACTTCTGACCAAAACGCGATTCTGGTAGCATAAAATACCAATATCAGTAAAGCCTCATCTCTTTGCAGTTTAGTACTTAATACCATCTTAATTGCCAAGATTGTGTAACTACATGATCTTGACCGTAAATTTTCGAAATGACTTTGCGAAATAAAAGAATTCCCATAAAGTTTCAGAGTCCATGGTTTGTGTTAACCGTACCTTTGCATTCTTCTGGCCATTTTTCCATACAAACATATTTCTTTATATCTAACCCTTAAGTGAAATGCCAATTCTCATAGATTTAACTTCAAAAATTTATAATACAATGAAATATTTTCTTAAAAAATTTATAATACAATGAAATATTTTCTTAAAACTTTTACTCTATTTCACCCGATCAAGGGTTGAATTTCCAAAAAAAATAAAACACGTATTTTTTATATAGAGAAGCCAAATACAAATTTTTAGAGATTTAGCTTCTAAAATGCTTTCATAATGAAATATTTCCACATTAATTGGATTACCTATTCCACTCCCATAGGCGCTGAGTTTCCAAAAACAGTGGTACCTTATTTGTTTTTGTTTTAACCAAGAAACCGAATACAGCTTTTTATAGGTTTGGCTTTAAATATGCTTTCATACTGAAATAATTTCATACATCTTCTCAATCCTTATTTCATTCTCTTAGGGGAGTTGAATCTCTAAATATGCTGAAACAAATATTTGTTTATCTCTAACCAAGATGTCAAATACCAATTTTCATAGATGCAGCTTTCAAAATACTTCAGTAGTTCTTTAATAATTATATATCTGCGAAACAAAAGACTGTCACTCACTATTTCATCCCTAAAGCGGTTTAATTTGCAAAAATGATGAAACACGTATTTCATTATTTGTGACCGAGAAATCAAATACCAGTTTTCATTGGTCTAGCTTCAAAATTGGCTTAATAGAGAAATTTTTCCAAAAAAAAACCTTTCATTCCATTTTCCATCGCTTTAGGGTTGGAATTTCGAAAAATCCCTTCTTAGAGGAAGCATTTAGTATACGATCAACATCATCACCAAATTTGAAGTTTCTATCCTTAGCGGTTCGGTGATCATGGGTCAGTCAGTCAGGGCATTACCTTATTTATGAGTATATGGAGGTAATAAGGTGACAGGTATATTACATCCTTACATACATACTGCAAAACCCAAATTTATCTGCAACATTTTTCGATTGCGAATACGTACGACTTGCAGCTTGCTTGCATTCGAGATATGTCTTGAAGTTCAGCATTTTAAACCTGGTGGACACTTCTAAGCCATCCGTGTACTGATATCACACACTCATAATTCAGGGACAAAGCTTGGAAAGTGTATGTCACAGTGTGCTAATTGTTTGGTCCCATATTTACTTATATGTCTTTGAGATGTTGCGGGAGAATCGACAAAATTGTAAATAGTAATAGAGGGATGTCAGAAGTCGTCAGTGTGTTTGCAGACGGTACTAGTAGGAATGTATTTGTTGTTAAATAATACACAAAATAAAAACTGACAAGACATCCATACAACCAACACTGCCTATATGGCTAGTATACCTATACACGAAACACCTAGAAATTAATGTACGTGGCCATCGAAGCATTTCCAGCCTCCAATACATGGTTCCTTGCAGGTTTCATATAAACATAAATTACCTATATACCCGTCCTCACATACGTCCGCTGGCAAGCAAAAGATAAGTAACGTCTTGCGGCTATGTGCAGCTAATTACAGTGCGTATAGAATTTGCTATGACGTCGTTAAATTAAAGTAACTTACCTGTTCCTCAGTCACACACTGTCACATATTAAGTTAATATTTATTTATTTTATCTCCATATCATATGACATGAAGTAATTAAAGTATTTCAGCCACACGTTATAATGTCAAACTGTCTTACCTCAGCCGGCCGGAGTGGCCGAGCGGTTCTAGGCGCTGCAGTCTGGAACCGCGCGACCGCTACGGTCGTAGGTTCGAATCCTGCATCGGGCATGGATGTGTGTGATGTCACTAGGTTAGTTAGCTTTAAGTTGTTCTAAGTTCTAGGGGACTGATGATCTCAGAAGTTAAGTCCCATAGTGCTCAGAGCCATTTGAACCATTTGTCTTACGTCATAAATTTTGCGTAATATACCCTGATGTTATTAAATTACAGCACCTCAGCTGTGCAACATTTTCACACTGCATTGTTAAAGTGTCTTACGTCATAAATTTTATTAATTTTCACCAAGGTTTTGCAGGCTATGCCATGGCATTATTAATTTACATACATGCATCGTAACGTCTAACGGTCTTACCTCCAAAAATTATGGTACAATTTGCCGCCTTTTTTAAACAGGACAAATCTGCTGTTAACTGTCTTCTCAGTACAGTGTACAGACCTCTAAGGGGGAAAATTATAAGAAGAAAATTATAAAAATTTAGTTTCTCATTATTTATAACGCGGTGTACAGACTTCGAATGACGAGACCCATCCATTCGCTCCAGTAATAAAAGAAGGAGGGACGGAGGGGGAAATTGAATCGTATTTGTACAGAGAGGAAGGGTTGAATGTGCGAGATGTGGGTTACCCAAAGGCTCAGAGGGAGGGGGGTGAGGGGTGAAATGCCAGAAGAGGGCGTTCTTTGTGGTTTGTAAAGTACAGTAATTCGTAATAGCTGTCAAATAATGGACGTAACTCAGTTATGGATAACACAGTAAAGAACGTAGTACAGGGAACGTCTTATTGACACTCGGCATTGCGTTGGTTTATACAATTCATCCTACTTCCCCCTCTCCCATTCTACTTCATTCAGTGGTCTGCACCATTCTGAGCGATTTTCTGAAAATTGACTTCAAATTTTGTAACTAAGATGTCATTACATTTGGCCCAAAACTGGAATAAGTCTAGAATGTTTCAATCATTTCTTTCTGCAGCCGCCTTTTTACATTCTGGTTCATGTAATACTCGTGTGTCAGTTTACACAAAGAAAGTATTTTGGCGTCAGTTATGTAACTTCATCTATGTGGCCATAGATCCACTCCTTATATAACAACAAAAACATTCTATCACTTGAAGACCACAGGAAAACTCAGGGACTTCCTGAAAGCGGCCGTCACAGAAATTTGTTCGCTTGTGTCCAGCTGGAGAGGCGGGATCAGTGGTTCCCAGAACTGCAAGTCATGCCTCCGCTGAGGCACGGGTAGGGCTCGCAGGCCTTCCAGAGTCAACAGGAAATATTTCTGGTCCATCGCTAAAATCCACTCCTGAGTGGCCAGCTGATACTGAGTAATAAGGCTGAAACTTCTTTATTTTACATTTTACTTAGACTGAAATAGCTGGGGAGGTGAAACTTCTAAATATGATTTTACTTAAACTACTGAATGCTCACTCAATGTTCTTAAAGTGCTGAGTGAAATTGAACGTACTGTCACTTTGTTTCTCTTTATCATTTCATATCTAACCTACAGAATTATTCCTAACAAACACAAATTAAATGCAATCTAACTGCTCAAATAATTAACGCTAAAGAATGACCCTGAATTTGAAGAAATCCTAACAATTACCCTTACGTTTCATAAGACACTTACCTCACAAAAAATCTTCATTACACGAACTACAGCGATACAGCAAGCACCAATACAGCCGCCGGCCGAAGTGGCCGTGCGGTTAAAGGCGCTGCAGTCTGGAACCGCAAGACCGCTACGGTCGCAGGTTCGAATCCTGCCTCGGGCATGGATGTTTGTGATGTCCTTAGGTTAGTTAGGTTTAACTAGTTCTAAGTTCTAGGGGACTAATGACCTCAGCAGTTGAGACCCATAGTGCTCAGAGCCATTTGAACCATTTTGAACCAATACAGCCAGCTAAATAAAAGATTCCAACTACTGTCGGCTCTAACCACTAATAGGAATGTGGTTAGCAAAGCAAAGATGTTGTTGCAAAGCAAACAATGCATTTAGCAGATTTTACCTTAATCATGTGACGTCCAGTTCCAAAAAATTATATAATCATCAATAATATAAAATCTCTATGATGGCCACGTCCAGACCGTCCGCTCGCGCTAACACTTCAGACCTCTAACCTCCATCACTGCCAACTATTAACATTCCAACCTCCACCACTGCTGGCTATTCACCTCAAAACTGCGAGTCCGACCAGCCACGCAGAATTTCTTACAGAGGCGCACGGCTGTCAGAGTTATTAATGCAGTTTATCGGGCTGCCAACATACGGACACATAAACAGACTACTTACAAGGTGGGATTACAGTCTGCACACACGTTGTCGCGACAGGTATCGTTTGCAGGCAGCCGACACAGCGTTCCTCTCTCAACGGCGAAAGAAAATCACGTAAATGCCTCCGTCTTCTAAAAAAATCACGCAAAAAATCTGAACTATATGTGGTAACGGTTTTTATAGAGATTTTATGCATGTTAAAAACCTGTTATTAATTGTAATTAGGCCCAGAATTACGTAATCAATTTTGCAACAGGTGAAATTTTCCTGTCCAAGAAAAAGCTTCAAACGTGTTATGACATAAGTTGCCAGTTATTGATCTCATGTTTTCGTTAATTACCAAAGAAACTAGCTCGGCAAAACATCACAAAAAGTAGCGTTTTGCATTTCGTAGTGCATATTATCTTTCGAAAATAACTATCACTCTCCATTATTTAAGTCGTAAGAAGTATGAAATTTAAAGTCTCTATCTCCTAAAGGAGTCACGTAAAAAATCTGAACTTCCCGTTTTGTTATAGACCTCTATATTCTTTTCAAGCACGTCAAAAATCTGTTCTTAATCCTTATTAGTGTCGAAGTCAGCTTTGTCATTTTTTTTCTTAGTATGCGAATTTTTCAGCCCGCAAAAGTTTCCTGCATGAGAACTGGCAGGCACAACGCTTTGCGCAGCAGCGGTGGCAACGCAGTGGGAACTGACAGCACCAGCCTTGTATTGGTGTTTTGCTATCGGCAGCAGTCCACTCCACTGGCTGTGAAATTACCACTACCTTCAGTCGGACCATAGTACAGAATTCAGTAGTTTTGTTTCCCGACTGTGACGAAGGGTATCGGTCAATGAAGTGAGTAGTTGCAACTCTGCCTCCGTAGGCAGTGAAAGATGTGCAAGAACGGTAATATGGAAGGACAGATTCATGCAAATTAACAGAAAGACAGAATGGTGCAATAAAGTAATCTGTTGTTGTAACTCAAAGATACGATTATACCTTGTATCTCTGTCACTGTTTAAAATCGTTGGTGTAATTTCGTTCTTCAACTAAAAAAAAAATTGGGGCACATATAACCTCCTCCCTATCACCTTCTTTCTGAGCGCCATCATGTGAGGATGCATGTCTTTGTTACTTGTAATTTTACGAATAATAATGATAATTTTAATTCATTTATGCTTTTATGGTTCAAATGGCTCTGAGTACTATGGGACTTCACTTCTGAGGTCATCAGTCTCCCAGAACTTAGAACTACTTAAACCTAAATAACCTAAGGACATCACACACATCCATGCCCGAGGCAGGATTCGAACCTGCGACCGTAGCGGTCGTGCGGTTCCAGAATGTAGCGCCTAGAACCGCACGGCCACTCCGGCCTGCATTTATACTTTTATTTCGTAGTAATCCAGTACAAATCTCTTTATTAATGGTGTGCTAAGAATTTCTGTCTGTTTCAGTTTATTAAAAAAATTGGTTTGGTGCCGTGCGCCAGCGTGCCATTACATGCACAATTCCATTTTTCATACGTTGAACTTTACAATCTAACCCCGCCTCGGAGAAATTAGCTTTTGGAAGAATTATGTACAAGCATTAGCCATTCACTTCCTTTCCTCTGTTTATTTTTATATGGGTTATATTACAATGGCTAGCCAGTAAGTATAGAATAACGGCTTCATTAAATCTCTAGGTCTTGGGATTATAACCATTATCATATATCGTGATCTTAAAATACTTTACAATAAAGGGTACGGAAAACTATTCAGACAGACGGTGACAGTAATCACCACTCCGCCTCACTGTAACGATAGTTGGTCCAGTACAGACTACACACACCATAATATACATATGAGCGACGAACTGAACACAAAATATTGCCGGCCGCGGTGGTCTCGCGGTTCTAGGCGCGCAGTCCGGAACCGTGCGGCTGCTACGGTCGCAGGTTCGAATCCTGCCTCGGGCATGGATGTGTGTGATGTCCTTAGGTTAGTTAGGTTTAAGTAGTTCTAAGTTCTAGGGGACTGATGACCACAGCTGTTAAGTCCCATAGTGCTCAGAGCCATTTGAACAAAATATTGAACAACATCAAAATTAATATATACAACCTGTAACTGAGAATGAAATGCCAACATATGACATGTAGTCGCAGCATAGCTACAGACCAGATGATTATAATTAAAGTGCAGTCTGGTCTGTAATTATTGTATGACAGCGAAACGTCGTAGATACACTACTGCGTTAATGCAAAACCGATTTAAGCTGGTAAAAAATTAGTTCCTATTTTGGTCACCAGGTACAAATCTGGCGCTGTATATCTCATCGACCTATCTATGCTCTTATTGAACAAACTATGTAAGTGGCAGTTAATAATAAAATCAGTAATATGCCTTCCTCAACTGTTTGACATTTTCTGTCCATTTCCCGTTCCTAACCCATTACTTACGGAAATATTTCTATACGCCTTCCTTGCATTTACAGTGCCATATTTTCACCTGATGGCCAAAACTGGAACTAACTTTTTCCAGCGTAAATCAGTTCCTCATTAACGCACTAGATTAGATTAGATTAGATTTACTTTCATTGCAATTGATCTGTAGTGAGGAGGTCCTCCAGGATGTAGAACATCTCAGAAAAACAACAATACATGACAAATATTTACAACTAAAACAAATAAGCTAATGAACCATTCCACAGGTACCAAGTGGAATGAGCGTCATTTTTTAATGAACATTATATGAAAAAGTCATTTTGCAAATACTAATGCACTGAATTTAAAATAAAAAAGTTTTTTATTTATTTATAAGGTAATAAACGTGTAATACAACTACTATAACACTTATTTGCAATGAATACATTACTGCACTGAAATGGTGCAGAAGTTAGATTGCTCTCTCTCTCTCTCTCTCTCTCTCTCTCACACACACACACACACACACACACACACACACACACACACAGACATAGCCGGCCGAAGTGGCCGTGCGGTTAAAGGCGCTGCAGTCTGGAACCGCAAGACCGCTACGGTCGCAGGTTCGAATCTTGCCTCGGGCATGGATGTTTGTGATGTCCTTAGGTTAGTTAGGTTTAACTAGTTCTAAGTTCTAGGGGACTAATGACCTCAGCAGTTGAGTCCCATAGTGCTCAGAGCCATTTGAACCATTTGAACACAGACATATTTACAATGAACGCATTACTGCACTGAAATTGTGCAGAATTTATCAATGGAGTAGAAGGAGTTGGCCACCAATAAATCCTTTAGGCTCCTCTTAAACTGAATTTCATTGGTTGTTAAGCTTTTTATGGCTGCTGGCAAGTTATTGAAAATGTGTGTTCCTCAAAAATGCACACCTTTTTGTACAAGACTAAGTGACTTTAAATCCTTGTGAAGATTATTTTTATTTCTAGTATTTATTCCATGAATTGAGCTGTTGGTTTGAAAAAGTGATATATTTTTAATGACAAATTTCATTAAGGAATAAATATATTGGGAAGCAGTAGTTAGTATCCCTAGTTTCCTAAACAGGCTTCTGCACGATGTTCTTGAGTTCACACTACATATAACTCTTACTGCACGTTTTTGCACCCGGAAAACTGTAGCTTGGCTTGATGAATTACCCCAAAAAATAATCCCATATGACATTATGGAATGAAAGTAAGCACAGTATGCCAGCTTTTTCCTTTTTATATCCCCTATGTCTGACACAATTCGCATTGCAAACGGAGATTTGTTAAGACGTTTCAGCAGTTTTGTGGTGTGCTGCTCCCAGTTGAATTTCTTATCAAGCTGTAATCCCAAGAATTTAACTCTGTCCACTTCTTCTATCTGGTTGTCATCGTATGTTAGGCATATACTCGTGGGACACCCCTTACAAGTTCTGAACCGCATATAGTGTGTTTTTCAAAGTTTAGTGACAAAGAATTGGCTAGGAACCAGTGATTAATGTCCACAAATATTTTATCAGCTGATCTTTCTAAGAATACACTTGATTTGCTATTTATTGCAATGTTTGTATCATCGGTAAACAAAACGAACTTGGCATCTGGTAATGTTACTGATGAAAGGTGATTGATATACACAAGAAAAAGCAAGGGCCCCAAAATGGAATCTTGTGGGATCCCACATGTAATTAGTTCCCAGTTGGTTAGTGCGTGATAGCTTGATCCATGTCTCTTCCCTAATAACACCCTTTGTTTCCTGCCAGAGATATAAGATTTGAACCATTTTGCAGCATTTCCTGTTACACTATAATATTCTAACTTATTTAAAAGGTTATTGTGATTTACACAGTCAAATGCCTTTGACAGGTCACAAAATATACCAGTTGCCTGCAATTTTTTTTGTCTAATGAATTAAGCACATTTTCACTGTAAGTGTAGATAGCCTTCTCAAAATCAGAACCGTTTAGAAATCCAAACTGTGACTCTGACAGTATGTTATTTGAGATAAGATGGTTATAAAGCCGATTGTACATTACTGTTTCTAAAATTTTTGAGAATATCTACCAAGTTTCGTTAACATACGATATTTATAGATGTACTTGAATAATAGGCCCCCTGTTGAGTGCCTAATCCAGTATTTTACCTAAGTGCGTAGCGTTTTAACACGTAATTTCTGTCTCGAGACCCAAGTAGTGTAGATATTTGGCAGAGTTAAGAGTCTCTTTTGGTGTATCAATGCCGCTGAACAGGCCAATGTACATTCACTCTTTCCCCAATCTGTCGTGTACCTTAATGCTAACTGCCACAACTGCAATATTTTATTTGTTAGTGTGACTTCCCCTTTTGGAGAAGGATCAGTTTGATACCTCACAGGTATGTGAGAAAGAAGAGTCAAAACAAACTTCACTTCAAGAGTGCAAAGGAATTCCACTGTTTAACTTAGATGAAATAGTGAATAGGTGCAAAGAGCACATTGGTGGCCCATGAGAGGACGAGAAACGGACTGTAGACAAGATGGAATAAGAAATGGGAGTCGGTTTCGAAGATACAGGGTGCTTGACAGGGATTTGGAAGACTTGGAGTTAAATAAAGCGGAAGGCACGGGTATAATTTTTAATCGTTGGGATAAATGGCAACCAACGACTATTTAAGCTGGTGTGTTGAAACCATGGACTGGAGACATACGAACAGACTTTGTAAAAAAATAAGAGTCCGCACAACCGCAAAAATAGCAAGAGCAGGAAAATGCGAGAACTATCGCACAATTAGCTTAACAGCTCATGCATCCAAGTTGCTATATAAGAATTACGTACTTAAGAACGGAAAATGGAACTGAGGAGTTTTTAAATTACGATCAGTTTGGCTTTAGGAAAGCCGTTGCGCTTGATAATGGTAGCAATAATTTATATAGATATAAAAAAAAGAAAAAAAGCAAGAAACTTTCATAGGATTTGTTGACACAGAAAAAGAGCTCGACAATGTATACTGTTTGAAATTTTCAGAAAAATAGGATAAAGTATGGGGATAGCCACGTAATACGTTTACAAAAAGGAGGAAAAACAAAGAATGGAAGACCGAGAAGAAAGTGTTTGGATTAAAAAAAATTCTTTTTTAATTAACAAAACGGTCAAATGTTTTGCAAAATGCTTTGTCTACAAGTAACAAATAAAACAGATAAAAAAAGTTTTTGACAGGCCTTTGAATGATGCTCGGAAACATGTACAGCGGCTGAGCTGCTCGGATTTAAGTGACATAAGGACGCCACTGAGGAACATTCCCCCAGACAAATATGTTCTAACACTCTTTAAAATTTTTGGATTCCAGGTTAACCACTGAATTAAACTCTCACTGGCCATCCTATTTGCTCTACATGCTTACTTTTGGACAAATCATTTCACACAGCATTTGATACACGCGTTCCGTGTCTGTAGCGCCGGTATCGTTTGCGCAGAGATTTTCCTCCGCGAGTGTATACTGATAAGCCAAAACATTCTGATCGCTGACTATCGCGACGTTGGATGCCGCCTGGTGGCGTTGCGGGCACGTGACGTTGTAACAAATGGATGTAAGCGGAGCAGAAACGGATGGGGATCACCCCAGCGAAAATATGGGCTGCAAATGGGAAATCCATTGAGATAAGCGACTTTGACAACGGGAAGATTATTATTACGCAGAGCCTGTGGAAGAATGACTCGAAAACGGTGAAGCTGGTCGAATGTTCACGTTATACTATTGCAAGCATCTATGGAAAGAGGTAGAAAGGCAGCGAAACTTCCACTAGGTGCTAAATAGTTGGGGGTCCACGATTCCTCAAAGAACGTGGGGTGTGGAGACTTGTCTGCTCTGTTAAGTAGGATAAATGGTGACCTGTAGCATATCTGCCGAAAGAGCGCATTGATGCTGCACGTACAAGTGTTTCGTAGGACACCATTCATCGTACATTGTTGAACTTGGAGCTCCGCAGTAAACCACCCATACGTGTTCATATGTTGACCCAACGAGTTCATCAATTACGATTTCAGTGGACACGGAACCATCGGGTTTCGACTGTCGATCAATGGAAATATGTGGCTCATCGGGTGAATCATATTTTTGCTACATTAAGTGATGGTCGTCTCCACAAACGCCGTCATCAAGGTGAAAGGGAGCTGGAAACGTGCAGCACGCCATGGACGCTGGTAGGTAGGAGCAGTATTATGCTGTGGAAGAATCCGTGGTACTAGTCGAAGACATGCTGCATCCCTTCATGCTTGATGTCTTCCCCACGGCGATGTCCTCTTTCAGCAGTATAATTCTCCGTGTCTCGGAGCCAGAACCGTGCTACAGTGGTTTGAGGAGCATTATAGGGAACTCACGTTGATGTCTCGGCGATCAAATTCGCCTGATGTAACTTCTATGGAATCCATCTGGGTAGCTATCGGGTGCTATCACCGCGTACGCAAGTCAGCTGCTCGTTATTTACGCGAATTACATGGCCTGTGCGTAAACAACCAAATGCTACATGCCTCCATAAGCCTATGAACTGTCGAATTCCTGACACACAGAATCAGTGATGTATTTCATTCCAGATACGGACAAACAAGCTACACTACTGGCCATTAAAACTGCTACACCACGAAGATATCGTGTACAGACGCGAAATTTAACCGACAGGTAGAAGACTCTGTGATATGCAAATGATTAGCTTTTCAGAGCATTCACACAAGGTTGGCGCCAGTGGCGACACCTACAATGTGCTGACATGAGGAAAGTTTCCAACCCATTTCTCATACACAAACAGCAGTTGACCGGCGTTGCCTGGTGAAACGTTGTTGTTATGCCTCGTGTAAGGAGGAGAAATGCGTACCATCACGTTTCCGACTTTGATAAGGGTTGGATTGTAGCGTATCGTGATTGCGGTTTATCGTATCGCGACATTGCTGCTCGCGTTGGTCGAGATCCAATGACTGTTAGCAGAACATGGAATCGGTGGGTTGAGGAGGGTAACACGGAACACCGTGCTGGAGCCCAACGGCCTCGTACCACTAGCAGTCGAAATGAGAGGCATCTTATCCGCATGGCTGTAACGGATCGTGCAGCCACGTCTCGATCCCTGAGTCAACAGATGGGGACGTTTGCAAGACAACAACCATCTGCACGAACAGTTCGACGACGTTTGCAGCAGCATGGACTATCAGCTCGGAGACCATGGCTGCGGTTACCCTTGACGTTGCATCACAGACAGGATCGCCTGCGATGGTGTACTCACCGACGAACCTGGGTGCACGAATGGCAAAACGTCATTTTTTTCGCATGAAACCATATTCTGTTTACAGCATCATGATGGTCGCATCCGTGTTTGGCGACATCGTGGTGAACGCACATTGGAAGCGTGTATTCGTCATCGCCATACTGGCGTATCACCCGGCGTAATGGTATGGGGTGCCATTGGTTACACGTCTGGGTCACCTCTTGTTCGCATTGACGGCACTTTGAACAGTGGACGCTACATTTCAGATGTGTTACGACCCGTGGCTCTACCTTTTATTCGAACCCTGTAAAACCCTACATTTCAGCAGGATAATGCACGACCACATGTTGCAGGTCCTGTACGGGCCTTTGTGGATACAGAAAATGTTCGACTGCTGCCCTGTCCTGCACATTCTCCAAATCTCTCACCAACTGAAAACGTCTGGTCAATGGTAGCCGAGCAACTGGCTCGACACAATACGCCAGTCACTACTCTTGATGAACTGTGGTATCATGTTGAAGCTGCATGGGCAGCTATACCTGTACTACACGCCATCCAAGCTCTGTTAGACTCAATGCCCAGGCGTATCAAGGCCGTTATTACGGCCAGAGGTGGTTGTTCCAGGTACTGATTTCTCAGTATCTATGCACCTAAATTTCGTGGAAACGTAATCACATGTCAGTACTAGTATAATATATTTGTCCAATGAATACCCGTTTATCATTTGCATTTCTGATTGGTGTAGCAATTTTAATGGCCAGTAGTGTATTAAGCAGGTGCTCATATTGTTTTGGTTCATCGGTGTAAGCGCGTCATCGAACACGTTGGTTTGGCTGGGTGTCAACAGGGCGCCATCAGGGGTTGAGACGGAACCCTGGGGAGGGAGCTGGTGGTACACAGGCTGTGTTGGCAAACAATTCACAGCGGGCGGGCCCGGCTGCTCAAGCGACGGACGCCTCTGCGGGGCCGGACAAGTACTGAGCCTGGCCTATAGGGGTCGTTTGAGCCGTCAGTTGATGTCGGAGCGCAAAGAAGGAGCAGCGGGCTGTACGATGGGACTGGGTTCCGCAGTGGCAATCTCACGGAACTGCACTTGGGGTTGAGTCCGTGCTCTTAGGCTGAGACGTTTATGATCCCGCCCCGCCAAGCTTGAGTTACGTTCCCCGCCCTGTTGGCTACTGCTGTTGTTTTGGTGAGGTGCCTTATTTGAACAATACTGGTTCGGAGGTTGTTCTTCGTCTGCGACAATTCGTGGTTACCGTTAAAGCTCCAATGTCAGCGCGTAAACTGCATTCCCACATGTCGCTTCGGTGTACCATGTGATTTGTTTGGCTTGATTGTCCCCGCCAAAATGTCACATTATACGGAACTTCTGACTTAATGACTGATAACTTGGTGTTTGTAATTCAGAAACTTGTTGTTCTGCACTATGGTCTATCTTCAAAAATTCAGTCGTTAAAGGTCGCTCAGCACAATTTTTCTCTATTGTGAACAATTGTTAATATTTTCAATAGTTTTAATTCATGTCTTAATGGTGGCTCAGTATAATTTTTTTCTATATTGTGAACATCTGGTTAAGGTTTTCGAAAGTTTTTATTCACCTCTTAAAAAAGCTGTAACAGAGTTTTATTTATTGCCTCACAGATAAGGATTAATATACGAAGATAATATCTGTTCTTTTGGACATGTCCGAAAGGACAGATAACATCTTCATGTAGTTAAGGCTAACCTGCCATTGACCTCCTTCCTCTGTTATGGATGCACACGCATTGCCCGCACTCTTACGGAACTCGGTAAGATTGTCTGCCACGAGTAATGAGTGTAATGGGCAGGGGCACTACGAATGTAGTGTGTGGACATTAAGTAGGGAGTGTGGGTCTCACGGCGAGCGTGCAGGGGATAAATCCCTGCAGTCGCACTGTCTTCTGTGCCCTCGGTGGCTCAGATGTATAGAGCGTCTACCATGTAAGTAGGAGATTTCGGGTTCGAGTCCCGGTCGGCGCACACATTTTCAACTGTCCCATTTGACGTATATCAACGCCTGTAGACAGCTTAGTGTCTTGATTTAATTATCATTTCATGACAAGGATTAAAGTTTCCCCTTTACGCTCTTGTTAGTGGTTCTGCTAAAGATTACTTGGTCCACACTAACTTGCTGGTTAGCGAAGTAAGCGTATAAGGTACTAATTACAGTTTTGTGCGTTTAGATGAACTTAGTCTGTTTTGTAATGGGGCCGTAAGTTAGTCCACCCGTAGTTACCTGCCTAGACCAGTTAAGATCCCAACATCTGATGACAATGTCACGGATTGTTCCTGAGACATCAAGGTTTAACACTGTAAGGAAATTCCTTTCCTCTAATCATTGAACAAATAATTCATGGACATCTGAAGCTTATTCTGCGTCAAGTTCAGTAGCGAGAGCACTAAAAAATGGTTTTGTAACGTGTCACTCATTACCACATGTTTTGTAAGGTTACTGAGCTTATGTACAAGTGGATTTTTGAGTATCTAGCTTTGTTACACTGAACTTTGTTAAAGAATTTTTGTCTAGTATATTGCTGCTTTTAAATAAAATTTGTCTAAGTATTAATTCTTGTTCTCTGTCTTTTTTTTCTTTTTTTATAATAACACCTCAAGTTTGTATCATTTGATAGTGATTCAGACTGCTGAGATTGTTTTGTACAACTTTTTTTCACTTAGTTGTTCTATGTGTGCTGTTTGGAATATTTTGGCAAAATAAAAATTACATTTCTTTTGTATCCTATGCTTATGTTCAGTCCTTCCAGTCCTAGAGCACGTATCCTACTATAACCCATATCACCATTTGACTGTTTTTTTCTATTTTTTCTTTATTTCGAAGCGTTGTCCAGAAAGCATGAAATATAATATACTCGACATCTAACGGTATTCTGTTGATGAATTCTTCTCGGGTTAACAGCCGAGTGGTGGCGTCGTCTTGTCGCAACGTTTCGATGAGTTTCGTACCGATCATTTTCTGACTTCGCCAGAAGATGGTGGGTACGAAACTCATCGAAACGTTGCGACAAGACAACGCCACCTCTCGCCTGATAACCCGACAAGATTTCATCAGTGGAATACGCCGAGAAAGGCTGCAATCGCATATACGGTATTCTGTTGTTAGTAACAGAATATAGATCAAGAGAAAGCAGAGATGCTTCAATTTATGATGTGGTTTGATAGTTTTTGACACTTCATTTACATAGCCAGCAGCAGTTGTTCATGAAATATTTCAGTTTTCCCTCAATCACTACTTACGTTTTTTCTCAATTACCTTGATTAATTTCAAGCATTTTTTTCAAGACTAAACCTCACGCTGGTCAATTTAATACCACTTTGTCCATTACCCATTATCCATTTCAGTATGAAAATTCGGACAAAATTTCATTGTTTAATTTCTAGGGCTACTCAAACATTAGATCAAAAACGGTGTAAAACAAGGATACAGTCTCTCTCCACTGCTGTTCAGAATGAACCTCAAAGAAGCAATGACAG
The DNA here is from genome assembly GCF_023864345.2 of Schistocerca serialis cubense. Classification (NCBI taxonomy): domain Eukaryota; kingdom Metazoa; phylum Arthropoda; class Insecta; order Orthoptera; family Acrididae; genus Schistocerca; species Schistocerca serialis. Next base: position 296,783,490 of record NC_064644.1, on the reverse strand, counting down.
AAATGCCACAATATACATTAAATGTATTCGCAATTGCGAGTATGGACAACGATCAGCTGTAGACTGGAATGACGACAATGAAAATTGGTGCCGGACTCGAACCGCGATTTCCCGCTTATCGCGAGCGGTCGCCTTACAATTTGGTTATCCGTGCGCGAATTACGGTCAGACCCAAGCTTCCAAGTCGGCAAGTATCTGTCTACAACGTGTGCTCGTACATCCATTATGCTTATTCTCGTAAAGGCGAGACATTTTATGTGAAAGTCACTTGTCCGTTGTCGGGGGATAAATACGTTATTATAGTGCCTGCATGCATGCATGTCCAAAGATACATTGCATCGTAATTCGGAATAACACAAGCACTGAAATATCGCAATATCAAAATGCAATAAGGTTCAAGAGTGGGATTAAAATTCAGTGTGAAATGAAATCAGTGATAAGATTGGCTGATGGTATTGCTACACCCAGTGAAATTTAGGAAGAATTACAGTAGTTCATCAATGGGTTTGTTGCGCCATTGCCTTTGAAATCAGGTCCCGTAACCTGTGGCTAAGTGAGCTGAAATCTGCCATCGCATTCCTCAGTCTGAAGCAAAAAGAGGCCGAGCTGACTTGGCGGAAGTCTCCACCGTGGCATTAAACGGTACTGGTTGCCACACGACTAGACTGCTGACTGCATCTAATGGGGTCTGGAATACTCTCCACAAACCACAGAGCAAAGGCCGAACTGTGGCAGTGGGGACCTGGATTACATTTCTTCCGAGCCTGGCAATCTGTCATTTCCGGCGTCTGTCTATTCGGAGCTGATGTCCTGTCACAACAATGAGGATCGAGCGACTGTAAGTTCCTTCCGTTCCAGCAATGGAGTGCCTGTAGCCATCCGCCGGCACTTCTGGGAAGGACTCCACGCCAATCGGCGACTTGATGAGGGTCATCCGGTCTCAACTGCTGCTAGACGCTGCCTCCACTAGCTGTGGGTCTATGAACGGCACCTAGTGAATGTGGTTCCAACAACTGAACTGGTCTCTTCCAGCCGGGGCCCTCTGCAGTGCCTATCCTGGGGTCCATGGTTCGCACATTCGCGCTCAAGCGCCACATGCAACTGACAACGCCGTATTGCATCCACGGGCTACAGACGCTGCCTCCTACATCGGGGGTCGTTGGTTCGCCGCCGCGCTCGGTTGCCTCGTAGCCTTGGTCCATCACAGGCTGCTAGCTGGTCGTGCATTTGCGTCAAATGATGGGATCGCCTTTACAAGGAGTTTAGCTATCGCTGCACAACGACGTCCAAGCCCTGACACAGCTCTACACGCGTCCATGTGCTGACATCGTTTCCTTCTGCTGCCTTTGGTCCGGCTGGTGACCCCATGTCGATGGCTGCCTCCTTCTGTCTTTAATAATAACTCGTAATTAAGGACAGGCCAGCCGGAGTGGCCGAGCGGTTCTAGGCGCTACAGTCTGGAACCGCGCGACCTCTATGGTCGCAGGTTCGAATCCTGCCTCGGGCATGGATGTGTGTGATGTCCTTAGGTTAGTTAGGTTTAAGTAGTTCTAAGTTCCAGGGGACTGATGAACTCAGAAGTGAAGTCCCATAGTGCTCAGAGCCATTTGAACCATTTGCATTATGGACTGGAAAAAAACCGTTTTATTCTGTAAGTAGGCTGTTTAGGTTTTTATATTGGTAACGCCACGTAGCGCTGTGATGAAAATCACTGGCTGTGCTGTGTGCAGTCAGTAGCTGATTGGCATTGTTGTAATACTCGCCATTGTAGTGTTGGGCAGCGGCAGCTGGATGTGAACAGCGCGTAGCGTTGCGCAGTTGGAGGTGAGCCACCAGCAGTGGTGGATGTGGGGAGAGAGGTGGCGGAGTTTTGAAATTTGTAAGACTGGATGTCATGAACTGCTATATATATTATGACTATTAAGGTAAATACATCATTTGTTCTCTATCAAAATCTCTCATTTGCTAACTATGCCTATCAGTAGTTAGTGCCTTCAGTAGTTAGAATCTTTTATTCAGCTGGCAGTAGTGGCGCTCGCTATATTGCAGTAGTTCGAGTAACGAAGATTTTTGTGAGGTGAGTGATTTGTAAAAGGTATAGGTTAATGTTAGTCAGGGCCATTCTTTTGTAGGGATTATTGAAAGTCAGACTGCGTTGCGCTAAAAATATTGTGTGTCAGTTTAAGCACAGCCAAGTATAATTGTTCAAAGGGGACGTTTCATATGTCGACCCTTAGCCGAGGATATCTCACTGGAATCTTCTGATTTTTTCCTTGTAGTTTGGGTAATTAGTGTAGCATTTGTTTATTGCTAGGGCGTAATTATAGAGAGAATTTCCTTTGTAGTTGTAGTTTTTCATTGTTGTACAGTAAAATAGTTGTGGCATGCATGTAGATTTGCAGCAAGTATTTCGCAGCTGCGCTTGCGATTAACGAGATATTATTTTCAGTGCTACGTTAATGTGTTCTCTTATTTTTGCTCTTCAAATTGTGCTTTTCTGTGTTATCGTGTGAAATATTGTGACAATAATGGCGTGTGAAAAACGTAATACTAGGTCCAAAGTAAACTGAGAAATGACAGTGAAGACGAAAGCAGTGTGTTAGCGCCACCGAGTAATGGTTTAACTAATGTTCAATGTAGTAATTTGGTAATTGTACATAGGAAAATGGAGCGGGCTGCAAACAGTGGTGTAGATAGTGAAACAATTAGTGAACAGGGAAGCATTATCGATCGATCGGTCGGCAACAGCTTGCCTCAGGAATTCGAAATGACAGGACACAATCTTGCAAATACTGTAGATTCAGGTTTTGCGTCCTCACCGTTTTCTCAAATAAGTCAAGACACATTTTCTGCTTTTCAAACTGCGAATATTGCCGGTTCAAATGCATTGCCGAATAGCACTGAGGAACATGTTTCAGATACCAGTGCATTGTTATTACAATTAATGCAACAAATGGGTCAAAAGCTTCAAAAGTTAGACACAATGGAAAAAAAATCTTCAAATGTTAGACACAATGGAACAAAATCAGAGACAAACACAGCAAAAGCTTCAAAAGTTAGACACCACACTTGAACAAACACGTGAAGATTTAACTACTGAGTTACATAACATTGAATCGAAATGTCAAAAAGTCTGTAATAACGTAAAAAGACAAATTTGTGAGCATTTTCAACCTATTTTTTCGCGGCATGAAAATGCATTACAGAATCACGAAGCAGCCATAAAAGAACTGCAAATTATTGTTCATGAAAATCAAGAGACCTTGCATCTACCGATTCGGTGACGCAACTTGCAAAAACTCAAGAAAAAGGACGCAGTAGATACTCTGAAAATTGGTTCAGAAAGACACATGGAGGAAATTAGTTCATTATCAGAGAAAGTAGTTGAACTTTCGGATCAGCTAAGTAATTTATCTACGAAGGTAGATGATAATCTGAATGACACAAAACCGGAAGTCTTTAATGACACAGAAGAGTGCGAACAAATTAGGAAATTCAAACAAAATCTGAATCAAATTAATACGCAACACCGAAGAGAAATCCGGGCAGTACAAGATCAGCTGACACAGGTAATACAAGAATTACGTATTTCAGAGGACACTCGCGCTCCAATACGGGAAGAGGGACATAGAAATACGGAACAGCCACAAAATAATAACACAGGGCACTTCGGAAATTATGAAAGAAATTGGCAAGGTACACCGAATTTTGAGATGGAACCGCCGAAACGACGTAACAATGACCGACATGCGACTCGCCGACATGATGATTTTGACTATAAGCTGTTCATTACTACACGTAAATTCAAAACATTTAAGAATTCTGGCAACGACATTCATCCACAAGTGTGGCTTCATCAATTCTCTCGTTGTTTTCCACCCAACTGGTCATTGGAGCACAGATTAGAATTTATGTGTGGCTACTTAGAGAATGAACCAGCTGTAAGAATGCGATCGGTCATTCACGATTGCCACAGTGAAGGAGAATTTTACCATGCCTTCCTCTCAGCATATTGGTCTCAAGCCACACAAGACCGAGTAAAACATGGAATCATAATGATGAAACATTTCGAACAATCTGAATTTTCCAGTCTTGTGAAATATTTTGAAGACATGTTGCACAAGAATCAGTACCTGTCAAACCCATACAGCCCCTCAGAACTCATCCGCATTTGCTTAATCAAATTACCTGAACATTTACGGCGTATTATTTTTGCAGGACGTTGCAAAGACGACATTGAAGCTTTTCAGGGACTCTTACAAGAATTAGAAATTGACACTGACAATCGCGGAACACGAAAACAGGAACACAACAATTACAGGTCACATCCATCGCAATTCCGCGATGAAAGAAATAATAACTGGACACAACAAGGCTATTCTCACAACACAAATCGTGACCAAAACAGACACCACCTGTATGACAACCGTTGGCAGAGTAGTAATAATTATAGGGAAAGATCACCTCTCCACGGTAATGACTATCACAGAGACAATCAGAGGAACAGACAATATGGGAACCAAAATAAATATTATCAGGGGAGACAGAATAACTTTAGACGCAACAGTCCAGCGCGCAGTTACGATTCAGGGATAAATTCTCCACCACGTGACCGACAAGAAAGAAACTATGGAATCTACCGACATGACGACAGACGATATGATCGTAACGACAGACCTGAATTGCATCAGAACTGGCGGGATTCAAACAGAGCAGGGCCCTCTCGACAAGGTGCATTTGTAGAAGTTAGATCTCCAAATCCCAATAACGACACGCGCCAACAAAGAGACAATAGGCAATGACTCATACTGCTGGCAGCCACAAAACGTACGTATGAAACTGACGACGCAGCTGCCGTAGCTAGTAATTACGTAAAAATGGAAGACATTAGGGACATCTTACTCCAGGAACACGACGTAAACATAACAACATTGCATATCCTGTGATTCACATTACAGTAAATGACGTAAAATTTACTGCAGTACTTGACTCTGGCAGTCCCATTTCAGTAATTAGTGAAACAGCCTTTAGCAAATGCAACAAATCGAACGATTGCCCCACACTTCCGTTACCTAGGATTAAATTACAAGGTGCAATCCTTGGAAAAAGTGTAGATGTGCGCCAACAAACCATCTTAGAATTCTTTTGTCAAAGCCACAGCTTCTCTATGAACTTTCTCATTGTTCCATTATTGTCGACGGAAATTATATTGGGAGTAGACTTTTTGAATTAATACAAAGCAATCTTAAACTTTCACGATGCTGAAATAAGTTTAGAGAAAGAAGGTAAGTCAATAACTTTGAAGTTTGAAGATTGGCTCTCAAACCATGACAAGGAAATTAATCGGCTTTACCTTCTGTTAGACAACAGTTCGGAATTTTCTACGGAACTAGACACTAACAATCACTCTGCAAGTACTGGCAGGGATGATATCGACGACATATTTGATACTAATGAGTTAATTCAGAATAAAATTCAAACAATTGCGAATTGTAATGACACTGATAGGCAGGACCTTTTTGAGATTTTACAAGCACATTCCACAGGTTTTACTCACAAAACAGGAACAATCAAGGGATTTCAATACCAATTTCGTGTTCGTGAGCATACTAAATTTTGTGTTAGACCATACGTAATTCCAGCACATTATAGGGACCGTATTAGAACAGAAATACAGTCTATGCTTGACGAGGGCATTATTGAGCCTGCAGTAAGCTCATACAACAATCCATTACATGTTGTTGAGAAGAAAACTGGATCGATCAGGCTTGTCTTAGATTCGAGACAAATCAATACCATCATTATTCCTGAAACAGACAGGCCGCAAACGTTGGAAGAACTTCTTCAAAATTTTAATGGTGTAAAAGTGTTGTCTTCCATTGATCTCAGATCCAGCTTTTATCAGATCGAACTTCATCCAGAATGTAGAAAATACACAGCTTTCCTTTGTTTCGGCGTTTGTTATCAGTTTCGGAAACTTCCTTTTGGTTTGAACATCTCTTCGGCAGCATTCATTCGCGGGCTAAATTCCATATTACCTGAGTTCTTAAAACGTCACATCACCTTATATGTGGACGATATTCTAATAGCAGAAGCTTCATGGGAACAACATAATCGCATCCTCAACAGTTTGTTACGTATTTTTGCAGAATCTGGAATTACAGTTAACTTGGAAAAGTCTGAATTCAGTAGGTCAAAGGTGAGGTTTTTGGGACATATTATTTCTTCTGAAGGCATTCAGCCGGATCCTGAAAAGTTAGAAGCAATCAGAGCCATTCCAGTTCCATCCACAAAAAAACAAGTCCACAGTTTTTTAGGTCTCGTAAATTTTTACCGTCGTTTTCTGAATATGCAAATTCTTGTTACACCAAAACTTTCTTCTCTCACTGGCAAAAATACTATTTGGAACTGGGACGAACAAGCACAGTTGAAATTCAATTCTTTGAAAGAATCGCTACTTAATGCGCCAATACTAGCTCATCCAGATCTCTCACAAGACTTTTGCCTTAGCACGGATTCTTCTAAAGTCGGTCTTGGTGCCCATTTATTTCAAGAAGCCATAGAAAATTACATTACTGTTCAGAAAACCATTGCTTTTGCTAGCCGAGTGCTAACAAAATCTGAAAAAAATTATTCCGTTACTGAATTAGAAGCTTTAGCTATCGTTTGGGCATTTAACGAATTCTGTTTCTTTCTTTCTGGTAAGCACGTAAAAGTATACAGTGATCACCGTGCATTACAATTTCTTATGTCTTCAAAATTAAGTCATGACAGGTTAAAACGTTGGGCATTGTTTCTGCAAGAATTCCACTTCACAATAGTCTACATTCCCGGCAAGGAGAACATTGTTGCGGACGCACTGTCACGCGCACTGGCTGGGCTTGAGAAAAGTAACACAGAAGGCAACCTTGAGAAAAATTTCAGTACTCTTTACATTCAGAAAGTCGCCTTTGAAAACATCATCACCACATCTTTAAAAGACATTGCTCATGAACAAGATAAAGATCCGATTTGGAAAGACATCAAAAGTAAATGGCATGAAAAGCCGCACACTCAGATTCGGCATTATTATCTGGTTAGAAACAACATACTCTTCAAACGCTGCACTGTTGATGACAAGCTATGGGTTCTTTGCATTCTAGACGATTTTGTTAATAAGCTCATTTGGTACATTCATTTCAGGTACGCACATTTTGGTCCACGAAAATGTTATCATATTCTTCGGACGACTTGTTATTTTAACAATATGGAAAAGAGAATTCGAAGAGTCTTGTCTATTTGTAAACTTTGTCAAAAGGCGAAACCATCTACTATCTCACATCATGCTCCGTTGTTTCCTATCATTCCTTCTAAATTAAAAGAATTTGCTGCTGTTGATCTCTTGGGACCCCTTGTCAGAACATCGAATGGATTTTCGTACGTTCTAGTCGCTGTTGAACTTACTTCAAAATTTGTTTCTTTCACTCCGTTACGTAAAGCCACTGGACGGTCTGTATCCAACGCCTTTGCTAAAAATTTTTTGCGTGAAGTTGGCCATGTTGCTAAAGTCATTTTAGATAACGGACCTCAATTCAGATCTGGTGTTTGGTCACGCATACTTCGGAACCATAAAATCAAACCTGTTTTTATTTCATTGTACTCGCCACATTGTAACCCGTCTGAATGTATTATGAAAGAAATCAATAAGCTTTGCAGACTTTACTGTCACAGAAAGCATCAGCATTGGGACAGATATTTACACTTATTTCAAAATGTGCTGAATGAAATGCCTCATGATTCCACTGCTTTACCACCTACTCTTGTACTGAAGAATGAAGAACCATCGAACAGAATCAGAGAGCTTGTACCTTTTCCGAATACACGTAAACTTCAACACAAAGACATAATTGATTTGGCTATTATAAATATAAAATCTGCAGCAGACAAAAGGAGAAAACTACACGACAAAGCAAATGCAAAGAAATTATATATTGGTCAGAAAGTTCTCAGTAAAGCTCATTCATTGTCACATAAGAAGAAACACTTGAGTCACAAATTCTTTCTAGTTTACAATGGACTGTACAGAATCCGACGTATACCACATGATAATTGCGTTGAAGTTGAAACTCTGCGTACTAGGAAGAGTAAAGGTTTACACCACATTTCACATGTAGAACCGTTTATTGAAAGATAATCTGCTTTTTAACTTTGTCTTTGCCATAAAACTTTTCACTTCACATTTCTAGTATGCTTTGTCAGACTTAAGAAATTGTTAACATGCAACAATGTTTGAAGTTAAATATCCAGTCTAGAACCTAGGGAACATTTTTAAACAGAAATTACGAATGCATTGTTATAGTGAACAGATGACACAGTGTTGTATTTGTACATTCTTGCTTGTTAGTTGCACGATTACCTAACGACTATCAGGCTTACATACTTAGGACATATACTGGTACTGCTAATGAGATTTTAATGCAACATTTTGGTTTATTTGAAGATACATTCTGGATTTAAAGTACTTTCTGTGAGATACCAGATGACACAGTGGTTAGTTTATGTGACAACTACACGATTTTATCATGACGCTACTAATGAGTGGCAATTTACAATGTTGATTTTGCGGTGTATCTGTTTTATATCTGCACAGTTTTTCTGAATTATTCTGGAAAGTAAAACATGTTTTAGTAGTAACATTTGTGGTATAGCTACAATGAGACAGCTTTTTTTTTGTAGCACAACAATACGTTACATTATAGTATTTTCTTGATCATGGCAATAAGCGTAATAACTAAGATATCTAAACGCAAAGCAATTCACTTCGTTTATTATGAGGTAAGTACATTGACTTCAGCAGTACTTTGCTTACAGAGGACGATAACTATGACACTTCCACAGAATTATCTTACAGCAAAACGCACATTTAGCGCTACAGGGCACGCATTTGAGTGATTAATTTTGTACTTGAACCATTTATTATTCAAGATTTTTTAATTACAAAGGTTTTCCGTGATACATTTGATTCCATTGCTGTAATCTGTAACACCTGAGGGTATAATTACATTTATCCTCAGGGGGGTACACGCATACTTTGTGTATCATGTGTTTGGCAAGCACAAGGAGCCCTAGCTAATATGGTATTTGCTTACACAACTTTACACATCGGTACCATATTTCTCTAACACATAATTACACAGCTATCTGATCATTTAACTGAGAGAGACAAATATTTTTACTACGGCAGTGACAGTTGTTTACGTAATTACACCGTTGGATAACTTCACACTTACAAAATTGTATTTTGTCTGTACTTTGTGAACTGTTCGTATTTTTTCGGACCCATTGTGATATTATGAGAGCTTTGAAGGATGTATTTGGTATGCGATCATGATTTAAAGTATGTTTAAGGCAGATGACACTTTTGACATGAGCAGAGAATTTTTTTTAGGTTTTGAAATTATTGGAGGAAGCTACGACGATTTTGAGAGTTGACTGAGGTGTTATGATGTTGCGGTATGTTTATGATCAATATGCTGATGCTATATGAGTTATTTGATTATGCTACATATCTGTTATGATGAAATATTGAAGAAGTGACGACGAATAAGGTAAGGAATAATGAGTAGTGGTTAGGGATTCTGGTTTGTGAAAAACGTTGTTGAAAAACAAGAATCGTACTTTAAGAGTTACGAAATGTATGTAAATGCGTGAATGTATTACAATGCAGACGAAAATTTTTTGGACACTGTTATATAATTGGGATTTTGTTTCTACAGATTTGTAACGCAAATTCTTGACCTGTCAAATATTTTTATATGAGACCGTCACTGTAGCGGAAACTGCTGTTGTAAATATATCGGTAAAAAAGTTTGGTGACCACCTTCACGTAATGGGTCGTGGGCACCCAGCTGTGCGACAGATGCCTGGAAAAAAGCCATTAGTGTGTGCCTTTCAGAGGCACAGGTGGAGAAGAAAAAAAAAAAGGAGGCCATTATCCTCGCTATTGACATTCCTTTGTGGAAAGCATCATAAATACGACACCCTCAAACTTGAAAACATGATTACACTGTAGAGTTCTTAATTTATGGTATTTACTGAAATGAAATGATGAGAAACATTTCATGTCTATTGTCTTGCTAGTTGGAAGATTGTTTACTGCATTATGAAATGCCTTATGGCTAGCGAATGACGTTTCACGCCTTGCTTTGTCTATTTTGTTTAATATTAAGTTTCTAGCTGCACTGCAGCATTGGTTAGAATAAAATTTAATAGATGTACTAATATAGTTATTTTATGCCTACAGATCCAGTAAGAAAAAATGATCTACTTCCAAGAAAACGAGGGAACATAAATAGACATTTCCCTTCACAGGAACTGCATAAATAATTTTTTTTACATTTTGGTAACTTGTCTGCTAGAGTAAGTTCTCGTGATGCATCACCCTAGTGTTAAGATGCGGCATAAGTATTAAACATGGCCCTTTTTACTGTAATATTTTACTGCTTGAGCTTTGTCATGTTTAGATATAAGTTATTGCATTTGCTGCTGCTGTTTGCCAGGCATAGTGTTACTGAATTTGACTTTGTATTACTCTGTTAAGCCAGTTTTACTACGGATTTATTTTTCTTGTTTGCCACACAGTGCCTTATATTAGTTGTAATATTGCAGTTGCTTTGCCAATTCCCATTTTTTTTGTCATTTCTGTTTGTGTTAATTGTTTTGCGCTGCTGCATTACCTCGTCCCTTAGTTTAGCATCTGAGCTCAGTAGATTTAAGTTAGCTTAAGAGGGGGTAGACTATATATGAGAACGAGTTGTGATGAATTGGATGAAATGCATTGAGAAGCTGTAAGAAAATGGTTTGGCCAAAACAGGATTTTGAAAGAGGATATGAACAAAAATTAGGGTTTAGGGACAACAGGTTTAGGTAGGATTTTCTTGGAAATAAATGATGAGGTAAGATAATGGAAAATAAATAATGATGTAAGAAATATGTGAACATATAAATACAGAAAGCATGCTTGGATAGGATTTTTTTTGGTGGAAACAAATGTTGAGATAAGACGAAAGATCTATGGAATGACATTTTGGGTTGGACTGCAGTACCAAATATTACACTGAAAACAAACCCTGTCCTGTATTTTTGTGTTATTACACTATGTGAATTTGTCTTTTTCCTGTCTTTATGTGTTTAGCTAATAAGATTTACGTTGTAGAATTTTTCAAATACTAAGTTATTTTCTTTGTAAAGATGTTTGGACATTATTTATTCTGTTCTGTTTTAATGCTCATGTGTGAAATTAATGTTTCGAAAACTATTCTCATTATTTTATATATGCACTTATGTCATAATTCTTGTAACACTGATGTACATGTTTATTCCTATTCTTTTGTAAAGCCCATATTACTACAAATGTTATCTGTATTATTATGTTTTTAATGATGTATTTTGCACTTTTTTTATTGTATTCTTATGTTATAAAATTGTAATTGACACCAGTTCATCGAATTAAGTAACTTGTAAGTTACATTTCACTGCATTCATTTCTGTTGGTCGTAGTATATGGACAATATGTGAGAGGAAGGGACTGATAGTGTTTGCACGAGTGTTAATAATTCAGCAAGGGACTGTTTAACAGCATTGCTGGTTCTAAGGACAATTCTAAAAACTTAGTGAGTGCACAAGTGGTGGTTATGGACTTGCTATATTATCTGCAAGACTCTTCAATGGTGATTCTGCACCTGCACAGTCACAACAGATGGCTGCTGGCCATCTCTACAAGGACTACAGTGGGTCTGCATCTTTGATGATCCACCAATACCATTATTTCTACAAGGACCACAGTGGGTCTGCGTCTTTGATGGCCCACCAATTCCAATTTCTACAAGGACTGCAGTGGTTCTGCACCTCTGGTAGCTCATCAATACCGTAATCTCTACCAGGACTACAGTGAGTCGACTCTGTGATTACCTACCTACCAATATTCTTCAAAACTTCGACTGACTCTGCTGTGGGTTTGCTCTGTTTTGGCCCATTACCTGCCTGCATGTCAAGAGTCAGCACTGTCTTTCCGTTAGAAGGACAACACTACTTCTTCAAGACTGCATGGAAATCCACTACTTAGGTGTGCATTTTCTTTTACTGCTCAGACTTTGAGAAAAACACTGCAATTTTACTGTGATGAATGATCAGGACTGTCTTTATGGACTGTAAGAAAATTTTAGCTTTTGACCAACATTGTATCAATAAGTGTGTGCATTTGATATCTTTCTTATTGTAATTATGAAAAATTTTATCAAATCTTTATTGGCCACTGCCCAAAACAATTTGTAAAATTTTTGTGGGGAGCATGGGGGCTATGTAAGTAGGCTGTTTAGGTTTTTATATTGGTAACGCCACGTAGCGCTGTGATGAAAATCACTGGCTGTGCTGTGTGCAGTTAGTAGCTGATTGGCATTGTTGTAATACTCGCCATTGTAGTGTTGGGCAGCGGCAGCTGGATGTGAACAGCGCGTAGCGTTGCGCAGTTGGAGGTGAGCCACCAACAGTGGTGGATGTGGGGAGAGAGATGGCGGAGTTTTGAAATTTGTAAGACTGGATGTCATGAACTGCTATATATATTATGACTATTAAGGTAAATACATCATTTGTTCTCTATCAAAATCTTTCATTTGCTAACTATGCCTATCAGTAGTTAGTGCCTTCAGTAGTTAGAATCTTTTATTTAGCTGGCAGTAGTGGCGCTCGCTATATTGCAGTAGTTCGAGTAACGAAGATTTTTGTGAGGTAAGTGATTTGTGAAAGGTATAGGTTAATGTTAGTCAGGGCCATTCCTTTGTAGGGATTATTGAAAGTCAGATTGCGTTGCGCTAAAAATATCGTGTGTCAGTTTAAGCACAGTCAAGTATAATTGTTCAAAGGGGACATTTCAATTCTATGGCCAAATTCGGTGTTATTCTTACCAAATTCCGTGTTGTTTCTTGCCTAATTCTGTGTTATTTATTACCAAATTCGGTGCTATATTTTTACACATTTGCCGTAATTTTTTGCCAACTCGTTGTTTTTGCAGAATTCAGTGTATTTAATTTTTCCAAATTTGTACCGATTTTGCCAAATTCTGTGCTTTTTTGTCAAATTACGTGTATTTTTTGCCAGTGTCAATTCTTTTGGTAAAATTTGACATTTTTGTGATTTTTTGTCTTGTTTTTTCCGCAGATTTGGTGTTGCTTTTTTGTTACTTTCAATGTATTTTTTTCCAAAGCCGAGGTTGATTTTGGCCAAATTCAGTGTAATTTTTTTGTCAAATTTGGTTATCGATTTTGCCAATGATGTCTTTTGCAAAAGCGCTGTTACTTTTTACCATTTTTGTATTTTTTGTCAGAATCTGTGTGTTTCGTCAACTTCACAGTCGGTTTTACCAAAGTTACTGTCGCTTTGCAAAATTTGTTGTCGTTTTTGCCAAGTTCGGTGTCGTTTGTACCAAATTCGATGTTGTTTTTGCAAATTCCGGTCTTGTTATCTTGCCAAATTCCGTTATATTTTGTGTCAAATTCGGTGTTATTTTTTTCCAGTTTCCGTGCTATTTTCGCCGTCCCATCACAGTACATTGACGTGAAACGATTTAAGATTACACATGAAGCTCAGGCTTGAGTATATTAGTAGTCAAATTGCAATTTTAACATTCAGTAACTTTTAGTTACGAATATTAGTAAACTACCATTCTCATATTTATAACATTTTTGTATGATGAAAATACAAATTTCACAATTTCTCGTGAAAATCCCCGATTTCGTGTTATTTCTCTAAAAAGCGGTAATTTCGTGCTATTTGTCGCGTTATCGTATTCGCGAAATACTGCTGTTCGTACTCATAATACATAAATCAGAATGTAATATCAGTTCATGATCGTGTGTACCTAAGCACTACAGGTAACAGCACTTTTCACTAATTAGTGGGCCAGCGGAAATATCCTCCTATTGTAGCACAAAACATGCGATTGCTCTTGTTTAATTAAAAGATCTGGCTGGAATGTAAGGTACCAGCTGCCTCATTCTATCTTCCTCAGCATCTTTAACTATTTTTCCAAAAATTTGGACATGTGACCATATTCGCGCTCTTTTTAACATGTGACTCACTTCTCAAGCCCAGTGTTCATTGCGTTCCCTCCTCTTTCCCACTGCTGCTGTCTCCTTGTCTCTCAGCCTAAACGAGACCAAATATCTTCCCATGCCAAAATTTTTGAGAAAATATCAAAAGCGTTGAGGAAGGTTGGCAGGTGGTACCCTACTTTTCAGTCACCATCTTTTAAAAAATGAGCATATTAGTCTTTTTTGTGCTCCTATAAGAGCATTTATCAGCTAGTTTCATTCTTTCCCTGATATAGCAGAGTCACTCATATGAAAATAACTTGATCCATCAGTAAAATTTTGATAGTTTACTTATGTGAAATTGAAATAAAGCGACACTAATTTTACACCTCAAGCCGGATTTCACTGAACAAAAATTTTGCTTCGGTATTACAACATTAGGTTCCAAGTACTCTTCTAATTATAACACTGACACTTTACAAAATATTTCTCCCTCACATCTTGAAACGAGTGACCTTTGTCGAACCTATCTGCTACAGTAAAATTCTAACATGGTTTTAGGTACTTTATAATTGATAAAGTAGTTGATTTACGTAAAATGCTTCGAACTCCATCCATCTGGAGCTCCATCATTCATAAAAATCACCCTTCTTGTCCTGCTATTGGAGCACAACACTTTCAAATCTATTACTATACAGCGATAAGGGATGCTAACCTCCCCGACATGGGCGTGCCTGGAGATATCTTGTGCACTTGGTTGCGGAATGTAGTGGTCTACTTCTGGTCAGCTGCAAGATTAACTCGGTAATGGTGCTGCAGAGCGGGTTGGTCAAAGACAGAGCGAGGGCGTCTTTCAGTCCGTAATTTTATCCTGAGAATGCGAGAATGCTCTGTGACTCCCAACTGCATCGACGTAGATCGTAAATTAAGCACTATGTCCGAGGTGCTAGACGTATGTAGAACACTGTCTGGTATACTTTGATGATGTATATGTTCGAGAATTAACAATGAATGGGCGTATTGCACAGTCGTCCATCTACATTTGCAATGATACTCGCAAAGTAGAGAAGGGGTGGTTTAGCTATGATACTGAAATTTGGAAACATGCTGTCGCATCATTGGTGTGTGTTGAAATTACTGTAAAATTGCTAAAACTGTTCGCACTATCAACTGTGATGCTTATTATTACAGTAGATCGACGGTGTCTTTTCCATCCAATCCGTCTGCTGGTACGCTGTTGGTTGCCACATCATGATTGACTGAAATCACTTGTTTCAGCTGGAGAAAGAGTTTTGGTGGAGAGGCAACACCTTCTGTGGATTGCTAGCACCGCAACAGTGATCGCATACGTGACTGCAATATGAGGAATCACTCGAAATGGAACGCAGAGCCATTAGCTATTCCATCACTGTGACAGATGAGTTTAAATGTAGAGATCATCAGTCACTTTCGTACAGTGTGGAAACTCTCCACAACGCCGCGAAACTCTTCCAGTTTCCTTATGTTGTAACTGTCTTTTATTTAAAATCATCCAGTGTGTGTGGTGTGTTATGGTAGCAGCAGTAATAACATGACTTATACCGTGCAACATCTAGTTTTCTGTGAGAAGCAATGGATCAGAACGTGTTAATGTCAGTTTAGAACCTGACACGGACCTCGAAGTCATGGCGGAAAAAACAAAATGCATGGCAGTGTACAAAACGTGTTACAGCAGAAAAAAACAACGTTTCAAACAACGACACAGGGTCACAGTGAGGGTTTCTTCGAATTATAGTATAGTTTGTGAGATACGGTCATCCTCCTAGAATACAGGCGATGCACCTTTACACTGGTCCATGCAATGGATCAATAGCTGTATATTTAATAGGATCGTCACTTGTGATCGACGCCGACACGCAGATGATATTTATTTTCGATACATGGGAGGAGGGAGATGCAGTATAATCCTATCGAGTTCTCTATCAGATGAAGTTAGTGGAGCTTTTAAAGTTCATAATTTTTCTCTGCTGGATGGTACAGAGTAACGAAGATAGAATATTGAGGTGGTAGACATGAATGGGCCCTAACAGACACGGATCTGTAGTACTTGTCTGTAGTTTGGGGATGCACGACAGTGCAGTAGCAAAATACTCGTCCTTCTCCCAGTTCCCGTTTCTTTCGAATAGTCAGGACACAGTCCAGTCACATTGACTCAGCTTAGTCTGTTTCTACATGGGTTGCAAAAGGTGGTAGATATAGCTTTGGCCGACTTCTACTCGGTTCCGACTTACATTGGAACGATCAGATGCGCAAAGCTGCAGGGATGGTAGTGCAGAGTCTGAGGGGCAGTTGCAGGATGCGTAAGGACTACCTAAAACCACGTTGCGAATTTCACAGTAGCAGATAGGTTTGGGAAAGGTGACTCGCATCGAGATATGAGAGTGCCAGAAATATGATTCACTAGTGGCTGTAGGACTTCTCCATAGGATCCAACACAGGTATGTAGTTGAATGGAAAGACTTGGTTCAAAATTCCAGACAGTATTCCTACCGAAAGCATAGCACTAGAGATCTAAAAAGCTAGCGCACATTTCTTATAACCTCAATCAGCACACCATCTACTACTACTGTTTGTGATCCTTCTCAACCAACCATCGCCTATAACCCAGTCGATAAATGACTGAACCTCTGATGTGGCATCGAGACAGAATGTGTTACAAATACTGGTGAAATATCTAGCGCAGGCGGCGTGAGGGAGTTGCAAATACCGGTTCCATACCACACTCTTTAGCCAAATCACTTTCAAAATGTGGTAATTTTATTACAAGGATGCACCGATGGCGACGACTAACCGCACTGTTGGTCTGATACTATACACTCCGACGACCACCGTCGATATTCAGTGTCACGGTATTTGTCTGGAAAACAGCACTTCATTCAGAGATAATGCCATACGTAGATTTATAAAGCCGGTATAGCTTTTAACATGGATACTTGTATGCACCTGTAGAATCAAGACCGCTTGTGATGGTAATATGGTTGTGTTTTTTTAATATCTGGCGGTTTGTAACTTCCTCTAACGCACTTTGACTTCACTTGAAGTAACTAAACACGTTATTCACAAATGACCCGCTACACGACTCAGAAAACAGAGAATCACGCTGCTGTAAAGCTGAAACTAAAGTGACATAAGGTACGCTGATGCTGGCCCATCAGTGTGGCATCACGGTCTCGAGTCATAGTGCTTAAAGCGTGGATCATACGTCAAGAGGCAAATAAAATATATATCACGTAGTAATGGTACAAGTTGTGTAGGGAACATGTAATAGTCAAAAGCGTTCACGTGGCGACAACTCTTTATCTGTTTCACATAAATATCCAAGAGCACATTACACGCATATCTTGATTTCACCAGCTCAAACACGCTGTAAACAGTAACATTCTCTTTTTCCCTTGAATCCGTAGTACTTAAGGTGAATTGTCGTAACATATTAAGGAAGTAAAAGCTATGGAATATTTTTACTAATGTCTGGCTACAGCTCTGTTGTTGAACAAGCAGAGTCGCGTAGTCACTATTCACCTGTAATAGCTATACCTAAAGCATGACCATACTTTGTACACTACACTCACTACCGCTCCTCAGAACAACGGTATTACCTTATTCACAGACATCCAGCACACACTTGAAGTTGAATAACTGAATTACGATGGATTCATATTGATTATTTAGTTACATAATGCTAGTGGGCCGAAAGAGACAAACGAAAGTCTATTGCACGCTTGTAATAAAGCAATCTTTGCATTCAGGCCTATAGGACGTTTCTACATAACATGATATTCCTTTCTGAAAATTCACCTCCCGCACGCACGTTATAGGATCTAAACAGAGCTGTATCACTAAGTCACCGCTTCTCGCATATGTAACAAACAAAATCTCTGTATGATGCTCTAACAGGACCTTTTGTTTTTCGTAACAAACTCAATTTCGCCAGTTGAAACTACAGATCCGTCTCGCAGTGATCCTTCTACTGCTCCAAAGTGTTAAGCAGGTATGGTGCTCAGCAACATGAAGTTAAAAATGCGCTTAGACTACAACAGTTTTGCGGTTTATCCACACACCTATTGCGGCCGTGAAAACTAACTCCGAATGAACGTACTCTAGTATATTTTGCACCCACAATGATTTCTTAGTCAAGGGAAAATTGTGTGATCTGGGTGGTGGAAGCTATGCGTGGAATGCACTGACACAAACCCCGACTTGGCGGCCTGAATATACAAAAGACGCCAGGTCTGTGGGAAGTAGTCAATGACTATTCACGAAAAAAAAAAAAGAATGTCTAGTCGTAATGGAATGATAGATTGGACATGCTGAATTGTGATTTCAATGCACTGACGAGTATATCCGAATGTAGGCGCTGATAGATTCATTTCGTAAAGAGCTACGCAATATAGCACAGCAAGGGCTCAACTGGACCTGCTATAGTGCACAAACAGGACGGGCAATACGGCTGTAGCAATATGTCCCCTCATTGGCACCCCTGTGTGTAGACTCGCATTTTCCTTGTTGTTCCATCGATAGTGACGTTGATTCAGTACACCAAACCGTGCTGCTGATGTCTTTCAAAGCACTATGTCCGCGGGTGTGGTATTCATTATCACACAGCGCAGGACGCATTTCTTTCATAACACTTGTTTGAGAGAATCTTGGCTTGATGCAGCACCTCAGTCGAAGACTTTGTTAGATAATTTCCTAGGACTGAGGAGAATCGAGACATATAGCCTGTGTGAATGCAGGCACACCATAATTTTTTCGAGCGCTGTACAGATATAAAAGATAACTGCACAGTTTGTGAAAAATGTGTCTATATTGCCGTGCAATGTTA
Source organism: Schistocerca serialis cubense (assembly GCF_023864345.2). Lineage (NCBI taxonomy): Eukaryota > Metazoa > Arthropoda > Insecta > Orthoptera > Acrididae > Schistocerca > Schistocerca serialis. The sequence continues at coordinate 296,764,563 of NC_064644.1, read as the reverse complement.
CAGTGGCTTATGTTGTGGCATGACCAGAGAAAATGAGTGTGTGTCCTATTGTGAGGGATGTATAATTCAGCGCATCGATAACTGCGAGTGGATGAGAGAGATTTCTTTGTGGAAAATTATTTGCGCTATAGATACACAAACACTGCCGTCAAGAGGAGACTTTACCTGTACATCTATCGGTGTCAGACTGCAGAAGCAATCGTAATTTTTAATTGTAGTTACACTGGTAAATATGATCCTGGTTGTCAATATTCTTGTGAGTCTTGTATGTATTTGATGATCTGTAGACAACTTTTGTGGGGTTTAACTGTCAGTGCAATGCAGCGATCTGTACAAAATAATTTTGCTCTGAATGTCTTGTCTGCAGAAAACAATGGCAGATGGTGCTCCCACACTGGCAGCAGCAGCAGTTTGACGAGTAATTTCAGTGACGAATGGGCTGTCTATTTGGGATCGCTAGGAACAATGCGCCCTGTGCTAGTCTGGGAAGCATGGAAACATCTCTCTTGGTGCTGGACCCTCACCACAGCTATGCATCATTGCACCAGCAATTGTGCCTAGGTGAACATATATGTCGACAGGAATTTCTCAGGTGTCAAGTATGAAAGGGATGCTGCCGCCTCATGCTTGTGGGACCCCCGAATGGAGGCCTGCGCATCGCTTAGCAGCTGACGGCGGCATCGCAACTTGTGGGGGCCGCTGGTGCACCGTGACTCCTGGGGGTATGTACAGAGTAGGCGGCGTCGGTGTCGGGCGCCGGTGTCGGGCGTTGGGTGGTGGAATGTGTTTTTTACTAGTGAACTTTTGTGCAGAACACTAAGTTAATTTGCATAATTGTTATGTAAAATGCAGTACAGTAGTTTAAGGGGTTGGGTTATAACATTCTGCGTGGTGTCTGTTTGTTCTATATCGTGTCTCCCTACCACTTTCGCGCAACGACACTCTGAGCGTGTTTTTTTAGGGAATTGACTAGTTTGAACCTGGGACCTGTTGCTGGTAAGGAGACGTCAGACCACACATGACATGTGGAATTCAGAAGAGTTCAGTGAGACTAGCGATGATATAACCAAATACTTAATGATTTCAGCGTCAGCTCCACTGCACTCCCTGTAAAAGAATCTTAATACTAACTAAATTAGTGGAAGGGGTTCAAGGCTTTCCTATTTTTAGTTAGCTGGTAAAATAACGTCGAAAAAGAAATTTAGTTTACCATTGGAAATTTTATTCTACTCACAAAACATTGTTTATAAATTGCGCTATTGATAAAAGGAAATGTTTTAATACAGGATGGTAAAAACCAACTCCATTCAACAAAAATGTGAACGAATATTCCCTGAATGGGTTTCCAAGTTCTACAATGGATCTAAGGATGACCTATGCCATATCACATCTATAATCTAGGTTTAAATTAAGTTTAACATGAGAGAAAACTATCAAGATGGTCTACAGTGACCCTCAATTATCTTTAATTACTTATCTAACTTGTCGTAAATTACAGTGGCTGATGTGGCTTCTCAATAACTATATAACAGAAAAATCATCGCGTTTCAGATTTTTACTTCAAGTGGCAAATGTGAACACCATGAGCTTTAATTGACGATCGACACTAGTATTACGCAAAAAGGGGGTGTAACAGATGAGACTTCTGCAGTTCTGAGTGAAGCTTTATGCGCTGTTATGCGGTATCGCGTGCGTTCATTACCTTGTCAGTGTTCGTCAGGGGGCCGCGGACAGCACAGCTCCGCTCACCTCGCCGTCTCGGAAGCAACTCTCTCCTAACTTCTCCTTACTACAATTTACCGAAGTTGGTTTAAAAAAACTATCTGGCTTTGTTTTCATCTGACCAATCAGGGTCTCAATGTTAAACTTAAGCTCCGCCTACAAAAATTCTGTCCATCCAATGAGAAACGTTATACTTTTCGTGGTGGGGCAATGTTTTTAAAGTTCGCAACGTGACAGAGACGCGAAAAAGTCTCAGGCTAAAACTTGCAGCTGGTGTGGTCCTTTTAGCGTTATCGTAAGATCTATACTGTTCTTCTGGAGGGCTCTATCTTTTAACATGGGCTGGGGGGTGGTCCTGACGTAACAGAGACGCGAAAAAGTCTCACGCTAAAACTTGCGGCTGGGATGTGGTCCTAGCGGTTAGCTGGCGACGTGGGTGTCTGTCCATTATCGTAGGGCCTTCCAGCTTAACACGGTTCTGCTCTCGGCTTCTGTTCTCGTTTCTCCCCTTGGAACTGCGTCTGTCTCACTGTGGGAAGGTATGACATGCATTTAGGCATTCTTGTGTTAGTCTGTGGCATTCCATTTGCTCACTCGTTACTCGTATTACTTTGGTTAATTTAATGTCACGATTTATTTGGAGCTATGTGACATACTACTGGATTTGCTTATCATGTCAGGGTTTTCATGGAAGGTGTTGGATTTGCCTGACACCTTACATATCACCACCCTTCGAACTTAATTTTTGTACTGAAGTTAGGCAACGATTGAATCGTTGTCTAAGCCAGTCAAAAATTATTTCATTATCTAAATTTTGTTGCCTACTGTTCAGCCACGTTATTCTGTTCTATGCTAGTTTGTATTACTAATTTATATTTTTATATTCTTCCACATTATTATCAAAAAAATATGTTTATATTGACAAGGGAAGAATATTTTTATTCTATGATAATTATTATTTTTTAATTATTTTCTTTCTTTATTTAATTGTGAAGTTTGTTTTTTAAGAAGTTTGTTATCGAAAGTGAGGAGTCTTTCACATCGATTTTCTTAGAAATATTGTTTTTATAAGTGTAGTAATTAAGTAAAATCTATTCCTAACACATTTTCTAAATATCATGTACAAGTAAAATGTTTTTGTTTCTAGACACTCATTTCAACATTGTTACACTAACAAATAAGAATTGTTTCCAAGAATTGCTTTGACAAAGAAATATACATACACAAGTATTGAGATATTATCCTAACAAATGGTACAAGTGTTAAAAAAAAAGGGAAAACATCCAACAAGATAATTTTTTATTCTTTGTTTTTATAAGGAGAAAATAAGTAAAATATAGTTATTCTTTTATTTTTATGAGGAGAAAATAAGTGGCATATAGTTTTAGTGTTTATTAAGCTTTACTTTTGTTCTTTATCTTCTGTCCATTTCAGAACTAATGACTTATTTTTATCGATAGTCTATTTTTTACTTAAGTTCATAGTCAATGACTGTTATTTTGTAGTTTATTAGCTGTCTGGTGTGCTTAACTTATTTAGTTTTTCACACATTTCTTTTGCACAATTCCTACATCACATAATTTGATTTCACACATTCGCACAATCCTATGAATGTTTAAGTGTGAGGTTCGCGAATGTTTTTGCATGAAGGTGATGGACTTGAGCGAGATGGATGTGGGCAAGTATTTGATGTACAACTTCGTTTGTCGTTCCTTGTTGGCTTTGCAAGTGTGTGTTGCTGTTGTGGAGGTCCCATAATGGAATGGAGCTGTGAGTGCAGAATCTCGTGGTTTACTGGCTTTGTATGCGTGAAAGTCATCATTATGTGTCGCTGAAAGCAGTCGTTTTTCGTTGTAATACTTCGCAGGCGACTAGTTTACAATAGGATAGGGATTTGGGAAGGTATGTCGTCTATTCTTCACCCATCTTCTTTCATGGTCTCAATCTTGCGAATCTTCAATTTCTGTTCTTCCTGCTTTTTCTCTGCTTCTTATTTGCTTCTTGGTTCTTCTCTGGGCAGGATATGGAAATATTTATTGATAACTAGTCGCTTTGAAGTTCTCCTCTTAGTAACAGTTTGATAAATGGTTTGGACATGTCATTTTTACTTTGTGGAAGTTTTCTTCAGTTTCGTGCATCAGCGTGCTGTTTAATAGCAGTAGTGTGACTTTTACACTTTTTTTTTTTTTTTGCCAGTGGTGGCTTGCCCAATCGGTCTTCTCGTCGGGCCGTTTTTTGCTCGCTCCGCTGAGTGGGGGCGTTCCGGGGTTTACGAGCGGTGAAAGTCTGCTGTTTGCTTGTCAGTCCCTGCACCAGTCCCATCTGGCGTTCGGTGTCCTGTCGTGTCTCTGCAGGGTTCTGCCACTGTGTGGTTTTGTGTTCTGTCCCAGCAGGGTTCCGCTTAGCAGGCAGATTTATTGCCCACTTGTGATACAAGAGCCTTCTGTTGGTCTTGCTGTTCTTTCCTTTCTCTCGACGCTTCTGCCTTGTAGGAATCGTGTCTTGCTAATTACGTCCTTTTCTTTCTTGATACTTTTCTCGTTGCAACTTGTGGGTCATTACATCTTGTCCTTGCTGGAGTTTTTACAATGGTTCTTACAAAAAGTTTTACTTATAATCATCTAACATATGTCTAGTACCTACATTGTTTTACGCCTTCTTAAAAGCTTTACAAATTTTGGCGCACTTTCCATGTTACAATTCTAAGATATTTTGAGTCTTAACGTCTACAAGAATCCGCAAATTCGTTTTTTAATTTTTGTTTAGTGTCGTGGTATATAGCATTTTAGTATTTCATGCTGTTAGACTATCTACACTTTATCCCTTCATCTTAATCTATGGTACTATTGGTGTTATTTTTGTTTTTGTATTTATTGAAACTACTTTCTTTTTTCCACCTTCCTCTCTCTTCATTCTTCTTTCTCCTGACGATCTTATCTGCAACATAATCTTGAAATATTGTGCTGATTATTTACCAGTAATAAAATTAATCTTCAAACTTGTACTGAAAGTGTTTAATACTGCCAGTCTTAGGTAAAAATACCTCTGCTTTATCTCGTAAAATACCCTCTAATTCTCTTTTACTGTGTTCCGAAATACCCTGAACTTCTTGCAATTTTTCGTCGATATCTTTATGGACTTCTAACATGAGTTGAGGCGATTCCCCCTTTTGTGCATACCATTCTAATTCTTCATCCTCTTTATCTCGCGTCATTCTTAATTGTTTGTTTATAACTGGTATTTCTTCTAATTTTAGCTTTTGCTCAAAGACAAGTGTGACATTCCTGAATGTTACGCTACCTTTCCCCATATCTATTATCGCTCGTCTCTCATTTAAAAAATCTGCACCTATAATCAAATCTACAGTTAGTTTAGGTATAATCACGAAGTTGGCTTCGATCTTCTGACGTTGGCACGAAAGAGTTAACCTTGTTTGTCTCGTAACTTCCGCAGCATTGTTTCAAATAGGACCTCTTACTTTCATCTTACCTGTTTTCAGAACTGGCAGTTCCTCATTGGCATTACACTGCATGAATAAATGTTCTGAGATCGCAGTCAGTTCACTTCCGCTATCAATTACAATATTGACTGGGATATGCTTTACCATGGCCTTCACAATTGGTTGAATTTGAAAGGGATGGTTCTGTTCTTCTTCTTCTTGCATCAACGAATCCTCCACTTAATAATACATGAGTCTTTTCAGGAATATCCCTTGTGAATTCGAACTTTCTGTAGGATAAGCATAGACTGCTACTTCTCTCTCGTTTATTTCCTCTTCTCTATTTCTTCCTTCATTTCAACTTTCTTCAACATCCTCTACTTTTTCCTCATCCTCGTCTATCTTCTCCTTCTTCGTCGCTACTTCCATATAATCGCATCTAAATGCTCTAATTATCGCTTCGTAACTTCCTTTATTATATACGTTGGGTTGTGTGCCCACTCTTAACTTATTTTCAACTTCTGTCGACTGCGCATTATCCTCATTGAATTTGCTTTCCCTGGTTTCCATCTCAAATAGCTCTGCAATACTCATTACTTCGTCCTTTCCTGCTACATTCGTTGTGCATGCCTCTGGTAATTCATCTTCCTCGTCAGTATTCTCCCAATTAATTTCGTCCCAACACGACATTGTTATTTTCCTGTCTTCGTTTTCATCTGGTCCCTGCGGATTTGTTTCTTCCTTCTTCTCTTCTCGTGATAAGATTTTTACTTCTCTGTTCAAGGTGCTGCAATTGTCCTGGGTCGGTGCGTCATTCTCTTTGGCATGGGCGCTTAGCTGTCAATTCGAACGTTTATCGGGGTTTGGTGGTCTTACCTCCACCTCTTCTACCTGTATTCTCTTTTCTTGTTCAGCTTGTTGATAGTGGCTTCTTTGTTGATAATTTGTCGGTCTATTGGTTCTCCAGTACCCGTTTCGGTTGTCGTTATTCCCTCTGTAATAGTCATTGCCGTTCCTGGGTGAATTATAGTTATTGCCATATTCTCTTCTAAATCCATAACCGGTTCTTTGTTGAAATCTATTGTCGTTTCTTGGTGTGAAGTTATCACATGGTTCGTAATTATTGTTTCTTCATACTGTGTCTTGTGGATTCCACTGCTTTTTGCTTTCGTTTTCACGTGCTATTCGTCTTTTTCTTGCGTCATCTTCCGAAAATATGAACTCTAGTTCCCTTAGAATACCTTTAAATGTTTTGACGTCATTGCCTCTGTGACCTACTAATGATTGCTGGTATTTCAATGGTAGCTTCATCGCGCATAATTTAATCAACTCTCCGTCACTGTATGGTACATCTAAGCATTGATTTTTCTTTGCCATTAATTCGAAAAATTTCACGGGACTCTTCTCACCTGAATTTTCAAAATATGGGTTCTGTAATAATTCGTACTTTACTCTGTTCTGTGCTTCGCTGGACCAATATCGTGAGAGAAACTTCTCTCTGAAATCTTCGTACGATCGGCATGTCGCTGCAACATTCTGCATGGTTTCTGCGACTGTTCCTGACATGTGTGCACATATAAAGTCTAATTTGTGTGCTAGCGTCCAGTGTTCTGGTAATCCTACTCGGAATTGATCAATAAAAGTTCGTGGATGTAATGAGTTTCCTTCTCGAAAGTGATGAAATTTTCTGACTGTGAGGAAATGATCGTTGTCGTACTTCGTCATAGTTCCATATGAAATTCGCGATTCTTCGCCACTTTTGTTTCTGATCATTTCTCCCGTCGTTCTTTCCGGTTGTGGTAGATCCATTGGATATTGTCCACTGTAACTTTCGCGTACCCTCGGTGCAGGCTGTCTGATTTCATGTATGTTACTTTCCGCCTGTGATTGGAATCGCAAATGCGTAATATCTTCGTTAATTGCTTGTTTTTCCGGTGCTGTTACAGATACGGATGTGGTTCCAGACTCTGTGCTTGTTCGATTCTGTTCACTACGTTCTTCAATGCTTTGCAACAACTCTGTTCGCAATTTCTGAAATTGTCGTTTCGTTTGCGCTTCTATTTGGACTATGCGGTTATATCTTTTCAGCGCTGCTATTGTGATACGTTTGTGTAACACACTGTTTTCAACAACTTCACGCACTGTACCTGCTGCTTGTCTAGTAATTACGTTTATTTGTTTCTCTAGTTTCTTGACTTCTCCCTGGGTGTTGTTACGTAATGTTTTGATCTCGTCCTGAATGTCATTACGCAATGTTTTTACGTCCGCTTGTACCTTGTCAATGTCTGTTCTCAATTGATTGTGACCTGTTATTAAGTTTCCTATCATTTCTCGAGATTCTTTTGCCTCGTCTTCAATATGACTTAGGTGTAACTGACTTTTTTTGTTTTGTTCTTTAATCTCACGCATTTGTCTCGTGGTTTCTGCATTCTGAATTTGAATTTGGTTCGTTATGTCTTTATTTTGCCTTGTCATGGTTTTCGTAATTTGTTGTAATAATTCTGCCAGATTGGTGGGTCCTATTACGTTTTCTTCCGACGTCCTACGCTCTGTGTTTTCGCCCAAGTGTTGGTTCGCAACCGATTGCATTTAACTGTGCTGTGACACGTTTCTGCTCGCACTCCTTGTACTCTGTGGTGAGGGAGCTCTGATTACTTGTACTATGGGTTCTACGTATTCAAAACGCAAGTTAAAATCCTCATTGGCTGTCTCTCTACTTTCCTGCTCCTCTGTCGTATGCTGACTTACGTTTTCTATGCCTTGACGAACATTATCCTCGTTATGGTGCGTTATCTGTCCTATTTCTCGCGATACTGCATCGTCTGTTGTACTGTCCTCTATTCTCTGTCCATCTTCATGTTGGTTCTCTACCTCAATTCGGTCAAGGTCTCGTTCTGCCATTGCTAACCTTTCCGAATCCCTAATTTTCTGTTTTAAAAGCAATTCACGCGCCCTGCTTCGAGTCAACATGCGCTCATACGATCTCACTCGTTTCATAAGCTTTTTGTTCACACGACTTGACAAACCATTCACTTACTTGTTGGGTCAGAACCAACTTGTCAACGATGTATCCGCCAGCTGTGCGCTTGCATTGAGGAGAAAACTTAATTCTAACAATTTTTAAAATTCATAACTTAGTTACGCTATTGTCTCTGCCAGAATGTCTCACTTGCTATTGAATATTTTATTACTATCTATCGTTGCAGCTACTGTTTTCAACTATTTATTCCTCTAAAAAAATTTTTTTATTACGGAAAATTTTTAACAGGATATTTTTCTGACCTAGTTAGGCATGTGGTCGACCTTCAATCATGGTATTTTACCATCCTGGCAGGGTCGCCATTTTCTAACATTCTGCGTGGTGTCTGTTTGTTCTATATCGTGTCTCCCTACCACTTTCGCGCAACGATGCTCTGAGTGTGTTTTGTAGGGAACTGACTAGTTTGAACCTGGGACCTGTTGCTGGTAAGGAGACGTCAGACCACACATGACATGTAGAATTCAGAAGAGTTCAGTGAGACTAGCGATGATATAACCAAATACTTAATGATTTCAGCGTCAGCTCCACTGCACTCCCTGTAAAAGAATCTTAATACTAACTAAATTTAGTGGAAGGGGTTCAAGGCTTTCCTATTTTTAGTTAGCTGGTAAAATAACGTCGAAACAGAAATTAAGTTTACCATTGGAAATTTTATTCTACTCACAAAACATTGTTTATAAATTGCACTATTGATAAAAGGAAATGTTTTAATACAGGATGGTAAAAACCAATTGTGTTCAACAAAAATGTGAATGAATATTCCCTGAATGGGTTTCCAAGTCCTACAATGCATCGAAGGATGACCTATGCCATATCACATCTATAATCTAGGTTTAAATTAAGTTTCACAAGAGAGAAAACTATCAAAATGGTCTACAGTGACCCTCAATTATCTTTAATTACTTATCTAACTTGTCGTAAATTACAGTGGCTGATGTGGCTTCTCAATAACTATATAACAGAAAAATCATCGCGTTTCAGATTTTTACTTCAAGTGGCAAATGTGAACACCATGAGCTTTAATTGACGATCGACACTAGTATTACGCAAAAAGGGGGTGTAACAGATGAGACTTCTGCAGTTCTGAGTGAAGCTTTATGCGCTGTTATGCGGCATCGCGTGCGTTCATTACCTTGTCGGTGTTCGTCAGGGGGCGGTGGGCAACACAGCTCCGCTCACCTCGCTGTCTCGGAAGCAACTCTCTCCTAACTTCTCCTTACTACAATTTACCGAAGTTGGTTTAAAAAAACTATCTGCCTTTGTTTTCATCTGATCAATCAGGATCTCAATGTTAACCTTAAGCTCCGCCTACAAAAATTCTGTCTATCCAATGAGAAACGTTATACTTTTCGTGGTGGGGCAATGTTTTTAAGGTTTGCAACGTAACAGAGACGCGAAAAAGTCTCACGCTAAAACTTGCAGCTGGTGTGGCCCTTTTAGCGTTATCGTAAGGCTAGGCGCAAATTGAGAAGCGTATGGCAGGTGTGACGTGTCACCACACTACAGCGCGACACGCACGTGCCGCACGGGTCGTGCGGGTGCAGCGCATATTGCGACGCGTACACCATACTTCGCACGCTCCGACTGGCGATGCTCTGCGCTGACTGAACCGAAGCGCGCGCAACCTCTTATCTTTCTCAAACGATTTTACAGAAACTATTCTCTGAAAATATATGATTTTTTACTTACGTGTAGCGTTATATGTCAGCTTCGTGACGAAGTGCCCATCACCGCTCTAATGACCATTCTTATTGTAATGTACACATTTTAGTAAGACACTATGCAAAACTCAAAAAGTTTGCAACGAAAATTAGGGGTCGCTATGATTTTGCGTTTGGTGCGCGTTACACCATATGTTGCTGCGTATGAAACTCAGCTAACATGCTGAATTTTTGTTATACGTGAGAGGAGATCTCTATTTGCCTCCGATCTCGAGAAAATGGATCCCATGTAGCGCGCTCACTTCCGATCTCACGCCCGCGAGAATGAAATACTCGCAGCATCTCTCGTATGTCCTAAACCGCTCGAGACATCGAAACGAAAGTTTGGCGAATGATAGCACACAAGGAGGAGAGCGTTTTGCCAATTATTAAACACACGGAACTTTCTTATCTATGGCGATATATCACTACTTATACTTCTTTTTTTATTTATTTCACTCCAGTGACTCTAATTTTTTAAGAGTTATCGACAGCTAGCGAAACAAGAGCTTCCTAGTATGAAAATAAACATGAAATTTCTTCTTTTATGTTACTGCAAACTGATACTACGAGGTTTTTCGTAAGCTATTGAGCTCTGTGATTGATGCAGTTCGTTTCAGAATTCTGTCGCAATAGCTGCTGTGAGATGAGTTTGGCAAATTACACTGTGACTAAAGAAGTTACAATGAAACCAGTCACCAAGAGAAATGTGGCCGTTACTCGCAAACGGTGATGCTTCTTCGAATGAGAAAAGGTTCACAACTCACATAAAAATAGATTGCCAATTCTGTTGGGATGTTGGTGGAAGCCCTGTAACCCATCGTATTTTTAACACGGAGCGACTGGAATGGAAACTTACCAAAGTATTTTATTCCTTCTCTTGATCTGAGCCTTCAGGCGTAATGATAGGCACATGCCAGATACTGGTTACTCATCTACGGCTTGCCAAACTGACAATGTGTGATCGCGAATAAAATAGTTGGTATTGAGAAAAATAAAAAATTGATCTGTCGCACAACCCAATGGTCAGTGTATTGTCAGCAGCGGAAGATAATGCGCGCGGCAGGAATGCTAGTTATGTGTGCCTTGTGAGCTGGAGTTCGAAAAACACTGTCATGAAGGTAGATCTGCCTTTGTCAGCAGTACATTTCAACAAATTAAATATATCTAATCATGACACTCTTTTAGGATATTCCTACATTCGTATTAATACCGACCATTTTCCTCATTTGTGTAGCCTGTTGTATAATTAGTTTATTAATGCTGATAATGTGCATTGAAATGCTTTCTCTCATCACGGTGAACAAATGAAAACATTGTTATTTGTGACTGCTTTTCAACTGTTTCTAGCTTGCAGTGAAAATGTGATGTTCACATGCATGTAGTACAGTGTCGTATTACATTATTACATCCATATCCAAGTAATCACAGTGAGACTTCTATACTTCAGATCTTGGACGCTTTTTACCAGGAGCACAAAGGGATCACATCTGTGGAGATTATCCCTTTCTAAATTTTTGTAACAGATCGTACAGATACGCTAGCATACTGGGCAGCGAGAAGATAACCTTGTTTTACTTTCCTGCCTTGCTTCTTAATCACATGATTTTAAAATGTTCCTTGCTTCCTTATTCACTACCCTCTGTCCCTTCTTGCGATCGGAAAACATCGCGGAGGCATATGATACAATTCCAGCGGCCAACGGCTCACCAGTTATTGAAGTATGCATATTTGTTGACAGAAGAAAAACAAAACAAAACCATACAGATACAAATAACAGAAAAGTATAATGGACTAACGAAGAACTCTGGATCTCTTAAGACGAAAAACGAAACACTACCCAAAGGCAATAAAACGTAGTATACAGTAAGGCCAAATTTATCGTATGGGCACTACTACCGCTGCTCGTATGTGCCGTTCCGATGTGAGCATATGGCCAGGCTACTTTTCCGCTCCCCGCCTCAAATGTCCCACGGTGCTAGCGAGGCACGCGCGACGCGCGGCGTGAGAAACTGTGCCTCAACCACAACGCCGCGCGACGTGGCGCAGGCGCGTGTCGCGTCCCAGTCGCGTCGCGTCGCAATTTGCGCGGCCCCATTTGAACCAGGGGTGTTACAAAAACGCGCGCTGTACGCGTCTCAATTTGCGCCTAGCCTAAGATCTATACTGTTCCTCTGGAGGGCTCTATCTTTTAACATGGGCTGGGGGGTGGTCCTGACGTAACAGAGACGCGATAAAGTCTCACGCTAAAACTTGCGGGTGGTGTGGCCCTTTTTGTGTTATCGTAAGATCTATACTGTTCTTCTGGAGGGCTCTAGCTTTTAACATGGGCTGGGGGGTGGTCCTGACGTAACAGAGACGCGAAAAAGTCTCACGCTAAAACTTGCGGCTGGGGTGTGGTCCTAGCAGTTAGCTGGCGACGTGGGTGTCCGTCCCTTATCGTAGGGCCTTCCAGATTAACGCGGTTCTGCTCTCGGCTTCTGTTCTCGTTTCTCCCCTCGGAACTGCGTCTGTCTCAGGTGGGAAGGTATGACATGCATTTAGGCATTCTTGTGTTAGTCTGTGGTATTGCATTTGCTCACTCGTTACTCGTATTACTTTGGTTAATTTAATGTCATTATTTATTCGGAGCTATGTGACATACTACTGGATTTGCTTATCGTGTCAGGGTTTCATGGAGGGTGTTGGATTTGCCTGACACCTTACAGGGTGACAAGGAAAAATGCACCAGAAATGGCGTTCAAAAAGATGTGAAATTCGAAAAGTGTACCAGAAAATGCTGTGAGGATATAACTAATTACTTAATTTGGTATCAAAGGCAGTACAATAGTTTAAGGAAACGGGGGGGGGGGGGGGGGGGGTGACATGGAAAACCACTTAACAGAACAACAGGTTAAGTGCCGACGAAGTGCCGAACATTTGGTTAAGACAGCCAGAGTACAATGCCGAACACTAGGTTATGCAACATGTTTGCCCCATGTAATTACTTCTTACGAGATCTTCATGTTTCCAAACAGCAGAGAATGATGAATAAGAGAAATCCAGCCCTCATAAACTGAATTTCTTATAAATAAACAAAATACCCTTGAATTTCCTGTTATGAGTTCCTTCTTCTCCACCAAAGAACCACCAGTTTCCAATATTCCATACACTGCCTTGAATCCCCTAAATTGTTAAAATAAACAATATTCCACACATCATCTAAGTTGTGTAAACAATATTCCACACACAGCAATCGATTTCCCTCCAAATGACCAGTCAACTGAGTCTTTTTGCCTCCAATTTTTGGGAGGGCTGGTGGGAGGGGAGGTTAATTAATTGATCAATTTAATTATGTAGTCAATCAAACAGATAAGAGTAGGAGGGGCTATCCAATAAGTCAGACCTAAAAGTGTACCTGTAGAAGCAGGGGGGGGGGGGGGGAGGAACGGGATGGGTTGGAAGTTTTCTGAGGGGGAGGGGAGTGGGAGAGTGTGTGGGAGCAATAGGTTAAGTGCCTGCTGATCAAAAGAAAGGATCCTTCTAGCAGAACAATAGGTTAAGGACCTGTCAATCAAAGGAGAACAATTGGTTAAGTACCTGTCAATCAAAGGAGAATAATAGGTTTGCTCCTATGTGCATACCTGCCCCTGATGTAGGCAACCTGCATTAACAAAATGGGCCAATTGAAGTTTGTGACAAGTCCCAGAGACCTCCTGCTAAAGGAATGAACATACCAAAAAATGAAGTTTAGTCCACTACTGATATGTGTACAGATATGACATACTTCTGGACTTACTGAAAAGATACTTCTTTGTAGCACAGATAATTTTGTACAGTTAGGCATTTAACTATGTCTGGAGGATGCTGGTAATGGCCAATGAAGAATTTTTTTTCTGTCGATCGATTACTATTTCTATCATTTCAAATTATAGGAGTTGTATGAAAATTAGGAGGTACATTTGGCTTTATAATCCAACTTCATCGTTCAGTGTGCAGTCAGGTTTTTTCTGAATGTGGTGGTATATTTCCAATTCCTCTAACCAATTTATCTATACGCCTTTTCCAGCGAAATGTAATATCTCTAAGTTTTCTTCGATGCTTATCTCTGTGTTTCCATGTTAGGCAAAGTGACTAGTAAAAGTTGACTTATTTAGGTTGTTGAGCCCAAGAGTATCCATGTGCTGATGGCATCGTGCATAGAAACACCTACCACTTTGGCCAATGTATAATTTTGGGCACACAGAAAAAAATTAGTTTATAGCTGCCAGGCTGTTGTGTGCTCCAGTTTTAAAATTTAAGTTGTAAACAATTTTGTCTTTCATTTTACTGTTTGTGGGAAAACTAATTTCAATATTTTTGGCACATAATTTCATGTAATTCCTAAAATTTGAAATGATGAAAATAATAAATTAACAGAGAGAAAATTCATCGTTGGCCATTTCCAGCATCTTTGAAAACTAAATAATTAAATGTCTAACTGTGTAAAATGATTTGTGTTATGTAGAAGTAGCACTGCACTCCGTCTTCAGGGCACAAGTGGCCCATCGGGACCATCCGACCGCTGTGTCATCCTCCGTGAGGATGCAGATAGGAGGGGCAAGTGGTCAGCACACCGCTCTCCCGGTCGTTATGATGGTTTTCTTTGACCGGAGCCGCTACTATTCGGTCGAGTAGCTTCTCAATTGGCATCACGAGGCTGGATGCATCCCGTTTATGTAGCAGTACATTTGCAGTAAATCCAGCAGTGTGCTATATCTGTTTGCATATCATGTCCTTTGGCACCTATGTAAACATGTGTATCCTCCATCTTATATTTAGCTTAGTTCATTGGTCAGCATGGACTGTAAAAGAAAATCAAATCTCTATCTTATAATGTGTGAAGGAGGACTTTTCATGAAGTAAGTACAATGTATGGAGCATTTATAAATGTAAAACCATGTAATTGCAAGAGCTTTGTTATATTTTAGAACGTAAATGTATAACTTTTTGTAAACTATGCAATCATAAAAAGATTGTTATATCTTAGGAACACAAATGAAAAACTTGCAAAGAAGACAGTGTCATTGATAATTAATGATCCCACCATATCAGTTATGAGATATGTAGAATGGACAATTAGTCAGGAATGATGCAATGTTTGGATGTAATTGGATGGATATACTTCCAGTTTTTCCCCTTTGTACTTGGGAAGTCACCGATTTTCTCAGCCAAGCGAGAGCAATTGGCGACAGTTGAGTCGACAGTCGACACAAGGCCGGCAGCGGCGGCGGCAGCGCGTGGCAGGGCTGCGTGACGCAAGCTGTTGCTTGTTTTCCCTGGCCGGAAGGTCGTTGCACGCTGCAGCGGCGCAGGTCGCTCACTCAATTAGGACGCTGCGCTCCATATCGATGGCGCCAGCGACAGCAGCCGCGCCAGCAGTTCGGCGCGCCGCCCACAGGTGGTGCTGGGGGCGCCGTACACCGCACTGTAGCGCTGTTGCCGCTCCGCGGCGTGGAAAGTTTGTCGCGCGGTTCGTTTATCAGCAGCGAGGTCCGAGGCCGGCGGCGGCGGCGCGCCGGATGTGTCGTATCGGATGGCGAGGCGCAGACCGCAGCCCGGAGCGGGGGCTGTGACGTCACACGACAGCAGGTGCTTCCTGCGTGCTGCCGGTGTTCTGACTCCGCGTCAAGGCCGCTGCGACAATGGAAGACGCCGACTTGTTGACAGGCAGCGTTAGTCAACGAAGAGACTGTAGTCTTAAGACGCTGTAAAGTAGTGGCAATAGAATTTTAGTGTGAGTGTAACTGAAGCCCACATCGCTTTTACAGATTTTTGAGAAAGCGTTCGACCTAGCCGATCGAATAAATTATGGGCAACAATGAATGGTTTGATTTTCGATCACACCTCATAAGTAGTCTTGCTATAAATCCGGGAATAGGCCGGAAAATCCTGGTTTTGTAGTGTTATCTGGGCTGATGTATGGACCTGTAAAAATGTCCGAGGTTTGAGAATTTCGTGGCTGGCGAAGCTTCTTTTTTTTCTTTTCTTTCTTTCTTTTTCTTTTTTTTTAAAAAAAAACACCTGGTTCAAATGGCTCTGAGCACTATGGGACTTAACATCTCAGGTCATCAGTCCCCCTAGAACTTAGTACTACTTAACTAACCTAAGGTCATCACACACATCCATGCCCGAGGCAGGATTCGAACCTGCGACCGTAGCGATGGCGCGGTTCCAGGCTGAACGCTTAGAACCGCTCGGACACTGCGGTCGGCTTTAGACCTGTTTGTCCTCGAAAGTACTGAAAGATCTGATAGAGAACGAAACAGCTCACAAGCAGCAAGCAGAGCAAGCAGGATACCGAGCGGGAAAATGGGTAATGGGCAACATCTTTAAAAAGAAACAAATACGTGAAACAGTCACAAAGGTTGAACTGGGGAGGCGTATTGCATTGACTGATCCAGAGAATGCGTATGATAATGTACCCACCAATAAACTGTGGGAAAATTGAGAAAGATAGAATTAGATCAAAGACTGTTAAAAGCTGATATGAAATTATATGCAAACAACACAGCGAGACTACGGACTGGGAATAATTAGAGAGAAGAATTTGAGGTGCACAAGGGTCTGCACCAGGGATGTGGGCTGTCATCGACCCTCTTTACGCTGTATCTGGGAGCAGCCCTGCAGGCATAGAAAATGCTAGCTTATGAGAGTGACAGTAGAGGACAGCAAGATTTTTAGCCTGTATTTTGAAGATGTCCAGATTGTACTAAAAGAAGATGATCTGAGCTATATGACGAGAAAGCTTAAAGAAGAATACAGTAAGGTTGGCTTGAAGATGACCATGAAGAAGTGTGATTACTTGGCTGTTGGAACGAAAAAAGTAAGTAATTTGGACGTAGATGGAGAAGTAATTGTAGAGGAGGAAAAGGTAAAATATCCTGGGGTGTTATTTAATAGGCTCATCGAGCTCGAGGCGCAGGCGTCGGCTCGTAGTGGCGTTGGGGCAACTGTGGTGAGACCTATGCCTACTTCGGTGGCCTTGGAATCGCATGGAACCCCTGATGTCGCTGCGTCTTCCGGCAGTGAGCATCTTACCGGTCAGCCATCACTCCAGGGTGAATGGCGGACAGTGGTGGGCTCGCGCGTGCCTCGCCGAAAGGCGAAGGTGGGATCTGGCCGCGTGGCAGCTGTCTTACCCCTTTCCAACAGGTACGGGGTGCTTCCTAGTGGTGATGACATCGTTTCCGAGCCACCACAGGATGCCTCGCCTGTTGGGCCAGTGGCCGATTCTCCGGCAAGGTCCCGACAGTCACAGAGGGCGGGCCTATTAGTTATAGGGAGCTCCAACGTTAGGCGGGTTATGGAGCCCCTTAGGAAAATAGCGGGTAGGTCGGGGAAGAATGCCAGTGTGCACTCGGTGTGCTTGCCGGGGGGTCTCGTCCGTAATGTGGAGGAGGCCCTTCCGGCAGCTATTGAACGCACTGGGTGTGACCGGCTGCAGATAGTAGCACATGTCGGAACGAATGACGCCTGCCGCTTGGGTTCTGAGGCCATCCTTGGTTCCTTCCGGCGGCTGGCTGATTTGGTGAAGACAACCAGCATCGCACGCGGAGTGCAAGCTGAGCTTAATATCTGCAGCATAGTGCCCAGAGTCGATCGCGGTCCTCTGGTTTGGAGCCGTGTGGAGGGTCTAAACCAGAGGCTCAGACGACTCTGCGACTATAATGGTTGCAAATTCATCGACCTCCGTTATTGGGTGGAGAACTGTAGGGCCCCCCTAGACAGGTCAGGCGTGCACTACACACCGGAAGCAGCTACTAGGGTAGCAGAGTACGTGTGGCGTGAACACGGGGGTTTTTTAGGTTAGAGGGACCCCCCCTTGGGCGAAACGATAAAATACCTGACGGCTTACCAGAGAGGACATTATCTTCGTTGATAAAGAACGTCCGTCCTCAGAGACCAAAAACAGGAAAAGTCAACGTAATATTGGTAAACTGCAGGAGTATCCAGGGCAAGGTTCCTGAATTAGTATCTCTTATTGAAGGAAATAGTGCGCATATAGTATTAGGAACGGAAAGTTGGTTAAAACCGGAAGTGAACAGTAACGAAATCCTAGACACAGAATGGAATATATACCGCAAGGATAGGATAAACGCCAATGGTGGAGGAGTATTTATAGCAGTAAAGAATTCAATAATATCCAGTGAAGTTATTAGCGAATGCGAATGTGAAATAATCTGGGTTAAGTTAAGTATCAAAGGTGGGTCAGATATGATAGTCGGATGCTTCTATAGACCACCTGCATCAGCAACCGTAGTAGTTGAGCGCCTCAGAGAGAACCTGCAGAACGTCGTGAAGAAGTTTCGTGATCATACTATTGTAATAGGGGGAGACTTCAATCTACCAGGTATAGAATGGGATAGTCACACAATCAGAACTGGAGCCAGGGACAGAGACTCTTGTGACATTATCCTGACTGCCTTGTCCGAGAATTACTTCGAGCAGATAGTTAGAGAACCAACTCGTGAAGCTAACGTTTTAGACCTCATAGCAACAAATAGACCGGAACTTTTCGACTCCGTGAATGTAGAAGAGGGTATCAGTGATCATAAGTCAGTGGTTGCATCAATGACTACAAGTGTAATAAGAAATGCCAAGAAAGGAATGAAAATATATTTGCTTAACAAGAGTGATAGGGCACAAATCGCAGAATATCTGAGTGACCACCATCAAACGTTCATTTCTGAGGAAGAGGATGTGGAACAAAAATGGAAAAAATTCAGAAACATCGTCCAGTACGCCTTAGATAAGTTCGTACCGACTAAGGTCCAAAGCGAGGGGAAAGATCCACCGTGGTATAACAATCATGTACGAAAGGTACTACGGAAACAAAGAAAGCTTCATCATAGGTTTAAGAGTAGTCGAATCATAGCTGATAAGGAAAAGCTGAACGAAGCGAAAAAGAGCGTAAAGAGAGCAATGAGAGAAGCATTCAACGAATTCGAACATAAAACATTGGCAAACAATCTAAACAAGAACCCTAAAAAGTTTTGGTCATATGTAAAATCGGTAAGCGGATCTAAATCCCCTATTCAGTCACTCGTTGACCACGATGGCACCGAAACAGAGGACGACCGAAGAAAGGCAGAAATACTGAATTCAGTGTTCCGAAACTGTTTCACTGCGGAAAATCGTAACACGGTCCCTGACTTCAGCCGTCGCACGGACGCCAAAATGGAAAATATTGAAATAAACGAAATCGGAATTGAAAAACAACTGCTATCACTTAGTAGCGGAAAAGCATCCGGACCAGACGAGATACCCTTAAGATTCTACAGTGATTATGCTAAAGAACTTGCCCCCTTTCTATCAGCAATTTATCGTAGATCGCTGGAAGAACGTAAAGTACCTAGCGACTGGAAGAAAGCGCAGGTCGTTCCCATTTTCAAGAAGGGTCATAAATCAGATGCGAATAATTATAGGCCTATTTCGCTTACGTCAATCTGTTGTATAATAATGGAACATGTTTTGTGTTCTCGTATTATGACGTTCTTAGATAATACAAATCTCCTTCATCATAACCAACATGGATTCCGCAAACAGAGATCATGTGAAACTCAGCTCGCCCTATTTGCCCAAGAAATTCACAGTGCCGTAGACACTGGCGAGCAGATTGATGCCGTATTCCTGGACTTCAGGAAGGCATTTGATACGGTTCCGCACTTACGTTTAGTGAAAAAAATACGAGCTTACGGAATATCGGACCAGGTTTGTGATTGGATTCAGGATTTCCTAGAAGAAAGAACACAACATGTCATTCTTAACGGTTCAAAATCTGCAGATGTAGAGGTAATTTCGGGAGTACCGCAGGGAAGCGTGATAGGACCTTTATTGTTTACAATATACATAAATGACTTAGTTGACAACATCGGTAGCTCCGTGAGGCTATTTGCAGATGACACGGTTGTCTACAAGAAAGTAGCAACATCAGAAGACTCGTACGTACTCCAGGAGGACCTGCAGAGGATTAATGCATGGTGCGACAGCGGGCAGCTTTCCCTTAACGTAGATAAATGTAATATAATGCGCATACATAGGGGCAGAAATCCATTCCAGTACGATTATGCCATAGGTGGTAAATCATTGGAAGCGGTAACGACCGTAAAATACTTAGGAGTTACTATCCGGAGCGATCTGAAGTGGAATGATCACATAAAACAAATAGTGGGAAAAGCAGGCGCCAGGTTGAGATTCATAGGAAGAATTCTAAGAAAATGTGACTCATCGACGAAAGAAGTAGCTTACAAAACGCTTGTTCGTCCGATTCTTGAGTATTGCTCATCAGTATGGGACCCTTACCAGGTTGGATTAATAGAAGAGATAGACGTGATCCAGCGAAAAGCAGCGCGATTCGTCATGGGGACATTTAGTCAGCGCGAGAGCGTTACGGAGATGCTGAACAAGTTCCAGTGGCGGACACTTCAAGAAAGGCGTTACGCAATACGGAGAGGTTTATTATCGAAATTACGAGAGAGCACATTCCGGGAAGAGATGGGCAACATATTACTACCGCCCACATATATCTCGCGTAATGATCACAACGAAAAGATCCGAGAAATTAGAGCAAATACGGAGACTTACAAGCAGTCGTTCTTCCCACGCACAATTCGTGAATGGAACAGGGAAGGGGAGATCAGATAGTGGTACAATAAGTACCCTCCGCCACACACCGTAAGGTGGCTCGCGGAGTATAGATGTAGATGTAGATGTGTAGATGTAAACAAGGTTTAAGCAACCAGGAAATCGGTAGTAGGATTAATGAAAGAGGAGCTGTAACAAGGCCAATGAACTCTATTCTGTGGAACGAAAGGGTAAGAAGAACAACGAAGAAAAGAATGTATAATACTATAGTCCAGAGAGTAGATTTGTAGAAGCAGAAGCCTGGGACGTTACCAAAAGAAATATTCATACTGCTTGCCACTGTGATGGATTACTTACGACAAAGCTCAAGCTGTACTAACACAGAATAAGAAATGAAATAATCCGACAGAGGATGAAACTAGATAGGGATATCTGTGACGACATCCAATACAAACAGCTGATGTGGTTTGGCCATACGACTAGGATGAATGAAGACTACGCTGTATATCATCCTAGCGGAAGGAAAGGAGCCGCCCACGACGCAGTTGTCAAAATGTAGTGGAGGAGGCAGTAGAAGAAAGGAATACGAACGTCGAGGAAAGCCGAGACAGAAGAAGATGGCGATGGGGGACGGAGAAGCGGCTCCAGCCGTAGATAATCAGCAAGAAGAAGGAGCAGATCGCGTTTTTAACCTTCTCTTCCGCCTGTGTCTTTCTCAGCCGGCCTTGGAGCGAGCGCTGACATCGATGTCGAGGTTCCACCAAAGCTTTTCACTTGTTAGTCATTTGGCAACTTAACAGCGGCAGTGTGTTTAGTGAAGTAACTCGTCTACATGTTTTTCATCAGTTAGCATTGGGCAAAAGAACGTGTCTGTGTTTAATGTCAACCTACAACGGGAATACAACGTACTTGGTGTGAATTTTGTCATGTAATTAAAACAAACAAGGTACTTCTGCAAATTCATTATTAGCGAAAAATAAGAAGACTTAATGTTTCAGTAAACTGTTAAGACTTTTAACTGATTTCAAAAATGTATTCTCGGTTGCACCCAGAAAAATATGTTAATATGTCGTGGGTTGGATCCCCCCAAAAAAATTATAACATGTCCTCGGATGGACGCAAAAAAATGGTAAACCTACTGGTAAGGGAGCCAAAAGCTTATATAGTGAAACAGAAGTAGTAATAAAAACAGGACAGAAAAGAACAAATGAGATTAGAATCAAGCAAGGAGTGAGACTGAGACATTCCTTTCCCCCATTTATCTTATCATTTATATTTATTCATTTAGTTATGCATTTATTTCATGCGGTAAGATTAAGGCCTTCAGGCCTTCTCTTCCGTCTAACCGAACGTCCTCAGCTTGTCAACATTACAATTTGTATACCAGATGAACAATGTAGAACCACAGTGATGAGAGCAATACTAATAACGATAATAACACACAAATGGCGCAAACAGATATCAAACTTCAAAAGTAACGAAACAGTCACTTTAAGCAGAGCCAAGTTATCTGTAGATTGCCTAGAATTTGCATACGATTTAGTGACCTTTACTCATCTGCCCAAAATCAGACTGACATCTTGAAAGGAACTGCAGAAAAAATCGGTCTCCAGACATCGTTTGAAAAGACAGAATATGTGACCTGCAATAGACAAGCCCCAAAATTCATGGAGATGAAATCTGACAAAACTAAACAAGTTCCACAATTAATACCTCGGAGAGATCATTCATGAAAAAAAGTCAAAACAAATGGAAACAAAATTAGATGCGAAAAGATGGAAACCGCATGCAGACTTACCTAAAATATCTACAGCGAGAGAGATGTTATGCCCAAAGACGCAAAACTAAGATGATAAAGTACAGTAATTAAACCGGAATACCTTGACGTGTCAGAAACTCTAATTTCGAACGGGAAAACAGACACTGAAAACAATGAGGAAAAGGTACCAAAATCGTAAGAAAAATTCTAATCTCAAAACCTGCAGACGGACGATACTGACTCCGAGGCAAACAGGAAATCAAAAAATACACAAATACCTATTGTGACATTAGAAAATGCAGGTTAGTATACCATGGAGAGATTAAAAGAACGGACAGACTTACAAAACAAATCACCGAATTCCTTGACAACACGAGTAAAGCCAAAATGGACACGATGAACTGGAATGGCGAGATCAAAACCGATCTTCAGTTGCCAGCTTCACACCAGACGATATCCAAAACCGAGAAATCTTTAGAACTAAAATTCACAAATGGAAAATTGACCAAAAGGAGAAAAAAGAAGAATCCCACACGAAAGCAATGAAAGAAATATGGGCACAAAGGAAGGTAAATGTCCATCTCGAAGTACTTTTCGTAGCACTAAAGGTCTTAGTTCAAATAATAATAATAATAATGACATATGTATCGTAATAAGACGTGGAATTTAAATGATGTCAGCCTTATTAACATTAACCAATTCCTCATTAAGCTCATAATCAATGTGTGGAAGAAGTTGACTAATCAGAGAAAGAGAAAGAAATACATATCATTACTAATATTATAAATGCGAATGTACCTGAGTCACATTTTTATTACTAAATAGCTGAATCGATATCCATGAAATTTAGCGTGACATAGCGTGAACCCTGATGAAGAAAGTAGGCTACTTTGGAAAATGTATAGTATAGATATTTATCCCTTTGTTGGATATTACGAAAATCAAGGAAAAATATTTACTCTTTGAAAAAGCTATTTACTCTTTCACTTTTGAACTTTATCGTATTTGTTAAAATGCTGTCATTGATTGATATGGTGTGCGTAATATGATTTAACGTAATCAATACAATGCTTACTCAATTCTCAACGTGTTTAATCCATACTTTCACACTAATACCAGTATTATTAATCGCGGAAGTAACTCGCTCTGTTACGTTTTCACAACTCTACAGACTAACCCATTCGGATGGTAATTGGTATGGAGATAGCTTGAACCCTGAGGAAGACCAGAGGCTGCTTTGGAAAACTGTATCTTTTTTAGTATTATTAACATTTTTAAATATGTCATACGTGTATGCAGACGATGCTGGCGCGATGGTCGGCGACTATGGTTCTCTATAGATTATTCCGTGACAGTGCAAATCCAATGTTATTGCGAGCACAGTTTATAATATTGACTTCCTACAACACCTGGCATAGCTGGAGAGTTTTGCTGTAGACACAACAATAAAATCCGAGGGTAAGCCAGAGAACCACATTTAAAACTTTTACTGCAAGCCTTGCAAACGTGAAGTCCGATTTAGCGCATAGTTCTAAGAGAGTGCAAGCTGCGAAAGTTACTTTAGTCCAACAAACCTCAGAGCAATCTCAAGCCCGCCGGATATTGGATTCAGGACGTCAGGGAGCCTGAAGAGCTACAGAGACATTTGAACAGTCATAAACACATCGAATTGTAGACAGTGAGCGTCAAGCGTCTCTTACAGCTTCCAAAACGCTTGAAGGGTCACAGCGACGGCGCCAACTAAAGGTTGCACGACGAACAGAGAATCATACCGTTACATGTGGAACGGGAGGCTTTTGGTGCGGCTGCATTTGATTATGATCTGTTAACCGTCTATGTCAGTCATAAATTAGTCGTCATAAGGGGATGGATTAAAAAGGTAAGCACCATAGCGCATTAAAATGGAAGGGAGAAACCGTTGGTACGTGTTTCTCTGGATGCAAAATCTCACATCCAGTACTAGGTGAGCCAGAGAAACTCTGTTTCTGCTAGAATGTAATGAATCGAAGCATTTTTTAAAAAAATACAATTAGAAAATATAATGCATACTTTCAGATTCGAAATGCTGCAAAATAGTAGAAACACATTCATAATGTGCCTACTACATATTGGCTCTGCCCACGTTTTTACACTACGTCTCTACACCACTATATACACAGACATCTTGTAAAATTACTAGCTTACTTACCATCACTTCTCACAACAAAACTACTGATACGCGAGCGAAGCAGCGGGTAACAGTTGGTAATAGAATAAAATTATCATTTGAGATAGGAGGAAAAAAGAAACAGAAGTGGAAAAGGATGAGAAACCGAGGACCGGATCCGACCCGCTATTGCTTTTCATCCGGCCCGATGAAGAAATTCGTGGGAGAGAGATAGAGAACGATGCGCTTGCGTTGTTCTCCGCCAGGGACGCATTTTCCGATATTTCTCGCCAACGGCCGGATCCCCTCGGGTTCGCAGCTCATGACGCAGAGCAGTGGAAGTTCGCTTTTTTCCAGTTTGGCTTCTGTATAACACAGCCGATATATGCTGAGTTTAAGCGATTCAGACTGTTTTAAAAGAACATATAGCCGATGGCTTAATTTATTTAGTGCTGCAGGAACAACCCATGCCTACACGATCAGTCATCAGAACGGTTTTTGGGCAAATATTTAAGAAATGCTTGCTAACAGTATTTGTGGAAATTAATAGACTAAATTTTAAACACTCGAATGACCTGCGTGTGGCCAAAAATTGCGAAGTTACTCCTAATCGCTTGTCGACTAGGATTGCCTGTTTCGTTGCTGTATTTTGTTTTTCTTTTTCGTGTTAACACTGATAAATAACTGTTGTCCGCTGTAGCCGTTTGATAAATATGTATAGAAATTGAACATACAAATAAAATTCATTGCCCTTCCTCTCTCTCTCTTTGTTTTTCTCTCTTCCTCCCCTCCCCCCCCCCCCAATCACTCTCTGCGCATCTCTGTTCATCTCCCCCCCTCTCTATGTCCACTTCCGTTGAAAGTTCAGTAGTGTGTCATATAAAAATTTGAAGTAGATCCCTCAAGACCTTTTCGAGACTTTTGGTTACAACGTTTAATACAATATAGTACAAAAATACGCAGCTACTTCCGGTCGAATGTTCGTTAGAGTATCGTCGGCCAAGAACTTCTCGATATTTGTAGTAATAACGCTTCCCCTTTTAGAAATTGCATATATAAGTACATATTACAAAAATATATAGGCTATGTCAGTCCGAACAGACCTTGTCCTGACAATTGCAAACACAACGAAAACAAAAATAATCCAAATCTGTCGAGGCATTCTTAATTGGCAGAGGTTGAAAATATCGCTACAGTTGTAAAGTTACTTTATTATCACACGACCTGTTTCGGGCCCTTATACGCCCATCTTCAGGTGTCGTAAGTTGGTACTGTGACCCCCGAGCACTGCAGTGGACGTGTACGAGGAGCGGTGTGCTATCTACGAGCGCAGAGTATGGAGTCATTCTTAATTGATTTCATACATGTGGCAATAGATGTTAGAACCATGGACCTTGCCGTTGGTGGGGAGACTTGCGTGCCTCAGCGATACAGATAGCCGTACCGTAGGTGCAACCACAACGGAGGGGTATCTGTTGAGAGGCCAGACAAACGTATGGATCCTGAAGAGGGGCAGCAGCCTTTTCAGTAGTTACAGGGGCAACAGCCTGGATGATTCACTGACCTGGCCTTGTAAGTGCTGGTACTGCGAACGGCTGAAAGCAAGGGGAAACTACAGCCGTAATTTTTCCCGAGGGCATGCAGCTTTACTATATGGTTAAATGATGATGGCTTCCTCTTGGGTAAAATATTCCGGACGTAAAATAGTCCCCCATTCGGATCTCCGGGCGGGAACTACTCAAGAGGACGTCGTTATCAGGAGAAAGAAAACAGCCGTTCTATGGATCGGAGCGTGGAATTTCAGATCCCTTAATCGGGCAGGTAGGTTAGAAAATTTAAAAAGGGAAATGGATAGATTAAAGTTAGATATAGTGGGAATTAGTGAAGTTTGGTGGCAGGAGGAACAAGACTTTAGGTCAGGCGAATACTGGGTTATAAATACAAAATCAAATAGGGGTAATGCAGGAGTAGGTTTAATAATGAATAAAAAAATAGGAGTGCGGGTAAGCTACTACAAACAGCATAATGAACGCATTACTGTGGCCAAGATAGACACGAAACCCATGCCTACTACAGTAGTATCAGTTTATATGCCAACTAGCTCTGCAGATGATGAAGAAATTGATCAAATGTATGATGAGATAAAAGAATTTATTCAGGTAGTGAAGGGAGACGAAAATTTAATAGTCATGGGTGACTGGAATTCGAGAGTAGGAAAAGGGAGAGAAGGAAACATAGTAGGTGAATATGGATTGGGGCTAAGAAATGAAAGAGGAAGCCGTCTGGTAGAATTTTGCACAGAACGTAACTTAATCATAGCTAACACTTGGTTCAAGAATCATGAAAGAAGGTTGTATACATGGAAGAATCCTGGAGATACTAGAAGGTATCAGATAGATTATATAATGGTAAGACAGAGATTTAAGAACCAGGTTTTAAATTGTAAGACATTTCCAGGGGCAGATGTTGACTCTGACCATAATCTATTGGTTAAGAACTGTAGATTAAAACTGAAGAAACTGCAAAAAGGTGAGAATTTAAGGAGATGGGACCTGGATAAACTGACTAAACCAGAGGTTGTACAGAGTTTCAGGGAGAGCATAAGGGAACAATTGACAGGAAAGGGGGAAAGAAATACAGTAGAAGAAGAATGGGTAGCTCTGAGGGATGAAGCAGTGAAGGCAACAGAGGATCAAGTAGGTAAAAAGACGAGGGCTAGTAGAAATCCTTAGGTAACAGAAGAAATATTGAATTTATTTGATGAAAGGAGAGAGCCGGCCGCGGTGGTCTAGCGGTCCTAGGCGCTCAGTCCGGAACCGCGGGACTGCTACGGTCGCAGGTTCGAATCCTGCCTCGGGCATGGATGTGTGTGATGTCCTTAGGTTAGTTAGGTTTAATTAGTTCTAAGTTCTAGGCGACTGATGACCTCAGAAATTAAGTCGCATAGTGCTCAGAGCCATTTTTTTTTGAAAGGAGAGAATATAAAAATGCAGTAAATGAAGCAGGCAAAAAGGAATACAAACGTCTCAAGAATGAGGTCGACAGGAAGTGCAAAATGGCTAAGCAGGGATGGCTAGAAGACAAATGCAAGGATGTAGAGGCTTATCTCACTAGGGGTCAGATAGATTCTGCCTACAGGAAAATTAAAGAGAGCTTTGGAGAAAAGAGAACCACTTGTATGAATATCAAGAGCTCAGATGGAAACCGAGTTCTAAGCAAAGAAGGGAGAGCAGAAAGGTGGAAGGAGTATACAGAGGGTCTATACAAGGGCCATGTACTTCAGGACAATATTATGGAAATGGAAGAGGATGTAGATGAAGATGAAATGGGAGATATGATACTGCGTGAAGAATTTGACAAAGTACTGAAAGACTTAAGTCGAAACACGGCCCCAGTAACATACAACATTCCGTTAGGGCTACTGATACTCTTGGGAGAGCAAGCCATGACAAAACTCTTCCATCTAGGAGCAAGATGTATGAGAGTTGAAATACCTGCGGACAGCAAAGGCCTTGGAAGAGCAGCTGAACAGAATGGACACTATCTTGAAATAGGATATAAGATGAACATCGACAAAAGCAAAACGAGGATAATGGAATGTAGTCGAAATAAGTCGGGTGATGCTGAGGGAATTAGGTTAGGAAATGAGACACTTAAGGTAGTAAAGGAGTTTTGCTATTTGGGGAGCAAAATAACTGATGATGGTCGAAGTAGAGAGGATATAAAATGTAGACTGGCTATGGCAAGGAAAGAGTTCCTGAAGAAGAGAAATTTGTTAACATCCAGTATAGATTTAAGTGTCAGGAAGTCGTTTCTGAATGTAATTGTATGGAGTGTAGCCATGTATGGAAGTGAAACATGGACGATAAATAGTTTGGACAAGAAGAGAATAGAAGCTTTCGAAATGTAGTGCTACAGAAGAATGCTGAAGATTAGATGGGTAGATCACACAACTAATGAGGAGGTATTGAATAGAATTGGGGAGAAGAGAAGTTTGCGGCACAACTGGACTAGAAGAATGGATCGGTTGGTAGGACATGTTCTGAGGCATCAAGGGATCACCAATTTAGTATTGGAGGGCAGTGTGAAGGGTAAAATTCGTTTAGGGAGAGCAAGAGATGAATACACTAAGCAGATTTAGAAGGATGTAGGTTGCAGTAGGTTCTGGGAGATGAAGAAGCTTACACAGGATAGAGTAGCATGGAGAGCTGCATCAAACCGTTCTCTGAACTGAAGACCACAACAACAACAACAATAACAATCTTTGTGCTAAAAAATGAGAAAAAAATTTACCGTAGGGGACTGGGAATACAAGAAAAGATACACAGGACTTTCAATCAAAATGATCTATTCATTTTATCTGTGTTATTGTACCTACATTTGTGACCAGTGTAATATGTAACCTACGGAGCACTGCACAAATCATGATGATATTGATCATGGAAACATGAAAAATAATAACAGATTTGTTTTACGTTCACAAACGGTTCTCGATCACCATACGATTTCGTGTCGTTCTACGCATGGCTCTTGTTAGAATTACGTGGAAAAAAAAAAAAAAGAAACCCGTACCGTCAGCGAGATTCTATGCAGAGACCTTGCGGTTATAAAACAAAACGCGCATTCGCTCGGCTGCGGACTGTTTGACTAGTGTGGACCGTGCAATATACGTACGCACGCCAAAATTTTTCAACTTGATTTTGTCGAAAACGGTTGAGAGTTTCGTCTTCCAGTCCAGTTACATAGAAGTCCTAATCGTGTCCTCACACACTCTGTCAGTATGAATGAAATTCGTGCGGGTAAGTTCTTACGGCCTCCAGTAAGTCCCACATCATTTATTCTCGGCGTGCATAGCCATGTCACAATTTTTGACAACAGTTTCGCCCCCTTGATGCCTATGATGAGTTACAGCGGAGACGTATTATCATACAAACTAGACGCACTACAGACAGCATTGAAAATTAGTACCAATTAAACATTATACACGGAAGTATAGGATATCGACAGCGATCGCAAAATGTGTAATGATTTGAACGGCAGTGCTAGAAGCAGTCCAAAGGAGAAGACGTCGTCGATGTTCAAGTAGCTCACGGTCGAAAGTCCCTGATCCTCACTCGCTGGACCGTATTTCGGTTCCGTAATGTGGCCAACAATTTTTTTAATGTCCCCGTCGTGGTAGGTGTCAGCCGCTTTAGTGTAGTAACTTCTCTTCTCTTGATGAGTCCAACGTTGGTACATATTATCTGTAGTCTTTAAGAGGACTATTGTAGTACGAACTAAATAAGCAGCATCACAAAACTCACAAAAAATTGAACAAAATCCACCGAATTTATCTGAAGGGCATTCGTTTCATAGGATTGAGGAAATGTTATTATGCTGAGGAGCAAGTGATTTTAGATCTGTCAGATTTCAATCAAAATTTTTTCTTCTGCGAAGCTCGTATTTCAGATGTAGGATGGAGTAACTCTTGTGGCGGTGTTCGTAGCGACAAACAATTCGCGGTAGAAACGGCTTACGAAGTCACCGCCACGCTTTTAATAGCGGGCCAACCGGTCCGCTGGAACAGTGAACAGAAAGATGAAAACCCAAACACTCTGATTAAATAAAAGTCGGTACTTATCTTTATTGATGAAGATACAGAAACACAATAGTGAACTCCGTGTCTACAGAGATCTGTCTAGTTCGAGTCGGAGCGGCTAGGTCAGCGTCGGCTGACGACAAACAACAACTCTGCTGCGATGAACACACAACTGACTAGCAAGTACACAATTCGGTGGCGAGTATACAGCTGAGCGGCGAATACAGAACTGTCCTAGCGCTCGCGACTCCAGCGCTTAAGAACCCAGAAGCCAGCGGTGGCGCGCGCAGACTTGCGGCGATTTGCTGTCTCGCTGGCGCTGCTTATGCGGACGGCGTCCGGACTTTGATGCTGCCAACCTTTTGGCAGCGGGCTCGGGTGGCATTACTGGCTAGGATATAACAGTAACTAATCGAACAATTATTCAGTTCTGTAACAACAGTGAAACTAGTAATGATATCCTTTTTTTTATCAAATTACGTACTAAATGCAAGCCCCAAACTCAACGGAAATCGTTTTGCCGTTTTTTTCGAGAGCACTAAAATTCATTATCGCTCTCAATTTCGAAAACAACCAGGTACAAATTAAGTTGCCGAAGACATTTTTTTGTCTGTAGGAATAAGACTATTTACAAGAGTAGGAAACAGAACGGTAAAGCAGATGCAGCAGAAAAAATTATTAAGATGACATTGAGTAAGAAAGAATAAATGTTTAACATGAGCTCATAAATTACGATCTCGAAGTAACATACACTACTGGCCATTAAAATTGCTACTCGAAGAAGAAATGCAGATGATAAACAGGTATTCATTGGACAAATATATTATACTAGACCTGACATGTGATTACATTTTCACGCAATTTGGGTGCATAGATCCGGAGAAATCAGTACCCGGAACAACCACCTCTGGCCGTAATAACGGCCCGTATACGCCTGGGTATTGAGTCAAACAGAGCTTGGAGGCGGGTACAGGTACAGCTGCGCATGCAGCTTCAACACGATACCACAATTCATCAAAGGTACTGACTGGCGTATTCTGAAGACTCAGTTGCTCAGCCACCATTGACCAGACGTTTTCAATTGGTGACAGATCTGGAGAATGTGCTGGCCAGAGCAGCAGTCGAACGTTTTCTGTATCCAGAAAAGCCCGTACAGGACCAGCAACATGCGGTCGTGCATTATCCTGCTGAAATGTAGGGTTTCGTAGGGATCGAATGAAGGGTAGAGCCACGGGTCGTAACACATCTGAAATGTAACGTCCACTGTTCAAAGTGCCGCCAATGCGAAGAAGAGGTGACCGAGACGTGTAACCAATGGCACCCCATACCATCACGCCGGGTGATACGCCAGTATGGCGATGACGAATACACGCTTCCAATGTGCGTTCACGGCGATGTCGCCAAACACGGATGCGACCATCATGATGGTGTAAACAGAACCTGGATTCATTCGAAAAAATGACGTTGTCGAACTGTTCCTGCAGATGGTTGTTATCTTGCAAAACGTCCTCATCTGTTGACTCAGGGATCGAGACGTGGCTGCACGATCCGTTACAGCCATGCGGATAAGATGCCTGTCATCTCGACTGCTAGTGATACGAGGCCGTTGGGATCCAGCACGACGCTCCGTATTACCCTCCTGAACCCACCGATTCCATATTCTGCTAACAGTCATTGGATCTCGACCAACGCGAGCAGCAATGTCGAGATACGATAAACCGCAATCGCGATAGGCTACAATCCGACCTTTACCAAAGTCGGAAACGTGATGGTACGTATTTCTCCTCCTTACACGAGGCATCACAACAACGTTTCACCAGGCAACGCCGGTCAACTGCTGTTTGTGTATGAGAAATCGGTTGGAAACTTTGCTCATGTCAGCACGTTGTAGGTGTCGCCACAGGTGCCAACCTTGTGTGAATGCTCTGAAAAGCTAATCATTCGCATATCACAGCATCTTCTTCCTGACGGTTAAATTTCGCGTCTGTAGCACGTCATTTTCGTGGTGTAGCAATTTTAATGGCCGGTAGTGTATGTTCAATAGTATTTATTAAAATTCGGTTGGACGTGTGTAGTAATCCGAAACGGAATTGCAGGCATTGCAGGACCTTCCAAGGGACAGGAAATGCGTAGAATATGGTTTTCGAACGGGAAAGCGTAGTTTGTTTTTCCGTAATTTTCAAGGTAAATACACTCCTGGAAATTGAAATAAGAACACCGTGAATTCATTGTCACAGGAAGGGGAAACTTTATTGACACATTCCTGGGGTCAGATACATCACATGATCACACTGACAGAACCACAGGCACATAGACACAGGCAACAGAGCATGCACAATGTCGGCACTAGTACAGTGTATATCCACCTTTCGCAGCAATGCAGGCTGCTATTCTCCCATGGAGACGATCGTAGAGATGCTGGATGTAGTCCTGTGGAACGGCTTGCCATGCCATTTCCACCTGGCGCCTCAGTTGGACCAGCGTTCGTGCTGGACGTGCAGACCGCGTGAGACGACGCTTCATCCAGTCCCAAACATGCTCAATGGGGGACAGATCCGGAGATCTTGCTGGCCAGGGTAGTTGACTTACACCTTCTAGAGCACGTTGGGTGGCACGGGATACATGCGGACGTGCATTGTCCTGTTGGAACAGCAAGTTCCCTTGCCGGTCTAGGAATGGTAGAACGATGGGTTCGATGACGGTTTGGATGTACCGTGCACTATTCAGTGTCTCCTCGACGATCACCAGTGGTGTACGGCCAGTGTAGGAGATCGCTCCCCACACCATGATGCCGGGTGTTGGCCCTGTGTGCCTCGGTCGTATGCAGTCCTGATTGTGGCGCTCACCTGCACGGCGCCAAACACGCATACGACCATCATTGGCACCAAGGCAGAAGCGACTCTCATCGCTGAAGACGACACGTCTCCATTCGTCCCTTCATTCACGCCTGTCGCGACACCACTGGAGGCGGGCTGCACGATGTTGGGGCGTGAGCGGAAGACGGCCTAACGGTGTGCGGGACCGTAGCCCAGCTTCATGGAGACGGTTGCGAATGGTCCTCGCCGATACCCCAGGAGCAACAGTGTCCCTAATTTGCTGGGAATTGGCGGCGCGGTCCCCTACGGCACTGCGTAGGATCCTACGGTCTTGGCGTGCATCCGTGCGTCGCTGCGGTCCGGTCCCAGGTCGACGGGCACGTGCACCTTCCGCCGACCACTGGCGACAACATCGATGTACTGTGGAGACCTCACGCCCCACGTGTTGAGCAATTCGGCGGTACGTCCACCCGGCCTCCCGCATGCCCACTATACGCCCTCGCTCAAAGTCCGTCAACTGCACATACGGTTCACGTCCACGCTGTCGCGGCATGCTACCAGTGTTAAAGACTGCGATGGAGCTCCGTATGCCACGGCAAACTGGCTGACACTGACGGCGGCGGTGCACAAATGCTGCGCAGCTAGCGCCATTCGACGGCCAACACCGCGGTTCCTGGTGTGTCCGCTGTGCCGTGCGTGTGATCATTGCTTGTACAGCCCTCTCGCAGTGTCCGGAGCAAGTATGGTGGGTCTGACACACCGGTGTCAATGTGTTCTTTTTTCCATTTCCAGGAGTGTAGAACTCAATCATGTTGGTGGTCCGCGGTTCTGAAACTGAAGACGCTAGATGATGGAATGCACTACTCTTTCCCTTACTGCAACAAAAATTTGTGAAAATGATTATTTATGTTCTGATTTAACATTTTTTTAATGTATCCAAAAGATACAATCATTAGTAAAATGATTTTAAGTGTAGAGGATAGGTGTCCATTACGGGAGGGATCGCTGATATAAGGAAGCTGCATTCCGGCAGACTATTCAGATGTGTTGGCAGGTATCACGTCTTATAAGAGGATAGTGCCTACTCGTCATCAGAGATTGCGTCCAAATTTATGGTGTATGAATGGCTTTGCCAGAAATGAAAATGACAGATGTGGGTGTTCCAGATGGCCGAGCTTTTAGAGCCACGTGATCTAGTAAAACCAGCACGTTCTGAATCTGTTAAGCAACTAAAGTCGTCTCCATACCGAAAACGTGTGAAGCAATTCAGAGAGATGAAAGCTGTAGCAGAACCAAAGGAGACAGAAGCAAAAGTTTTGTTCTTGAAAAAGAAAAAGGAAAAACGCAGCGAACAGTCTTGTGTCTGATACGAATTTCACTGAGGAGATTCTTTCAGATGCGCAATCGGAAGAAGACAAAGGATGCATATTCTACAGTGATCGTTTCTTTGAAGATTAAGAAATGAGCACAGTGCATGGAATGCAAGCCTTGGGCTCCCGAAGAATGGTAAATTCCAAAATAGCTTCCACGACAGTACTTCTTTTGCGTGATAAACGCAGAAAGTGTTGCAGAGGCAGTTCAAATTTTCATATGTGTGTGAGTTCTTAAGGGACCAAACTGCAGAGGTCATCGGTCCCTAGACTTACACACTACCTAAACTAACTTAAACTAACCTGTGCTAAGAACAACACACACACACACACACACACACACACACCTAAGCCCGAGGGAGGACTCGAACCTCTGGCCGGAGGGTCCGCGCAGAGGCAGTAAGGAACTGTTTTTTCTGACCGCTTCGTACTAAGACACCATTTCTATTTCTATTCGAGTCGGCATGTTTATGCTT
The DNA here is from genome assembly GCF_023864345.2 of Schistocerca serialis cubense. Lineage (NCBI taxonomy): Eukaryota > Metazoa > Arthropoda > Insecta > Orthoptera > Acrididae > Schistocerca > Schistocerca serialis. Next base: position 296,729,912 of record NC_064644.1, on the reverse strand, counting down.
TTTCCAAATCTGCATGTATTAAGTGTTAAGTAGCACAAAGCAAATAAATAAAAAGTAAAGTACAATTGTGTCACATAGATTTCCAATTAAGAATCATATAGTAGTATCACCCATTGTAGCACACTGCCGGAAAAAAATGGTACACCTGGAAACTCGAAGCTGATTTTGATCCGATGGCGGCATATGGCGCGTGGGGCATAGTAGATGTATTGATAATGGTTTCAACGTCGTCCGCCAACAGATAGCGTGATGGCACAGCTACGAGAGCGCCATCTATGACGACCCTTTAATGGAGAATGTACACATCGGGAAGGCTCGGTGTGGTGCAAACGTGAGAGGCAAGCAGCAACCACACTACGGAGACACACTGGTGCTTCCTGCAGACAAATGAGCGAGTTTGAAAAGTCAAATCGTGGCCTTCCGAGTAGCAGGATGGTCCTTGCGGAGAATTGCCGCACAAGTTGGACGTGCTGCGTAATTTGTGCAATGATGTTGGTATCAGCGGCCACCTGAACATTTTCGCACCTGTAGATGCGCTTCTCGACATCCACGCAGCACAGATACTCGCCAGGATCGTCATATTGTAAGGACAGCTGTGGAAAACCGTACTGCTGACACAGCACAGATGAAAGGGCTTGCGACCCCAGACGTATCAATAACATTTGTTACTAGTGCCCGCATCTCGTGGTCGTGCGGTAGCGTTCTCGCTTCCCACACCCGGGTTCCCGGGTTCGATTCGCGGCGGGGTCAGGGATTTTCTCTGCCTCGTGATGGCTGGGTGTTGTGTGCTGTCCTTAGGTTAGTTAGGTTTAAGTAGTTCTAAGTTCTAGGGGACTGATGACCATAGATGTTAAGTCCCTTAGTGTTCAGAGCCATTTGAACCATTTTTTTGTTACTAGCACCGGGACTACAGGCATGCACACCTCTAGCCCGTCCTCCACTCACACCAGAGCATCGGCTGATGCTGTCAGAGGATCACTTGGAAGATGGAATGGCGAGCCGCGGTCTTCAGCGATGAAAGTAGATTCTGTCTGCACACGAATGATCGTCGTTTGCACGAACGATGTAGACCTGACAAGCAGCCGGCCAGGGTGGCTGAGCGGTTCTAGGCGCTGCAGTCTGGAACTGCGCGACCGCTATGGTCGCAGGTTCGAATCCTGCCTCGGGCATGGGTGTTTGTGATGTCCTTAGATTCGTTAGGTTTAAGTAGTTCTAAGTTCTAGGGGACTGATGACCTCAGAAGTTAAGTCCCATAGTGCTCAGAGCCATTAAAAAAAAAAAAAAAAAAAAAAAAAAGGAAACCAGCCTGACAAGCGGTGTCTTAGAGTACATTCGTCCAAGACACACTGACATCACCCCAGGTCTTATGGTCTGGGGTGCGATAAGCTACAGCTCTGATTCACATCTGATGTTTCTGGAGGGATGCTAACCAGAGCTCGGTACGTGCACAATGTTGTTAGACTTGTTCCTTTGCCACTCTTGCAACAGGAAGATGATGTGTTGTTCCAACAGGATAATGCTTCCCCACACGTTGCCCGTGAAACTCAACTTGCAGCAAGTTCCGTGGCCAACGTGATTCCCAGACTTGTCTGCAATCTAGAACTTGTATGATGCAATGAGACGAGAAGTGACTCATGTGAGTCGTCAACCAACAGCTCTTTCAGAGGAGCTACGTGAATTGGTTGAGGAGGCGTGGCTTAACGTATCCCATTGACTGCATTCGCCATCTGCACGATCGGATGGATGCCAGAGTCGGCGCCTGAATTGCCATCTGTGGTGGCTACACCATCTACTAGTATGGGTGTTTGAGCATAGGTCGATATGTGCTACCCCAGAACCGCTTGTGCTTTTGATCTGTAAACGTAATCATTTCATGCACTGTTGCAACAATAAATCTTGAGTGAATTGGAAAGCTCTAGAAGGATGTACTAATTTTTTTCCGGCAGTATATAATGTGGAGTAATGTGAGGCGAGTAATGTTCCATACGAGGAATGAGGTTAGTATGAGCTCCACGCACCATTGGCATCAATTACGTGTCTTATCCGACGAGGCACAAAGGCGGTCAGCCTGTTAAACTTTTGAAATAAGATTAGCTCTTAATAAGTAGATAAGACAGCATTTACATTTTTAAATTCGATCAATAATTACGCTAAATATTGAAAATTTAAGTTTTTGTTGCCCCTAGAAGCCGTCAGTTAGGCAACCAGCAACTGGTAACGGGATGCGTGGTAGTTGCTTATGTTTAAACAAGGAAATAAATAAACTGACTTTCGGAACTTGCCGACGCAGTCATCTCATCCGTAGAAGGTGCGAGAATGTGTTTCGATAATTCGGAACACTCTGTAGGTGCAAGTTGTAACCTGGTAGAGTTACGTATGTGAGATCCCCTGCTATACTCACAGGGCAGATAGTTTAATTTGTGGTTGGTCGGTTGTTTTGGGGAAGGAGACCAGACAGCGAGGTCATCGGTCTCATCGGATTAGGGAAGGACGGGGAAGGAATTCGGGCGTGCCCTTTGAAAGGAACCATCCCGGCATTTACCTGGAGCGATTTAGGGAAATCACGGAAAACCTAAATCAGGATGCCCGGACGCGGGATTGAACCGTCGTCCTCCCGAATGCGAGTTTAATTTGTGGAAATGGGCCAAAAATGAGTGGCTGTCAGTTGCACTCGAACGTACTACTCCATTCATTTGACAAACATTACGAGAGTAAAGAAAACATTAAAAACAGAGCAAACCAAACATTAATTTTAGAACTTAATTCTCGGCTAAATGCGCCATTCAGTCTCACGCCTCAAGGGCAATACAAATTTACTTTACAGCCGGCTGAAGGCCAATCACTTAAGACTCGCGGGAATTTCGTTGTGGGCTGTTGGGACATTCCCGCGAGCAACAACGTGTGTTTTCAAGTTGACGAAATTCTAGCCGGCCTCCTGTGGAGTTTAACTTCACTTGACTATTTCTGAAGTGAAGTGCACCAGCGGAATCGTCTGCCTTGTGGCCTTAACGTTCCGATTACCATCCCTGGCCGTTGACGTAAATTCAGGCAGTGTATTTTCCTCCTCCTGTTGTGGCTGTCCAGCACGGCGTGTAGTTTGACAGCTGAATGTGTAATTCGTTGTGGGCGCCGATACCTTCTGCGTTGTTCCATTGATCTTCCTGTTGTGTCCTGGTAGGGTGGAGCGGGAGTTATCCTGACGTTTGGTCCGTTGGCTGTCTGTCGATTGGGATGCCGTCGGATTGAGAACTGTTGGGCCGACTGCCTGTCTCACCTAAGCGATGAAACACGTATGTAACGCAGCAGCGATGGCGAGGCATTGTAGCATCTGTGACCAGAGAGTTTGCGCTTGACCGCGCGAGTGTTGCGAGCGGTTCTCAGTCAGTAGTAGTCGTTGCTCAGTCTGTTAGTAGCTGTAGGCCAGTGCAGTACAGTAGTCGTTGCGAGTCGAGTCTGTCGCTGCGAGTCTGTCAGTAGTAGTCGTTGCGAGTTAGTCGTTGCGAGTCTGTAGCTCTGTCTAGTTGAGAGCAGTACTCAGTCTGTAGTCGTCATGCAGAGCGGTCGGTCAGTAGTAACAGCCCAGTGCGGTTGTGTGATGTAGGCGGTCGGCAACACTGGTCAAGATGAGGAATAAGGTATACTGTTAATTAATATAATCATTAGATAATGAAAATTTTATTTATTGTAATTATTCTCCAACAAGTCTCCCAATAATAATTTTTTTATTTCAAAAGCATTTTCTCAAAAATTTAAATTTTTATTGAACTCAAGATTTCGTTGCACTTCCCATTTCATTCCACTTCTTTTGAAGAAAAATTCCACTAAAATCACAAAAAAAAGAGAATATTATTATTTGCAATGCAGTTCCTCCAAGCGGTGCGCAACAACAAGAGCAGATATGTGACATCCATTTATTCTGAGGTAAGACTTTAATTCTGATTGTTTTACACAGGGCCAAAGACCGATATTTCGGTTTAATTGAATTTTTTTTTTTGTCACTGAATGGACTTTAATTTTTTGAAGGATTTATATTTGAGTCAGATTGCGAATTTCACATTTTTTGTTGCCATTGTCAGTACATTTCATTGTGGGCAGGTTACGCATAGAGCCATGTCCATCAGCATTTCTAATTAGTATCGTCCTTTTTTTTCTTTTAAAATTTTTGTAGGGAGGTTACACTTGGCTCCCATTTCTATTAAGTATTGCTTTATATTCTTTAAAAATTGCGGTGGGGAGGTTACACTTGGCGACCCTGCCAGGATCGTATTTCGTTGAGAGTCTTTTGAGCGACAGTCAGATATCTGCTCTTATTTGCTTAGATATAATTAGGATTTGGCGCAACGCTTTTATTAACTTGTGACTTTCTTTCTACAGGTCAACGGCAATTTGTTGCTCTATTGTATTTGTGTGTTGTTTTTGCATTTGTGCTTATTGTCTTGTGAAAAATTGTGACTATTGTAAAAATGCCGCGAAAGACTGTGAATAGTGTATCGCGAAGTATTACGAACGAAATTACCGGCTCAAATGACTTTACCGATAGGACATGTGACACGCAGTGTAATGATGACAATCCTGCGTTCACTAACAATCAGTGTATTCCAACCACTAATGATGACTTTTGTCTTAATGACGAACAAACGAACTCGGTTATGTCCTCTGTTGATTTGTCGACAATCGATGACGCGGGACGCTCTATTGTAATGAGCGCTGCCGAGCTTAACACACCCGATTTAGAAAATTCAAATAATGTGCAGACAAGTTTTTCGAATGAAAATGGTCAGTGTACTGAAAATTCGACGGATTCATTTAGCGCGACAGTTGCAGGTACACAATCATACAGCACAGTTGATAAAGTGGGTAATATTACTTTGGATCAATTTATGGCAATAATGCTACAGTTTAGGAACGAACTTGATGAACAGTACAAACAGCGGAAGGAAATAATGGATGATGGTTTCAAACAACTTAATGAACAGTTTAAACAACTTAATGAAAAACTTGATGAACGGAACAAACAATTTCGCGAACTAATTAATGAAAGTTTCAAACTGACGAACGAAAAACAAGACAACCTTAACGAACGGAGCAGACAAGTTAGTGAACAGAATACAGCTATTACCGTTCAATGCCAGGACATGAAAGAACAATTACGTGTAGATACTAAGACTTGTGCTAATAACAGTAATGAAGAAGTTGGCACTGTTGCACAAGAATTAAGTAGCACACGTGTAGGCACAACAGAATCACATAAAGACAAGATTAATGCAGTCACTGAACAATGTTCAACGAACGAAACACAGATACACAAAATTAATGCAGTCACTGAACAATGCCCTAAAAACGCAGTACAGATTTGCGACGAGATTAATTTAGAGTCAGTGGAAGTTTCACACACTCCGAATACGGAAGCTGATGAGAAATTTGCACGACAGATCAACCAAATTGACGAAAGTGTTACAGTAACAGAGTGGAAAACTATTTCAGTCACTAATACGTCACAGAATCCGCCACGTTGCGAGCATTTGTCAGAGTCACGCAGCGTGTATAATGTGAGCAATTTACAGCAACTACGCGAATTAGAATCCGAAAAGCTACGCGACTTAAAATATGAAAAGCTACGCAACTTGAAGTACGAAACGACACAGACAAACAGATTCACACACAAACCCGAACGTGTTTTCAAATTCAATGACGAGAACGTAGATTACGAGCAATTTTTATCCGCCAGAAAATGTAAAGAATTTAATAATGACAGCGTACAGGTACACGCTTTGCACTGTATACGACAATTTATCTTTGTACATTCACCGTTATTGCCTGTAATGCAGAAGCTAGCTTTGAACCATATGCGACAATTTATTTTTGTATTTACAACAGCATTGCCTATAATGAAGAAACTAGAATTAGCATGCAGACAGCAATTTATTTCTGAATTTGTACCGCCATTGCCTATAACACAAAAGCTAAAAATTATTTGCAGTGCGTAATAGACCTCAGGGGATTCATTACGCTTTAATGAATATGTGCCGTAGCGAGCATAGGGCCCCGAGCTGTAGTAGTGCTGTTTCATCTTTAGTTTTCTGCACTGCTGCCTTCTCTTCTACTATCCTTTATATCTATCCAAACAGCTCTTTAACTATTGCTCTATCTAGAATTAAGAAACATTGTAATGAAAACCCGATATGACAAATCTTTTACTGAATGTGACAATTTTCATTAAGCACTCCCGTAATGACAACTACCGCCGTAATTTTAATAACAGATAAAATCGTAATCATCAGTATGTACAAAATTTTCGGCAGTCGCAACCACATTTTTGTAACAATAGATGTTTTTCACCACAATAGCATGAAAGTCAACCGCTTAGCATACCTAACCAACAATGCAGTCTACAAGGTGAACCAGGCTTTAATGTTTCGCCGCGTGCACGTATAGTCCTAGCTCCAACATATGGTAACGCATGGCAGCAAAGAAATAACTACGTACAGACAACACTCTATTTCAACTCGTATCGCAATACACCGTATAGAAATTACTATCTTGACAGACGTAAAAATAACGAGCACAATTTTCAGCGTACATTTAATAGCAGTCGATCTTTTCAGCAGCAAGAACATCAGCAACAACATATTATGATGAATGAAACAGACAATAGGTGTCATCTATAGCGTAACACGTCAGTAAGAAATAACAGAACAGTTCATATAATGGATATGCCACAACATTCTCCCGTAAATAATAACACGTACGATAGATTTTAACCAGATACAGCACAGATTGCATGTTACAGTAACGCAAACATTACTTTTGACACGCAGAATTTTGTTCACGAGGATGTTATTTGAAACATGCTTTGTTGAATGCTCCACTTTTATCGCACCCAGATCTTACTAGAAATTTTTCGATTGCCACCGACAGTTCCAATACCGCTTTGGGCGTACATATTTTCCAGGAAATTGAAGAAGATGGTTCTACAGTAATTAAAAACATCGCATTTGCAAGCCGCATTTTGTCACCTGCTGAGCGAAATTACTCCGTTACAGAACTTGAAACATTATGTGTTGTATGGGCCTTTACGAGATTTCGGGCATTTTCTTTATGGCAGACATACCACCGTTTACACAGACCACAGAGCAATACAATTTTTACTTTCGGCCAAATTCGCGCATGATAGATTAAGCAGATGGAAACTTTATTTACAAGAATTTAATTTTACAATAATTCACATTCCCGGCACACAAAATGTTATAGCAGACGCACTATCGCGTTCTCTCGGCAACAATCAGCAAGACGTAGCAACCAACTTCTGCAAAACAAATTTCAGTGTCATGTACATTCAGCAAGTTGCATTTGAAAACTTTATTTCATCGTCATTACAGGACATAGCACAAGAACAAAATAAAGACAACGTGTGGAAAGAAATTAAACACCTTTGGCAAGATAAAAAAAATGTTACGATTAGAAACCATTACACTGTACGCAATGACGTTCTGTTTCGCCGCTCTCATCCTGACAGCAACAATTGGTTATTATGCATTCCTGACGAACTGGTCAACAAATTAATTTGGTACACTCATTTAAGCTACGCACATTACGGAGCACGAAAATGTTTTCTTATACTGAGACAGAACTGTTATTTTACCAACATGGAGAAACGTATACGACGAGTTTTAGCGTCTTGTAAAATTTGCCAGAAAGCTAAATCAGACACCACTTCACATATTCCTCCATTATATCCCATTATACCTGTTAAATTAAGACACATGGCCGCAGTAGATATTTTTGGTCCGATTCCCAGAACTAACAGAGGTTTTTGCTACATATTTGTCGCTGTTGAGCTCACTTCAAAATTTGTTACTTTCACTCCGTTACGCAAAGCTACTGCTAAAACTGTTTCGAAAGCATTTGTAAAACATTTTCTATCTCATGTAGGGCATGTGATGAAAGTAATTTCCGACAATGGATCACAATTTCGTAGTAGTGTATGGACACGCATGTTACGAGCTAGAAACATTTCTCCGATTTATATATCCAAGTACCACGCTTCTTCGAACCCCTGTGAAAGATTAATGAAAGAAATTGGTAAACTGTGTAGAATATACTGCCACAAAAGACATATTGATTGGGATACACACATCCTCTCATTCCAAGATGTAATTAATTCCATTCCAAATGAATCCACTATGCTATCTCCGACTGTTATACTGAAAAACGTTGAACCACCGAACAAAATTAAAGAATTAATAGAATTTCCCAAAAGTCGTCGCCTACGACACCACGAAATAATTGACATTGCGCTGAAGAACATCAAACGTGCCGCAGAGCGCCGGAGAAGACAGCAAAAACAGGTTTGTAAACGCCGAGACTTTCACGTTGGACAGAAAATATTAGTACGTACACACTATTTATCCAGCAAATTAAAAGGTAAGTGCAGTAAATTTGAACTTCTATACGCAGGTCCATATCGGATTCGCAGCATCCCTCACCCCAATGTTGTACATGTCGAAACTTTGAGAACTAGAAAATCGAAAGGCAATCACCATATATCAAACATTAAACCGTTTATTGAGTGAAACCACTGTATGATTTAACACACTATGATGTCTTTTACTAATGCAATTAATTCGCCTGACTAATTACTGATGATTATCGTATTTTTTCTTGGCAAGTGCCCGGCAAGGTAAGGTTAGCAGGTCGCTCTTCTTGTCGTTACACATCAGACCGTGCATATTTTTCCAGATGAATTTACACATTTACGACTATTTCTGCAATTATATTTATGTGACTACTTATTGATGATTATCGTATTTTTTCTTGGCAAGTGCCCGGCAAGGTAAGGTTAGCAGGTCGCTTTTCTTGTCGTTACACATCAGACCGTGCACATTTTCCACTTTTTTGTGTATATGACTGTACTCCAGTTTTGTTTGTATGGACTATGAAATAGTTAAGATATAACACACACCAGTCGACTTTGACATTTTTTTTGCCTTATGACATCTCAACATCGTGACTGTTTCACATTTTTTTGCTACTGCATTGTATTATTCTGGGTACATTTTTGCATCTGAACACTGTCAACGTCTTTAACATATTACGTTTTCTGTCATGTTATGCTGTAGGGTTAATTATGTTACCATAAACCAGTCATTATCTAGTGGGTATATGATTTAAATGCAGGACATTAATCTTTGTTCATTAATTTCAGAAAGGAATGATGATTCTAAGAAATAAATTTAACATAAATGGGAATTTCACCTACGGAATAAACGAAAGGAGATGCAATAACTTTATGAGGAAGAGTAAATGGATCAGGATTAACAAACATTAACAAGAATATACTATACTCATCACAGAATAGCAGTCTTAACTAATTTTTTTCTTTCAGAATACAAGGTGATTGATGCAGGCTGTCAGAGAGAACTACACATCTTAGTTTTAGTGATGAAATATGCTAGAGATAAGGAATAGTTATGTAATGAGTAATGAAGTGATTTTTTGCAGATGATAATGAATACTGATGAATAATGATGAAGGATATGGTATTATGAATAATGAAGTTTTTCTTTACAGATGAGGATAGTGTTGAAGTTATGTATTTATGCTACGTAGTTATTTAAGTATTTGTTGCAGTTTGCTTTGACAGCAGGTGTTACATTGCATAGTAGGATGACTGAAAGTTTTGGAAAGGACAGCTATGGAACACATTTTTATACACACTTCACTGCCTGTTAATTCGAAGTTCACTACTTTTCAGCATAGTGTGCGTTTCTTCTTTCAGGTCAATAATCCGTTTTTGTATTTTTTTTCCAGGAGAAGTTTTTCATGACACTTGCTAAACCTGTTACTTATTATACCTGTTCTAGTACTTGCATTTTTATATTTTTTACCCATTTGTGTTTATCATTTATAAATGTGATCACATGTACTGCCTTGTTACATAATCTTGCTACAGCTGACTCATGACGAATGACGTTACCTATCCTCATTTGCAGCAATAGGTCAAAAGCAAAAAGTATTATGCCTCAGCAATTAATTATCGATCCCAACGCAATGCATTGCTACCAAAAAAAAAATGTATTACCAGTCCCACATAATGTCACTAGTTTATGATAATTCTGAATAATACTAATCAACTCTGAATAGCATGTCACTTGAGTAATGACCTCTTAATGAGACTATATTCAAAATAATGCTTTGTCACTAGCTAATAACTGCCACTGTTTATTGTAATGTTACCACTTATAATGCCTGTGATTATTAATGATTTGACTGTAATTAACTGATTTTAATAATGACTTTGTAATGGTCTGAATACTACTGAAGGAGGAACACTGTTTATTGTAATGTTACCGCTTATAATGCCTGTGATTATTAATGATTTGACTGTAATTAACTGATTTTTAATAATGACTTCGTAATACTGAATGATGATTTTATTCAATACTTGCTGGCCACTGAGTGCCAATAATTAATGTCACTCCACGAATTGTTATTAATTATGCCATTGATTAGCTCTTGTTTCCAATGTTGATACTTTGTAATTTGAAATGAATGTGACTGTTTAATAATGCTTTGTAATTAGGAGAAGGCTAATAATTCTTAATATATTGGAATTTCAAATGATTAATTAACGATGCCATACTTTGTTGTTGGAAATGAATGTGACTGTTTCATAATGCTTTGTAATTAGGAAAAGACTAATGATTCTTAATAGATTGGAATGACACATAATTAATTAACTATGGTACTGTTTAATAATGCTTTGTAATTAATTAAGGCTAATAATTCTTACTATATTGAAATGACAAATGATCAATTAATTAACTGTAATTAGACAAATGATTAATTAACGACAAATGATTAATTAACTGTAATTAGACAAATGATTAATTAACTGTAATTAGACGAATGATTAATTAACGACAAATGATTAATTAACTGTAATTAGGCAAAAGCTAATGATTATTGGAATGACAAATGATTAATTAACTGTAATTAGGAGAAGGTTAATGATTCTTAATTATACTCTGTAACTGAAAAGAATGCGATTATTTCATAATGCGTTGTAACCAGGAAAAGAAGGCTACTGATTCTATGTACAACAATTAATGAACATTTTTCTGTAATACTACATACTTGGTACAGAAATGTTCAATAACTGGGCTATGAATGCCACAAACTACTAATTAAGTCTGTAATTGTCAATATTATGTGACATAATGTCCTTCTCCTCATAAGCTAACTACCCTGAATTACTGCAATGTCCATTTGTCCTGTTTATCCTAGTGATCATGGAGCACTATCTTTGGTTTTGCACTAATTCTACGTTGGTGTGCCTTGTAAGAGTGTGGTGTTGACACGACATGCTGTCCACCACCATGAGCGATAAAGACATTATTATGGTCCCACTGTTTGGTGTACCTAATGTACTGCCAAAATGAAAACATGGAACATTACTACGACAGTTCAGTGTCTTGGCTACACTGATAAATTCTGATGGGAAAAGAACTTCAAGTTGTGTCACTTGGTGTTGTACTTCTGTGGAAGATATGGACTTTCAGAGCAGCTGTGTGCAATCTAAAGTGCTACAACCATGATGCAATCCTTCCCTTTCCTATCCTGATTCTTGCCACATAGTTCATAGGTTATACATTTTTCGATTCGCTGAACTCCAATGCGAATACACTTATGTCACTTGTCAATATAATATTTTTGCCAGTCTGTTCATTTGTTCTGAATATGCTAAAGAATTTTTTCAGTGCCTGTGCACTTTATCTGTCAAATAATTTGTATATACTTTTCTGATTTGCTACTATGTTTTGTACTCACATTTTGTCTTTGTCTGATATATTTTGTACTTAGTGCATGTGCACAACATATACTTTATGTACTACATCTAATTATTCTTGCCAGTCTGTTTATTTGTTCTGCATATGCTAAAGAATTTTTTCAGTGCCTGTGCACTTTGTTATCTGTCAAATAATTTGTATATACTTTTCTGATTTGCTACTATGTTTAGTATTCACATTTTGTCTTTGTCTGATATATTTTGTACTTAGTGCGTGTGCACAACATTTAAATATTCTGTAAGTTGTAGGATTTTGTTAATTAAAGAAAAATTTTGCCGCGATTGGCAAGTCCAAATGACTCACCATCGCTGCCAAATTTTTGCCCCCCAGTGGAGGGTTATGAAACACGTATGTAACGCAGCAGCGATGGCGAGGCATTGTAGCATCTGTGACCAGAGAGTTTGCGCTTGACCGCGCGAGTGTTGCGAGCGGTTCTCAGTCAGTAGTAGTCGTTGCTCAGTCTGTTAGTAGCTGTAGGCCAGTGCAGTACAGTAGTCGTTGCGAGTCGAGTCTGTCGCTGCGAGTCTGTCAGTAGTAGTCGTTGCGAGTTAGTCGTTGCGAGTCTGTAGCTCTGTCTAGTTGAGAGCAGTACTCAGTCTGTAGTCGTCATGCAGAGCGGTCGGTCAGTAGTAACAGCCCAGTGCGGTTGTGTGATGTAGGCGGTCGGCAACACTGGTCAAGATGAGGAATAAGGTATACTGTTAATTAATATAATCATTAGATAATGAAAATTTTATTTATTGTAATTATTCTCCAACAAGTCTCCCAATAATAATTTTTTTATTTCAAAAGCATTTTCTCAAAAATTTAAATTTTTATTGAACTCAAGATTTCGTTGCACTTCCCATTTCATTCCACTTCTTTTGAAGAAAAATTCCACTAAAATCACAAAAAAAAAGAGAATATTATTATTTGCAATGCAGTTCCTCCAAGCGGTGCGCAACAACAAGAGCAGATATGTGACATCCATTTATTCTGAGGTAAGACTTTAATTCTGATTGTTTTACACAGGGCCAAAGACCGATATTTCGGTTTAATTGAATTTTTTTTTTTTTTGTCACTGAATGGACTTTAATTTTTTGAAGGATTTATATTTGAGTCAGATTGCGAATTTCACATTTTTTGTTGCCATTGTCAGTACATTTCATTGTGGGCAGGTTACGCATAGAGCCATGTCCATCAGCATTTCTAATTAGTATCGTCCTTTTTTTTCTTTTAAAATTTTTGTAGGGAGGTTACACTTGGCTCCCATTTCTATTAAGTATTGCTTTATATTCTTTAAAAATTGCGGTGGGGAGGTTACAGCGAGCGTTAGTGTTTGAATTCCAGGCCGACCCTCGGAAACTTCTGAGCGCCGTTTGATGGTCTGCCTTTTCTTATTTGTCTTTGTTGTTTGTTTATGTATGGCTTCTAGCCGATCCTAACTTAAATTTATCAGAGGCTTTCTCCACATCCAGGAATATTGCCAAAGTGTAGTTGGAGACGTTTAAACTATAGGCTAAATATTCTGGGATGTGGAGCAATTGCAGCTCAGCCGATAATGCGGGCTGAAACGCTATCTGCTCCAGGCGACTAGTGCCTCCCAATGTAAGCTGTCTGATTAGCTGGAGTCTGATTCGTTCTAGTATCCTGGCTAGCTGTCGACAGCAGGCTAACTGGTCGACAATTGGCAGGTTCTGTGAGGTCCTTGCCTAGTTTGGAAATGGTACGATCCAGGCTATCTTGTATTCGGGTGGGAAGTATCCTAGCAACATGGAGTGGTTGTAGATGTGGGTAAGCAGTACCAGTATCTTTATTGGGGTGCTTCTGCTCTTTAGTTATCCCGTACGGACCAGGAGCAGAATGATTCCCTAAGTGGCTGATGAACATCTTGAGCTTCACCGGTGTAGCGAGCTCTGGTGCCAGGTGCCTGGGAAGATCTCGAACATCTTGGGCCTGATGTCTTGTCCATTCCACTGCCTCATCCTTCTCGTCCAGCGCCATGTTGTATTGTGTCTCGTATATGCTGGTAAAGATTTCGGCTTTGTCCAGTGAATCATATCGACGGCCAGCAGGGCCCTGAAAGGCTAGCTATGGAGGTTTCGGGTTGTGAAACCGCCTCGATTTGTTCGTCGGTTGCAGTATTAATATGGGAATTTTGTCTTCCAAATGCTCTATTCGATGTTCTCTAGGCATCGCAGTGGTTTAACATAACATAACATTTGTGGCATATCATGCGGAAAAAAACAACTCTTGCACCGCATACGCTATGTGCGTCATTTTTAATATACTCTGGTCCTCTTATGCCACCGGTTTTTGTTAACAGTAGTAAGCTAAACTTTCCTTTGAGGGTAATGAAACGAAAAGACTTTTGAACAAGTTAAAAAAACTAATTAGTTTCGAATACGCTCTAAACCTAACCCGTACAAGTACAGTTGTCCCTCAGTAAGCCAGCCGGTGTGGCCGAGCGGTTCTAGGCGCTACAATCTGGAACCGAGCGACCGCTACGGTCACAGGTTCGAATCCTGCCTCGGGCATGGATGTGTGTGATGTCCTTAGGTTAGTTAGGTTTAAGTAGCTCTAAGTTCTAGGGGACTGGTGACCTCAGAAGTTAAGTCCCATAGTGCTCAGAGCCATTTGAACCATTTGTCCCTCAGTAAGAAGGCTAAAGAAACAAAACGACTTAATCTTTAACTCTATGCTTTTAAAATTCAGAAAAATGTGAGATAAAATATACACAAACGTCATATTTATAATCTGTAAGTGGACAAATAAGCAAGTGGCAAAAGATGGTGAGTGGATATCACAGATCTCGTTCGCCGCATGCAGTGTAGCTTAGGTTGCTTTTGTAGGCCAATTTGAGGTTGTTTCCGGGCTCTTGTATCAAATGGTTCGTCTCGACTTTCCCTACACCACTGTGGTACATTGTAAACACTTCTCGATCACGCGGCAAGAAATAAACTCGATGCTAAATGCGGAGTATCGATAGCTGCACGCAACGATATGCAGCTTAAACGGGCGTCGTATATGCCCAAGGACTTAAGAGAGAAGTTATCAGGACGCCACAAACCTGAAGCCGACATCCGCCACGTTACTAGCCCCAAATATTAGCCTCTGGAGGAACTGTTTTCATAAAAAATTTCAGCTTGCATTATTTACAGACGTACTAATCGTTCTGATTGTAGCCTGAAATGTAAAGGAATCACATTTCATTCCTAAGCGATATTTTCTCTTATATACATGAATTTTATTTGTGTTGCTTACGTTTACTGCCGTTTTATGTCTGTAAAATGACTTTAGATTTTCTGTCAATACAATGAAAAGTGCGCTCTGGTTGAACGCTGTGAGAAGGGAATAGTGCTGTCAGTCCAGTAATAGAAAAATATGTTCTCAGCATTTTCGCGAAGAGGACATACACGGAACAAGCGTTTCGTCATTCCGTATTAAGGCTGGATTACGAAAGCACACATTTTCCTTATCCGGAACGCGCAACTACGGAAAGTTTCATTAACGAGTTCAAATGCGTCGTTTTACTGGTTCAAATATGCCTTTAAGAAACATCTGAAAACGCCTTCTTGACGTTGTTATTCACGAAAACACGTAATATTTACTATTTAAAAGAACTGTTTCCTGGACACGTCAGAAATTAAGAACTAGAAGCAACTGTAAACCGTTGTCTCCTAATGTTTAGGGGCTACTAAGACGGTTTCGCCGTCTTCGAAGAAATGTGCAGCACAAATCTGTAGCGTCACCTCCCCACGTTATACCTACATGCCTGTACCACTCTTTTAATCCAGGTTGCTACCATACGCTATGAAACTCCCGACAGTTGTTTTGGGTCAGGCTTCTTCTTTAACTGTAGAAGGCTGACAAACATCACGGAGTATTAAAAATTTCTGTAGATTAAAGCTTTTTGTCGAATCTGGAGTCGTACCGGGATGCTTGGCTTTTGCTAGGAATGTTCTGAACGACTGTCGGTCCGCCACACAGTTTTAATCTGTCAGGAATTTCAAAAACAGCCCACATTCCACTACAGACTGAAGGATTCATTTTGATAAAAATCCTCTCCCCAAAGGTTTCCCAAACGGGTGTTCCGTGGCAAGTAAAGACACTATGTGATCAAAAGTATCCGGACACCTGGCTGAAAATGACTTACAAGTTCGTGGCGCCCTCCATCGGTAGTGCTGGAATTCAATATCATGTTGCCCAACCTTAGCCTTGATGACAGCTTCCACTCTTGCAGGCATACGTTCTATTAGCTGCTGGAAGATTTCTTGGGGAATGGCAGCCCATTCTCCACGGAATGGTGCACTGAGGAGAGGTATCGATGTCGGTCGGTGAGACCTGGCACGATGTCGGCGTTCCAAAACATCCCAAAGGTGTTCTATAGGATTCAGGTCAGGACTCTGTGCTGGCCAATCCATTACAGGGATGATATTGTCTTGTAACCACTCCGCCACAGGCTGTGCACTATGAACAGGCGCTCGATCGTGTTGATAGATGCAATCGCCATCCCCGAATTGCACTTCACCAGTGAGAAGCAAGAAGGTGCTTAAAACATCAGTATAGGCCTATGCTGTGATAGTGCCACACAAAACAAGGGGTGCAAGCCCCCTCCATGAGAAACACGACCACACCATAACACCACTGCCTCAGAATTTTTCTGTTGGCTCTACAAACGCTGGCAGATGACATTCGCCGGGCTTTCGCCATACCCACACCCTGCCATCGGATCGCCATATTACGCACCGTGATTCGTCACTCCACACAACGTTTTCCCACTGTTCAGTCGTCCAATGTTTACGCTCCTTACACCAAGCGAGGGGTCGTTTGGCATTTACCGGCGTGATGCGTGGCTTACGACCAGCCGCTCGACCATGAAATCCAAGTTTTTCACCTCCCTCCTAAATGTCATAGTACTTGAAGCGGATCCTGATGCAGTTTGGAATTCCTGTGTGATGGTATTGATAGATGCCTGTTACACATTACGACCCTCTTCAACCGTCGGCGTCTATGTCAGTCAACAGACGTGGTCGGCCTGTACGCTTTTGTGCTGTATTTTGCCCTTCACGTTTCCACTTAACTATTACATCGGGACCAGTGGACCTAGGGATGTTTAGGGGTGTGGAAATCTCGCCTACAGACGTATGATGCAAGTAACACCCAATCAACTGACCACGTTCGAAGTCCGTGAGTTTCGCGGAGAGCCCCATTCTGCTCTCTCACGATGTCTAGTGACTACTGAGGTCGGTGATATGGAGTACCTGGCAGTAGGTGGCAGCACAATGCACCTAATATAAAAACGTATGTTTGTGGGGTGTCTGGATACTTTTGACCACATAGTGTAAGTGCTCCGCTAACAGCTAGTATTAACACGACGCACTATCTCTGACGCAGAGAGTCTACCCCTGGAACTGGAACATCTGAGAACTGTATTTCGAAAAAATGGGTACTCAGAGTGGCAGGTTCAACGTGCTCTCCGCCCAACCACTACAGCACAACCTGTGGAGATGGATGTAATCACGAGGGAGGAGGTAGGGACTGCGTTTATTCCATATGCAGGCGCACTCTCGGGGAAAATCGCACTCATTTTGAAGAAACAGCGGGTCGGAACTGTGTTTTGTCCTCCGAATAAAACTCGTGCACTGGTGGGGAGCGCCAAAAATGACCTCGGTTTTTAGGAAGGCCGGCGTGTACCAGATTGGGTTAATCAAGAGTAAATCGAGCAAACATATAGTTGTGACGACCACGGTGGACAGAGCCATCACACCGACGTCATCTCAGACGCCGTCGCAATCTGTTCCACCGCGCGACCGTGGTGCGGGGCGCGGACGGCGGAGGGAGTGCGCCGCGGGCGGAGGGTATTTAAATCTGCCGCCGCCGCGATCGAACCCCGATTCCCGCTCACGCTGCGGTGAGTAACGCATAGCTGATTGTCGCTGTTGCTACTCTAGATGACGGGACGCGGAAGGGGACGCAAAGCTGCTGCCTTGGCGGAGTTGCTGCTCACGCTAGCAGGAACATCCGGCAAGAAGAAGAGGAAGACTGCAGCGCAGTGCTTTCGCTGCCAAAAGCTTGGCCACGTCGCCAAGCACTGTAGCGGAGCAGTTGCGTGCTTGAAGTGTGCGCAAGCACACGACACACGTGACTGCAAGAAGCAGAAGGACGCCCCCTGCTCCTGCGCCAACTGCGGCGGCGCACACGCGGCCAACGCCCGTTCCTGCGCCTACAGAAGAAACTGGCGAGGACCGGAGAAGAAGACGCAGAAGCAAGTGACCACCACACACGAAGAGGTGGTCACTTGCACAGAAGACGTCGTCATTAGGCGCCTCAACGACGCCGTCCAAGAAGCCATGTCCGCCTTCAAATCCGCCATGGCGGAAGAGAGGGCGGCCATGCTGGCGGAACTGGGCGAGGCTCGGCGTCAGATCGCTGTGCTGACGCAGGAGCTTCGATCAGCCAAGGGAGCTTCCGCCACAACAGAGACCGCCACCCAGACGACTCCTCCGTGTGAGAAGGAGTTCGCGACGGTGGCCACGCAGACCGACGTGCCTGCCGAAGGGGAGGCAACACAGCACAAAACGGACACCGAAGCAGCAGCGCAAGAAGAAGAGTGGGAAGAAGTCCAATTCCTCCCGCTTCCAGACATGTACAGCGCAAGCGCTGTAACGAAGAGGATCGCTGACTCGCTTCGCGATGGTACATAACCCCACCACGACCACCCTTATCCTTTCGTTCCACCTAACCATCCTATACCTCCACTCCCACATCGCCCACTTGGGTATCCAGAAGGCCTCATTGGTCTTTCTAGGGAGGAGTTCAATCTGATTGACTCCTACCCTATCTTCACAGGGTTGCAAATGCGCTGTATCATTATCTCTCTGGTCAACGGAGAATATGATAAATTAGGAATCCGTATGCACGGTATCCCAGCCGAGGAAGAGACCTCAGCAACAAGTAAGAAGAAGAAGAAAAATCGTCATATCGACAAGCCCAAGAAATAGGTCATCGGCACTCCTTGCCAGTCCAGAAATACCATCCAGTACAGAAAGAAGATTCGTCAAGATTCCCAGGGGAGTAAAGGCCAACAGGCCACAAACTTCCAACCGAACATCCTCACAGTGAGGAAGTCATAATAGGAGCAGCAGCAGCAGCAGCGACCGAACCCAGTTCCCCCTGAGCAGCTATAGCGTACGGATCTCCGTACCGGCACGTTCACAGGAGCTCAGTCCATCAGTTCACCTGATGATGGTGACATGTATGATCACCGAAATATTGTGCCTGTTGGACACTGTAGACCGGCAGTACACCCGTGGATATTTTGATTATCAAATACGCCGGGAGAAACTCAAGAATTACTTTTTAAAATGTTATTATGCTTTCTGTGTTATTAGTTATGATTTAAAATTGAAATAATCACA
Source organism: Schistocerca serialis cubense (assembly GCF_023864345.2). NCBI lineage: Eukaryota > Metazoa > Arthropoda > Insecta > Orthoptera > Acrididae > Schistocerca > Schistocerca serialis. The sequence continues at coordinate 296,710,663 of NC_064644.1, read as the reverse complement.
TAGTAAAACAAATTTTTCTTGTTTTTTAGAGTTTTTAAAAATTTTATTAACCTTCAAAGTAAACAGCGTGTCCCATCAAAGTACCAGGATTCTCAAAGTGTTCCATCAGGGAGAAGGTTTGGAAACCTATGCTCTAGACACAGAGCCGGATTAAGGCCCAAAAGACGCAAAGCCAAGAGGGGCCCCGCTGGAGCGTCCGATGTGCAACTTTTTTAAATCAACTAGCAAGGGCTCAAGGAAGACAACTAATGTATGAAACCGGCGGGGCGGGGGTGGGCGGTTCGCCAACTGACATGTCGTTTGTGTGAAAAGTGTTCTCGAGCCGGCCCAGCCAAGGTTACACAACCTTTTATTGCCCACAAGCCGCATTCTCAAAACCCGAATATCTTGTGGCAGCGAGTGTTACCAACTCAATAATTTAAAGGTGTTATATAAATAAATGGAAAGACTTACCTCCGCTGACTATTGACGTGGCACTACGGTAAAGGGGCTTCGAAAAATAACTGTGCGTTTGTTTTGTTTACAAACATTTTATGTGGGATAATATAATGAGAAAAAGTTTTGTTTGACAGGTATCACCTGTTTGAGGCTAACACTTGTTTCTAATCTTATCAGTTGTAATAAATGCGGAAGAAAAGCAATAAATATAACTATTAAAATGAATGTGTGAAAGGGAACATCTTAATCTAAAGACTAAATCTCATTAGTTCTTTTCTCTTTCACATCTATATTTACATATATACTGTGCACGCCATCGCGAAGTGCACTACAGAGAACACGTTCCACTGTGCGAGTTATTAGGACTTTTTCGCATTCCATTCACGTGTGGCGGGAAGAATGATCGTTAAAATGCCTTTGTGATTTCTGTAATTAATATAATCTGGCCCTCACGATCCCTGTGAGAGCGATACGTAGGGGGTTGTAGTATATTCCTAGAGTCATCATTTAAAGCCGCTTCTTGAAACTTCGTTGGTAGACTTTTTAGGGATAGTTACCGTCTAACTTCAAAAGCCTGCCAGTTTATTTCATTCTTCATCTGTGTGACTCTCTCCCGCGGCTCAAACAAACCTGTGACTATTCGTGTCGCCCTTCTCTGTATACATTCAGTATCGCGTGCTAGTCCTATTTGGTACTCGTCCCACAAACTTGAGCAGTATTCTAGACGGGTCGCACGAGCTCTGTAGATTGATTGCATTTCAGTAGTATTCTACCAATAAACAGAAGTCTGCTACCTGATTTATCGACGATTGAAGCTATCTGATCATTCCACTTCATGTCCCTAGTAAGTGTTACACCAACGTATTTGTATGAGTTTACAGAGTCCAACTGTGACTCACTGATATTCTATTCATAGGATACGATGTTTTCTCGTTTTGTGACGCCCACAATTTTAGATTTCTGAATATTTAAAGCAAGTTGACCATCTTTTCCCTAATTTGAAATTTTATCGAGCTCTGACTGACTTCGTTCAGACTGTACTTCTTTGTACATAACTGTATCATCTACGAAAAGTCTGAGGTTATGTTAATATCTTCCGCAAGATAATTGTGGCAGGAGGCACAGGAGAGGTGGTGGCGTAAAGTTCCGGATCACCAGTATTTGTGCCAATGCCCTGAGCTAAACTGTAAACCTCTGCACTGTCCTTCATGGAGTGAGGGGATGCGATACTGTTAAAAGTTTCCCATCCGTCGGATGGAGAGTTTAAGCTCAGTGGCTCCCTTGGCGCTATTTGGGAGGAGCAGGCTACATAACCATTAGTCACCTACACTTCAGGTCGCAGTTCTCATACTTCTCGAAGGAAAGGTGCTTGTGGGCGCCAAGGATAGAGAAAACATTCCAAACCAGACGCCTGTACATGCCCTTCGAGGACTCCCATCCACTTAGACCTTGCAACTGTATTTTACTATTAAAAAAAGTTGCAAGTATCAATCGTGATAAGAATTGTGTTCTGCGTAGTTGTGAGAGCATTATGTCGGAGCTAAGTCAATTCGAATGTGGGAAAATTGTTGGTATTCGTATGGTGGTTCCTTCCGTAAGTAATAAGCCGAAGTGTTGGTCTTTCAAGACGCACAGTATCCAAGACTTACACTGAATACAACAAAAGCGGAAAACATCGCCGCTAAGCCACATTTGGTATTCCATGAGCCCCATGGTTAGTCTGCAAGATCACCCATTGGTGCCGATAATTATGGGACCATTTTGGCTGATCAAGTCCATCCATTGGTACAGTGTTCGTTCCCCAGTGGTGATACTGTGTTCCGAGATGACAAGGCCAGTCTTCAAACAGCTCGCATCGTCCAGGACCTCTTTTGTGAGCACCAGGATGAATTGTCACATCTTCCCTGACCACCACAATCACCAAATTTCAATATTATTATTAAGTCTTTGTGGTCTACTTTGGAGAGAATGGCGGGCGATCACCATCTACCTGTAAGCTGAATTTGTCACTATTTTGCAGGAAAAATTAATAACATACCTTTAAAAACCACGCAGGACCTGTGTCTATCCATTCCGAGACGACTGGAAGCTCCTCTGAATGCCAACAGTGTTCCTACAACTTATTGGACACGGTGATGTGATGTTTCTTTGGTGTTTCCATATTTTTGACCACACCCAATTACTTCCATCGTAATGCAGTACGCTAAACGTGACTCGTTTGAAAAAACAAGGATTTGCCGTTCCTGAGTCCATTGTTGTCTTTGGGCGTACTGCGGTCGGCGCAGCTCCATTGTGGACGTGCCAAGGGGAGCTGTAAGAATGGTCTCTGTGCTGGCAATCCGCAAAGCTGAACACGTTGTCGTATCGTCGGTGTGGATATATCCTTTACTACAAATAAGTTCGTTTCCTGACTGAGGGTTCGAGAAGCGGCTGTACGACCGAGCGACCAATAGGTCTGTCCTTACGACGCTCGTCACGTGAGGCCGTTGAGATCCCGCGAGGCGTCGGGCATGGCCCTCCTGAAACCATCAATTCCATATATGCATGGCAGTTGTGGGAGCTCGACCAGTGCGTGTAGCAATATCGAGGAACGATAAACACAGTCTCGACAGGCCAAATTCCGAAGGGCGTTGGGTGTGCCCCTTGTCAACCCATCTTTTCCATATATGCATGACAGTTCTGGTATCTCGAAGGGGCCGGCCGAAGTGGCAGTGCGGTTAAAGGCGCTGCAGTCTGGAACCGCAAGACCGCTACGGTCGCAGGTTCGAATCCTGCCTCGGGCATGGATGTTTGTGATGTCCTTAGGTTAGTTAGGTTTAACTAGTTCTAAGTTCTAGGGGACTAATGACCTCAGCAGTTGAGTCCTATAGTGCTCAGAGCCATTTGAACCATTTTTTTGTATCTCGAACGGTACGAGTAGGAACATCGAGGAAAGAGAAACACAGCCTCAATAGGGCACTGAGTATGGCCCTCCCGCATCCATCCATTCCATATACGTATGACAGTCGTGGCATCTCGACCAGAGCGGATAGCTATATCGCGAACCGATAAACTGCCGTGTCAGAAGGTCAGGATCCCGTCGCTGTCGAATTCAAATGCATGCTGGTACAGTTTTTCTTTCCTACTCGGGCCATGACGCGATCTTCTCACAAGAAACCAATGTTGAAATTCAATCTGTGAATGACAAACCCCTTTTTTATCTTTTCTTAAATGCAGACTGTGGACGGCGTCACTTGTCCGAACTGCGAACAATTGCGCTGAAATGCTGATACGAGCTTTTCATATCCATGCATGTGGTATACTTCAAGCCACTTTGGCATTTGTTGCATGTCGCCGTTATAGTAATACGGTTTTAATGACCACCAGTGTAATAATAGTGGTGATTAAAATTCAGATAGTGTGTCGAGAAATACAGACAAATTAATGAGAAGAAGAATAGACGCATCTGTGGTTTCTACTTGTCGGACACTGTGTGGAAGATGCATGGGCGTGTGTGCAAGGAGTGGCAAGACGGCGCAAGAGGGGGTACTTGCCTCTCTCCTCCCCCCCTCCCCTCCTCCACCCTGGAATCTGGAGGACAGAGTTGTTATCCATATAATTGTGTGGATAACCACCAATATTCTGGAATGTAATAAATTTTTTGTGCCATCTATAAGATTTGTTCTTACGGCATGACGAGTCTCTAGACTGACCAATTCATTTATACATACAAAAAAATAGCGGTTTTACAGCCCTGTCATCGTCGGCGGCGTCGTTCGGCTCCCGCTTCGGACACCCATCGCTGCGTGATAAACGCTGAACAACGGTAGCGCTTATAATCGTGCTAGTGTGCAGGTCACGCCAAAACAGATAATGCTGCCAACACTAAAACTATTTTATGCCAAATCTACGGTTAGAGAAAGCCAAAAATATGCTGAGGTTTACGAAGAATGCTGAAAAAGTGCCGACACAATTGTCTCAACTACCAAAAAGTAACTATAACACTAAAAAGTCCTATGAAATGTTATTCCTACCTAGTAACATCTCTAGCATTGGATTAGTGCTTAAGTTCGTACTGTATTTTCATCAGTTTAATAAACTCAACAGATAAAATAACAGAGACTTTAGTTATCAACAAGATATTCTTTTCTTCATTATTTACAAACGTCTGCCAAGGCTGGGGTAAGTTTTCGATTCCGCGACTGTAGAAAGCACGTGGTTTGAGGCGAAGAACTCGTCGAGGCAAGTTCAGATGTAATGTTGTATGTACCTCACTGCTTTTTTCTTTAGATAATTTGTGCCTGATTTTATTCCGACAAGCTCAGAAACATATGTAAATACCATAAATGTAAATGTGGTTCAAAAAGTGCTTGAAGTGAAGCGCAGCTGGACAGCAAGAAACTCTTTAGAGCCCAATCCCCGCAACGATAGTATTAGAGAATCTTTGAGTATGGACTCTAAAAAAAAAACAATTGGTTTATTAAAAAAAGAGAAGACTGTTAATCTGTATCTTGTGGAAAGAGGACGTGTTGTTAGGCCGTCGCTCAGACTGTATTGTTACATTTAATGAAAATTGATATTTTAGTGATAAAACCGAGAAAAGTATGTGTAAGAGTTGCCAAACATTTATGTACACAAATTTTCTGGAAGTGAAGAATAGACATATCTTGTTTTTGGAAAAGGAGGTGAACTTCATTGTCGCCGCCGCCTGTCAATCGACAGAATTGTAAGTGTACAGAGTTCACTAAAATACACGAAAAGAAATGCATTCTCTATAGTTTTCATTCAATAAGTAACAATCTCTCATAATTTCTTAATTACAGTAATTGGATTATGTTCTTGTACAACAGTATGGTGCTGAACTCCACTAACTAATTTTGATGTAGCAGGACGTGTAGTTTGAAGGAAGTTTGTGTGCTAAGCAATCTCTTTATCTCACCAAAATCAGATTTCTGTTTGATCTTATTTACTTACAACAGTGCTCCCTTAGGTATGAAAAGCTACGAAAACTTGGGCTCAAAGCTATCCACAATACGGCCAAGTAACTAACAGAGTTGTATTTTAAACCTTAAAGAACAATAACTTACTCCAAATTGTAATACGTCACCAACTGATGCAGAAGCTGATGATTCAAGGAGGCAGCAACCAGAATTCATGTACCAGTTACGACTCAAAGTAAAAATCTCAATCAAAAATCAGTCTCTCTCTCTCTCTCTCTCTCTCTCTCTCCAAACACATATGTAAATATTCATTTTATTATAAAAAAAAGGTCATTTCATACAGAGAGCATATTTGTCCAGAAAGTAAGTTCCTTGAAGGTTGTTCGGTAGAGAGCGGTAAAAGTGAAAATCTAAGGGCGCAAGATGAGGTGTATAAGATGGGTGCAGTACGACTTTCCAAGCCAACTCTTGTATAGCGTTTCTTGTCAATCTAGCAGAATCCGAGCGAGTGTTATCATCGATTAGCGTCACTTCACACAGTCTTCCTGGTCCTTGTTCGTGGATTGAGTCTACAAGACGTTTCAGTTGTTGACAATAAATGTCAGCAGATATGGTTACACCTCGGGGAAGCAATTCATAGTGCACCATGAACGTTATCTTTTGTGGATGGGCGCAGGTCTTTGCAGTGGGGGTTGCTGCTTTGGTTGGAATCAACCATTCCTTTCTTTATAAAGATGGTCCAAGACCGAAATCGGTAGATGCTTGGGTGTAAGTTAAAAACAGCTGATGGTTCAAATATGCATTTTGTACATTGTTGAACGGCTGATGACAGTAACCTTTCAAAAATGTTTATTAATTTCTTTTCTTTATGTTAGCATAAAAACGAGACAGGATAGGAATGGTCAGTATTGTTCACAAGCCAAATGATAACGAGCAAGCAGAAATGCACATATAGGCACCCGCTGATTTTTGTGATTTTGGCTTAGAGCATGCAGTACCCATACACCCGTTTTTGGAACCTTCCCAATTGCATGCAACTGTCGCACGAAAATGGAATGATCACAGTTAATCACATTTGTCAGTCCTCGAGTGCACTGACTTGGATCATTGTCGATTAATGCGTTTAAACAATCTTCATCAAACCCCGAAGTTCTTCCTGAATGTGGAGGGACACTAATGTCAAAACGAGCCTCCTTAAAAAGAAAAAAATCGTTTTCTTGCTGTGCTCTGTTCAATGACATTATCGCCACTCACGGCGCAGGTGTTTGTGGCTGCCACCGTTGCTGCCGAACTCAAACAGAGGAATATCTCGGGAACTGTTGCGGTTTCCCTACTGGGCACTTCATTTTCTAACATCCACAGCTCCACTCACGATCTCGAGATGACTAAATGCCATTGTTTTAACTCAAAAGCAACAATGAACTAAAAATAGAAAATGACAATCGATAAATAAACCCGTAACAACCGGATGGCCAACAAGCAAAACAAAAATGCTACGAACGTATTCAACCATCTTAATATTTAGGAATACTACAGCATGAAATCCTTGCCATACGTATCTCTAGCACGGGGATGTCGACCAAGTACAATATCTGCCATAAATATGTCTAACACTTGTACATCTTACCAATGACAAACCTTCCAACGAGATGTCTATCAAATTGTAAACCTGCTACAATGATACTTTACCTGAATAATTCTAGACCCCTAAACATCTTTACTGGCAACGGCCTTGCCGAAGTGACTACACCGGTTCACGTGAGATCACCGAAGTTAAGCGCTGTCGGGCGTGGCCGGCACTTGGATGGGTGATCGCCTAGGCCAACATGCGCTGTTGCCATTTATTGGGTTGCACTCAGCCTCGTGATGCCAATTGAGGAGCTACTCGACCGAATAGTAGCGGCTTCGGTCAAGAATTCCATCATAACGACCGGGAGAGCGGTATGCTGACCCCATGCCCCTCCTATCCGCATCCCATTGAGGATGACACGGCGGTCGGATGGTCCCGATGGGCCACTTGTGGCCTGTAGACAGAGTGGTTTAAACATCTTTACCAGAGAGAAAACCTTACCATTAGTACCATAAGGTATCTTTGCCATTTTCTAACACCACCAAAACACGTTCATGACTATATTTGTGAATTTGGTTTGCTTAGTCGCAGGTCAGCGCTGTAGTTGTTTTTTGCACATTTGTGATAAATGGTCAGCGATCAAATTAAAAGTATGCTCACATTTAAATGTAGCAAGTGCTTCCAGCATGTTGCGTGTTCAAATTTACTTTTATTTACAGGAACTTAATCTTTGTTTGATCTTTTAATGGTTCCAAAGCTTAGGCATGTTTTTAAGATGTAAGATGTTGTTTTATGCAGTAGATTTTAACCACAATATTACACTTGCCATACTTGCAGTATACTTTTGAGGAAATGTTTTCAAGTGTTGAAGCCACCCTTAAAACTTCGGCATCAACTCCAACTCTGAACGATAATGTTGGCTATATTTCGCGGTCATTGGATAAATATTACTGGTGGACTCTAATCACTAATCTGACATCAACCTCACTCATGGACTGTCTGCTGAGCAACAACAATAACAACTAATAATCTTCGACCTGGGTTTGTGTGTGAGGTTCGGCCCTGAAATTCCGTGATTCCCTTATTCAACGACAAAGAATGACGTAGGATGTCCAAGTAAGACATTATGATACTAGATCGCAGATCGAATATCGATAAAATAAAGCCCTTCAATCAAGCCATTACGATGAAACGGAGCGACGGCACCGTGGAAATGAAATGTTCCTGATAACGCATTTTTTTTAGCAAAAAATGCACAGTAGGTGACTTAGCAGGAAAAACACTAAAAATATACTACATGCTAAATCGAGATTTTTTCATACTGCTGCAACGGAAAAAGTGCTAAATTTAGCCATAAAAATCCTAACCTGGCAGCGCTGATAACTGATGCTCCCGCTCTGCACTGTGAGCGACAATGAGAACACCGTTTAGTTGTTAACACTGGAACGTATTGCAGCTATAGTCTGATTAAAATTATTTGACAGTTGACGAGTGACAATTGACACTACAGTGTTGCATCGGCTCCTGGCTACCGCTCGGTTGTAGGCGAAACAGAAACATGGCGAGGCACTTAACAAATGCTGTTAATATGTAACGCCGGGAGATGTTGGAAGCGCCCACCGCGAGGTATGACAAAAACATGAGGTGCTCTATCGACAAACGACTGTACCGCAGTTTATTTAACTTATTTATCAAATTAAATTATTGCAGGTGCCAAACTCTCTTCTACTCCACTAGCAGGGTTGATTAGAGTCAGTTCGCGTATTTTTTTTATCCTTGTGCAACAGCAAAAGTCGGAGTTAGAATAGGGGGGGCTTAGAGCATCATTTACATATGTGGATTCTAGAAGAATTTAGTGTTAAATACACTTCTAGCCCCGGCACCTCGCACGGTCAGTCGTCTCATCGACGACGTGTATTTGGGTCAGTTGCTTCGTGTGCAGAGACGTCGGTTGTGTTCCAGCTCTTGGTTGTGTTGACTTCCGAATAAGAGCTTGTCAGTCGGGCTGCCTGTCTCACCTAAGCCTGCGTTAGTCTTACTTCCGAGGCCGACCCTTGGAACCTTCTGAGCGCCGCTCCTTCTGTATTACATAGTGATTTACTTTTTACTTTGAAGTACTGTGTGTGGCATTCAGCCGAGTTTCAGCTTATTTAAATTAGAAGGTTGTTCTTTTAGGCCTTAAGCCGTAAATAAGTTTTCTGCATGGTGTGTGGCATTCAGCCGCGTTTTAATCTCTCTTAACTAAAAACTCAAAATCTTGGTGTTGCTCTTAAGTCATAACATTGTTATTCTTTAGTATGAGACCTTCAGCCGAGTTTTACATGAAATATTTTAAGCTAAGGCCCTCAGCCTTTTTAAATTGAAAGCCCTTCTCTCTAGGCTTTAAGCTGTTAAATTGTTTTCTTGATACGCGGCCTTCAGCCGAGTTTTCAGCCTGTTTAGAATTAAGATTGAAAATCTTTGTTTTGGCCTTAAGCCGTAACACTGTTCTTGCTGAATGTGTGACCTTCATCTCAGTTCTATGGGAGAGATTTAAGCTAAGGCCTTCAGCTTATTTTTATTAAAGAAATTTTTTTTTAAAAAAAGGAAGTGAAACTGTAAGTAGGCTGTTTATGTTTTCTTATTGGCCACGTAACGTAGCGCTCTGTATGAAAATCACTGGCTGTGCTGTATGCAGTCTGTGGCTAGTTTGCGTTGTCGTCTGCCATTGTAGTGTTGGGCAGCGGCAGCTGGATGTGAACAGCGCGTAGCGTTGCGCAGTTGGAGGTGAGCCGCCAGCGGTGGTGGATGTGGGGAGAGAGATGGCGGAGTTTTGAAATTTGTCATGAACTGACAGATATATTATGACTATTAAGGTAAATACATTGTTTGTTCTCTATCTAAATCTTTCATTTGCTAACTATGCATATCAGTAGTTAGTGCCTTCGGTAGTTTAAATCTTTTATTTAGCTGGCAGTAGTGGCGCGCGCTGTATTGCTGTAGCTTGAGTAACGAAGATTTTTGTGAGGTAAGTGATTTGTGAAAGGTATAGGTTAATGTTCGTCAGGGCCATTCTTTTGTAGGGTTATTGAAAGTCAGATTGCGTTGCGCTAAAAAAATATTGTGTGTCAGTTTAAGCACAGTCTTGTATAAATTTTTCAAAGGGGACGTTTCAAAACTTCCAGAAGAACTCCTGTACCTCAATTCCTTGCTTAGGCATTGGGCCTTGGATTTTCATATTTAAATTAAACCAACAGAGCTCTATCGTTGAAACCTTGAGAGTTTTTAATTCGTTCTTATGTTATTGTGTGTTTTAACAAAGAAAGCTTATACGTTGAGTGCAACTGACAGCAACTTATTTTGGCCCGTTTCCACAAACATACCATCACCCGCTCTGTACAGCTAGCCCTGGGATTCCAGTCAGGAAAAACAAAACTGGCGTTCTACATATCAGAGCGTGGAATGTGGATTAGAAAATTTAAAAAGGGAAATAGATAAGTTAAAGTTGGATGTAATGGAAATTAGAGCAGCTGAGTGGCAACGGGAAGCAGACCTCTTCTTGTGTCCTGCCCACTCGTTTTGGTATTCGCTGCCTAGGAAAACTGCTTTCTCAAACCGCTAGACAACAATTCAACCAAATCGTGTTAATAATGAATGTTTATTACAGCAAGGTAAATAACAATACTTTGGGAGTTTACAATGGTGTCGCAAACAAATGGCGACAGACGAATAAGGAGTCTCTAAAGTGTACACAATTCCTAATACAAGTGAAACAGTACATTTCCTAAATCACGGCTGTAGCGTTTGTAGGACGGCTCGTCCTCAAATGGGCCGCGGCCAGGCGGCACGCCTTTTATGGCATCTTCCCCTAGATGGCGCTACTGTCTCGTTGTCGTCCTGGAGAGGGGTCGGTCAGCGTGCTATTGGGTGACGTCGTCTCGCAGCCGTCTCTGCTCTAACGTTCTCGCCCGTCGCGCTGGCGCTTGACTTTACGCCGGAACACTTCCGGTCAGGTGAATTCAGGGTAATAAATACAAAATCAAATAAGGGTAATGTAAGAGTAGTTTAATAACGAATAAGAAAATAAGAATGCAGGTAAGCAGCATAAGTGAACGCATTATCGTTGCAAAGATAGACACGAAGCCCATGCCCACCACAGCAGTACAAGTTTACAGGCCAACCAGCACTGCAGATGATGAAGAGATTGAAGAAATGTATGATGAGATAAAAGAAACTTTTCTGATAGTTATGGGAGACGAAAATTTAACTGTGATGGCTGACTGGCATTCGACAATGGGAAAAGGAAGAGAAAAAAATGTTCAAATGTGTGTGAAATCTTATGGGACTTAACTGCTAACGTCATCAGTCCCTAAGCTTACACACTACTTAAATTATCCTAAGGACAAACACACACACCCATGCCCGAGGGAGGACTCGAACCTCCGCCGGGATCAGCCGTACAGTCCATGACTGCAGCGCCTTAGACCGCGAGGCTAATCCCGCGCGGCACAGGAAGAGAAGGAAAAATTTTTAGGTGAATATGTACTGGGGGAAAGAAATGAAAGACGAAGCCGTCAGGTAGAATTTTGCACAGAGCATAATTTAATCAGCGCTACGACGTCGTTTAAGACTGATGAATGAAGGCTTTATATGTGGAAGAGACCTGGAGACAACGGAAGTTTTCAGACTGATTATATAATGATAAGACAGATATTTAGGAAACAGATTTTAATTGTAAGTCATTTCCAGGGGAAGGTAAGAACTGTAGACTAAAACTAAAGAAATTGCAAAAAGGTAGGAAATGAAGGAGATGGGACCTAGATAACCTGAAAGAACCAGATGCTGCCAGTTTCAGAGGGAGCATTGGGCAACAACTGACTCGAACGAGGGAAAGGAGTACAGTGGACGACGATTGTGTACAGTAGACGACGGATGGGTAACTTGAAGAGCTGAGAAAGTGAAGTCAGCAGAGGATCAAATAGGTAAAAAGACGAGGCCTCGTAAAAATCTTTGGATAACACAGGAGATATAAAACTTGATTCATATATGCAGCAAATGAATGAGGCGAAAGGAAATACAAACATCTAACAAATGAGATTGACGGGAAATTCAAAATGGCTAAGCAGGAATGGCTAGAGGACAAATATAAGGATATGCAAGCATACATCACAAGAGGAAAAATGGATACTGCCTACAGGAAAATTAAAGAAGTCTTTGGAGGCAAGAGAAACTGCTATATGAATATCAAGAGCTCAGATGGAAAATCCATTCTAAGCAAACAACAGGAAAGTGATAGGTGGAATGAGTATTTAGAAAATCTGTACAAGGGAGACGAGCTTGCAGCCTATATTACAGAAATAGAAGAGCATGTTGATGAAGATGAGATGGGAGATATGATACTGGGTGAAGAATTTGGAAGAGCACTGAAAGACCTAAGGCGAAAGTAGGCCGCGGGAGTAGACGACATTCCGTTAGAACTACTGATAGCCTTAGCAGAGCAGAGCTAGCCGTCTGGAGAGCAAGATGTATGAGACAGGAGAAATACCCTCAGGTTTCATGAGAAATGTAGAAATTCCAATTCCAAAGAAAGCAGGTGCTGGCAGGTGCGAATATTAGAAAACTTTCAGTTTAATAAGTCATCGTTGAACGATAGTAACACGAATTCTTTACAGAAGAATGGAAAAACTAGATGAAGCCGATCACGGGGAAGATCAGGTTGGTTTCGGGAGAAATGTAGGCGTACGTGAGGCCCTACTGATCCTACGATATATGTTAGAGGATAGGTTTAGGAAAGGCAAACCAATGATTACAGCATTTGTAATCTCAGAGAATGCTTTTGACAATGTTGACTGGAATAAACTGTTTGAAATTCTGAAGGTAGCAGGTGTAAAATACAGGGAGCAGAAGGATATTTACAACTTGCATAGAAACTAAAAGGCAGTTATAATATTTGAGGGGCATGAAAGCGAAGCGTGGTTGAGAAGGATTGAGTCAAGATTGTCGCCTAGCCCGGATGTCATTCAATCTGTACAATGAGCAAACCAAAGAAAACTTTGGAGAAGGAATTAAAGTTCAGGAAGAAGAAATAAGCATTTGAGGTTTGCTGATGACATTGTAATTCTGCCAGAGACAGCAGAGATCTTCGAAGAGCAGCTGAATGGGATGGACAGAGTCTTGAAACACGGGTTTAAGATAAACATCAAGAAAAGCGAAACAAGAATAATGGAATGTAGTCAGATGAACCAGGTGATGCTGAGGGAATTAGATTACTGAACGAGCCACTTAAAGTAGTAGATGAGTTTTACTATTTGGGCAGTAAAATAACTGACGATGGCTGAAGTAGAGAGGATACAACATATAGACTGGCAACGGCAAGAAAGAGATTCTGAAGGAAAGAAATTTTTCAACATCAAATATAGATTTAAGTGTTAGGAAGTCTTTTCTGAAGTATTTGTATGGAGTGTAACCTTGTGTGGAAGTGAAACATGGACAACAAACCGTTTAAACAAGAAGAGAATAGAAGCATTTGACATGTGGTGCTGCAGAAGAATTGGTGGGTAGATCACATAACTAAGCAGGAGTTACTGAACAGAACTGCGGAGAAAAGAAGTTGTGGCACATTCTGATTAGAAGAAGGGATCAATTGATAGGGCACATTGTGTGACATCAAATGTGTATGTGTGAAATCTTATGGGACTTAACTGCTAAGGTCATCAGCCCCTAAGCTTACACACTACTTATTTGAGGGAGGACTCGAACCTCCTCCAGGACCAGCCGCACAGTCCATGACTGCAGCGCCTGAGACCGCTCGGCTAATCCCGCGCGGCGTGTGACATCAAGAGACCACCAATTACGAGGTGCATTCAAGTTCTAAGGCCCCCGATTTTTTTTCTAATTAACTACTGACCCGAAATCGATGAAACTGGCGTTACTTCTCGACGTAATCGCCCTGCAGACGTACACATATTTTACAACGCTGACGCCATGATTCCATGGCAGCGGCGAAGGCTTCTTTAGGAGTCTGCTTTGACCACTGGAAAATCGCTGAGGCAATAGCAGCACGGCTGGTGAATGTGCGGCCACGGAGAGTGTCTTTCATTATTGGAAAAAGCCAAAAGTCACTAGGAGCCAGGTCAGGTGAGTAGGGAGCATGAGGAATCACTTCAAAGTTGTTATCACGAAGAAACTGTTGCGTAACGTTAGCTCGATGTGCGGGTGCGTTGTCTTGGTGAAACAGCACACGCGCAGCCCTCCCGGGACGTTTTTGTTGCAGTGCAGGAAGGAATTTGTTCTTCAAAACATTTTCGTAGGATGCACCTGTTACCGTAGTGCCCTTTGGAACGCAATGGGTAAGGATTACGCCCTCGCTGTCCCAGAACATGGACACCATCATTTTTTCAGCACTGGTGGTTACTCGAAATTTTTTTGGTGGCGGTGAATCTGCGTGCTTCCATTGAGCTGACTGGCGCTTTGTTTCTGGATTGAAAAATGGCATCCACGTCTCACCCATTGTCACAACCGACGAAAAGAAAGGCCCATTCATGCTGTCGTTGCGCGTCAAAATTGCTTGGCAACATGCCACACGGGCAGCCATGTGGTCATCCGTCAGCATTCGTGGCACCCACCTGGATGACACTTTTCGCATTTTCAGGTTGTCATGCAGGATTGTGTGCACAGAACCCACAGAAATGCCAACTTTGGAGGCGATCTGTTCAACAGTCATTCGGCGATCCCCCAAAACAATTCTCTCCACTTTCTCGATCATGTCGTCAGACTGGCTTGTGCGAGCCCGAGGTTGTTTCGGTTTGTTGTCACACGATGTTCTGCCTTCATTAAACTGTCACACCCACGAACGCACTTTCGACACATCCATAACTCCATCACCACATGTCTCCTTCAACTGTCGATGAATTTCAATTGGTTTCAGACCACGCACATTCAGAAAACGAATGATTGATTCTAGTAACTGCTGCAGCTTATATCCTTCTGATTCTGCTTTCTGTGTTCATCTCTTGATATTCCCCTACTGTTCAACAGTCATTCGGCGATCCCCCAAAGGAAAACGTCACCATTTTAAGTATTTAAAACAGTTCTCATTCTCGCCGCTGGCGGTAAAATTCCGTCTGCCTTACGGTGCTGCCATCTCTGGGACGTATTGACAATGAACGCGGCCTCATTTTAAAACAATGCGCATGTTTCTATCTCTTTCCAGTCCGGCGAAAAAAAATCGGAGGCCTTAGAACTTGAATGCACCTCGTAAGTAGTGGAGAGAAGTAAGAGTGTGTGGGGGGAGGCTGAGGGAATCGTAGGGGAAGATCAAGAGATGAACACAGAAAGCAGAATCAGAAGGATATAAGCTGCAGCAGTTACTAGAAAATGAACAGGCTTGGAGAGGATAGAGTAGCAAGGACAGCTTCGTCGAAGCAGTCTTTGTACTGATGACTATAATAACAACAACAAGAGCAGCATACTCACTCTGGCTACACGATCTGCCGCGTTACCAGCTGACGAGCAGTCCTTGTTGGCATTTGGCTATAGGCGATACTGGCAGATT
The DNA here is from genome assembly GCF_023864345.2 of Schistocerca serialis cubense. NCBI lineage: Eukaryota > Metazoa > Arthropoda > Insecta > Orthoptera > Acrididae > Schistocerca > Schistocerca serialis. Next base: position 296,695,203 of record NC_064644.1, on the reverse strand, counting down.
CAAAACCAAAACAGACTGATAGAAAGAAAAATAGAAGCAAATAAAAAGGTCAACACGATTAGGAAACTTATGCGGAGATATACTAGAAATAAATAAAACTACATTTAAACCAATTAACTGAATGAAAGTAATAATCAAAGTCTTTATATCATATTTATAAATTTAGAAAAATATTCAGTGCGGTTGACGAGACTCGAAAGTTACGTCCGTCTCCACGTCGCGTTCATGCGGTAACCACTGCGCTATGCCGCTATACTGCCTAGGGTCGTTGCTGTCATGACTGATGACGCTGTCGCAATGATGAATGGCAACCTTCTAATATTCAGCTTCACGCAATATCGTGCGAAGCGTTCTAATGTAAGCCGATCTCGGTAATTATAATAACTGTATTTGTGACACTGAATCGCGTCTTATGCGGACCGATATAGTAGTGTTTGGTTAGTGCTGCGTGTGAAGCGTGTGTATTTCGTTAGCATTGTTGTGTGTGTGTGTGTGTGTGTGTTGTTTCTGGTGTGGTTACCACGTCTCATGAAATACGCAATAAAAGTGCCAGACTCAGGATTCGGGATTCGGGATTCAAATACGACAAGAAAGAATGCCGGACAAGGAACTGGAGGTGAACAGTTTGGCAACGGCGAACGGTTCGAGCGTTACGTCGAGCGTTCTGATTAGGGGCAACCAGCTCCAGCGTTTTATGTCTCAACGATCAAGTAATTTTAATTGGAATATAGTGACTCCTGTTTCTAACTAATTGTTTCGGGACATTTTTTTGCTGTACGAAAAACACATGATATCTCTGGTAATTTTATTCCGCGTATCGTAACTAAAACAATTTGGCTCTATGGGTCCCCTAAAATGGTCACACATGCGATCCTCGACGACTGCCCTAGGCCACGAGTAACCCATTTCCCCACAGTATCCACTTATCCAGGAGTTCTAGCTGGTCCAGACAGGTACGTAGGGAAGCTTTTGCGAAGTACCTACGATAAATTGGGCAGAAGTGAAGGTGTGCTGGAGGGAATGAGTTATGCCCGGTTAACTTAATGCTAAAATTGTGTGACTGTGACATTACACGGATTCCTGGTTGGTTGTGACTGGTATTCTCCTCCACAATGTCAGCTGCCTTAGCATCTTAGCACCTCCCTTTCATTTACACATTTTCTCACAGCTAGGGCACGTTAATGTTTAACTAAGGCCCTGTTACAAGGTGACAGCCAGCCCTCGAATAAAATATACACAAATTGACTATTAAATAAGAGGGTCGCCGCTAGGATTTATCACAAAGAAAGGGATGAAAGAAAGTTCGGCTGATTTTCTCGTCAAAGTCCAAACAGTGAAGCCGCACACTGTTAACGTGTTGTGATGACGGTTGTACCATGGGGCACAGTACAATGTTCGTTACCACTGAACAAAATGCATTTTACTGTCGCAGGAGCACAGAATGCAAAAAAAAAAAAAAAAAGTTTCCTGCAAAGATAATTCCAATACGTTCACATTTACTCACACACTACTACTACAAGTAAAATCTATACTAGTAAAAATATCCTGTAAATAATTCGCATGGTAACGAATATATCTATAGGTAAGCCTGGTTGCTCATCCATGTTTGTTATCGTTCTGCCATATGTCATATTAAAAAATATATTCCGTGTCCTGATTCTACTCAGGCCAATCGCACCCGCTTGACTGCCGTGCCATCCTGTGTGAGTGTCATTGTTGGATGTTGTATGGAGGGGCATGCGGTCAGCACACCGCCTCTCCCAGTCGTTGCCCAGTTTCTTGACTGTGGAACCACTACTAATGAGTCAAGCAGTTCCTCAGTTATCATAACGGATGTGGGTGCGCCCCTTACCAGTCCTCTCCTCCCAACATCCCCAAATGAAAAATCCCTAGCTGTAACAGGATAGAAACCAGAGTCCCCACACGGCAATCAGCCACGCTTAACAACTTAGCTGAGGAGGCGAACGTAAAACAGATTACTCAGACGATACCGTGCAGTCCTGGGGCACGTCCATCGTCTATCAAGATGCATCCAAGAGTGAAGTCCAGTCCCATAGTTTCTAGCACTCTGTCTTCCATATTGCACTCAGTAGTAGTGGAATAAAGCCGATATGTGGACAAATAATTTATTCAAAATTGCAGCAGCATTTTCTCCTGTCCTATGACATCAGACACCCCTTTCACCCCCTGGAAATGTCGGGAAATTTTTGGCAGGAAATACAGCAATCGCAGTATCTCCACTAAACTATCTCTTCCACCCTTTGCTCAACTTTTACACTACTGACCATTAAAATTGCTACACCAAGAAGAAATGCAGATGATAAACGGGTATTAATTGGACAAATATGTTATACTAGAACTGACATGTGAATACATTCGTGCATAGATCCTGAGGAATCAGTACCCAGAACGACCACCTTTGGCCGTAATAACGGCGTTGATATGCCTGGGCATTGAGTCAAACAGAGCTTGGATGGCGTGTGCAGGAACAGCTGCCCATGCAGCTTCAACACGATACCACAGTTCATCAAGAGTAGTGACTGGCGTATTGTGATGAGACATTTGCTCGGCCACCATTGACCAGACGTTTTCAGTTGTTGAGAGATCGGGAGAATGTGCTGGCCAGGGCAGCAGTCGAACATTTTCTGTATCCAGAAAGGCCCGTACACGACCAGCAGCATGCGGTCGTGCATTATCCTGCTGAAATGTAGAGTTTCGCAGGGATCGAATGAAGTGTAGAGCCAAGGGTCGTAACACATCTAAAATGTAGCGTCCACTGTTCAAAGTGGCGTCAATGCGAACAAGAAGTGACCGAGACGTGTAACCAATGGCACCCCATACCATCACGCCGGGTGATACGCCAGTATGGCGATGACGAATACACGTTTCCAATGTGCGTTCACCACGACGTCGCCAAACACGGATGCGACCATCATGATGCTGTAAACAGAACCTAGATTCATCCGAAAAAATGACGTTTTGCCATTCGTGCACCCAGGTTCGTCGTTGAGTACACCATCGCAGGCGCTCCTGTCTGTGATGCAGCGTCAAGGGTAACCACAGCCATGGTCTCCGAGCTGATAGTGAATGCTGCTGCAAACGTCGTCGAACTGTTCGTGCATATGGTTCTTGTCTTGCAAACGTCCCCATCTGTTGACTCAGGTATCGAGACGTGGCTGCACGATCCGTTACAGTCATCTCGACTGCTAGTGATACGAGGCCGTTGGGATCCTGCACGGCGTTCCGTATTACCCTCCTGAACCCACCGATTCCATATTCTGCTAACAGTCATTGGATCTCGACCAACGCGAGCAGCAATGTCCCGATACGATAAACCGCAATCGCGATAGGCTACAATCCGACCTTTATCCAAGTCGGAAACGTGATGGTACGCATTTCTCCTCCTTACACGAGGCGTCACAACAACGTTTCACCAGGCAACGCCGGTCAACTGCTGTTTGTGTATGAGAAATCGGTTGGAAACTTTCCTCATGTCAGCACGTTGTAGGTGTCTCCACCGGTGCCAACCTTGTGTAAATGCTCTGAAAAACATCTGCTCTGAAAATCATCTGCGTATCACAGCATCTTCTTCCTGTCGATTAAATTTCGCGTCTCTAGCACGTCATCTTCATGGTGTAGCAATTTTAATGGCCAGTAGTGTATGATGTCACCCACCCCCAACCCTCCTATGATGTTAATCCTGAAATGGTGGAAAATTGTCAGTCTCTATCTAGCTGCTGGAGAGGGAGGTTAGGCTAGAGTTCTGTGTAGAAGTAAGGCAAGGTATTTTATTTAATTGTTTATTTATTTATAGTTCAGAAGCACGTGTGTTCGCCTTGACGTGCAGGAACCGACTGAGCTAGTTCACATGACATCCACCAGAGGGTGCTGTTAGTCTCCCCTATGTACCCTGTAATGTCACCCACCCCCCACCACCATACCTCCCCAGGAAATGGCGGGAAATGACCAGTCTCTGTTCAGCTGCTGGAGAAGCACGTTCGGTTAGTGTACTTTCCTTATTTTTGGTGGGAAACTAAAGATCGCTGCTAATTGCACATCTGTGTGGATAATGTGACACAATGAGTGCCTAAAATCGCAATTCAGCTCAAAGTTGACGTTGTCACACATCTAGTACCATCTTGCTGAAAAAAATTCACAATACCACTCAAAACCAGTAGCAGGCGGACTCAAAATAATTACCTACAAGTTGAAATAAGTCTCTTTGCTTCACTTGTGACTTGTGGGAGAATGACTTGGTCTAAAAATGGCTCAAATGGCTCTGAGCACTATGGGACTTAACTTCTGTGGTCATCAGTCCCCTAGAACTTAGAACTACTTAAACCTAACTAACCTAAGGACATCACACACATCCATGCCCGAGGCAGGATTCGAACCTGCGACCGTAGCAGTCGCGCGGTTCCGGACTGAGCGCCTCAACCGCGAGACCACCGCGGCCGGCTTGGTCTAAAAGAATAACTGAAACAACTCCCTAAAATGGTATATACATAGAAATCATGGAGTCTTAAAAAAACGAGAACTATCATGCTACATATACCTGCTACCGATAACGGGAGGCCCTAGCCACACGACATTTCCATTTTATACCGATAATAACACTGGGCTAAAAACGAGAGTGAAAAGAGTAACACCACTTTGTTAATCACAGCCATATGCTGTAACATATAAAAGCAACACGAAAAAGCATTGTAAATTACTGGGTGCTTGCGCTGTGGAGGTTAAAAACTACTACACACAATGCTTGTAATCGTTATGTAATGCACAGCGTTGTGAAGCGCAGGGTCCTAGGTTGCTGGATAGGTGATTCATCGTGATGGGTAGTCGTGTGGCTGACTCGGTGCTCTGCAAGCGACTGTGGTCTGTGGCAGAGCTGCCGCATGCGCTGCCGACTATCACGATACCTTACGGCCACAGGCGGAACTATAGCGAAGCATTCAGCGCTGTGCTCCCAGAGGCTGCCATGTGAGACAGTATGAGGAGTCCTGTTATGATTTCACAAGAGTGATGTGGTCTATTCTGCAGGATCCAAACACAAATTCACACTTAACCTCATGTGTATAGATGGATAAGAGAAAAAAGATGCTGTCACCAGTCTAGAACAATAGCATACTTTCGCAAGACCTGTGTGTGTGTGTGTGTGTGTGTGTGTGTGTGTAGAGGGGGGGAGGGGGATGGGGGAGATATATGGCCAACAGTCCTCTCAGTTCGTAAATAATGGACTCTGTCGATCATTTTCACGACAAAATCTGTTCTGAGATACAGCTCTCTAACGTCCCCATTGTCAAAACTTTCAACAGAAGCCTCCAGTAATATGGCTATTTCCAGACAAGTCTGCCATTAATGCTAAAAGCGCTTGCAGCAGAGAGAGAGAGAGAGAGAGAGAGAGAGAGAGAGAGGTAGTACCTGTCAAAACCAAACAGTTCTTCATAAACAAAATTTCTGTCTGGAATATCTCGTGAACTGTTAAGAGTTCTGGCTTCAAAGACACTCATGAATGCTGTGAGAAATGCTTCCCCAAACCAACACATGCTAGCCTTGTGAACAGTAGCAAAATACCTGTCTGTTGACCACCCCTTCCTAAACAATGTCCTGCCTCATATTTGTAGCAAATGAGCAAAAACACATTTTCGCATCAATAAAATATCGTGAAAATCCTGTACCGTAGTATGTCACACGCTATATCTCCTCTAAGTATTGTCTCGCCTGGTAAAAATCTGTTTTTATTTGTTGTGTCCCACAACGAAAAACACCTGATTACTGCTCCAACTCGTGAATCATGTCTGTGGCCATTACCGTGCTGCATCACAGCCACCTCCCCTTATGCTGGTACCACCAGGCACCAACCCTGACTTATCCGCCTAAGTTAAAATCGAAAGTATACACTGTGCAGCTGGAACACTCACATCCATTAGGCCATGTGATTTAAAAGAGAATGGAATTCACAGCACAGCCCCACAGACAACAAAGCAACGAAAGAAAACAACACACTGTCCTACTTGGGAGAAAAACAAACACTCCATAGGTAATAATAATCACGAAACATACCTCATTAACCAGGAGAAACTTGGAATACTGCGTCCTGCCACCATGCATGCTTTTTTGAAGCGGAACGGCTAGCAGCAGTCCCTTTTCCATCCTATTACTGAACATCACGTCACAAACGTCATGCTAGAACTAGATTACGTGGTTATTGAGAATGCGTTTGATGAGTGCATCTCATTCACATGAACTGAGAATCTGGCAAGGTTGTGCAAGGATGCTGCAAGCTTCCTGTTGGCGTGCCACCCTGTCATGGAGAGAGAGTTCACCAAACTCATAAATGATCTGCGACATCTGTCCATGAAATGCAGCGCAGTATTGTGCTGTGAACTATCGCATCTCCCCACAGAGGGTTGCATTGCTGAGGAGAAAAGTATTGTCCATCTTTGAGGGGAAAAACGGAGTGATATCACGAAGCACGTTGATCACTGAGGGGTTCCACGACCTCATATTGAGTGCTGTTTTGACCAGGTTTTCGAGATGACTGGAAGAGGATCTTGTAAAGCATTCAGCTGTGTTCTACATGTTGACATCCACTTCACATATGCATGATCCAATAAATGGAGAGTCGCAACTATATTGAGCTACCAAAAGATGTAGCAGCCAAAGAGGAGTGTATTTCATGGCTACTGAAAAAAATTATAAGGTTCATCTGGAGCATCGACACAAATACCATGTTCGTGATCTGAATACATGTTACAACTTTGACAGCATTGAATTCCCCATTAAACTTCAGGACATACCTAAATCCGAGAGGTATAATGAGGGTATTTTAGTTAAAGTTCTTAGCCTGAAGAAGAACAAGCCAGATAATTATGGTGAAATCATCCACAAAGTCGTCAGACCCTCCATGTATCCAATTTTCTAGGTCAGCTCAAGCTGCATGTTAACGCGCTGCTATTCTCAGATCAGAATGAAAACTAGCACTATGTGTGGGTCAAGGATATGACGTGGCCGGCCGGTGTGGCCGAGCGGTTCTAGGCGCTTCAGTCTGGAACCGCGCGACCGCAACGGTCGCAGGTTCGAATCCTGCCTCGGGCATGGATGTGTGTGATGTCCTTAGGTTAGTAAGGTTTAAGTAGTTCTAAGTTCTAGGGGACTGATGACCTGAGATGTTAAGTCCCATAGTGCTCAGAGCCATTTGAACCATTTGATATGACGTGACTCCTTTCCTCCTAGCTGAACAAACATTGTCATAAACAGCATATTTGCTGCAGATGCCTCGGTGACTTCTCCTCAACGAAGTATTTAGCAAAACATCAAGTTGATTACTGAAGCAGTAAACCTTTACATGTTGAAATGGCGACAGACGAAAACAAATTCTTAAAGTTTAAGAACCATCACCACCAGGCGTGATGTCCCTTTGTAGTGCACGCTAACTTTGAGTGCCTCCTCACTTCTGTGACACGCTATGAAAGTGATCCCACTACCTCACATATGACCTTCATGGAAAAACACATACTACACATGGTGGCGTACGATGTAGTATCTAACTTTGATTCCAGTCTCAGCCATCACAAATCATACGTCAGGGATAATCCTGCAATTTGGTTGCTCACTGAGCTCGAGAAACTTTCATAGGAGGTCGATAAACGTTACGCAACATCGTCCCCCGGACCAAGTCAAAGGAGAATGATAATTTGTACAAGAAAGCTGTTGACTGCAATATTTGTGGGCTGCCGTTAGATTGGAAAGCGGAAGCTCCCAATGAGAACCATTGGCACCTAACAGTGAAGTTGCACTGTGTGGCTCACAATCTATGCAACCTAAAGCATCAGTTACAGTGACACTTACCCGTTTTCTTCCGTAATTTTAGTGGGCATGATGCTCACTGTTTTGTCGAGCACTTGGCTGATTTCGGTAAGAGAGATGACCAGGTCAGTGTTCTTCCTAAGAGTGTCAAGAAATATGTATCATTCTCCAGACGAATGATGCCCAAAATTAAACTTCGTTTCCTCGACTCGCTACGTTTTATGCAGGCACCACTGTAGAAACTTGTTGAAACAGTGTATCAAGGCGACATGGACATCATCCGAACTGCATTTCCCCGTGACGCAAAGTTTCACCTTTCGACTAGGAAGGAGGTTTCCCCACACGAGTATCTGGATAGTATGACAAAACTCGACAAAACAAGACTACCGACAGAGCTCCATTCTCCAATAATCTCACGCGCGAAACCATACCGGATGCAGAGTATGAGCATGCTGTGTATGTCTGGCAGGTATTTAATATGCCAAATTTGGACGAATACACAAAGAGGTACATGGACACAGACGTGCACTTGCTTGCAGATGTCTTTGAAAAATTCTGGGCTGTATGCATGACCACATACAAACTCGACCCTGTCTTTTATTACAGCACCAGGGGTGTCTTGAGATGCAATGCTTCAGAAAATAAAGAAAATCATCGAACTATTGACCAATGCAGACATTCCTCTTTTCTTTCAGCGAGAGGTCTGTGGGACACTTTGCCAATGTGCCCCTAGGCACACCAAGGCGAATAAGCCACAGATGGTTGAGATGTTCAGGTGGAGTTGGAGGTGGATGAGGATCTTGGCTGCTGTTGACAATTTATGGCTACTACTACTCCTCCGACTGAGACTGGTGGACTGTCGCATTCGCCTTATATCAGCCCTGTCATCATGATCACAAGACCAGATATAGTGTTCTTGCATTCTTGCCCACTCCAAATTTTCAGGTGGGCAGAGGGGAATGCTGCGTTGTTTTTAGTTCCCTGAGAGGAAGTGGTGGGGGAACAAACCCCACTTCAAGCACCATCTGTGGCAGTTTTGTGAACTACCTCAGTTGGTATGGGAGTGTTGGTGGAGAACACACAGAGGCATTCGTCTCTTAGACGTACACTCCTGGAAATGGAAAAAAGAACACATTGACACCGGTGTATCAGACCGACCATACTTGTTCCAGACACTGCGAGAGGGCTGTACAAGCAATGATCACACGCACGGCACAGCGGACACACCAGGAACCGCGGTGTTGGCCGTCGAATGGCGCTAGCTGCGCAGCATTTGTGCACCGCCGCCGTCAGTGTCAGCCAGTTTGCCGTGGCATACGGAGCTCCATCGCAGTCTTTAACACTGGTAGCATGCCGCGACAGCGTGGACGTGAACCGTATGTGCAGCTGACGGACTTTGAGCGAGGGCGTATAGTGGGCATGCGGGAGGCCGGGCGGACGTACCGCCGAATTGCTCAACACGTGCGGCGTGAGGTCTCCACAGTACATCGATGTTGTCGCCAGTGGTCGGCAGAAGGTGCACGTGCCCGTCGACCTGGGACCTGACCGCAGCGACGCACGGATGCACGCCAAGACCGTACGATCCTACGCAGTGCCGTAGGGGACCGCACCGCCACTTCCCAGCAAATTAGGGACACTGTTGCTCCTGGGGTATCGGCGAGGACCATTCGCAACCGTCTCCATGAAGCTGGGCTGCGGTCCCGCACACCGTTAGGCCGTCTTCCGCTCACGCCCCAACATCGTGCAGCCCGCCTCCAGTGGTGTCGCGACAGGCGTGAATGGAGGGACGAATGGAGACGTGTCGTCTTCAGCGATGAGAGTCGCTTCTGCCTTGGTGCCAATGATGGTCGTATGCGTGTTTGGCGCCGTGCAGGTGAGCGCCACAATCAGGACTGCATACGACCGAGGCACACAGGGCCAACACCCGGCATCATGGTGTGGGGAGCGATCTCCTACACTGACCGTACACCACTGGTGATCGTCGAGGGGATACTGAATAGTGCACGGTACATCCAAACCGTCATCGAACCCATCGTTCTACCATTCCTAGACCGGCAAGGGAACTTGCTGTTCCAACAGGACAATGCACGTCCGCATGTATCCCGTGCCACCCAACGTGCTCTAGAAGGTGTAAGTCAACTACCCTGGCCAGCAAGATCTCCGGATCTGTCCCCCATTGAGCATGTTTGGGACTGGATGAAGCGTCATCTCACGCGGTCTGCACGTCCAGCACGAACGCTGGTCCAACTGAAGCGCCAGGTGGAAATGGCATGGCAAGCCGTTCCACAGGACTACATCCAGCATCTCTACGATCGTCTCCATGGGAGAATAGCAGCCTGCATTGCTGCGAAAGGTGGATATACACTGTACTAGTGCCGACATTGTGCATGCTCTGTTGCCTGTGTCTATGTGCCTGTGGTTCTGTCAGTGTGATCATGTGATGTATCTGACCCCAGGAATGTGTCAATAAAGTTTCCCCTTCCTGGGACAATGAATTCATGGTGTTCTTATTTCAATTTCCAGGAGTGTATTTTTGGGGATTTCAAAAACGGTAGACAGCATAAGCAGGCATCTGCACTGGTTGTGAAATGCATCTTAAACCCATCATGACGAATCACCATTCTTAGCTGAAAAGTATTTTTCTTACACTCATCCATTATCTCCCCTTTCCAGGCCTCATGTGGGGAGCTATGGATACAGTCCTTAGCTGTGTGCTTACACATAGTACAATTATTAAAATCCTCCCTGCTCATCACCAGGGTCACCTCAACCGAACACATTCTGTACGAGATTACTATACCAGAGTGGATGGACATCCCACCTCTTGCACTCTCTCCTCTGATGGGTTTTTTCATGAAAGGTTTACAGTTCCATTACAAGCATCTATCGGTATAAGTTGCGAAATGTAACTTCAGTTCATCCCACTGCATCTTCATTATTTGATGAAAGGTATTCTTATTCTTATGCTCATTCAATACCGTAATTTTCCAAGCATTGTCCAAGCTATGGACACAGTCGTCAGCTACATGATTGGCGCTATTATAGCTGTTGAACTCTTCCTTGTCCGACATCAACATCGAACATACAATAAAGTAAAGACTTGTGTCGATCCTAACTGGCAGCTCAGCACAGACTGAAGCTTCCTCACTAGTGAAGGAGGAGTGGGGAGGGCCAACAGCACCCTCTGGTGGATGTAATACGAATTAGCTCCGTTGGTTCCTGCACATCGAGGTGAACACAAATGTCTCCGAGTTAGGTTACTGGAGGTAGCCTATTTGAGGTATAAATAAATAAGTAAAGAAATAAAATACTCTGCCTTACATCCTCACAGAATTACTAGTTCCCACCAGAAATAAGTAAAATACCCCAACCCAACCTTCCTCTCTGGCAGTTGGACAGACTCTGACAGTTTCCCATCATTTCCAGGAGTTGTATCATAAGAGGGGTGACATCACTTGAGGAGTGCAAGAGTTAGAGTTAGCGGAGGTGCCCCAACTGCCCTCTTTCCCACCGTTTCCAAGGGGTGAAGGCGGTGTGGCGTCATAGAGAGTCTCGGGTTTGATTCCCCGCCGGGTTGGGGATTTTCTCTGCCCAGGGACTGAGTGTTTGTGTTGTCCTCATCAATTCATCATCATCATTCGTGACAGTGGCTAGACAGGACTGTGTGAAATTTAGGACTTTTTATGGGCGCTGATGACCGCGCAGTTGAGCGCCCCACACATAAATTATTTGTCCACTACTCTAGACTGCTCTACTTCGAGCTAAGCCAATAGGCTGTCGCCAAATCGCTCGCCACTAGCATAGTCTCTTCCCCTTGTTGCAAAACAATAATATTATATTACTTTTAGGTAAGAGATATATGTATCTCTTTAATAGGAGTCCTTTATCTTTCCTTTTTTACTTATTTAGTGACATCGCTCGCCGTGCTAATTACTTGCTGTTTGCAGAACTTGCGATTTCGTGACATGGTCCGGTTGCACTGTTACGCTGTGCCTTAGAAAATCTCCCTCCTCTCGTGAGCTAGCGGTTGGGAGAAATTGCCTGCCCGTCCAACAACGGCCTTTTCGACAGAACACCTCTTGAGTACGCAGCCACATTGTCGACAGGAAACTGTCCCTACCAGATTGGTGCCAAAATACCCCAAGCATATCCCGCAATCTCGTTACTTTATATCAGCTTTCTGCAAATGATTGCGAGGAACTGAAGTAGAGAAAGAAAATTTTCGACAGGAAACTGTCCCTACCAGATTGGTGCCAAAATACCCCAAGCATATCCCGCAATCTCGTTACTTTATATCAGCTTTCTGTAAATGATTGCGAGGAACTGAAGTAGATAAAGAAAATTTTAATATAATATGTCAGCACTACAGGAGCCAGGATTAATTAGCAGAAACCACAAGTGATGGAATTACGGCCCCCATCTATCATGTTTGAGCGAAACTAGATTGTTACACAGCCAGGTGGCAACACGGCAACACAAGCAATGGTGGCGTCGGGTGGTGGGGTGGGGGGGGGGAGGGGAGGGAGGACGCGGGAAAACAGTAGAGTCGTTGTTGTAATGCGGAAACGTCCAAAGGGGCACGCATGAACACGGGGGCTTGGGCAAGGGTGGAAGCATACCCGAAACAGCTAAGTATGTAAACTGTTCTTGTGCCGCCGTGGTTAAAATAAACCGTGCATGGCGAAACGGCACTGTCCAAAATCGGTGCCCAGCCAACTACGGTACATCAAGAGCAATAGATGACAGGGGCGACTGACGGCTGCAGAGATCTGTAAGGGCTAATTGACGTGCAATTGTAGAGCAGCTGACCACCGAGATGAACCAAGGGGCTACCAACGGCGTTCCTCAACGTCCGTGCAGCGAACGTTTCTGCGTGCGCTCCTCCACGGCACGCGCGTGGTTCTTTCACCCATGCTGACTGCTGTTCATTGGCGACGAAGACAGGAAATTGCGCGCGGGTACCGCCAACTGGACGTCGACTGAATGGCGACAGGTGGCCGTTTCAGATGAATCACGTTTTATGTTCCATATGACAGAGACCCGGTAGCGTACATTGCGTAAACCGTCTGAAAGCAAACACCCTGCAACAGCCGTCGGGAGGGTCCAGGACGGAGGAGGAGCGCTATGGTCTGGGAAGAGTTTCCGTGGTATTCCCTGTGTGATCTCATCTTTCTAGAAGGCACAATGGATAAACACAAATATGCATCTAAACTTGGGGATCATGTTCACTCCTACATGCAGTTTGTTTCTCCTAAGCAAGGTGGAATCTTCCAGCAGAACAATGCAAAGTGTTATACACGTGCGTGCTTCCAGTAGCACCAGGATGAGTTTACCGTACTCCCATGGCCACCAAAGTCCCACGATTTAAAGCCAATGGGGCTGTTCGCGCGTTGGGCCCCCGGCCGAAAAACGCTATGCTATTGGAATTCTAGCTTGCCCTGCAATTCCCCTCTTATGGGACTCCCTTCTTTTTGTTTTGGTGCTGGCAGGGTTCGCAAGTGCAATATTCAATTCTGCATCTGTCGTCCTTTTATTTGTCGGCACAATCCTCTTCAAAGACCATCCGCCACAATCAATCAACATCTACTTTCGTCCGTCTTGTGACTTAGCTGATGATGTTTTTCTTCTTTCCAGGTGTGTGATATAAATCTTCGATACGGTGCCTCTTCCTACACCAAACACCTCGGCTACTTGTTTATTGAAGCACACACCATACAAGCACCAAACATTTGCCCACGATAGAATTCACTTAGCTCCGACATAATGCACTCACAACTACACTGCACTGACCACGACTTTCACTTGCAACGGACATTGCACAGGTTCCATTCGTGGTCAAATGCAACAACGCAACCTTCAGGTCGATTAGAACATGCATTTATGTTCAAGCATACATTTCTCGCGCTGTTTGCATATTTTTTTACTATCCCTGCCTGTCTCTCTCGTAAAAATATGTGCTGAAGTCTATAAAATATTAATTGCAGCGTTTTTCTTTTTCTCTGTTTATGATGCAAACTTAATATTTCGTTTTACTTCATCTGTGCAGTGGCAATACTTTTACCACTGACGTAGTATGAAGGAATGTTTGGACCCTTGCCTTGAAAAGGAAAAAAAAAAAAAAAAAAAAAAAAATTAATCTAAACGATCAGACAAAGCCATGTAGCGGACACTTTTCGCGTGAATTTTTGTCGTTTGGGGTTTTTGGCATCGGGAGGAAGTAGGAGCCATATGCAGTGCCATGATTTAAAAAAAAAAAAAAATCCTTCTCTTTCAGCAACCTCAGAACAACACAAAGAGAAAACCACTAATTCACATAAATACACAAGAAGTACCACCTGCGTGAGTAAAAGTATGTATGAAATGTGTTTGCGTAATTTTATCAATAGGAAGTGGTAGATAAAGTCGGAGTTCTCGTAACAGCATAAGTGAAAGCTTTCGCCCAATTTTTGGGAATTCGGCAGAATACTAAAGCCTTATAAAGGAACGCGTATCTTGCTTTCTAGTCCTGCAGAAGCGATGAACCAGAAGACGAATAACGTAGCAGTAAGGGAGGATTCACTGAGCAAAATGTAATTCTGGAGCTTGTAAAAAATTGTAGAGCGAAAGAGCTGTAAGTACAATGCTTCAAAATTAGTTGCTTTCCTTTAGCAGAAACATCACAACAGCACTGCAAATTAGGCAGGTATTACATTGACGGTACCGTTACACGGTCGCCACATTAATGTCACCACCGTCTATGTTCTGCTTCAGCCTACAATAACCACTCAAAGATGGCAGGTGGCAGCACTAGCAGTGGAGGGTACATAAAGCACGTCGGAGAGACGCGGACAGCAGCTAATCGTAATTCCCGGCCAGTCAATTGGGCCGTTCGTTTTCCTTTTCTCTCACTGTCTCTCTTACTATCCTTTCCTCTTTCTTTTATTAAAAAAAATGCACAAAGAATCAAGCAGAACAATAACGCCATGAAATTTCCCTAGCCAAACCGTCATGCCAGAAGGTGAAGCGCCTTGTTGCGCTAGTACTTCGCCCCCAGTCGAGGATATCTTCCTCAGTCCATCGTGGAGGTAGGTGCAGGTAGACGCGGACAACAGTGCAGTCTTTGTCATAAGGCGGAAACGGAGCGATTTATCTGACGTCCAAAAGGGCGTGATCATTAGCTTTCGAGCGTAGGATGGAAGCAGTTCCGAGACGGCAATGTTTGTAAAATGTTCGCATGCTGCGATGGTTCAGTACACCGTGAATGAGAAAATAGCGGTATCCAAAACCGTCGCCGAGGCGACTGTAATGCACCACGGGCCATAGGCGACACGGGTGAACGATGGCTGCGGCGATGCGTACTCTGAAATTTACGAGGAACTGACGATCCGGATGAACCCGATGAACCAAGGGGCTAACAATAGTGGGTCCTCAACGACTTTTCAGAGAACGTTGCTGTGTATGAGCCTCCGCAGCATGCGCTAGGTTCATGAACTCGTGCATACTGACTGCCGTTCGTTGGCGACGGAGGCTGGAGTCTAATACGTCAATTGGACGTCCACTGACAAGGGGAGGCCGCCAATTGTGAAGTTCAGATTCGATTCATACTGCGCATAATAAAAGCTCATGGCCAGAGGTGTAATGTGGTAAAACACCAAGATGCACTTCTCAGCCGTTGTCGAGAAAATCGACAGTTAAAAGAAACCGTTGTGACGAAATACTCTCTACGATTATTCGTTTTGTACAGCGTCGTGGCGCAGCGGTAAGCGCTCGGGTTCGTAATCCGAAGGTCGCCGGATCGAATCTCGTGCCATGCAATTTTTTTTTTATTATTAGTTTTTTGTAATTCAAACATTAATGAATTGCTTATGCACGTTGGTGAAGGCGGATCGCTCTCCAATTGTACCGCCTCCATTTTTCCGTTTGTTTAACAGGGTGTACCAAAGCTCTCCCGTCCGCACTGATTTTCGACGATGTTATAAGTTGCGTTAGGGACCGCATCTACCTTCTATCGAAGTTAGCAGGCAACTACGCTGTTATGCGGCGGCTCGTTTCGGCCCATTCACCATCTGTCCTTCAAGTGTAACGAGCGAGTAACGGAGTTTACATTTCATACCTGACGCAGCAAATTTGTGTTCGTGGGGTCTCTATTCTAATTCGAACGTTTGACTTACGCTATACGTATTCGTTTCGGAATATCATTTCTACGTCTTCCGTTAACTATACATGGTTAACATTATGAAGACAATTAATAACATTTGTGAAATACAACTTTGCGGAAAACATAATGATGTTCGAAGTCGCCAGCTTTTCCACGACAAACGACTTTCAACAACTTATTATATGCATAATTGTTGCAACTGATTACCGGGAATTATATATATATATATATATATATATATATATATATATATATAATCAGTGCGGACGTGACAGCTTTGGTACACCCTGTTAAACAAACGGAAGAATGGAAGCGGTACAATTGGAGAGCGATCCGCCTTCACCAAGATGCATAAGCAATTCATTAACAGTTTTATATATATATATATATATAAACTAATAATAAAAAAAGTTGCATGGCGCGAGATTCGATCCGGCGACCTTCAGAACACGAACCCGAGCGCTTACCGCTGCGCCACGACGCTATAGAAAATTATTAGTCGTAGAGAGTATTTCACTGCAACGGTTTCTTTTAACTGTCGATTTTCTCGACAACGCCTGAGAAGTGCATCTTGGTGTTTTGCCACATTACACCTCTGGCCATGAGCTTTTATTATGCGCAGTATGAATCGAATCTGAATTTCACAATTGGCGGCCTCCCCTTGTGAGTGGCAAAGAAAACACTCTGCAACGATCTTCGGAAGAGTTCAGGCCGGAGGAGGGTGCATTATGGTTTGAGTGATTTCGTCACGTAACGAATCAGGAGGTGCTGAACACAGTTGGCGAGGAAAGAAATATGTGGTGCAAACGTACTTTAAGAAGGGTTCGGTTGGTTGGACACATTCTGAGAAATCAAGGGATGACCTGTTTAGTTTTGGAGGGACGTGTGGGGAGGTAAAAGTCGTAGAGGGAAGCCAAGAAATGGATACAGTAAGTAGGTTCAGAAGCGTTTAGGCTGCAGTAGTTATTCGGAGATGAAGACGCTTATACAGGAGAGAGTAGCATTGAGAGCTTGCGGCGCGGCACGTTACTTTTTACCGTCCTGCCAATGTCCAGCAGTGTTCATTTGTCTAGCTAAAAGCTGTAGTAGAAAATACTAGACCACTACTGTCTATTACAGATCGCAATATACATAGAATTGTCCGGTAAATGGGATGTGGCTAATACTGAAATAAAAGTTTTAATTCGGCAATATAAATTTTCAGGTGCATTTTTACGATAAAGATCACAGTTAAACTGCCAAGTCCGTACTAATTGTCTACACAATGTAAAGTTCCCACGCATACCACAATCACACACGTAGCCAATTTATGGTATTTACACCCGTTACCGAAGTTAATAGAGTTCACTAGATCATTTAGTTATGAAAGTGCTCGCTCAAATGTTGTGCACTCTGCTCTACACGTAATACCTGTTCCAGTCTTAGATCGCACAACACGCCACGCGGTTTTAACTAACAGTCAAAAGCAATAATTTTGATATTCCGTCCGAAATTCCGCACGACTTCCACTATACCGTTCACTTAAATGCACTTTGTACTACTTCGCGAACTCGTAATTGGCATTTTTCCGTGATTTTACAGTACTTTCGTCGGAGCTGCTTTCACTGAAACGTTAGTAGTTCGAATCCTCAGCCCCGACTTCCTAGATCACACCAAAGCCTTTGTTCCCAGCATAGATTGGCGCGAGCCTGCATTTTCCTGATTGGCTGATATCACAAACAGCAAATCAGGTTGCAGTATTATCCCGCGCTAACCCGCGCTTTACTTCAATGAGCAATCATAGTAAAACATTTCTTTCTATGGCAATTGCTAAATAAATAAATTTAGAAAAGTATCAAATATAAAATTACTCCTTCCGAAATTACCGATTAATTTGTGTTCTACTCACGATTTATTAGTACCATAAACTGACTGCACATTTAATTATAGTAAATCCCCTGTATAGTTTAACTGGTACTTTGTGAATAAACAAAACAATTTTCATTTACTTCTGTTCTTCTTCACTCATACAACACTCACACTGCTAATTACTACACATATAAAACAATTATAATTATGCAAATACATTAAATATTAGTCAAATATAACTTTACAACATTGTTTTGACTACAACTGCTAGCACTGTCCGTCAACTGCTGACCTCTGCCGCCTACTAGTACAACTACGTGCAGCTCTGTAACTCAGGTCCATGTCAGCTGGTGACATCTGTCGATGACTCATGCCTATAACGATATCGTCCTAACAAGTGACAGGAGCGATGCGAAGGCACTACGCCTCAAGCTCCATCAAACCAATCTTCCCAATGAAGACCACAAGAGGGCATATATGCCCATACAATAATCTTGTGAACCTGAAGTCCTCATAGTCACTGATTACTCAAAACATTTTCACAGCGAACCTGACTGCCACCTGTGGCGTTGCGGGGGTGTGGCGCGGAAGGGACGTACATAAGCAGAGAGGAATGATGAGGGGGGGAGGGGGGGGGGAATCATTTACGTGACTGTAAGGGCTGCAAATGAGGACATCCTCTGACTTAAGTGACAGTGACAAGGGGCACACTGTTTTCGTCAGGTGAATTGGAAAGAGAGTCTCTGAAACGGTGAACCGGGCAGTTTGTTCTTGTGCTACTGCTGTGACCGCTCTTGATGGTTGATGTCTTCACCAGCAGCGATGGCACCTTCCTGCAGGATTAATGTTCGTATCACAGCGTCTGGTGCTACAGTGGTTACAGGAGCATGATAGTAAACTCACGTTGATGCCTCGAACACCAAATTCATCCGATCTATGCGCAGTGGAACAAATCCGGGACGCTACCGGACACTGCAGCTAACCAAAGACTTGTCGAATCCTTGCCATACAGAATCACTGCTTTATTACTTTTCAAAAGGGGGATCCAAACGTTGTTAAACCTTGGATGCATGAGTAGTTGGCCTCGCAAAAATGCGTGATACGGCTCAGACACCTGCTCAGGGCACATACAAAAGCTATTTGCATTATCGTGAAATATGGGAGAGAGTATCACTGAAGTGGTACAGATTTGGGCTGTACATCATTAAAACAAAGTCGTCTTTCGTTGCCACAGAATCTTCTCACGAAATTACAATAACCAACTTTCTCCTCCGAATGCGAAATTATTTTGTTGACACCGACCTACATAGGGAGAAACGAGCACCACGATAAAATAAGAGAAATCGGAGCTCGTACGGAAAGATATAGGTGTTCATTCTTTCCGCGCGATATACGAGATTGGAATAATAGAGAATTGTGAAGGTGGTTCGATGAACCCTCTGCAGGCACTTAAATGTGATTTGCAGAGTATCCATGTAGATGAAGATGTAGATAGAAAGCACAATGGACCAACACGAGAATACATCTCAACTTGGAGATTGGGTCCATTCCTACATACAGTCTGTTTCTCCTCGGCACGATGGCATCTACCAGCAGGACAATGCAACATGTCACACAGCTTGCTGTTGAAACATCCCCTTAGAAAAATTTATGAATTACTGTGCTGGTAAATCCCTTACGTTATATGATTTTCGAACAACTGAGCAAAACTGAACGTGCTCAGGCATTTCTCTCTTTATTTATTCTGATCATCAATAAACTGACACACAATATTTTTAGCGCAACGCAATCTGACTTTCAATAATCCCTACCTATACCTTTCATGAATCACTTATCTCACAAAAACCTTCGTTTTTCGAACTACTGTAATACAGCGAGCGCCGATACTGCCAGCTAAATAAAAGATTCCAACTACTGAAGGCACTAGCTACTGATAGGCATACTTAGTAAATGAAAGATTTTGACAGAGAACAAGCAATAGTGTTCAAAAGCCATAATATATATACCAGTTCATGATATCCAGTATTACAAATTTACTCTTTCTGGCGGACACACGTCCAGATCATCCGCTCTGAAAACTCACCTCCAACTGCGCAACTCTACGCGCTGTTCACATCCAACTGCCCAACACTGTAATAGTGACTATTCTAACAATGCCAACCAGCCACAGACTTCACACAGCACAGTCAGTGATTTTCATACAGAGCGCTAGGTGACGTCACCAACATAAAAACCTAAACAGCCTACTTACACTGTGTACGAGCTTGCTTCGAAGAGCTGCAGGAGCAGCTTACCGTACTCCCCTAACCACAAAACTCTAGGAGGTTAAACCCAGCGGAGAATGTGTGGGACCACGACGATAGAGCTGTTCGCGACATGGACCTTTAAAGGAGAAACGTGCGGCAGCTGGTCGCGGCACGGGAGTCGGCATGGCTCCACATCCCTTACAGAACCTCAGTGACTCTCTTTCTGCTTTTCGCAGCGGTACGCGCTGCTTAAATTGTTATTCGGGTTTGTTACAGGTGGTCGTATTAATGTAACTGGACACCGTATTACGAAGTGGGTAATACGGTGCACGGTGCACAATCCTAGTTGCAGGTTGTCTATTTAAAGACTTCCAGGGGAAACAAAAATTTGGTTTTCAAAATTTTGTATAGATATTGATCGAATTTAAAAATTTAATTATCTGACAAGATCAACTCACTAATACGTATAATTTCAAGGAGACAATAATTCAAGTATTGAAGCTAGAAACTGCGTATATCTCTTGAGGCAACATAACTTACGGCGCGCAAATTGTCCAGGTTGTACTCATCCGCCGGCCTGTGTGGCCGAGCGGTTCTAGGTGCTTCAGTCCGGAACCGCGCTGCTGCTACGGTCGCAGGTTCGAATCCTGCCTCGGGCATAGATGTGTGTGATGTCCGATGTCCTTAGGTTCGTTAGGTTCAGATGGTTCAAATGGCTCTGAGCACTATGCGACTTAACTTCTCAGGTCATCAGTCCCCTAGAACTTACAACTACTTAAACCTATCTAACCTAAGGACATCACACACATGCCCGAGGCAGGGTTCGAACCTGCGACCCAAGCGGTCGCGCGGTTCCAGACTGTAGCGCCTAGAGCCGCTCGGCCACTCCGGCCGGCGGTTAGTTAGGTATAAGTAGTTCTAAGTCTAGGGGACTGAAGACGTCAGCTATTAAGTCCCATAGTGCTTAGAGCCATTTGAACCATTTGTACTCATCCATTATTTGAGAATGAGAGCAGATGAGTTTATGCATAATTTCAAACCTTCTCGAAACTTTTTCTCGCTGACAATCCCCTCAAAATAATGCGACGAGGAGAAGGTGTATCGCTTACTACATTTTCGATATTCAGTAAGCAAAACTTCAGTATCAGAAATGGCGTTTTAGTTTACACTTCGTTACTACTATTTCTGTCCGCAGCACGTTTCCAGACAATGTCCATACATACACCATTGAAGTTACCGGGTATATTACTGTATATCATTGTGCGCCAATAGGTCAGGAGATACGACATTAGAAATATTTAAATCTGTGAACCACTAGGGTTTTGCATCTTCAGCCATAACGGTTTTGTATGGTTAGCTTCAAGTATTTAACACATTACGACGTTACCTTACAGTTAAGTAATCAGACGTCTGCACCAGTTTTGTACATGGGAAACCAATTCTTTAAAGTACATTAAATGTACTCGCACTTGCAAATATGGACAACCACGAGCTTTAGAATGGAATGACGACAAAGAAAGATGCATGCGTGTCCAAAGGCACATTGCATCGTAATACCAAATGACACAGAAACTGTAACATCGCACAATTCTTTAAAGGTTTTGGGGGTGGGGGTCACAGGTGCAGTACTACGAGTAATACGGTAGATCACTACGTCTTCAGTCCACGAGTGGCCTACCGGGACCGTCAAACCACCGTGTCATCCTCGGTGGAGGATGCGGATAGGAGGGGCGTGGGGTCAGCACACTGCTCTCCCGGTCGTAAGATGGTATTCTTGACCAAAGCCGCTACTATTCGGTCAAGTAGCTCCTCAATTGGTATCACGTGGCTGAGTGCACCCCGAAAAATGGCAACAGTGCATGGCGACCTGGATGGTCACCCATCCAAGTGCCGACCACGCCCGACAGCGCTTAACTTCGGTGATCTCCCGGGAACCGGTGTATCCACTGCGGCAAGGCCGTTGCCTAATACGGTAGATCACTGAATTAAATCAGTAGTTCGTTTCAGCTGTTAATCAGAAAAATTGTGTATATAAGCTCCACTTCGCATTGAGCATAATGGCAGTACCCTGCTTTATTCCACGCATTACGTGATTTAGAAGTTCGTTTCAAACTTAGATAAGGTCTAAGTTGACATTAAGAGGAATTTTTGATTTTGATTCCTAATAGCTGGTATCGGGGAATAAGGGTCAACCCCGTCAAGTGACCTAGTACTCTGCTCTAGCGGTGCCAGCAGCCGAGAGAACTCAGTGCTCTACATTACATGCTTGCGGTCGCTACATTTACCGACCTCCGCAACGACGATGACACTTTACTGGGGGGTATCTGTCCGTATCACTTTGTCAGAATCGTGCTACAGCGTTCGAAGAGTACGGTAATGATCTCATGTTCATGTCTGGCCACCAACTTCCCCTGTTGAGGAAGCGGGATGCAGATGCTCGCGCACAAACCACCGGCCCGTAATTAACGAGAACTGCGTTACATATGCGTAGACACATGTTTCCGGACACCTACCAAGAATCTGTCGAATCCATGTCACGCAGAATCGCTGCTATCTTGCGTTGCAAAGGTGGACCAACGCGTGAACAAGCAGGTTGGTAATGTTGGGCTCATCTGTGTGTATGACTTGAGTATTAAGCTTATAGATTCTATGTTATTGCAAAATAAACACATTACTGATACTTAGTTATACAGATTTTAGTAGTTATTACGGCCCAATACACTCGTACTTCCATGTTGTCCGTTCTATGAGGACACGAGAAGCTGGGGACAATACTGTGTGCTTTACAGATAAACAATGGACGTAGAAATGCCAGCAGCTACGTGTTCAGACAGTAACAGTCAGAAGAAGACCTCTGAGTGGAGACAGTGTAAAATGTCAGGCGATAAGGCAGACGCCTGCAGTGTCACCCGTCTTGGCTCACAACGGCACACGCAACAGTTGTTCCGGACCTCACTTATAATAGACGACTCTCACTTCGATCGGGCCGTTAAAACCGGCCGCATACAAAATTACCTACCGAAGCGAAATAAATCATCGATTCACAAGTATAAAAGCACTAGAGGGTGAGAAGATACACAACGACTGTTTAACAGTGCAGCTATCCACTAATTAAAATAGAAACTGGTACATGGAAATTCAGCTAAATGAAATTTATGGAACACAATTTATATGTCTGCCGGATCAAAGGGAATGTGGTATTGTGAACCGTTTCACAGTGCCTCGATATCAGCTAGCAGATCACGAACTAATCTTCAATACTGGGAAGACACCAAAGTCACATGACGTGTGAAAACAAATCACCTTACGGAATACAAGAGGTTATTTTAATGTGTAGTAATTGAGAAATGGATGGCAAATTCTGTGTAGGGGAGGAAAGAAAATCTAGGGGTTTTGATGTAACTTAAGTCAAGCATTCTCACTTCCACGCCTACTTACACAAAACATAAGCTAAACTACGTCTAAAATTGGTAGAGTGTTTTCAGTTACATAATGTAAAAGATAAAGCTACCTCGAAGGGTGGTTTCAAGAGCTCAGTGCCTTACTAGAGATGTTTCTGTTGCAGATTATACGGCGTTGGCTTCATCAGACTTCTGAAATGAATTACCCAGCCAGTTACAGGGGGGATTTACACTTTAACGTGGATTCGGAACAATGGCACTATCGAGCTACAGAATATACAAAACAGTAATATCTTCATGTAAGAGTTCACAGCCTAGTATATCAGGGACGTTCGATAAGCAATGCAACAGACTTTTTTCCTCGGGCAGTTTCCATTTAAAAAATGCGGAATTTACTGTCAGACATCATGATAAATTCCCGCTTCAGGCCATGTAGTTTAATGAAGCTGCGGTAGATGGCGGCGCTGTACGTAGCCTTCAAAATGGCGTCCCTAATGGAAGTTCGTTACAAGCAGAGAGCTGTCACTGAGATTCTTTTGGCTCAAAACCAGAGCACCACAGATATTCATAGGCTCTTGCGGAATGTCTACGGTGACCTGGCTCTGCATAAAAGCACGGTAAGTATTTGGGCAAGACGTCTGTCTTCAAGGCCGCGAAAACCTGTCCGATCGCCCGCTTGCAGCCCCCCGCACAGAGCTCTGAATCATGCAATAGTGGAACGTGTAGACAGTCTCACTGGAGGTGATCGACGGCTCATAACCAAATACCTCGCTGCTCAACTGGACGTCTCCGTTGATAGTGCAGACACACTCGTCCATAAGTTGGGGTACTCAACGGTGTGTGCCTGCCGGCTTCCTTTCCGCGTAACACAAGATCATAAAGAGTAACGAAGCACCGTCTGTGCGGGCTTGCGCGTTGCGAGACTGATGGTTACAATTTTTTGTTTAACATCTCACAGGCGATGAAACGTGGACTCATCACTTCGAATTGGAAACAAAACGGCGATCAATGGAGTGGCCCCACGCCACAAAACCTCCAGATAAGAAGTTCAAAGCCACACTTTCAGTCGGTAAAGTCATGACGACGGTCTTCTGGGACAGAGAAGGAGTTACTCTGTTGTCTTCCCTCATGGTGTAACGATCAACACTGAAGTGTATTGTGCTATCGTCAGGAAATCGAAAAAAAATCACCGTGTTCGTCGCCCCAAAAATGCAAACGAACGTCTCCTTCTCTATGACAACGCAAGGCCTCATTCAACTCTGCGCACCTAAGAAGAGCTCACAAAACTTCGTTGAACGGTTTTTCCTCATGCACCCTACAGTCCGGATCTCGTACCTTCTGGTTTCCATCTGTTTTGCACAAAGAAGGAAGCATTCCGCGGGAAGCAGTATGTGGATGAAGGGGAGGTTACTGATGAAGCAAGAGGTTGGCTTCGACATCGACCAGTACAGTGATGCCTTGCAGGCATACAAGCCTTCCCAGTAAGGTGGGGTAAGGCTGTCGCATTGAACAGAGATTATGTTGAAAAACAGGGTTCCTTAGCGAAAAACAGTCTGGAGCTACGCGACCGCTACAGTCGCAGGTTCGAATCCTGCCTCGGGCATGGATGTGTGTGATGTCCTTAGGTTAGTTAGGTTTAAGTAGTTCTAAGTTTAGGGGACTGATGACCTCAGAAGCTAAGTCCCATAGTGCTCAGAGCCATTTGAACCATTTTGAGGGAAAAAAGTGGTATGTAATATGGTGTCTTGAAGTTCTGAATAAAATCAACCTGCTTTCAGAAAAAAATGTGTTGCATTACTTGTTGAACACCCCTCATAACTTACGAAATATAATACGAGGGTGTGCTGAAAAGTAATGCCTCCGAATTTTTTAATGCGAGAACTCTTAAAGCTTTTTAAATAGAACAAAAGTTATTAATATTCTAGATATTTACTCTTCATATCGACATACTTATTTCTAATATTGTCAGCTTGGCGATGAACTTATTTCTCCCAGCGAGAGGCCAGTTTGTTGAGACCACCACTGTAGAAAGTTTAATTTCGTTGACGGAGCCACAACCTCACCTATGCATGCACTGCTTCGTCACTATCAAAGTGAAGTTCTCGAAGATGTTCTTTAAGTTTTGGAAGAAGGTGAAAATCGGCAGTGAACCTGATTGGTGGGATTGTTGCAGATGTCACAGCGCACGTGTGTGGTATGGCATTGTTATGCTGAAGAAGGGGGTGCTTCATGTGTGGACTAACTCTTACAATTCGATACTCCATTACAGCTCGCTGTTTCTCACGCACCGGCATAGTGTAAGTAGCTTGTTTGTATGTTGGCAGCGCTATAGACTATATTAGTATCGCTGACAGCGGTCTGCGTCCTCGGCAAAAGATTCTGTGGGTGGACGGACTAGCAGTTTGCGAGGGGACAGAGAAGAGTTTGGACATGACTCAGTGTTGGTAGGACATGCATTGTAAAATGAGGATGGATGTAGTTGGTAATGTTTCGGTTACTGACAACTATATAATTTTTGGAACTGGATGTCATATAAATAAGGTACAAATCTTCTAAATACATTGTTTGCTCTTCAAAAAAAATCTTTCTTTTGATAAACATATGCCTCCTAGTAGTAAGAGCATATAGTAGTTAGAATCTTTTTATTTAGCTGGCTGTAGTAGCTGCTTGTTGTAATTGCTGTAGTTCGTGCTATGAAAATTTTCTGTGAAGTAAATAACTTATGAAAAAGTATGGGTTATCGTTAGGACTTCTTGCAATTCAGGGCCATTCTTTTGTGTTAATTTTTGGAAAACATGTTGTCATTGTATAGCAGTCAGGTTGCTTTGGGCTTGTATATTGTGGGTAATAAATGAATAGGTTAAGTCTTTGTCTTTGTCAGGGAAACTTCTGTAGGTCAGTGTTTTAAATGGTAAAAAGAAGTAAAAAGACTGACCTAGTTTCAATATTTACGTTAAACACTGCCATGTTACACGCAACAATTCGGAAACCTCTTGCAGCGCGGGGCTGCAAATACGTACGCATGAAAAATAAAGATGTGGGGTGTGAATAAAGTTCGTTTCGTTTACAAAGCTTTAAGAGTTTTCACATAAAGAATTTGGAGGCATTAATTTTCAGGATGCCCAGATATTTAGAGTGTCCACTATTTCCCTACACCGTAGATGCAAGGGAATGTATTGTGTTTTATACGTCACCACATTTTTGTCCACTCCTGTACAACATTTCAGTGTTTGATATTCAGAGAATGTACACAAAATCATACACAGAGTTTGAAATATTTCTATGCAGACACTTAGTTTCGGAAACAGAAAAAATATATTTACTGATGTTCCGTTTTATCTTCACAAATGGCACGACAAGAAGTGAAATAGTGTCTATGTACAGGATGGTGCAAATAAAAGTGGTCCGGAGAACATATTTCGCCGGCCGGTGTGGCCGAGCGGTTCTAGGCCCTACAGTCTGGAACCGCGCGACCGCTACGGTCGCAGGTTCGAATCCTGCCTCGGACATGGATGTGTGTGATGGCCTTAGGTTAGTTAGGTTTAAGTAGTTCTACGTTCTAGGGGACTGATGACCTCAGAACTTAAGTCCCATAGTGCTCAGAGCCATTTTGAACAGATTTCCAGGGTACAATGAAATACGGGAAAGGTAAAGAAATACAGTACTGACCTGACTGTGGAAGATGATGAAAATGGCCACCATTCATTTTGGCATTTTTGGACCCTGGCCACCAAGTTGTTGAAGACAGATCGAAGTTGGCATGCTGGAATTGCTACAGTCTCGTGGGAAACGTTCTGCTGCAGTTCTTGAAGACTATGAGGGTTGTTGCGGTACACCTTAGACTTGACTGCTGCCCACACAAAGCAATAGCGCACTATGACAGGTCAAGTGACCTGGGTGACAAGCTAGGGCTGCGACCAGACTGACCTTTGCTAACAACTTTGTGAGACTTGAAGATTGTGCACATGTGCTCCAAAGTTCTTCCGGCTTTAAGGGCAGTTGCTCTATCCTGCTGGAAGTAACTGTAGGCTTTTCCTCCTCCGTTCATACTGCTACAACATCACGTCCAATCGTAACCACTCGTCCGCGTTACTTTTATTACCCCCACGCTGTGTAAAAGGCAGTGTCCCGATTGACCAGCTGACTCTCTGACTCATCATCGCCCAGCCAAAATCGCAACGGATAGGAACTTTAAATTTGCTGAGAGTGTTGATCTTGTGCTGTAGGTGTCGTTTAAGAAGGGATTATTCGAAATTTCACTCCTAAGGATGTGAAATAGGGGATGAAAAGTTTTTCGAAAATATGTGGCTATTAAGGCAATTTTGAAGCCAGATCTATGAAAATTGGTATTTGGTTTCTCAATCAGAAATACAGAAATACATGTTTCAGCATTTTTGGAAATTTAACACGTCTGGGGGTGAAACACGGGTGAAAGATTTTTGAAAATAAATCATTATTAAAGAACTATTAAAGTATTTTCAAAGGTGCACATAAAAAAATTAATGTTTGAGTACTTGGTTAGCAGCAAAAAAATACGTGTTTCAGTGGTCTTGGAAATTCAGCCCCTAATTGGTGAAATAGGGGATAAAATGTTTTATGAAAATATTTCATCATGAAATCATTTTAAAGCTAAATCTATTAAAAAAAATAATTGAATTTGGCTTGTCTGTTGGAAAGAAAAAAGTACTACTTTCACTGTTTTTGGAAACTGAACCGCCGGCCGAAGTGGCCGTGCGGTTAAAGGCGCTGCAGTCTGGAACCGCAAGAAAGCTACGGTCGCAGGTTCGAATCCTGCCTCGGGCATGGATGTTTGTGATGTCCTTAGGTTAGTTAGGTTTAACTAGTTCTAAGTTCTAGGGGACTAATGACCTCAGCAGTTGAGTCCCATAGTGCTCAGAGCCATTTGAGCCATTTGAAACTGAACCGCTATGGGGGTGAAAAAGGGAATGGAAGTTTGTATGGAAACAATACATAATACAAACATAATAGAAGTTAAGTCTGTCAAAATTGGTACTTGGCCTCTCTGTTAGAAATAAAAAGAATAAATATTTCACTATTTTTGGAAAATCAACTCCTAAGTGGGTGATATTGGGGGGCCAATGTTTTACGAAAATATTTCATTGTGAAATAAATAAGAATATAATAATAAATAAGAATATAATAAAGAAGTAATAAACTAAAGCGCGGTACATGATGCCACAGTTTCTCACTCATCTCAATATTTGACGTCATATGTCCTGAACTAAGTGTCGTACTATGATATAATTTTGAAGGTATTTTTAGCGTCATACACGGATATTGTCTGCGAAAAATGTTGCGAATAGAGTTAGCAGCAATGAAATAATAAATTTAAACATCTTGCATGACACAGTAGCTTTTCACACATCTTAGTGTCTATGATGTCGTATGTCTTGAAGGAAGTGTGGACGAAGACGTAATTTTTCAGGGACATTCAGTTGTATATGTGAATACTGCCTGCAGAATGTGCCACTAATACAGTTATTAGTAAAAATCAAACAAATATTAACGTCATGGTTTGCACTGCAGTTCTACTGTATGAACAGTGAAAATGTAGTAAGGGATAATTTTTTTTCTTTCAGTATAATGTGTGGGGCGCCAGTGAGAAAAAGGTTTGAAATTACCTGTAAAGTTTGTTGCAAGTCGCTAAGTGCTGCCATTCTCAAATACTGTATGACTAAAGTATGCGTTTCTACACGTCGTGGGATACACTAAATCTGTCAAAATTGGTTTTTCAGACAGAAATGAAAAAATACATGTTTCACTGTTCTTGGAAATTCAACCCCGACGTGGGTGAAATAGGTGACGAACATTTTTTTTAAAAATATTTAGATATAATAAGAGAATTTTGAAGCTAAATCTATGAAAATTGGTATTTCACGTCTCGGTTGGACATAAAAAAAAAAGTTAGAGGATGCAAGTTTTTATCAAAAATGACACCAAGAACGGAAGAAGCATGAATAACAAAATCTTTGAACTCGAGCTACCACAACCCTTTTTTGTCTGGAATACATTTGGAAAAAAGCATGCTTCTAAAATCTTAATTAGCGTGAAAAGTTTACATCGTGTCGCAATTTGTGAGCGACATAAAAATTTGATGAAAGAAAAACAACGAACAAATTGTGCAGCCTTAGTCTTCGCGAACGAAATAGCGGTGGCAAAGCTAGTTACGAGTGTCTTTATCTGATCAAACTAGTTACAGCAGTCGTATGAGTTTACATGCTAATGTATGATTAGAGGCAGGGAAATAAAAACGGAAGGGCAGAAGACTCCAGATGAGTACCCCACATCATTGGCTGCGCGACTTGGAAGACAGCCAGCCAGCCACTGAACATTTGGACGCGTCGCCACTCGGCCACGTAGCACAGAGCCGGCGGGAAACAACACGACCACCGCGGCGGCCAGCAGCGCCCCCGCCCCCGCCCCCGCCCCCACCTCCGCCCCCAACCGCCTCCCCGCGGCGGCCCCATCAGACCGCCGGCGGCATACTGATGATGCGGCTCGCTCGATACGCCCCCAGGTGGCCCCTGCGCTAACCCCGCGGGCCTTCAGCGCCGGCCACCGCCGTAATGAGTCCCCAGACCACGCAAGTCGCTGAAAGCCGGCTGCAGGCGCATTCACTGGCTGTCGTCTAACCGCAGTCGTTGACTATTCCCTGAAGTATCATCGCCTGACCAGCAGGTATTAACACACTCTTAGTGGAGTCTTGAGGTACGTTGGAAACAATGTTGAGATTAAACTAGTGATAAAGAGTATCCTTAAATGTACAATTAACATTAATCACTTTAACAGCTTTCTGATGCTCAAAATAAACGATGGATCCACATGATGCGAATCAGGCAGTGCCGAAAATTACACTTAAATTAACCGCAGTGTGACTAACAGAGAAGTTTCACCAACTTGACCTCAGGTTTTAAGGAGAAAAAAGCAAAGCCGTAAGATATCAGCGTTAGCAATCAATCCCGCGAGAAAACTTGGACCCTATATCCTTATATCTGACAGCACGAGGTTAGGGCCTTCTGAAAGTAAAGTTTTTAACTTTCGGGTTTCTTGTCACTCTCGTTAACACCCCCCTCCCCCCGTACTCACTGCTACCGCCTGGTGCCCCACCGCCAAGAGCAAGAACTACGCAGTACAGTGAGTACGAGATATGCAAATACGGCTTTGGTGTAGATAAAGAGTGCTCCGTTCAATGTAACAAAGTGCTTGGTTTCTAACCTACAGCTGGCGCCAGATTTCTCTTTGTTATGAAGCTACAATTTACAAATAAACTGTAAATGAATTAAATGAATGAATGGCTCACTAAATAAGTATTGTAGCGCAATTTAGTTATTAATATCGCTGTTGTGCGTTTCTTTTCTTTGGATTTTAAAGGCGGTACTGGTAAAGTGAAATACATTTGCAGGAGATGCTCTATGCTTTAGCGATTGGTATGATTGAACTGTAAAATTAAAATAATTACCTTCGTTTCATAAAACTCTTCACTTGTTTAGATTTATTTATTTTGATTTTGAGGTGTATATAGCTATAGAACATCAATATAACAATATTGTTAAAATAAAACTGAAGATATAAATGTGAGAGGTAGCCATAATACTTGTTCTTTTTCGCGTAGATAACTTTTCCTCGAACAAGACTCCTCCCCTTCCCTCACCTTGACATCGCGAAATAAAGAAAACCCTGGATGTCACTCCCCTGTACCATGCTTCGCTCTCATCCATCAGCCGTCTGCAGTGCGCTGTACAGTATTTAGTGCTCATCTATTAGGTGGCTGCAGTGTCCTGTACAGTACTTCGTGCGCATGCATTAGGCCACTCCTGTGCACTGTACACTACTTCATGCTCAAGCATTAGGCAGCTTCAGTGTGCTCTCCAGTACTTTGTCTTCATTATAAGGCAGCTGCAGTGTGCTGTACCCAGTACTTCGTGCTCATGCATTAGGCCACTGCTGTGCACTGTACACTACTTCATGCTCAAGAATTAGGCAGCTTCAGTGTGCCCTACAGTACTTTGTCTTCATTATGAGGCAGCTGCAGTGTGCTGTACCCAGTACTTCGTGCTCATGCATTAGGCCACTGCTGTGCACTGTACACTACTTCATGCTCAAGCATTAGGCAGCTTTAGTGTTCTCTCCAGTGCTTTGTCTTCATTATGAGGCAGCTGCAGTGTGCTGTACCCAGTACTTCGTGCTCGTGCATTAGGCCACTGCTGTGCACTGTACACTACTTCATGCTCAAGCATTAGGCAGCTTCAGTGTGCTCTCCAGTACTTTGTCTTCATTATGAGGTAGCTGCAGTGTGCTGTACCCAGTACTTCGTGCTCATGCATTAGGCCACTGCTGTGCACTGTACACTACTTCATGCTCAAGCATTAGGCAGCTTCAGTGTGCTCTCCAGTACTTTGTCTACATTATGAGGCAGCTGCAGTGTGCTGTACACAGTACTTTGTGCTCATGCATTAGGCCACTGCTGTGGACTGTACACTACTTCATGCTCAATCATTAGGCAGCTTCAGTGTGCTCTCCAGTACTTTGTCTTCATTATGAGGCAGCTGCAGTGTGCTGTACCCAGTACTTCGTGCCCATGCATTACGCCACTGCTGTGCACTGTACACTACTTCATGCTCAAGCATCAGGCTGCTGCAGTGCGCTGTACAGTACTTCGTGCTCATGTATTAGGTGGCTGCAGTGTTCTGTGCAGTCCTTCGTTTGCATGTATTAGGCCACTGCTGTGCACTGTACACTACTTCATGCTCAAGCATTAGGCAGCTTCAGTGTGCTCTCCAGTACTTTGTCTTCATTATAAGGCAGCTGCAGTGTGCTGTACCCAGTACTTCGTGCTCATGCATTAGGCCACTGCTGTGCACTGTACACTACTTCATGCTCAAGAATTAGGCAGCTTCAGTGTGCCCTACAGTACTTTGTCTTCATTATGAGGCAGCTGCAGTGTGCTGTACCCAGTACTTCGTGCTCATGCATTAGGCCACTGCTGTGCACTGTACACTACTTCATGCTCAAGCATTAGGCAGCTTTAGTGTTCTCTCCAGTGCTTTGTCTTCATTATGAGGCGGCTGCAGTGTGCTGTACCCAGTACTTCGTGCTCATGCATTAGGCCACTGCTGTGCACTGTACACTACTTCATGCTCAAGCATTAGGCAGCTTCAGTGTGCTCTCCAGTACTTTGATTTCATTATGAGGCCAGTGCAGCGTGCGTACCCAGTACTTCGTGCTCATGCATTAGGCCACTGCTGTGCACTGTACACTACTTCATGCACAAGCATTAGGCAGCTTCAGTGTGCTCTCCAGTACTTTGTCTTCATTATGAGGCAGCTGCAATGTGCTCTACCCAGTACTTCATGCTCATGCATTAGGCCACTGCTGTGCACTGTACACTACTTCATGCACAAGCACTAGGCATCTTCAGTGTGCTCTCCAGTACTTTGTCTTTATTATAAGGCAGATGCAGTGTTGTACACAGTACTTTGTGCTCATGTGTTCGTCCACTGCTGTGCACTGTACACTACTGCATGCTCAAGCATTAGGCAGCTTAAGTGTGCTCTCCAGTACTTTGGCTTCATTATGAGGCAGCTGCAGTGTGCTCTACCCAGTACTTCGTGCTCACGCATTAGGCCACTGCTGTGCACTGTACACTACTTCATGCTATGCATTAGGCAGCCTCAGTGTGCTCTCCAGTACTTTGTCTTCATTATGAGGCAGCTGCAGTGTGCAGTACCCAGTACTTCATGCTAATGCAATAGGCCACTGCTGTGCACTGTACACTACTTCATGCTCAAGCATCAGGTAGCTGCAGTGCGCTGTACATTACTTCGTGGTCATGTATTAGGTGGCTGCAGTGTTCTGTACAGTAATTCGTGCGCATGCATTAGGCCACTGCTGTGCACTGTACACTACTTCATGCTCAAGCATCAGGCAGCTGCAGTGCGCTGTACAGTACTTGGTGGTCATGTATTAGGTGGCTGCAGTGTTCTGTACAGAACTTCGTTCGCGTGCATTAGGCCACTGCTGTGCACTGTACACTACTTCATGCTCAAACACTGGGCAGCCTCAGTGTGCTCTCCAGTACTTTGTCTTCATTATGAGGCAGCTGCTGTGTGCAGTACCCACTACTTCGTGCTCATGCATTACGCCACTGCTGTGCACTGTACAAAACCTCATGCTCAAGCATTAGGCAGCCTCAGTGTGCTCTCCAGTACTTTGTCTTCATTATGAGGCAGCTGCAGTGTGCAGTACCCAGTACATCATGCTCATGCATTAGGCCACTGCTGTGCACTGTACACTACTTCATGCTCAAGCATCAGGCAGCAGCAGTGCACTGTACAGTACTTCGTGCTCATGTATTAGGTGGCTGCAGTGTTCTGTACAGTACATCATGCGCATGCATTAGGCAACTGCTGTGCACTGTACACTACTTCATGCTCAAGCATCAGGCAGCTGCAATTCGCTGTACACTACTTCATGCTCAAGCATTAGGCAGCCTCAGTGTGCTCTCCAGTACTTTGTCTTCATTATGAGGCAGCTGCAGTGTGCAGTACCCAGTACTTCATGCTCATGCATTAGGCCACTGCTGTGCAATGTACACTACTTCATGCTCAAGCATCAGGCAGCTGCAGTGGGCTGTACAGCACTTCATGCTCATGTATTAGGTAGCTGCACCGCTCTGTACAGTACTTTGTTCGCATGCATTAGGCCACTGCTGTGCACTGCACACTACTTCATGCTCAAGCATTGGGCAGCTTCAGTGTGCTCTCCAGTACTTTGTCTTCATTATGAGGCACCTGAAGTGTGCTGTACCCAGTACTTCGTGCTCATGCGGTAGGCCACTGCTGTGCACTGTACACTACTTCATGCTCAAGCATTAGGCAGCCTCAGTGTGCTGTCCAGTACTTTGTCTTCATTATGGGGCAGCTGCAGAGTGCTGTACCCAGTACTTCGTGCTCATGTATTAGGCCACTGCTGTGCAGTGTACTCTACTTCATGCTCAAGCATTAGGCAGCTTCAGTGTTCTCTCCAGTGCTTTGTCTTCATTATGAGGCAGCTGCAGTGTGCTGTACCTAGTACTTCGTGCTCATGCATTAGGCCACTGCTGCGCACTGTACACTACTTCATGCTCAAGCATTAGGCATATTCAGTGTGCTCTCCAGTACTTTGTCTTCATTATGAGGCAGCTGCAGTGTGCTCTCCAGTACTTTGTGCTCATGCATTAGGCCACTGCTGTGCACTGTACACTACTTCATGCTCAAGCATTAGGCAGCTTCAGTGTGCTCTCCAGTACTTTGTCTTCATTGTGAAGCAGCTGCAGTGTGCTGTACCCAGTACTTCGTGCTCATGCATTAGGCCACTGCTGTGCACTGTACACTACTTCATGCTCAAGCATTAGGCAGCATCAGTATGCTCTCCAGTGCTTTGTCTTCAATATGAGGCAGCTGCAGTGTGCTGTACCCAGTACTTTGTGCTCATGCATTAGGCCACTGCTGTGTACTGTACACTACTTCATGCTCAAGCATCAGGCTGCTGCAGTGCGCTGTACAGTACATTGTGCTCATGTATTAGGTGGCTGCAGTGTTCTGTGCAGTTCTTCATTTGCATGTTTTAGGCCACTGCTGTGCACAGTACACTACTTCATGCTCAAGCATTAGGCAGCTTCAGTGTTCTCTCCAGTACTTTGTCTTCATTATGAGGCAGCTGCAGTGTGCTGTACCCAGTACTTCGTGCTCATGCACTAGTCCACTGCTGTGCACTGTACACTACTTCATGCTCAAGCATTAGGCAGCTTTAGTGTGCTTTCCAGTACTTTGTCTTCATTATGAGGTAGCTGCAGTGTGCTGTACCCAGTACTTCGTGCTCATGCATTAGGCCACTGCTGTGCACTGTACACTACTTCATGCTCAAGCATTAGGCAGCTTCAGTGTGCTCTCCAGTACTTTGTCTTCATTATGAGGCAGCTGCAGTGTGCTGTACCCAGTACTTCGTGCTCATGCATTAGGCCACTGCTGTGCACTGTACACTACTTTATGCACAAGCATTAGGCAGCTTCAGTGTGCTCTCCAGTACTTTGTCTTCATTATGAGGCAGCTGCAGTGTGCTGTACCCAGTACTTCGTGCTCATGCATTAGGCCACTGCTGTGCACTGTACACTACTTCATGCTATGCATTAGGCAGCCTCGGTGTACTCTCCAGTACTTTGTCTTCATTATGAGGCAGCTGCAGTGTGCAGTACCCAATACTTCATGCTAACGCATTAGGCCACTGCTGTGCACTGTACACTACTTCATGCTCAAGTATCAGGTAGCTGAAGTGCGCTGTACAGTACTTTGTGGTCATGTATTAGGTGGCTGCAGTGTTCTGTACAGTATTTCGTGCGCATGCAATAGGCCACTGCTGTGCACTGTACACTACTTCATGCCCAAGCATCAGGCAGCTGCAGTGCGCTGTACAGTACTTGGTGCTCATGTATTAGGTGGCTGCAGTGTTCTGTACAGAGCTTCGATCACATGCATTAGGCCACTGCTGTGCACTGGACACTACTTCATGCTCAAGCATTAGGCAGCTTCATTGTGCTCTCCAGTACTTTGTCTTCATTATGAGGCAGCTGCAGTGTGCTGTACCCAGTACTTCGTGCTCATGCAATAGGCCACTGCTGTGCACTGTACACTACTTCATGCTATGCATTAGGCAGCCTCAGTGTACTCTCCAGTACTTTGTCTTCATTATGAGGCAGCTGCAGTTCGCAGTACCCAGTACTTCATGCTAACGCATTAGGCCACTGCTGTGCACTGTACACTACTTCATGCTCAAGTATCAGGTAGCTGAAGTGCGCTGTACAGTACTTTGTGGTCATGTATTAGGTGGCTGCAGTGTTCTGTACAGTATTTCGTGCGCATGCAATAGGCCACTGCTGTGCACTGTTCACTACTTCATGCTCTAGCATTAGGCAGCTGCAGTGCGCTGTACAGTACTTTGTGCTCATGTATTAGGTGGCTGCAGTGTTCTGTACAGAGCTTCGTTCACATGCATTAGGCCACTGCTGTGCACTGGACACTACTTCATGCTCAAGCATTAGGCAGCTTCAGTGTGCTCTCCAGTACTTTGTCTTCATTGTGAGGCAGCTACAGTGTGCTGTACCCAATACTTCATGCTCATGCATTAGGCCACTGCTGTGCACTGTACACTACTTCATGCTCAAGCATTAGGCAGCTTCAGTGTGCTCTCCAGTACTTTGTCTTCATTATGAGGCAGCTGCAGTGTGCTGTACCCAGTACTTCGTGCTCATGCATTAGGCCACTGCTGTGCACTGTACACTACTTCATGCTCAAGCATTAGGCAGCTTCAGTGTGCTCTCCAGTACTTTGTTTTCATTATGAGGCAGCTGCAGTGTGCTGTACCCAGTACTTTGTGCTCATGCATTAGGCCACTGCTGTGCACTGTACACTACTTCATGCTCAAGCATTAGGCAGCTTCAGTGTGCTCTCCAGTACTTTGTCTTCATTATGAGGCAGCTGCAGTGTGCTGTACCCAGTACTTCGTGCTCATGCATTAGGCCTCTGCTGTGCACTGTACACTACTTCATGCTCAAGCATTAGGCAGCTTCAGTGTTCTCTCCAGTGCTTTGTCTTCATTATGAGGCAGCTGCAGTGTGCTGTACCCAGTACTTCGTGCTCATGCATTAGGCCACTGCTGTGCACTGTACACTACTTCATGCTCAAGCATTAGGCAGCTTCAGTGTGCTCTCCAGTACTTTGTCTTCATTATGAGGCAGCTGCAGTGTGCTGTACCCAGTACTTCGTGCTCATGCATTAGGCCACTGCTGTGCACTGTACATTACTTCATGCTCAAGCATTAGGCAGCTTCAGTGTGCTCTCCAGTACTTTTTCTTCATTATGAGGCAGCTGCAGTGCGCTGTACAGTACTTCGTGTTCATGTATTAGGTGGCTGCAGTGTTCTGTGCAGTACTTTGTGCTCATGCATTAGGCCACTGCTGTGCACTGTACACTACTTCATGCTCAAGCATTAGGCAGCTTCAGTGTGCTCTCCAGTACTTTGTCTTCATAATGAGGCAGCTGCAGTGTGCTGTACCCAGTACTTCGTGCTCATGCATTGGGCCACTGCTGTGCACTTACACTACTTCATGCTCAAGGATTAGGCAGACCCCATTAGTGTCTTCCACTGTGGGGGGGGGGGGGGGGGGGTGAGGGGAGGTGGTGGGGGGCGGAGGGGATTTATAATCTCCTAACTCCAGTAGGAGTTTTTTTTCTGTCTACGGAGTTTAGACTGCCCTGCTCAACAGATGGACATGCTGTGTTGGGACAGTATTGGCCTGCCAAAT
This sequence comes from Schistocerca serialis cubense, assembly GCF_023864345.2. Classification (NCBI taxonomy): domain Eukaryota; kingdom Metazoa; phylum Arthropoda; class Insecta; order Orthoptera; family Acrididae; genus Schistocerca; species Schistocerca serialis. The sequence goes on along the minus strand of NC_064644.1, from coordinate 296,657,403 downwards.
AAACCCGCTTTGCAGGCAAGCTTACAATTCAGGTAAAAATGATTCTCAAATGGAAAGAAAGAGGGGATTGAGGATATGGTCAGAGGCGGGGGGAGAAGATATTGTCAGACAGTCAGAGAGAGAGAGATTCGAGGAAATGGACAAATGGAAGTGGAGATGAAAAGACAAAGAGTGTAGGGAGGAGGAGGTAGGCAGATAGAGATTATAGAATGAATTGGCCAAGTAAGAGAACAAAGAGGTGAGTACAGAGGGTCGTAGGACCTGTGTTCAACACATGTGTTGAACACAGGTGTGGGTGAAGCCATGAGGAAAAGGATATACATTGAGACACACCATATATATTTTACAGTCATATCAATAAATACTTTGAGCTGTTAGCAACACACTAGCAACTGAAACTTATAATATACACACAATAATGTGAATAACTACGATAAGATGACAAGAACCGTCAATTGAAAATACCCCCGTGTGTGAAATCAGATCTGTGATTCGTTTTCTAAATGCAAAGAAAGTTAAACCACAGGAAATTCATCTGCAAATCGGCGAGGTTTACGGACAAAATGCTATGAGTGATTCAATGGTTAGAAGATGGGTCAGATTGTTCAATGAAGGACGTGATCAAGTGCACAATGAAGAACGAAGTGTACGCCCGTCTGTGGTTACTGATGAACTGGTTCACACAACTGAAGCACAACCGTAACTTTGCACTTAGTGCCTTTGCTATGGAAGTTCCGCAAATCTCACAATCGTAAATTTATGACATCGTTACTGAAAAACTGAAATTTCGAAAACTTTACTCACGCTGGGTACCCAAAACTCTTACTGAACAACACAAAAAACACCGGATGTGCAGTGCACTTCAGTTTTTGACATTCTACAATGAAGAAGGCGATGGTTTTCTTACTCGGATAGTCACGGGGGATGAAAGTTGAGTATCGCACGACACTGCTGAAACAAAACGGCATTCAATGGAATGGGGGCACACTGTGAAAGTTAAGTCCAAGCAAATCGTGACACCTCGAAAGTCATGTGCACCGTTTTTGGGACAGAAAAGGCATTTTGCTGATTGATTTCTTACCACGAGGCCAAACAATCAATGCAGATGGTTTCTGCGAGACTATTGAGAAATTGCGCCGCGCAATACAGAACAAGCGCCGAGGATTACTGTCAAAAGGTGTTTCTTTCCACGATAATGCCCGATCTCACAATACGAATGTGACCAAACAACTCTTACGGGAATTTCACTGGAACGTGTTTGATCATCCTCCGTGCAGCCCGGACCTCGCTCCTAGCGAGTTTAATCTCTTCTTACACCTAAAATCTGTTCTTGGTGGTCAACACTTCAACGATGATGACGAGCTGAAAGAACATGTTACCACATGGTTGAATACACATGCGGAAACCTTCTATGAAGAAGTCACACAAAAGCTTGTGCCACGCTATGACAAGTGCCTACCAAATTTCGGAAGCTATGTAGAAAAGTAGTTTAACAGTTGTAAATTTTTCTACAATAAATATTTTTTCTCTATCTGTACACGTTTATTTTATATAACCAAACGGACGTACCTTGTATATCAAAATCCCCACCCCTTTGTGTGACTCACTACCATCTGAAGTACACATTTGAGATGTACATCCCTCTGGTGCTACATATGACGGTATCTGAGTTCCAGATATCACTATATCTACAGAGGGTTTTGGCTGAGACGTGTCTTGAGTCCGAAGAAGTAGATCGGCATTTTGCAGACATACGCACAATAATCACATCAATGTATTCAGCCTACTGTGTGGGAACTATAACATCGCACACGGACTTGCTAGTTCTGATCGGTTGCAATCGGCAAAAGTCTGGAGACTTCGTGCTGTACTGATTTCCAGATATTCCATGCCAGCTATGCCGCGTTTTATTAGCCGCCGTTGACTGCATTGTTGTTTGATTTATCATCTGCTTTGTTGTTGAGATTAATTCCCCCCCCCCCCCCCCCCCCCCTCCACCCATCACACCTCTTACCGCAGCAATCACCGTGAACTCCGCCCATTCCCCCACCCTCTACTCGCCAGACGGCAAGTTATAGTTCGCAAGTATTTGTTATTAGATGGCATGGGCAATGTCAATGTGCATGAAAAAAGTTACTAAATTCAATAAATAAGTGCCTTTTTCTCTCTTTTTTCTTCCAGACCACAAGCGCTTCACCTTACGTCGGTAATGGACTGCAAATTTATCCCAAATCGTTTTTCGAAACAGAAGCGATGTAAAAGAGAATAATAAACTCTCCTCAGATTAGATGCAAACCAGCAATCCTTCGAGTCTTTAAAGAATCGAACTCCAATGTACAAAACAACTTCAGATGTATGATTATTTTGCATATGAGTTAATACGTTAAATAAATGACGTTATGAATGTAAGTGAGAAAAAGTTTAGAAAAGGTTCGAAATCGTGTTTAAAGTTTGTGTTCTCACTATCGAATACTGGACTCCATTTTAAGCAAAGGCATCTCAATGTTTATGACGTCATGTCTCCATGAACCATGTGTCATACAACGATATAATTGTGAAGATGCACTCAGCACTAGAAGCGGACGCTGTCTGGCAAATGTGTTGCGAATACAGTTTGCATCAAAGAATCAATAAATTAGAACATCATGCTTGATGCGGCAGTTTTATTGTATCAATAGCGAAAATGCAGTAAGCGGTAAGCTTTTCCTCTTTCATTATTCTGAGGATGGTGTATGCGATAAAAAGTTTCGTTAAAGTTTAAACTATCTTTAACGTTTGTTACGAGCCAGTAAGTGTTCTCATTCTCAAATACTAGATGAATATAGTCTGGGCATTTCCGCGCCCTGAGTTGTGGTGCCGCAGGACATATACGAGAGGCATTCAGAAAGTAATGAATCACACATTTTTGTGAAAAGAGGCTGGTTTTATTCAGGATTTCAGTACACCATATTATAGTAAGCTCCACTCTTTTGGCTACAAAATCCTATTTTTCAACATAATCTTCGTTCAATGCAAGGGACTCACTCCACCTTCCCAAGAGAGCCTGGCCGGCCAGAGTGGCCGAGCGGTTCTAGGCGCTACAGTCTGGAACGGCGCGACCGCTACGGTTGCAGGTTCGAATCCTGCCTCGGGCATGGATGTGTGTGATGTCCTTAGGTTAGTTAGGTTTAAGTAGTTCTAAGTTCTAGGGTACTGATGACCTCAGAAGTTAAGTCCCATTAAAAAAAAAAAAAAGAGAGAGCCTGTATGCCCACAAGGTACAGCTCTACTTGTCAACGTCGGAGCCAACGTCTTGCTGCATGAGTAACTTCCTCATCATCCATGTACTGCTTCCCGCGGAGTGTATCCTTCATTGGGACAAACAGATGAATGTCGTAAGGTGCGAGATCCTGGCTGTAGAGTAGATGAGGAAGAACAGTCCAATGAAGTTTTGTGAGCCTCTCTCTGGCGTACAGACTTGTGTGAGGCCTTTGCGTTGTCAACGAGGAGCACTTCGTTTGCGTTTTTGTTACGACGAACACACTGAAATTGTTTCTTCAATTTCCTTCACTTCACTTCAGTGTTGATCGTTGACCCACGAGGGAGGACACCAAACTCAACAACCCCTCCAGAGTCGCCATGACTTTAGCGGCTGAAGTTGGGGCTTTGAATATTTTCTTCTAAGGAGAGGTGATGTGGCGCCGCTGAAAGGGTTGCCGTTTTCTTTCCGGTTCGAAGTGAGGAACCCATGTTTCATCGCCTGTGAGGATGTTCGAAAAAAAATACTACTATCAACCTCGTAAAGCGCAAGCAATTCCGCACAGATGACCCTTCATTGTTCTTTATAGTTTTCTCTTAGGAGGCGAGGAACCCATCGGTCATACGTTTTTGAGTATCCCAAGTGGCGGACGAGTGTGTCAGCACTACCAACAGACACGCCCAGTTGAGCAGCGAGGTGTCTGTAGGTCACCTCGAATAAGAGTGTCCGCACGTTCAAGGAGTTACAGCTATGTGCGGCCACCGCCACGTGTGAGATCGGTCAGCTTTGCGCCACCTTGTTGCGATGATGACAGACGCCTCGCCCGACGACTCACCGTGCTTTTGTTCACTGCCAGGTCTCTATAGACTTTCTGAAAGCGCCTACAAATACATGCGATGCTGTCGTTTCCAACCAAGAGAAGCTGAATGACAGCTCTCTGCTTGGAACGCACCTCCGTTTCAGACGCCATTTTGATGAGTATGTATAGCGCCATCACCTATCGGAACGTCACGAAACTACAGGAAACTGAAACGAGAATATTCCAAACGTCCCACGATAAATTCTGCATTTTTTCAAGCGAAATTTTCCGAAAAAAAGTGTTGTATTACTTCCTGAACACTCCTAAAATGGTTCAAATGGCTCTGAGCACTATGGGACTTAACATCTGAAGTCATCAGTCCCCTAGAACTTAGAACTACTTAAACTTAGCTAACCTAAGGACATCACACACATCCATGCCCCAGGCAGGATTCGAACCTGCGACCGTAGTGGTCGCGCGGTTCCAGACTGAAGCGCCTAGAACCACTCGGCCACCAACGGCCGGCGAACACTCCTCGAATGCAGTTCATAACTGTAATACTTGTCTTGTTTTATTGAACTCATACCTCACAATGAGTAGATTACGTCATCTTTTTAAATTTTTATTCGTATGAAGTATTAAATTATTGTTTGTCCTGATAACCATTAGTTAGGCAACCTGCAACTCACTTTGGGTTCCGTGTCTCGTGTTAGCCGCTTAGTGTTACAGATATTAAGAAAATAAAAATCCTCTTTAGTTGCCAATAATAATTAAGAAATTAATGGCAACTGAAGCGGATGCTTTCATTCTTTTCTTTTTTATTTTATGAATATGTTTCTCAGTTTCGGATGTTCGCCTAGTCAAATATTTTGTGGATATTAAGGCTACATTTATTGTCTTTTGTGTACATGCGTGTGTAAGCTAACTAGCATACTGATAATGTTCTAGTAAAGCAGTGTAGAGAATACATTAAAATGTCGCCATAGCCCTGCGGATTCTCAGGCATTTAAGTTCCCACATTGCTTATGGTACTGTAGAAACTGAGGTGTTAAAGCCAGAACACGGTACACATATGTTACCCAAACTGTATATGTAGTAATTGTGACCTACTCTGCTATTTGCAGATTAACAACCGTTTAATGTTGACAGCTGTAAATATAGACAGTTTACCGAGCCAACAGCAATGGTGTTGACTACAAACGGCTGCACTGTATTTCGCGTCAACCAGATAAGGCAGACGGACAGAGGTACCGCCTAAAACATATCGCTGTATTCACTAGTGTTTTGTACTTACAGTGACGCCATTCGAGAATACATCCCAATTATTAGATTGTTGGTGAGATTTCGTATATTTAATCTACATCCGAAATTCAACGTCTTAAATGGATTTTCAAAATCACAAACATTTCTCTGACCTAACTTTATCGTTAGGTAGTGGCGATGCTGTTGTTTATTGCCGTAGAAATGATGTTATTTGTCAAGGAGTGGGCACAGTAGATGTTAGTCGACAAAGCAAATCGTAGATATCGCTGTCACGTGACTAGGCATAGTCACGTTCCAGCTCAAAGCAGTGAGTGTTATGTCTCACATCATAAACATGGAAAGTGAATGATGATAACGTCGTTAAATTCGAGTGAGAGAGAGATGCGCAATCAAACAGTAGTAAAGCTACAGTTACTCCGGGAAAATGTGATCTTTGCCCTTAGGGTTCCAAAAATGCAGGACCAGGACAAATACATCACATTATAACGGCCCACCATTCTCCTACGCCACGTCCCTAAGCCATATCCCGCGCCCACCCTCCCTCTCCCCTGCCCACAACAGCTGTTATTTGATAGATTATGATCATGGTTGTGACTGCAATATGTTAAGGTGCATAATTAAAAAAAAAAAAGGAAATTACAAAAAATGGTTCAAATGGCTCTGAGCACTATGGGACTTAACACCATTGGTCATCAGTCCCCTAGAACTTAAAACTACTTAAACCTAACTAACCAAAGGACATCACACACATCCATGCCCGAGGTAGGATCCGAACCTGCGACCGTAGCGGTTGCGCGGTTCCAGACTGAAGTGCCTAGAACCGCTCGGCCAGATCGGCCGGCTAGGAAATTGCAGTCATGATGGACAGCTATATTTGATACGTAATACCCTCCTTAGGCTGTCTGTGGTAAGAAGGACAGGGCAAAATGGAGATCGAATATCATTGCTATTGTGAGGTTTCTTTTTATTTTAATGTATCATGCATCTAGTGGAGAAACTCCTCCATTGTTATTGACCGCTAATAAACAGAATAATGTACAATCATACAACTTCTCCAGATTGACGATTAATAGCAAACAGATTAAATTCACTGATAAAAACTGTAGTAGCACAATGAAAGAACTAAAAATTCTTTCTCAAAAAATTTTTAAAATTCCCGATTCAAAATAGAAGTACGCTCCACAAATAAGCACCATATAAAAGAATTCTTATAGCACCGGACAGCGGAGGAGCGTAAGGCTCGCAAGAGAAATAACCAAACAAAACTGATGTTGCGTCCTGAATGGTACAAATAGTCTGTGAGCACCTTCATGAAATTAACAGATCTTAAATCTCCTAGAGTTTCGCCAGTTCAAACATCAACAGTTCATATAAGAAGTAAGATTAATGATCTTTCATTTGGCCGTTGCTCACTTGAATAAACACGTTTAAGCAAGTAAGTCTACTAATTACTCAACTGGAAAATTAGCCAGTTAACACTCCGACGATTTACATGACTAGCAGTAAATAAATTTAAAGAAGAGCTGCAGTAGGAGCGCAATGATTAAAACACAGATAAATACATCGGCGTGCAGTCCGACTCTGTGTTGGCAAGCGTAGTGCGCTCCGCAAGATTATAAGTGGCGCGGGACCACCTGCACGCGGCTGGGCGTCCGGTACAGCGCGGACTTGGCTCCGCTATCGGACGCTGGACCTGCAACATCAGCCTGGCTTATTTCACCCAGTTCCCACCAAATGAAACATAAATGGTAGCCTAATTAACAGAGAAATATCTAATTTAGTATAGGAATTAGTCCAGGCCTCTACTATAGATCGAATGCCGCCGCACGACCGTCAAAATTACAGCAACAAGAAATAGAAAGCAAATAATTTTTCAGTGAGTTAACGGAGTCAGATTAATGAAACTTTTAAGGCGCCCAAAATCCAAACACAGTTCCTAATACTGTTACCAAACAGAAAATTCGACTGCAGACTCGTGCCACATGGGCGACGGGTAAGCATGTAACTGCCACGTTGAGCGATGCACTAAGCCACAAGCAAACGCGTTCGGTTGGCTAACGAAACCATCACTAATAGCACATAGAACTTAACCGTTTGAATAACATTACAGCCACTTATAAGATAGTAGTAACGATAGCAAAAATAAAGTGCTCACTGAGAGACAGTATAAATGGAAACTTCGTGTGGCTAGGGCCTCCCGTCGGGTAGACCGTTTGTCTGGTGCAAGTCTTTCGTGTTGACGCCACTTCGGTGACTTGCGTGTCGATGGGGATGAAATGATGATGATAGGGACAACACAACACCCAGTCCCTGAGCGGAGAAAATCTCCGACCCGCGGGGGAACCGAAGCCGGGCCATTAGGTATGACATTCGTCGCGCTGACCACTCAGCTACCAGGGGTGGACTGAGAGACAGTTAATAATTAAGATTAAGAGGCTCCTCCCTTAAAACAATTAAAAAAACCAGACAAACATAGTAGTATAAACACCAAAAAAGACAATAGGTGAAATTGTGCGTTCCAGTAATAATACATGCGGGAATTGGCACATTAAATGAACCCACTTAATACCCGACGCCTTACAGCAGCCAACTAGGAAGATCGGACCAAACTTCGGAAACGACACTCAGATTGGAGCATTACATAAACAAACAAATACAGTAGTTTTATAGGAGTGCACACGTAGCTTTCCTGTCTCGAGACAGAAGCGGGATCAACAATCGGAAGGTTTCTGTAGAACCGGATGTGAACCTCGAACAAACAACAAGAATACTCCCGAACTAAACAGTCGCAGTAAAACCAAATCGGAAGCTCACCGGACGTTTCCGTACAACGATTCAGGAAGGACAGCGTTGAGCCGACACACAACTTCAACACAGCGGCGGTCAGTCGTCTGTCTCCGGGACGGGTCTGTCGCTGAAGCACACAACACAATCCTTACCTCAGTACTTAACCCACACGACCAGATGTTCGCAGCCGGCCGGAGCCGAGGCAAAAAAAAAAAAAAAGCCGTGTGGCTAGGGCCTCCCGTCGGGTAGACCTTTCGCCTGGTGCAAGTCTTTCGAACTGACGCCACTTCGGCGACTTGCGTGTCGATGGGGATGAAATAATGATGACAATGACAGCACAGCACCCAGTCCCTCAGCGGAGAAAATCTCCGACCCAGCCGGGAATCGAACCCGGGTCGTTAGGTATGACCTTCCGTCGCGCTCACTACTCAGCTATCAGGGGCGGACAGCAGAGGTAATAATGGTTCGCAATCCAGGAATTCGGTTGAGTGTCTCCTCCTGGTGTCGCAGCTACGCTCAGAGCCAGTGGGTGCTAACTGGCGAACTTGTACTCGCCTCAGCACTAGGTTCCATCCCGGCTGCCTCACCTCGAGCGAACTTTATCATCTTCCCGGTCTTACTGTCACTGCCCCCAACTCCGATCTCCACGCTAACCACGCTCTCCAGGAGACAAAGATGTTCTACCAGAGACCATGGTGCGACATACCGATCGCGGGACGGTTCAGTATCGACTAGTTGTAAGCGTACTGTCATATCGCTGGCTTGGTTGCGGAATATCTTTACGAGCAGCCGCGTCTGTAGAGACGAGCGCGGGACATATGTTGTGTAGTGTGTAGCTCTGCTTGTGAGAGGCATTGTTAGTATGGAAGTTGAAGTGTTGCTACAAGTGATAAAATAAGTAATTGATTCAGAGGAAAGTGCGTCAAGATGTAATTAAAAATGAGCAGCGCCGCCGATAACGTATTTGTGTATCCTCTCGTTGCGTGTCGCACAGCATCAATCATCCACTCCGTGTTCGGTCTCCCAGAATGAACTGATGTGAATCAGTAGAAATTAGTTACCATAAAACAGTGCAGTGAAGTGCCAGTGTCTCGTAGCTAGCGTGAGAACGTGCGTTCGATCATCGCGTTTCCGCATTGTCAACAATCAGCCGCGCCGCGACGGTTACGCGCAAACTCGTACAACCGAGAACTGAAAACTTTACGGACAGTGTTATATCATGCCTAGTGTGAAGGAGGACTGGTACCAAAAGAAATCTGTGTATGCCTGACGGGCGTAAGAACTATTCGGCTTTCGCATCATCAACAATCATCCACGCCGTGTTCGGTACGCGTACGCTCGTCCAAGTGATATTGTGGACAGATAATCATCAAGATTGTTCAAATGGTTCAAATGGCTCTGAACACTATGGGACTCAACTGCTGAGGTCATTAGTCCCCTAGAACTTTGAACTAGTTTAACCTAACTAACCTAAGGACATCACAAACATCCATGCCCGAGGCAGGATTCGAACCTGCGACCGTAGCGGTCTTGCGGTTCCAGACTGCAGCGCCTTTAACCGCACGGCCACTTCGGCCGGCCATCAAGATTGTTAACTAGGATAAACATTTACGACTCAGAGTTTAAACAGTGCTACCTGTGCTTTCTTATCGTCTCAGAATATAGTTGTTCATACTAGACGTCGAACAGTGTTGTGTTTTAACGTCGTGTGGCTCCCTTAAACCCGCTATCTTCCGATAGATAATTTCAGGCAAGCCAGCAGCAGTGTGGAGCAGAACAGTACGACCGCCGCGGGATTATCAGGTACGTGGTGTGGACAGGGCGCACGGTCGAAACGACAACCAGTATAAGGTACCATCCCACCCATTCGTCCTCCCGGGCGTGTTACATAGTGACAATGATCATGGGCTCGTGCAGTGATTTTATTTGTGGATAATAGTATCTAATTAATGTGCTCTACGAACTCACTGCAAAATGTTCAGTAATTTCGGTATACCATTCGATTACCCTTGGTCTTCCACTTGTAGTACCTGTGACAGTTCGCAGAACCAGATAAATGCTGTTACAGCTAGAAGCAAGGCCAGATTGATGGCGCGAAAAGAATGTAATTTAAGAGAAGCGGAAGCCTTTTGGAAACTGAAACATCGCTTCAAGCGGAATGCTCAACAGGGATAGGTAACAGTTGCATCTTTCGATTACGTGCAAAACATGCTTCTACCTTACACAGCACCCAGACAATAATTTATGGCAGGTAGCTGCGGTATTACGTTTATTGTTTTCTTGTGATGAAGCCATAATGTTCACTTTTCATGAAATAGTTGCCAAAAGCGATCAGAACGAAGAGAGTGCTATTTCTTTTAATTACTTGGAAGTAGACAATTTTCAAAAAGAGATTAAGTTTTGTTTTAAAATGGAAACCGTTTCCAGAATATAAACTTTGTGCTGATGTACTCGTGCACAGCCTAAAAATTTTCAGCAGAATAACTTACTTGTTTCCCATATGAAGTAATTCTCTTTTTTGTCCCAGCGATCAGAATATCTCGTTACTTTCACATAAAAAACAGGTCAAGCCATTGAACCTCCTGATGCTTGGGACATAGACATTACTTTTTCTCTACAACACCGTGCACCTTTTAGCATCCGAAACGCAGACTGGCGATTGATACTCAACATGAAAGGCGGTATTGATTATTACTACAAATCATTTGCAAAGTAAACGGTTAAACTGAACGACTACTGGTGCGTAGAGGCATCCAAAAGCAACATTTGTGTTCGGAACGTTTACATAGGACATTTGTGTACAGTTTTATTCGCATCACCGTGAAGTAACCACATAAGCTCTCTCATGTAAACTTTACAGGATGTAATCAAAAAGTCAAATACTCAAGACCTCAATACTCTTTTCCCTCTCTTAATGAGTGAAGAGGAAGAAGGTGGACTGAACTCAGATGTGACTGAATCTGATGACAGTGGTAAAGAGGTCCAGCGAAAGTTTGATTCCCTTAAGATCTGTACATTTTTAATGTAAGGTGACCTTCTGTTCTGTAATATATTTGCATACCAAAATGTTAATAAGCTACAATAATAAAATTTTGTACATTTCTGGAACACCAACAGTAGAATAAAGTGAAGAAATAATAAACAGCCAATCAGTTGCAGAATCGAAAGATTATTTAAACCCCTTTACCATGGCTTCAACGTTTACACAAACGTGTTCTTCAGAAAGATAGTAGTGGCAACGGGGTTACAAGTTATAGCCTAGCTATATAGAGGGAAAACGTCGGTAAAATATAGAATTTCATCTCCATAATATTAAAACCGTGCACAAAATGGTGGTCGTCATTGAGCAAGAAGATTATGATCACGTACAGTCGTGCTCAAAAGTATCCGAACGACATGAATTGCATTTCGCCTGATTCGAATGCACCCCACATAGCGCAGCTGTCTAGCAGGTCCTCTAATCGTCCCGCGGTACAGTCGTTTGACTATTGAAAATGGTTCCAACAAGTCACCACTAGAAAAAACTGCTCTGTATCGCAATAACTCAAGATGTAAAGTAATACCAAGGTACTACAAATATCAGGGAACATCTCATCACAGATAAGACGGCTCTTAAGGCTTGTAAGCTCACATTTATTACAATAAATGACATGCATGAAATGTTACCACTCTCATTATTACGTCAGATAGGTAATTCACGTAGTAAGCTCGTCGTATTCATGATTTCCTCTTCAAAATAACATACCGTACTTATTATTTAACACAAAATGAAATTAAAAATTTAAGTTATTCACGAGCAGCTAGTTGAGAATATGTATGAAGTTCAAATAACACGACGAACCGTCTCGTTCTGCGTATGAAATTAAACCCAGGTCAGGCAGACTAAGCAAAGACTTCGTGTCAGACGGAAACTAACAGTCATTCCTCACTAGGCATACAGAGAGTGATATACCTCGATTTTAGACAGTATCAGTTAGCAAGTATCAACTTTAAATTACATAACGTAAACATTTTTACGGACGGGAATTCCTACCCAGCATCTATTGTCCTTGTCAACGAGCTACGAGAGATGTTAAATATTGCTTCTTCACAAGTAACTTACTTGAAATGCTGTGAGGTAAAGCTTTGTGTTGGACAGGGATTCGAACCCAGAACCTAATTGGATTGTCATCGAAGCACAATCAACTGTGACATATCGGATTATCTCGGCAGTAGCTAGATATTTTAACTGAAATGACGAGACGAAACATTAATTTTTTCTTTCCCAGGACTCCAACCTGGCGCCTATCGCTGTTATATTCTAGAGAAAACGAACGTTAAAAATGGGTTTGTTACACCAGCAGCGACATGTGAGCATGTTTGAACTAGAAATAATACGACTAAGAGTTCAGTGCTGACTGGGAATCGAACCCCACACATATTGTTGTTGACTGCACACAAAGAGACGTCAGCTACCGAAATTTTCCTCCACCAGCAGCTCGGAATAACATCCTTGAATTTACAATGATTTCGCAAACAGTTCTGTGTCTCACTGGGACTCAAAAACGTCAGATATCGTTGACAACGAATGAAAATACATTAAAAATCAAAATTATTACTCACCAGCAGATAGGTGTTCTCATGCTAGAGCTTGATAATACCTAATGAAAGCTTTAGTGCCTGGTAAGGATTCGAACCCTTTCATGCGCAATATGTGGAGATGTTGAGGAACCTGCAGTTTTGAACAAACAACAAATTGCAGTCCAGCTGTATTGTCACGAAGGGATCAAATTCCGCGTTAAGGGCGGTCTGAGTTCCGTTCCCAGTTCAGAACCAATTTTATCGACATACAGAAGCTCAAATAAAAGCTGGAATAAGTGTCCTGTGACCCTACATAGCGTTTGTTTCGTCACTAGAAATAAATAACTAGTATAAGAAAGGTTACTGTTGATAGAGATCCTACGTGTCGGGGCTCCTGACTTTATTGTGGTTCAACCTAACGTCTACTTGGTAGAGAAGGAAAATCATGTTTAACATGAATACCAGACCCCAATGCCATTATACCTTCTTCACTTGGCGTAGCCAGAAGCGAACAGAATCTGTCTCTCCTTATCAGAAATCATCAGCAGAAGTTGGAATCGAACCCAGACCACAAGTGTATGAGCATTGCATCAATTCAAAAGACCACCAAATTCTCTTCTCTACCACTCATTTTTCTATCATAACAATGTTGCGCCACATTGGATGAGAATTCTGGCACACAGGCTCCCCGTAGTGGTTTGCAGCATGTTCAGCACATTCATTTACTTGGCAAACCGAATTGCCATGAACTAGCTGCATCGGCTTCCCATGCCATACATTCGACTCTATTTTGTAATCACCGAAATAAAATCACGTAACTGACACCTACACTGGCCTCCCAACAGTGTAGGATGCAGAAATTTAAATAGGAAGTGTTCCTTTCGACTTGAGCTACTCTATTGCGCTATCTGTTTGTGAAAAACGGCGTGCAATGCTAAAGACAAGGTGTAACAGTCTGCCTCTCAGAAGTCTAGATCCGGCCATATGCATTATCTCACAGCATTGTGCAATGCAGAACATCTGGAGAAATTGTTGTTGAGTTCTGGAGGAGTTGTAGCTATGTGTCAGCTAGTAGCGTAACGGTAACCGTCGCGCACTGTTGATAAGACGTCGGGAGTGTGGATACATTCACTGCTACATTTTTTAAAACGCCTTACTGCTGTCTGCTGAAGTTATCGATCTGATGGAACTTTGAACATAATTCCCTTCACTTCTCAACCCAAAATAGTCGCATGTGGAAAAAGGGCTAATTTCTGCAACATTTTGTTCTTTTCAGGTTTAATAGATGGCCAGGCTGCAGATGCAACTCGAAACTTTTGTGTAATGTATGGGGAGAGCGCATCGTGCCAAAATACGTCAGAAAAGTATTTTCTACATTAGCTGTCGTGCGGCAGTGGCATTTTATTCTTTAGCAAACCTTGTTTGACAGCTTTAACTCAGAACAAGTTTTCTACATGCATGTAATAAATTAACTGCATGTGCATTGTCAGACTGTTATAGATAACATCAGAGAATTTGCATATTTCGTTGACGATTAATTTCTCTCTCATGTTAAGTATTGTTTTAACAACACTAAAGGAAACCGTACGATAATTGTGCACTGTATTATAAGAAATGAAACAAAACTACCCACTATAACCTTACGACGAAAGTCTGTTTCAATAAAACTGAGTATCTGTACACAAGCGTGCCTCTATCGGCACGAATTAGTAAAATACTAATCACTTAGATTTCGATTGGGTCTGTGTTTGATTGATATGCTGTGTCATACTCAAGTGGTATGCAAATGTGGCATTTCATAAATAAAGTTATGTGATCCTAGAAAACCAAAATTTGCTTGTCAGCAGCGGAAAGAGGCGTTACCTGTTGTGCAGCATTGTAAGTTTCTCACCATTGCACTATGAGCAGAAAGAATTTTCTTGCGATTTTCTTATTGATGTGTGATCTGACTGTTTGTAGCTCTTTCACAGAAGGTATAAAAACGTTACAGTCAGCAAGACTGGAACCGCAAACCATAACAGACGCTTTCTTACAGGTTAGCATGTTTCCACAGAGCCAGGAAAGAGGCATGCGTCTAGGTTTCCTCTTACGAGACCAGTAGTGGCTAGAACTCGTAAACCGCTATTTAAAGGACGAGATTGGATGCGATTTTTACGTGCAACGACTTTCCTGGGCTGAAAACCGTAAATTTACAATCTTTTGTTACAGCTCAAGCGTTAATAATAACTCAGATTATTCAATGGAAATGACAGGAAAAATCAAGTGAACTTTGAGGCTTAATTCCGTGCACACCAGGGCCGGCCGGAGTGGCCGTGCGTTTCTAGGCGCTACAGTCTGGAACCGCGTGACCGCTACGGTTGCAGGTTCGAATCCTGCCTCGGGCATGGATGTGTGTGATGTCCTTAGGTTAGTTAGGGTTAAGTAGTTCTAAGTGCTAGGGGACTGATGACCACAGCAGTTAAGTCCCATAGTGCTCAGAGCCATTTGAACCATTTCGTGCACACCAGGAAGTAACTCGTCGATCACAGACTTGCCAAATATACCTTGCCTTGCTGCCAAATCTCAGTTACATTACCAGCAGGAAGAAGACGAACCGATGTGATCCTACAGTGGGCTGGGAAGAGACCATAACTGACGTCTCAAAGACGCGGCTGCTACGGCGTGGAATACGTAATCCGTCTGATTCACATTTCTATAACTGGGTTTAGGGATTGGAGTGTAGTTACTAATAATACTCAGAACTGACTGCAGTAACTCTCATAGTTGTTTTTATGTATCTTTCGCAAGTGTACTCAAAACTAAGAAAATCATTGACGAACGTTTTCGTGCCTCGCCGATAGTCAGGCACAACAAACAAATAAAAATAAAAAAGACTGTGTATGATTTGTGTGTGTGTGTGTGTGTGTGTGTGTGTGTGTGTGTGAGAGAGAGAGGGAGAGAGAGAGAGAGAGAGAGAGAGAGAGAGTGAGAAGAGAGAGACAGAGAGAGTGAGGGAGACAGATAAAATAAAAAAGAATGAGAGAGAGAGTAAAAAATTGTTGCAAAGAAACTGAATCATGGCATGTAAGGAAACCTTTCATTAAAATAACACGTTCTACATCATTACGAAATGTCGTACTCATGACCTATGGAACAAGTATTAACCTATTCTAATCTAATCATATCATATTGCTGACTAGTCACGAAGAGGCGCGAATTACAGAAATTTTCGTCAATATCAGTAACCAAATCTAAACTTGAAAATATAAGACGACAGATTTTGTAATAAACCGGGACTCCTGTAAAGACCCTTTCGTCCCTGTTAACTAACCACGAAGGATGTGTGATATACCTCCATTCAGAAGGAACAAAGTGTTCATGCATTTAAAGATGAAGCACATGATGCGAAGTTCTGTGACGGAGATACGAACCAACACGCAATCGGATTGTTAACTAAGTAAAATCAAACGTTACGTATTGGTTTTTCTTACCAGCTGCTAGATGTTAGAATCTAAAATATGGATACAAATTTTGTGCCTGAGCGACAATCGAACTGCACACCTACCGTCCTTCTTTATCATCCACGAACATGGGTTCAGTAACACTTGCTTACTCACCAACAGTAAGATGTGTGCGTGTTTGACCAGAAATAACGACACCTACTGCGGTTGTTGGCAACACATGAACAGACATTAAAAATGCACGTAAAGTTTCACTAGCAGACTGGTATGCACGTGATAGGGCTTGAAATGAAATTATGAATATTTTTGTACTGGATCAGGATTCGGATCCACATACTTACCTTTGGAGGAGACCTAGAGAAGACTGCAGTCTTGGGAAAAGGAACGAAATGATTGAACTATACTGTTCCGAGAGATTCGGACCCTCGAAAGATGAGATACGAATTCGAATCACAGCCCAGAACAAAATTTTTCAACGTCTCCAGTTCAATCAAGTACAAGAAAAATAAGAGCGCTGTTCCTTTTTAATGGCTATGTCTTCATCAAATAAAATAAAATTTTCTAATGTAAGTAAGTTTACTGTAGACAGTATTTCTGTTTACCATGACTTCCGCCTATGTCATTTCCCAACGTAAACCGGCTCTGCCAAATTGGTAATGAAGGAACGTGATGTTTAATGCGGATTCTGGACTATAACGTCTTTTTCTTGAGGTTACCAGAGGTAAAGTAAATCTGTTTGTGCCTCTTAAAAGTAAATGCCTGAACCCACGCATTGCACCTGTGATAGTTCGTTCCACCACACCATTGTGGCCACATTTCTCAGCCCCAGGAGTGTGCTGTAACGGATGATGTGCTTAGCTTACAAAATCAGTCACGGTGGAAAAAATGCGAGTCTACTAAATGGTTAAGTAGAAGCAATCTTCTGACGTGGATATTATGCTGTTCTCATGTCAGCAGGATGTAAAGACTCTTCTAGGCATCATAGATTCGATGTGAAGCCATTTTGAAATATTCACTAATTCAGCAAATTTCTTAGTTCGAGAAAATCCACTGTGAAGTATGAAGTTACCGCATAATTCGATTATTACCGTCATTGTTACTATCATTTTCTTCATACCGTTGCTGGAACATATGTGCTTGAAGATCATTTAATGCCTTTTGGTCATTATAGAAGTAGTTGCCCAAGAAGAGGTTCTTTCCCTGTCTACGGAGTCCTTTTCAGGTTATCATCAAACATCAGCAATTACTCGCAGATTACACTAAAACTAAAGTAATTGATGAAGACGTTGCTCGATAACAAATACGCGCTGCCTTTCGTAATTTATTTGCGCCTAGAAATGGCGGTCGAATACTGCCAAACCAAAAGCCAAGGGATCTTACTGCCTTCCGTTATATGTCGCTGTCAGTTCTACCACATGATTTGGTGGACGTGACCTGTTTCAAGTTGTGTATAGCAGAGAATGTTTTAGAAAATCAAATGTTTTCCTTTGCAATAAACAGAAAGATTTTCATTGTAAGCTATCCAAGTTCAAAATTTTCGCATTATTAGTTCAAATTTAATATTCACTTCTAAAATGTAGGAAAGTATTTCACAGTTGCAAAACCCGCATCCGACTCATTGACCATATACTTAGTCGCTGACCATAAATTCTAGCTCAGAGTGACACCAATTTAAGAAACCTAATGTAGCGATGACTGTTTGCGAGTGCTAGTTTTCACCGGAAAGTATGCAATTCACTCATTGGGCTCCAATAGTACACTGCAACAGTAATTTCTGTGCGTATGCAATGCATGCGGATTGTGGAATTTAGTGGTGCTCTGACCTCAACGGGCCCTTTATCATTACAGGCCCTGGCAGTGCAACATCATTATGACAACAGTAATGTGCTTATACTGACAGCCTCACTGATCGTTTTAGCTGATTTTGTAATCATTTAAATAAAACAACATGACAGTGCAGTAGGAGACATTTCGTCCCCCTTTTCCTTGTGTGAAATTTGTCAGTAAGCTTTTTGCCTTCCAACCACCGAAATACGGCAGAGTACAGCTAGTAAACGATTCACATACCACGATTTAGTGCCGTTAAGACGATGTCTTTAAACATTGTCGTCGCTGAAGGAATTTAGTTTCTTCGTAAATCGTCTTATGCAGCAACGTTCACAGATGTCTCAAATAGGAAAAGCTCTTTATCCAGGTTGTAAAACAAACTTCCCTCAGTTTGTGTCAGGTCGATCTTTTCGTCTTATAGCACTGCATAAGTATTTTGTCTAAGAGGTATCACAAGTACTGTTCCTGTAGCTGTGGGAATCATTGTTTGAAAACGAGTTTAACACCAATGGGTAAAGTACTGCTAAATATTCAAATTGATTATCAACCTAAGTCTGAGTTCATCCTCAAACTGTAGCGTATTTAAAATACTGTAGCTAGACTGTGTATCCTTGTCTTCCTTGAGTGGGCAATACTATGAATACTTCGAACGCTGTAGCTAACGTTGCTCTCAAAACTAATTTTAGTAGATGGGAGGATGCAAAGAAACAATCAGACTCATGGTTGTGGTCAGAAAATAAAGTGCAGATGCGGGCACTGTGTAGATCTGCCCTTTTTCATCTTGATATCCATACAAATAATGTATACTAATCAGCGTATGCATTGCTTTCATAATGTTTCCCTGTTGTTTAGTCTTCTAATGATGAATTGGATCCACACCCATGAGTCCGATTTTTTCTTTGTATCCTTCCATCTGCTATCTTTGTGTGTTACTGCTTGGTGTTCAAAAAGCAATAAATTATGCCTGCTGCCACGAGGTATTAGAACGAGGTCGCAAGAAGGCTAACGAATTATAATCAAAATACACTGAGATGCCAATTTGTCCGTCGTCATGGTGTTAAGTCGGTAGAAATACGAGTAGTTGGGTATTATTGCCTGCATCACCGGGCCCCCATTGCCGTCTTCTCTTTCGTTTGTGTGTTGCGCATGGTGCAGGAAATATTTGTGGTTTGCTTGCCTCTGAGACGGGTATCAGCCCACTGAATGCGAGCAAGCTCACGAATTAACTGTCGATAATTGGAATTACACAATAATACACTTAAAATGCGTATTTTTGCATTATGTATCCCGATGAAAATAACTGTAAATAGATTATATGCCTCTTTGCTTATTACTCGCGCTTCTCGATGCTTTTCTCAGAAAATAAAAAGAAAAATAAAGAGAGACAGAGAGAGAAAACAGAAATGTATATCAAATATCAGCTCGGTGACGCCATGTTCGTCTCGTGATGTAAAGCAAGGATAGTTGATAGGTAGTATCTCGTTGTACTAGCGATATGTATGGCTACAGGGGTCTTTCTTTTCTCTCTGCAAACAACCAGAACAGAATTAAGTAACAAAGAGGTAAGAAGACCTATGCAGTGCGACAGTTAAACACTCAGTCTTTCTTGGTTATTTTGTTAATCCTTAACAATTGTGTGTAATGCAGTAAGCATCTTTGATTAATTATTTTTTATTACTACCATTGTCATTGTTATTCTTCACCTCACAACAGATTTCCTATCACTCACTGCTGCCGATTCACGTTGCGAATGGATCAGGATGAATGGAATGTGGGATGTTTCGTCACGGAGAATATGCACATTTCTCTCGACGTCTTATGTTCAGGGTAATACGAAAATCTCAGTAAGAGAAGACCACAACGGGATGCCGGTGATGCAGGCAATAATATCCAACTATTTCTGTCGACTTAACACCATGACGACAGACAAATTGGCGTCTCGGTGTATTTTGGTTATAATTCGTTAGCCTTCTTGCGACCTCGTTCTAATACCTCGTGGGAGCAACAATACACAAATATATTAGATGGAAGGATACAAAGAAACAATCAGACTCATGGGTGTGGATCCAGTTCATCATTAGAAGACTAAACAAGAGGGAAACATTAGGAAAGCAATGAATACGCTGATTAGTATACATTATTTGTATAGATCGGAAGATGAAAAAGCGCAGATCTGCACTTTTCTTTTTGTCTTAATGGGCATGATTTTTAGTTTCTTCTCTTCTGAATTTTCAAATGAATTGTTTATTACATGGCACAGAATAATTCGTCAACTGTATTTCTTACAGCTTCCATTGGCACCAACATTTTTCTACATTCTCGTTCAAATCATGAAATTCTACCTGTATGATCACAAGACTGCACGTAGGTGCAATCGTTTTCGAGGTGCATAATGTTTGTTACCTTACTTTTTGTGACACGTGGGCAAAGTTTATTTCCAAAAACTTTTTATTCTACTCAAATAATCTTTTGTCACAAAGTAACAAGGTAAGTGTTTTATTTGTATATATTTTGTGGGAAGCTGTAATCGTTATGGAAGATTATACACCTGAATGTTTGACACAACAGGTAGGAGAAAACGCTGCATATTCACCAAACCACACGCCTCCTCTCCGTATCCTGCTATGACATGAGCATGGGATTCTCCTCAAATACCGCTACAGAGCTGTTCCTAGCACAGCTGAGAATTGGCAACACCGTCACAAACGTTTGGCAACACTGTGACACACTTCCACGTATGGTACTGAAATGACTCGCTAAATTCTCTTCATATTCCGTTTCCTTTTGAACGACTCGTGCTATATAATCCTCATGTAAACTAAGACACTGAGACTGAAAATTCAATTTTTTGGCTAAAGAAATGCTGTTCTTCACATAAGTGACAACTTTTATTATCTTTCACTATGTGTTATGAGGCTGAGCGACCAATACCATGATGAGAGTGAAGAGCTGGCAGCAGTGTGTCCGTAGCCCCGTGGTGCAGCCCGTGTCTCGTGTCACAACGGCTCAATGAATCGTCAGTTCTAACTGTGGTAGGGGCCAGGGTGTGTGAGCTTTTTTTCTGATTTATTTTATGGAGCTACGAATTTCCAGAAAAAATTCTGTAACGAAATCGGAAGAAAAACCTTTACACTTCAAGTCCTCTTGGTAGCTCGACCCAGTAAGTTGTGTTAATGGTCACGGATCTCGGCTTTCTGACTGTCAAGCTTCTTCACAATACAATTGTCTCTGAAGAAATTCGAATCGACCGTCAACGATACGAATTTCAATATTGTTCTTCACATAAGACTCACATGGCAGGGTGATAAGTATGAAGGGAATGAACCTCTTGATTACTGTAAGGCCTCTATGCTAAATTTCCACAGTAGCTGTTAGGAACTCTCTGCAGACATTTACTAACAGCGGCTCTAGCGACTTGCTTTTTCTCTGGGTAGCTTCAAATATGGGCAATTTTGTCGCCTTAAATCCAATTGAATATTTTAGATATCACTTCTGAACAGCGTTCACTTCTCCATTAATTAATGTATAGACCTCAAAACAAGCAATACCTGAGTAGCTATGTAGCAGGTTCTGAAAGGTATTGACACTATGTTTTGTATCCATTTACCATAGGGAATCAAAGAAAGGAACCAAACGTATGACAGTGCATTTACTCTCTGTGCCTTGACTACCACGTATGAATCCATGAAACAAATAAATTATTTGAAGAATCTCCTGTGAAAGGAAAAAGAACAGGATATGACACTTTAATTATAGCGCACTGGATCATAATGAAATTAAATCTGTGCCACATTGATGTACTGCATACTA
Source organism: Schistocerca serialis cubense (assembly GCF_023864345.2). Lineage (NCBI taxonomy): Eukaryota > Metazoa > Arthropoda > Insecta > Orthoptera > Acrididae > Schistocerca > Schistocerca serialis. The sequence goes on along the minus strand of NC_064644.1, from coordinate 296,635,679 downwards.
GTGTAATAAAACACTCACCAAATAAAAGCCGGCCTTAGTGGCCGAGCGGTTCTAGGCACTACAGTCCGGAACCGCGCGACCGCTATGGTCACAGGTTTGAATCCTGCCTCGGGCATGGATGTGTGTGATGTCCTTAGGTTAGTTAGGTTTAAGTAGTTTTAAGTTCTAGGGCACTGGTGACCTCAGAAGTTGAGTCCCATAGTGCTCAGAGCAATTTGAACCATTTGAACCAAATAAAAACGGCTTTGTGCCTCCGTTGCAATAGAGTGTGAAACGCAAATCGTAGACAGATTTTATGGGTCACCACTGAACAACATTAAAGCATTTCACATCGTCGAGAGTGAGGAGTGGAGCAGACGTTGTCAGCAGAAGGCGAGGCAGCGCAGTGCCTCAGCCCCTGCCGTTTGGCAGCAAACGGGTCCCAGAGAACTCAGACGCATGCGGTGTTCAGAGGCAGATGGTCGGCCAAGAAATCTCATTTTAAAATATTGTTGAATCCAACTGTTATTACCAATGTGACAGAAAGCGATATTTATTGTAAATTCGCCTGAATTACACTCATAGCTTCAGCATCGAGAGGAAAGGGGTGATAAAAATTATGTTGACGTGTGCTCGCGGTTGCCAGATGTCGTATCAGCTAGTCTTGCGTTTTACCTCAAGCCAACAGATGCAGTGGAAAATGATGCACACAGACTGCACTGAAGACATCCTCCAGGCAGTGATGCAATCTACAATGTACGCAGATCAAGCATATTGATGGACATAGAATTCTGATGGCAGCACGATTCTATAGTCCACCTTACGGACAATATTTTTGTTTAAGACAGTATTAACAACACGTATTGCACGCTGAACACCCGGAAAAATTAACAAAACAAAATTATTTTATGAGAGCAACCATGTGTGTAAATGCATTCCAATGCCCACTCAAGGAAGACAAGGATACACAGTCTAGCTACAGTATTATAAATAAGCTTCAGTTTGAGGATGAACTCAGACTTAGGTTGATAGTCAATTTGAATATTTAGCAGTACTGTACTCATTGGTGTTACTCGTTTTCAAACAATGATTCCCACAGCTATAGGAACACAACTTGTGATACGTCTTAGACAAAATACTTATGCAGTGCTATAAGACGAAAAGATCGACCTGACACAAACTGAGGGAAGTTTGTTTTACAACCTGGATAAAGAGCTTTTCCTATTTGAGACATCTGTGAACGTTGCTGCATAAGACGATTTACGAAGAAACTAAATTCCTTCAGCTACGACAATGTTTAAAGACATCGTCTTAACGGCACTAAATCGTGGTATGTGAATCGTTTACTAGCTGTACTCTGCCGTATTTCGGTGGTTGGAAGGCAAAAAGCTTACTGACAAATTTCACACAAGGAAAAGGGGGACGAAATGTCTCCTACTGCACTGTCATGTTGTTTTATTTAAATGATTACAAAATCAGCTAAAACGATCAGTGAGGCTGTCAGTATAAGCACATTACTGTTGTCATAATGATGTTGCACTGCCAGGGCCTGTAATGATAAAGGGCCCGTTGAGGTCAGAGCACCACTAAATTCCACAATCCGCATGCATTGCATACGCACAGAAATTACTGTTGCAGTGTACTATTGGAGCCCAATGAGTGAATTGCATACTTTCCGGTGAAAACTAGCACTCGCAAACAGTCATCGCTACATTAGGTTTCTTAAATTGGTGTCACTCTGAGCTAGAATTTATGGTCAGCGACTAAGTATATGGTCAATGAGTCGGATGCGGGTTTTGCAACTGTGAAATACTTTCCTACATTTTAGAAGTGAATATTAAATTTGAACTAATAATGCGAAAATTTTGAACTTGGATAGCTTACAATGAAAATCTTTCTGTTTATTGCAAAGGAAAACATTTGATTTTCTAAAACATTCTCTGCTATACACAACTTGAAACAGGTCACGTCCACCAAATCATGTGGTAGAACTGACAGCGACATATAACGGAAGGCAGTAAGATCCCTTGGCTTTTGGTTTGGCAGTATTCGACCGCCATTTCTAGGCGCAAATAAATTACGAAAGGCAGCGCGTATTTGTTATCGAGCAACGTCTTCATCAATTACTTTAGTTTTAGTGTAATCTGCGAGTAATTGCTAATGTTTGATAATAACCTGAAAAGGACTCCGTAGACAGGGAAAGAACCTCTTCTTGGGCAACTACTTCTATAATGACCAAAAGGCATTAAATGATCTTCAAGCACATACGTTCCAGCAACGGTATAAAGAAAATGATACTAACAATGACGGTAATAATCGAATTATCCGGTAACTTCACACTTCACAGTGGATTTTCTCGAACTAAGAGATTTGCTGAATTAGTGAATATTTCAAAATGGCTTCACATCGAGGCTATGATGCCTAGAAGAGTCTTTACATCCTGCTGACATGAGAATAGCATAATATCCACGTCAGAAGATTGCTTCTACTTAACCATTTAGTAGACTCGCATTCTTTCCACCGTGACTAATTTTGTAAGCTAAGCACATCATCCGTTACAGCACACTCCTGGGGCTGGAAAATGTGGCCACAATAGTCTGGTGGAACGAACTAACACAGGTGCAATGCGTGGGTTCAGGCATTTACTTTTAAGAGGCACAAACAGATTTACTTTTCCTCTGGTAACCTCAAGAGAAAGACGTTATAATCCAGAATCCGCATTAAACATCACGTTCCTTCATTACCAATTTGGCAGAGCCGGTTTACGTTGGGAAATGACATAGGTGGAAGTCATGGTAAACAGAAATACTGTCTCCAATAAACTTACTTACATTAGAAAATTTTATTTTATTTGATGAAACCATAGCCATTAAAAAGGAACAGGGCTCTTATTTTTCTTGTACTTGATTGAACCAGAGACGTTGAAAAATTTCATCTTTCGAGGGTCCGAATCTCTCGGAACAGTATAGTTCAATCATTTCGTTCCTTTTCCCAAGACTGCAGTCTTCTCTAGGTCTCCTCCAAAGGTAAGTATGTGGATCCGAATCCTGATCCAGTACAAAAATATTCATAATTTCATTTCAAGCCCTATCACGTGCATACCAGTCTGCTAGTGAAACTTTACGTGCATTTTTAATGTCTGTTCATGTGTTGCCAACAACCGCAGTAGGTGTCGTTATTTCTGTCAAACACGCACACATCTTACTGTTGGTGAGTAAGCAAGTGTTACTGAACCCATGTTCGTGGATGATAAAGAAGGACGGTAGGTGTGCAGTTCGATTGTCGCTCAGGCACAAAAATTTGTATCCATATTTTAGATTCTAACATCTAGCAGCTGGTAAGAAAAACCAATACGTAACGTTTGATTTTACTTAGTTAACAATCCGATTGCGTGTTGGTTCGTATCTCCGTCACAGAACTTCGCATCATGTGCTTCATCTTTAAATGCATGAACACTTTGTTCCTTCTGAATGGAGGTATATCACACATCCTTCGTGGTTAGTTAACAGGGACGAAAGGGTCTTTACAGGAGTCCCGGTTTATTACAAAATCTGTCGTCTTATATTTTCAAGTTTAGATTTGGTTACTGATATTGACGAAAATTTCTGTAATTCGCGCCTCTTCGTGACTAGTCAGCAATATGATATGATTAGATTAGAATAGGTTAATACTTGTTCCATAGGTCATGAGTACGACATTTCGTAATGATGTAGAACGTGTTATTTTAATGAAAGGTTTCCTTACATGCCATGATTCAGTTTCTTTGCAACAATTTTTTACTCTCTCTCTCATTCTTTTTTATTTTATCTGTCTCCCTCACTCTCTCTGTCTCTCTCTTCTCACTCTCTCTCTCTCTCTCTCTCTCCCTCTCTCTCACACACACACACACACACACACACACACACACACACACACAAATCATACACAGTCTTTTTTATTTTTATTTGTTTGTTGTGCCTGACTATCGGCGAGGCACGAAAACGTTCGTCAATGATTTTCTTAGTTTTGAGTACACTTGCGAAAGATACATAAAAACAACTATGAGAGTTACTGCAGTCAGTTCTGAGTATTATTAGTAACTACACTCCAATCCCTAAACCCAGTTATAGAAATGTGAATCAGACGGATTACGTATTCCACGCCGTAGCAGCCGCGTCTTTGAGACGTCAGTTATGGTCTCTTCCCAGCCCACTGTAGGATCACATCGGTTCGTCTTCTTCCTGCTGGTAATGTAACTGAGATTTGGCAGCAAGGCAAGGTATATTTGGCAAGTCTGTGATCGACGAGTTACTTCCTGGTGTGCACGAAATGGTTCAAATGGCTCTGAGCACTATGGGACTTAACTGCTGTGGTCATCAGTCCCCTAGCACTTAGAACTACTTAACCCTAACTAACCTAAGGACATCACACACATCCATGCCCGAGGCAGGATTCGAACCTGCAACCGTAGCGGTCACGCGGTTCCAGACTGTAGCGCCTAGAAACGCACGGCCACTCCGGCCGGCCCTGGTGTGCACGGAATTAAGCCTCAAAGTTCACTTGATTTTTCCTGTCATTTCCATTGAATAATCTGAGTTATTATTAACGCTTGAGCTGTAACAAAAGATTGTAAATTTACGGTTTTCAGCCCAGGAAAGTCGTTGCACGTAAAAATCGCATCCAATCTCGTCCTTTAAATAGCGGTTTACGAGTTCTAGCCACTACTGGTCTCGTAAGAGGAAACCTAGACGCATGCCTCTTTCCTGGCTCTGTGGAAACATGCTAACCTGTAAGAAAGCGTCTGTTATGGTTTGCGGTTCCAGTCTTGCTGACTGTAACGTTTTTATACCTTCTGTGAAAGAGCTACAAACAGTCAGATCACACATCAATAAGAAAATCGCAAGAAAATTCTTTCTGCTCATAGTGCAATGGTGAGAAACTTACAATGCTGCACAACAGGTAACGCCTCTTTCCGCTGCTGACAAGCAAATTTTGGTTTTCTAGGATCACATAACTTTATTTATGAAATGCCACATTTGCATACCACTTGAGTATGACACAGCATATCAATCAAACACAGACCCAATCGAAATCTAAGTGATTAGTATTTTACTAATTCGTGCCGATAGAGGCACGCTTGTGTACAGATACTCAGTTTTATTGAAACAGACTTTCGTCGTAAGGTTATAGTGGGTAGTTTTGTTTCATTTCTTATAATACAGTGCACAATTATCGTACGGTTTCCTTTAGTGTTGTTAAAACAATACTTAACATGAGAGAGAAATTAATCGTCAACGAAATATGCAAATTCTCTGATGTTATCTATAACAGTCTGACAATGCACATGCAGTTAATTTATTACATGCATGTAGAAAACTTGTTCTGAGTTAAAGCTGTCAAACAAGGTTTGCTAAAGAATAAAATGCCACTGCCGCACGACAGCTAATGTAGAAAATACTTTTCTGACGTATTTTGGCACGATGCGCTCTCCCCATACATTACACAAAAGTTTCGAGTTGCATCTGCAGCCTGGCCATCTATTAAACCTGAAAAGAACAAAATGTTGCAGAAATTAGCCCTTTTTCCACATGCGACTATTTTGGGTTGAGAAGTGAAGGGAATTATGTTCAAAGTTCCATCAGATCGATAACTTCAGCAGACAGCAGTAAGGCGTTTTAAAAAATGTAGCAGTGAATGTATCCACACTCCCGACGTCTTATCAACAGTGCGCGACGGTTACCGTTACGCTACTAGCTGACACATAGCTACAACTCCTCCAGAACTCAACAACAATTTCTCCAGATGTTCTGCATTGCACAATGCTGTGAGATAATGCATATGGCCGGATCTAGACTTCTGAGAGGCAGACTGTTACACCTTGTCTTTAGCATTGCACGCCGTTTTTCACAAACAGATAGCGCAATAGAGTAGCTCAAGTCGAAAGGAACACTTCCTATTTAAATTTCTGCATCCTACACTGTTGGGAGGCCAGTGTAGGTGTCAGTTACGTGATTTTATTTCGGTGATTACAAAATAGAGTCGAATGTATGGCATGGGAAGCCGATGCAGCTAGTTCATGGCAATTCGGTTTGCCAAGTAAATGAATGTGCTGAACATGCTGCAAACCACTACGGGGAGCCTGTGTGCCAGAATTCTCATCCAATGTGGCGCAACATTGTTATGATAGAAAAATGAGTGGTAGAGAAGAGAATTTGGTGGTCTTTTGAATTGATGCAATGCTCATACACTTGTGGTCTGGGTTCGATTCCAACTTCTGCTGATGATTTCTGATAAGGAGAGACAGATTCTGTTCGCTTCTGGCTACGCCAAGTGAAGAAGGTATAATGGCATTGGGGTCTGGCATTCATGTTAAACATGATTTTCCTTCTCTACCAAGTAGACGTTAGGTTGAACCACAATAAAGTCAGGAGCCCCGACACGTAGAAACTCTATCAACAGTAACCTTTCTTATACTAGTTATTTATTTCTAGTGACGAAACAAACGCTATGTAGGGTCACAGGACACTTATTCCAGCTTTTATTTGAGCTTCTGTATGTCGATGAAATTTGTTCTGAACTGGGAACGGAACTCAGACCGCCCTTAACGCGGAATTTGATCCCTTCGTGACAATACAGCTGGACTGCAATTTGTTGTTTGTTCAAAACTGCAGATTCCTCAACATCTCCACATATTGCGCGTGAAAGGGTTTGAGTCCTGGCCCGGCACTAAAGCTTTCGTTACGTATTTTCAAGCTGTAGCATGAGAACACCTATCTGCTGGTGGGTAATAATTTTGATTTTTAATGTATTTTCATTCGTTGTCAACGATATCTGACGTTTTTTTAACATTCGTTTTCTCTAGAATATAACAGCGATAGGTGCCAGGTTGGAGTCCTGGGAAAGAAAAAATTAATGTTTCGTCTCGTCATTTCAGTTAAAATATCTAGCTACTGCCGAGATAATCCGATATGTCACAGTTGATTGTGCTTCGATGACAATCCAATTAGGTTCTGGGTTCGAATCCCTGTCCAACACAAAGCTTTACCTCACGGCATTTCAAGTAAGTTACTTGTGAAGAAGCAATATTTAACATCTCTCGTAGTTCGTTAACAAATGCAATAGATGCTGGGTAGGAATTCCCGTCCGTAAAAATGTTTACGTTATGTAATTTAAAGTTGATATTTGCTAGCTGATACTGTCTAAAATCGAGGTATATCACTCTCTGTATGCCGAGTGAGGAATGACTGTTAGTTTCCGTCAGACACGAAGTCTTTGCTTAGTCTGCCTGACCCGGGTTTAATTCCATATGCAGAATGAGACGGTTCGTCGTGTTATTTGAACTTCATACATATTCTCAACTAGCTGCTCGTGAATAACTTAAATTTTTAATGTCATTTTGTGTTAAATAATAAGTACGGTATGTTATTTTGAAGAGGAAATCATGAATACGACGAACTTAGTACGTGAATTACCTATCTGACGTAATAAAGAGAGTGGTAACATTTCATGTATGTCATTTATTGTAATAAATGTGAGCTTACAAGCCTTAAGAACCGTCTTATCTGTGATAAGATGTTCCCTGATATTTGTAGTACCTTGGTATCACTTTACATCTTGAGTTATCGCGATACAGAGCAGTTTTTTCTAGTGGTGACTTGATGGAACCATTTTCAATAGTCAAACGACTGTACCGATGGGCGATTAGAGGACCTGCTAGACAGCTGCGCTATGTGGGTTGCATTCGAATCAGGCGAAATGCAATTCAGGTCGTTCGGATACTTTTGAGCACGACTATACCTAACAGCCGGTGTGTCTGTCTTTGGCATGGACAACAGCGGCGAATCGTCGTGGCATGGAGGCAATGAGGAGTTTGTAGGTTACTGGAGGGAGATGGGACACATGAGTCTTCTAAATCCAATAAATTCCGGGAGGGGGCAACGAGCTCTTACGCGACGTTCAGTCACATCCCAGACCTTTTCGATCGGGTTGTTCAGATCCGGCGATGAGGGGGTGGGGGGAGGGGTTTGGGGGAGGGGGGTGTCAGCCCATCAATTGGAAATCGCCCCTGTGTTCATAGAACTACTCCATCACACACGCGGCCGTGTGACATGGCGCTTTCTCTTGTTGAAGGAAACCTGTGAGGTCGGGAAACATGATCGTCATGAACTGGTCTGCAACGAGTGTACGCTGCTCCTTGGCCGTCACGGTGCGTTGTACTAGTTCCACTGTACCCATGGAAACCCAAGTGAATGTTCCTCAGAGCACAATGAAGCCGCCGCCAGCTTGTCTCCGTCGCACAGTACAGGCATCAAGGAGCTGTTCCTATCAAGGAGCTGCTCCCCTGGAAGACGACGTATTCGCGCCCTCCCACCGGCATAATGAAGAAGGTATCGGGATTCATCAGACCACGCAACGTTCTGCCATTGCGCCAGCGTCCAGTGCCGATAGTCACGTGCTAGATTCAGTCGTAGCTGCCGACGTCGTGGCGTTATAAGTGGCACGTGCGTGGGTCGTCGGCTGTGGAGGTTCGTCGGTAGGAGTGATCGGTGCACTCTGTGTTCAGACACACTTATGCTCTGCGCAGTATTAAAGTCTGATGTCAGTTCCGTTCCGACTTCCATAATGAGGGGTGGCCGCGCAACCCCACGACGTCTGGACGTGGTTTCACTTTGGTTTCGCCACGTGTTGAAGACATACACCGCAGCACACGTGGCGAAACCAAAGTGAAACCTCGCCCAGACGTCGTGGGGTTGCGCAGGCACGACCAATAATCGCACGGATTCCGGCCTGGGGATTGGTGCGGATGGCGGTTATCGCTGGAACAACAGGTTTTCGATTATATCGGTCTCTTTCCTCTCCAGTTTAACCTGACAGTTAAAACCGTTCAAAATAACCGGTTTCTGAGACAACTGGTTTCCAGGTTTATCTCATTGCTGTTCTTTCCAGGAATACACGTAGACTTCGAAGAAAGACTGGAAAATTCTAACGAAGGCGAAGGAGTAGGAGATCTCGATCGCTATGCGTTGAGCTGTGACAGAAATGTTGAAATGTGTGTGAAATGTTATGGGACTTAACTGCTAAGGTCACCAGTCCCTAAGCTTACACACTACTTAACCGAAATTGTCCTAAGGACAAACACACACACCCATGCCCGAGGGAGGACTCGAACCTCCGCCGGGACCAGTCGCACAGTCCATGACTGCAGCTGTAGCAGAAATCGGTCTCATTGTCTCCAGCAAAAATGGCAGCGACGGCTTCCCTGCATCGTCACTTTTGATTGTTATCAGTGATTCACCCTGAAGCAACCATGAATTAAGGGCTTAATAATTACCCAAGTTTATATCATGTCAATAAAAATTATAGGTATATCAATCCAATTTACCTTCTTTTCCAAGGAACATTGTGGATGTTTCCTCTTTATATGACATCGCAAGTTTGTTGTGCCTCCTCCTGTTTCTTATCTTTTATAGGGCACTGTACTTCATTCCTACTGTACTTCGAAACTAGGGATGTACTATTCCACAGTACAATAGCTGTTCAAGGAAAAACTACCGTATAGACCAGATGGGGGCAAGTCTTGCTCTCTCCACGCACAAACGTACCGTCCAATTGGCCACGCCACAGTACAAGTCCATTAGCGTTTGCGTTCGTAAGCGTGAAATTCAATACGCATCCGCAAAAGACTGAAAGACCATGCAAAATGACTTGGGCACCTACTCCATTCTTCGCACTAATAGCAATATTTTCAACAGCTTTGTATACTGCAAAGGGCAAACGCCTTCCCCTCCTATAATAACGCGGCATCACTGGTCTGTGTCAATGCTGCTGCAAGTGCGTCTGCTCGACGGCCGACGCCGTCTTAAGAGAAACGTCACTTGTACGGAACTTCCTTATCTAACCGCAGAGCGGTTTACGCAACCTACCGGAAGTGAATTTTAACCCGGCAGACTAGTGAAACCGCGATATTATAGGAGGGGAAGGCGTTCGCACCATGCAGTATATAAAGCTATTGATCATACTTCTAGTAGTACGAAGAATAGAATAAGTGCCTAAGTGATTTTGCATGGGCCTTCACTCTTTTGCGATTGTGTAATGAATTTCACGCTTTCGAAGGCAGGCGCCAATCGACATGGTTGGATTACAGTGGCTGTAGTATGTGGTACTAAAGTAGACACTGTAGCTGGCCTTGAGACTTTTAACAGTCGACAGATATGTCCTTAGGTTAGTTAGGTTTAAGTAGTTCTAAGTCTAGGGGACTGATGACCGCAGATGTTAAGTCCCACAGTGCTTAGAGCCATTTGAACTTGTCCTTTCCTTATCTCCCTGTGATTTTATTTTAAAATTAAAAACGAAAAACATTAAAAAGAACTTCATTCAAGATTATACAGACAGTAAAAAAAGAAACCCATTGGGTAAATAACCCATCCCAAGTGATCCAGATACTGATTCACCAACCAAGACTGACATACTAGGCAATACTGGGGGGAACCAGTACTGTGGGAGGGGGGGGGGGTGGAAGGGGGAGCCCCTCCTTTGTTTATATATCGGTTATAATCAAAGACTCTGCTGCTGCTCTCTCTCATATATATATATATATATATATATATATATATATATATATATATATATATATATGAGACTCAAAGACTCTGCTGCTGCTCTCTCTCACATATATATATATATATATATATATATATATATGAGAGAGAACAGCAGCAGAGTCTTTGATTATAACTTATATATATATATATATATATATATATTCGATAGAATAGTATACTATGCTTATCTGCGATACTTAAGTAACTTGCGTTAAAGGAACCTGCCTGGCAGGCAGTATTATCTCAGCAATGGTGCACCTATTCTAGTGTCATGTGTCTGCTGGTGGATTCTAACTGTGGGCTTAGTAATTAGAGTACTAGTGCTGGTTTTTCCCACATTCTGTATTAACCTTATTTTTCCAAGCCGTAGAAATTTTGCGAATAAGCACTACTCTTTTATAAAAAAGAAAGAGTTTTATTAAGTGTTGAATAACATTTAGGCGGTTCTGTTGCCCTACAGAAACCAAACCATTGCATTGAAACAAGCGTTCAGTTCATAGTGCTGTGGAATGGGGAAAAAAACCGCAAATTGGCATTCATAAGAAGAAGAACATCAAAAATGCAACAGGAGCTTGATATGTAAGAAATGGTCCACGCAACCTACCACTGATGATGCCTTGCAGAAAATAAAGGCGAAATGCGTATGGCACTAAAATTGTGTTTTATTCAGTTGCTGTCAGACGGTCCATAAGTAAAAATTATCAATATACCGTAATAAGAAAGGGTTTTATTTAAAAATCAAACATTTTGGCACTGCTGCTATGGCAAATTGATGTGTCGATTTTTTACCCGGTTATTAGTAAAACATGGTATAAACTGTTATCACCGAGATGGAGCAGACAACGAAAAACACCGGTTATTCAGAACTAAAATGCCGTATCGGTCTTAGCCAGTCGGTTTTTCCCATCCCTACGCCCGATCAAGCGTGATGGAGGTGGCGCCTCAGCACGCGATCCCCATAAACGATGTGCGCAAGAAATCTTTCACAGTTATCAATATGGGGTGGAGCAGCATTCTGCATAAAAGTCGTACCTTCCAGCAGTTGTTTCAGCTAGGCTAGCGGTGATGCAGTTCCGTAACGTAACGGTGTACCTCGCACCCGTCACGCTGACAGTTCGAAAAGTAGCGCCCCGCATTTCCTCCAAGAGGAAGGATACGTTCACGGTTGGTTTTAGTACATCCACACCACACCCTCACTTTCTTGTGTTGCAATGAGGTTTCCAAGACTGTGCCAGGATTTTCGGTAGCCCAGTTTCCGTAGTAGCAGGTGTTGACACGCCCTCGGAGTGTGAAATGGGCTTCGTCGGTCCACAAGAAATTAAACAACCAATTGTCATCCTCCCCCATTTTTTTAAGTGCCCACACCGCAAATGCTCTCGCCGTCACAAAATCGGTGGCTAGCAGTTCATGGTGATGCTGGATTTTGTACTATTAGCACTGGAGGGTACGCCTTAGTGATCTCCAAGTGTGTCCGTGGAATGCTGGTACGACGTGCGACTTCACGGACATTGATTTCACCATGTGGACATGAACCCGCTGAATCCACATCTTCCTGAACTGTTCGAGAAGCCGTACCACTTGTGTCTGGTCACCCACTACGGCGCCGATGGTCTAAACAACCTGTGGGTTCGAACGTCATGATCATTTTCGCCACAGTTCCGTTATCCGTTCGAATACCCTTGTTGCAGCGATAGGATATTAAAGCTGCAGTAGAGGATTCTCCATTCTGATAGTAAAACTTCACTAACACTAGCTCTTTTTTTGTTGGTAAAGTTAACATGCTGCAATTACTGGAGCATCTGACTACATCTCACTCTACAGCTCGTTTTGTACACGACTGTCATGCAGCGTCACAGACTTGCTGCAGTCCAGCTCCACCTGTTAGCCTGTTTTCTCGCTCGTGTTTGATTTCAATAAAACACCACGTTATTTCAGGCATGTGTGCCTCGTTTTACCGCTCTGCCTACATTACGCCGTGAATTAGTGTATTTTCAAATGTTAATGGACTACCGCGCGACTGCTACGGTCGCAGGTTCGAATCCTGCCTCGGACATGGATGTGTGTGATGTCCTTAGGTTAGTTAGGTTTAAGTAGTTCTAAGTTCTAGGGGACTTATGACCACAGATGTTGAGTCCCATAGTGCTCAGAGCCATTTGAACCATTTTTTTATTAATGGACTTTTGGGTCACCCTGTATTTGCGCAGTTCGTGCTAATGACACAGCTAGTTTAGCTTCACTCTTCAGATCGAGGCTTACGATAATTTAGCGCCAACGCCTCTGCACGCTAAAATAACACGGATGTCAATTTTACTTCTGGGGGTGGCAGCTGTCCACGCCTCCAGCACACAATAAACTGATGAACTTTTCCGCGCGCCTGGAAATGCTGTTGTTCCCGCAGACTCGTTATCCTCTCTTCACCACTTCATTTAACGAAAATTACATGTCAACTAATAGATTTTTGCAGATACTTTCGAACAGGTTCAAACTCATCAATTAAATTTATGTGTACCTACAGCAAAATTTACTGATGTGTCTGTGTTTTGTCATTTTTGCGTGATCAGTCTTATTTCTGAAGGGGTTCTTCTGTGCCAAACTTTTTATGCCAGAGTAGCAATTGCGCCCTACGTCTTCAGTTATTTTCTGGATGTACTCTAATCCCTGTCTTCCTCTACAGCTTCCCCTACTACCATGGAAGTTATCGCCTGATGCTGTAACAGATGTCCTGCCATTCTGTTCCTTTTCTTGTCAGTGTTTTCCATGTGTTCCTTCCGTCCCCGATCCTGCGGAGAACCTCCTCAAATTTTATTTTATCAGTCCACCTAATTTTCAATATTCTTCTGTAGCACCACATCTCAAAAGCTTCGATTCTCTTCTGCTCTGGTTTTCCTACAGTCCATGTCTCAGTATCATAAAATACCGTTCTCCAAACGTACATTCTCTGAAATTTCGTCCTCAAGTTAAGACCTATGTTTGATAATAGCGGACTTCTCTTGGCCAGGAATGCCTTTTCCACCAGTGTTAGTCTGCTTTTTACGTCCTTCTTCCTCCGTCCGTCGTAGGTTATTTCCTGCCTAGGTAGCAGAATTCCTTAACTTCATCTGCTTCGTGACCCCCGGTTATAATATTATGTTTCTCGCTATTCTCATTTCTGCTACTTCTCATTACTGCGGTCTTTCTTTAATTTACTCTCAGCCCGTATTCTGTACTCATTAGACTGTCCATTCCGTTCAGCACATCCTGCAGTCCTTCTTCACTTTCACCGAGGATAGCAATGTTATTAGCGAATTTTGTCATTGATATTATTTCACCCTGAATTTTAGTCCCACTCTTGAAACTTTTTGTTATTTCTTTCATTGCTTCTTCGATGTGAAGATTGAACTGTAGCGGCGAAAGACTATATTCCTGTCTTACACCCCTTTTAATCTGGGAACTTCGTTCTTGGTTTTCCAGTTTTATTGTTCCCCTTTGTTTCTCGTACATATTGTATATTCCCAGCCTCTCCCTACAGCTTACCCCTATTTTTCTCAGAATTTCGGACTTATTACGCCATTGTACTTTGTCGAATGCTCTTTCCAGGTCAACAAATCCCTAGAATGTGTCTTGATTTTTCTTCAGTCTTACTCCCATTAACAAACGCAACTTGAGAACTGCCTCTCTGGTGCCTTTACCTTTCCCAAAGCCAAACTGATCGTCATGTAACAGATCCCCGATTTTCTTTTTCATTCTTCTATATATTATTCTCGTCAGCAAATTAGATGCAAGAGATGTTCAGCTGATTGTGTTACAATTCTCGCACTTGTCGGCTCTTGATATCTTCGTAATTGTATTGATAATGTTTACCCAAAAGTCTGTTGTTATATCGCCAGTCTCATACATTCTACGCGCCAAGGTGAATAGTCGTTTTGTCGACACTTCCCACAATGGTTTTAGAAATTTCGATGGAGTATTATTTATCGCTTCTGCCTTTTTGATCTTAAGTTTTCCAAAACTCTTTTAAATTCTAATTACAATACTGTATCACATACCTCTTTCCTGTCGACTCCTGTTCCTTCTTCTATGACGTCATCAGACAAGTCTTCCTCTTAATGTACTCGTTCCACTCACCCGTTCTCTCATCTGCATTTAACAGTGGAACTTTCATTCATCTCATAATATTAACGCTCTCGCTTGTAATATCACCGAAGGTTGTTTTGACTTTCCTATATGCTGAATCCGTACTGCCGATAATCATTTCTTTTTCGATTTCTTCCCATTTTTCATGCAGGCATATAGCCTTACCTTCTGTGCACTTGCTGATAATTTCGTTCGTAAGTGACATGTATTTCTGTATTTCTGAACTGCCAGACGAGGTGGCCGAGAGGTTCTAGGCGCTTCAGTCCGGAACCGCGCGACTGCTACGGTCGCACGTTCGAATCCTGCCTCGGGCATGGATGTGTGTGACGTACTTACGTTAGTTAAGGTTTAAGTAGTTCTAAGTTTAAGTCCCCTAGTACTCAGAGCCATTTGAACCATTTATTTATGAATTCCCCTGAACGTTTTTGTACTTCCGTCTTTCGTGTATCAGCTGAAGTACTTCATCTGTTATTCACGGCTTTTTCGCAGTTGTCTTCCTTGCACCTACGTTTTACTTTCCAAATTCTGTGACTGCACTCTTTCTCCTCTCTCATTTTTATTGCCAAGAACATACTCTGTCGTGACCCTTCCTTCTCCATCTTCACCCACAACTGCGTACCCCAGGAGCATTAGAAGTATTATATTTTCACCTCTCTTTACGTATTTTAACTGAATTACCCTTTCAATTTCCTCAGATACTTTCTCTATCTCTTCATCTTCGGCTTGCGACGTCAGCATGTATACCTGAACTAGCATTATCAATGTTGGTTTGGTGTCGATTCTGACGAGAGCAAACCTATGGTTCTGAGCACTATGGGACTTAACATCTATGGTCATCAGTCCCCTAGAACTTGGAACTACTTAAACCTAATTAACCTAAGGACATCACACAACACCCAGTCATCACGAGGCAGAGAAAATCCCTACCCCGCCGGGAATCGAACCCGGGAACCCGCCGTGGGAAGCGAGAACGCTACCGCACGACCATAGAGCAAACCTATCACTGAACTGTTCACAGTAGCTCACACTCTGCCCAACTTTCCTCTTCACAACAAATCTCAATCCTGTTATACCATTTTATACGGTGTTGATATTAACCTACGCTCGTTTGACCACAATTCCAAGTCTTCTTTCCATTTCACTTCACTGACCCCCCATTATATCTAGGTTGAGCCTTTGCATTTCCCGTTTCAAATTTTCTAGCTTCCCTACTACGTTCAAAGTTATGACATCCCACGCCCCGACTTATTGTAGAACGTTATCCATTCGTTGGTTATTCAATATTTTCTCATGGTCACCTCCCATGCAAATAATCTTCTTCCCAGTAGCTCTATGTCCTTGATCGCAACAAGTAAAAATGATGGCCACTACGTCTGCCATGGAATATAACCAATACATCCTATCCTCTGGAGGAAATCCGTTCTATCTGTGATTACTCCTTCGAAAATCTCGTTGCAGATTTCTGGGAGTGGAACATGGTGAATTCATGCAGCCTGGGGACGGTGTGTGTAGCCATTGTCTAGGGAAGATAGTGCTCGGCAGTGCGGGCGGCAATTCATGCGTGAAGAGAAGCGCATGGGGCTTTCTGTCCAGTAATGCCCATTGTCTTACATGTTGAAGCTAAATACCCATGACTAACGCAAAACACATATTCCCACTCGCACTCAGTGACAACCTTCTTGCTGTTACAAGGCTGCACAGAAAGGGTGACTACTTCTAAATTAACCAAACGTACACCCTTCAGAAAATAATTAGCATACCATACCACACAACATCGATGTTTTCCTACCATCCTAAATGCTGAGATTCTACTACCGTTAACACATTTTAAATAAAAATTTCACTGGAAAGCTTCTTCAAACTAGTACCCAAACAGAACATCTCCTTTATCCTTACTTGAGAGCCTCTTTCTGAAGAACACTCACTATGGTTTGGTACTTCTTAAAATATAAACATAACGAAAACATATACGAAAATATCACTAAGAAAACAATAAAATACGCATACGTATTGCATTCTCAGTTATTTTGCGATCCACGTCGCGACCTCAAGGTGTGTGGATGAGTTAGGATAACTGTATGTGTATCCTGTTTCTCCTGCCTGATCTTACCCTTCCTTTCCTTTTCCCAAGCACTCCCTCTCCTCTTCTGAAGGTACTACTGCAAAAGGAAGCAGCACATCTGGAGTTCCTTCAATTGGGTGAGTATGACCTATATGCACTAACTAGGTGCATTTGCAAGCTGCAATTTAACATTAACAGCGGACGTTGTTCCTGCTATTTGATAGGGTCCCTGGCACAGTGTAAAAAGTATTAATCTTTCCTTTCAGCACATAATGACTGATTACCATCACCTATTGCTCGACATTATAATTCAGAAATGTTGCTTTATTATTATGGTCACTTTCCTGCCGTTTGAAAGCCTTTGTGTTCACCTTTTTAACTTGGCGCCAAATATTTCTTAAGCTTTTTGAAAAATTTCGAACTAATGATATATCTTTTCCTGGAGGAGGTTTACATAGCTCGAAAGGAAATGGCATCTTTTGATCGTAAACAACCTCATTGGTGATAAGCCTACATTCTCGTGCACTTTTGTGTTATAGGCCTCAAAGGAAGTAGGACATCCCAGTTGTTGTGACTATTAACGTAGTAACTCAGCTTTTTTCCAGTTGTTCTGTGGACTCTCTCAGTTCGTCTGTTTGCCTGCTGGTGTATCGCACTAATCCTGAATTTCTTGATGTAAAGTAATCGACACAACTACTTTATTAAATCTGACAAAAAATTCGTTTCTTGGTCCACTGTGCAGTGTCAGGCGTTCCAGACTTTTGTATCCATTTATGAACCATCGCTTGTGGCACTGTTTCTGTCTGTTGCTTAGGTGTCGTGATCATGGAAACGAAACGAAAGAACTGATCGTTTATCATTAGTACGTAATGTTTACCTGCTGGTGTTTGAGAAAATGGCCCGAGTATGGCCATGTCAATCATCTGAAAGGTTATCTGCCTCTGTTAATCCCTGTAACAAAATTTATTTATGGAAGAGTTCCACTCTTTGTGTGCAAGGACACAATTCTTGACGACATCTTGCCAATGTGTCTTCCACCAATTGTTTTGTGCAACGCTGCAGTCTGTGACACAGTGGCCACTGTTTCCAGATAAAACTGAATCATGAGCCTTCCTCAACACCACGTTTCATAATTTTGCTGGTATTACTACGCAGATACAACATTTCGTCTTTTTATGCAGCACCATATCCTCCATGCTGCGATGTGATTGCTTTGTGAACGGCTGACAATTTGAGTTAGCACCCTGTGCTTCCTGCTATTCTTGTGTGTCTATATCGAGGCATTCCATGGCTTTCAATTTGCGATTACGTCCGGCCACATTTCCATGTGACTTACCCAGTCGATGTACTACTTCAAAATCGAATTCACTAAGACGTTATGCCCAGCTAGTTAAACGACTACTTGAATCGTTAAGTCCCGTTAGCCATTTGAATGCAGCAAGATCAGTTACCACCTTGGAGGGTTGTCCATACAAACAAAAGTGGAAATTAAAAATAAGTTATTCCATAAATTAGTGCTAGAATCCCCTTTTCTACAGTTGAGTAATTTTTCTCTGCCCTGCTGAATTGTCTTGATGGATATGCTATTGGGTGTTCTTGCCTGGCTATCCCCTACCTTAAAACCAAGGCAAAACTTCTTGCGTCACATTATAGTATAAACTGCTTTCGGTAGCGCAGAAAAACGACAAGTAGACCAGAGATAGGAACTCTTATTGTTAGAAACGTCGTTTCGCAGTCTGGAGTCCATTGCAATTTTACACCTTTCTTTAGCTGGCGTGTGAGGGGCCTTGAGATTTCGGCGAGTTTTGGAATAAATTTTGTATAGAAATTAGCTAAGCCTACATTGAGATGGGGATAGCGATATGCACGTATACAGATGGTGGTAATATCGTGTACATGATATATGAAAGGGAATTGCGTTGGCATAGATGTCATTTTCCTCAGGTGATTCATGTTAAAAGGTGTCCGACGTGATTAAGGCGCACGACGGGAGTTAACGTTGAATCCAGAATGGTAGTTGGAGCTAGACGCATGGGACATTCCATTTCGGAAATCGTTAAGAAATTCAATGTTCCGAGATCCACTATGTCAAGAGTGTGCTGAGAATACCAAATTTCAGGCATTACGTCTGACCATGGACAGTGAAGTGGCCAACAGCCTTCGCTTAACGACCAAGAGCAACATTGTTCGAGTAGAGTCGTCATAGCTAACACACAAGCAACACTGTGTGAAATAACCGCAGAAACCAATGTGGGGCGTACGACGAACGTATCCGTTTGGATAGTTCCTCGAAATTTGGCGTTAATGGACTGTGGCACCAGATGACCAACCGAGTGAGTTTCCTAACAGCAGTACATTACCTGCAGCACATTTCCTGGGCTCGCGACCATGTAGGTTGGACGCTAGAAGACGGGAAAATCGTGGGCTGATCAGATGAGTCCCGATTTCATTTGGTATGAACTGATGGTTGCGTTTGAGTGTGGCGCAGACCCCACGAAGTCATGGTCCCAAATTGTCAACAAGACACTTTGCAGGCTGGTGTTGGCTCTATAATGATGTGGGCTGTGTTGACATGGAATGGACTGAGTCCTTTGATCCAACGGAACGGATCATTGACTGGTAATGGTTATGTTCAGCTACTTGGAAACTATTTGCAACTATTCATTGACTTCATCTTCCCAAACAACGATGGAACTTTTATGGAGGATTGTACGCTATTTCAACAAGCCACAGTGGTTCGTGATTGGTTTGAATAACATTCTGGACAGTTTGAGCCAGAACGTCCGACATGAATCCCATCGAACATATATGGGACATGTGCATTGTTGCTATTTTGTAAATTTGATTAAAGACAAATTTTTGTAATTTGGTGGCATATTAGAGACCTTATGCCAACAATTTCTCGAGAAGGTGGCCAATAATATTTGCTTAACTTGTTTGTTTGGCCTATGTTTCACCTATGTGGTGTTTGTTAACAGCTCTACTGAGTCGTCTGAGCTTCACAGTCAGTTTTTCAGTGGCTGATGGCCATGGGGGTTCGTTGCTGTTACGCACCGCCTTGGTGTTTATCGGCTGCCTTTGAGTTGCGTCCGCGATTGCCTTAGCGTGCTGGTTCGCACTATCTGCTAATAAATTTTTAGTTAAGTAGTGGTATAACACTAGCCTGTCGTGACACAAACTAATGTTACTCTCTGAGAAGATTTATAGTTTTGACGGTGCGTGTAAGTGTAACGGATAAACCTATTGGACAGTAATTTTGAATATGGTGAATTTAACAGAAAAACTAAACAGGCTTTAAACTTTGGGGTTTAATGAAAGTAGTGAATTTCGTATATGAATGAAAAAGTGAACGGTTGCAAGCCCTATTACGCACATGAATTTGGAAATATATGTTTAAGAAAATTGAATATTAGTCATTGAAGTTACTTTCATTAATAATTCCCTCTGAATAGTACACAGGATACAAACGGACACAGGGCACTCTGAGCTGTGTGTAGCAGCAGTCACCAATACTGCATGTACTAGTAATCACAGAAAGCAAAATTTGTACCAAACTCGCACTAATAAGAGCTACACTCAAGATTGTCACTTGGATCAGTCCTAAAATATTACTGCAAGAAGTGCAGAACTAAAATTGGGCAGGAGAGGGTTCTGACTTAACTGACATATAATTACCACAAATAAAAGTAAATAACACCACAATTACACTGTTTATACTCCCATTTATAGAACTGTATCAGATTTCCTTAGTAGCAATAATATTCCAAGTACCTTTCTAATATGAGAAGAATATGGTGGGGACCCATAAACTGATATTGTATCACTATCCAAACTCTATGATTATTTCAGTATCAAAATTCAATTCAACTTAATTTAATTCTTAGCTTCACTTGGAATAGTTTGTTTTTACTTTTCATGGAAAATTATTCAACGCTGAGCTCAACTGACTTCAAAAATTCGTTCATGACAGTAATCAAAGCTAAATTAAGTTTCAAATGAGTATAACTTATTTGTCTTCTTTCATCACCTGTGAAGCAGGTATTTTAGACAGTAACATTTACACAGTCTGGCACTGAATTTTTGCAAGACGATACTTTGCAATAACTTGAGAGTATTTTTAGTAAAATTCTAACTAGCTTCACTTTTAATAATCCTTGCATATCTGACAAACATAAATAAACAATAATAGTGCATTTGAAACAGGATACTCGGTTTTATAAACACTTAGGAGGTGATTCTGCATAGGTTCATGTCGGGATAAAAGTTATAGTTCTAAACACAGGTTTATAGCACTTGGATTATTATTAAATCACTCACACAAATTTACTGGTCCATGCTCTGATATATATCTATATGCATTAAATTGGAGGAGCTGTGGCGAACTAGTGGTGGCAAGCGACGTGGCAGCTAAGTGCACTCACGGCTCTTGATGTTTGAATGCTCTAAACAATTTCTTCTTGGCGACGGATTTTTAACGTGTTAGAGCCATTCCTTATTGCCGAGAGTACCATGCAACAGCCAAATCCACATCCGAGGCAAAATTACTTGCAAAGCGGCTTTCAATTGTCTCCCTTGGCACCGTCAATGTATACCATGTAACAGCTAGCCACTGACTGCGTAACGTTCCCACCAAGTAGCCGCTCATTTCGACCGCCAAAACCACCTTTTACATCGCGCCGAGCCACTTGCGCTGTGGAGGGACTTCCCTACATCTTTTACATTTTGCAATACAAGTGCCCTAAGCGTGAACCAGCTTCCAGTATACAATGTTTTTCTTCTAAATATACATATATTATAAAATTTCATTACATTAAACATCATTTAGGTTTTTCCATATATACCGTACATTGCAATACTTTAAATTTCCTGTCACAAATCAATGACCTTAATCAACAGAGAATACACATTTCGTAATAACAGATACACTGTTGCATAATATAAACCTACTTCTAATCGATATAAATGTTACAGTGGCTATATTACTTAATGTTCTGACCTATGGAAACTCATTTAACGTGTTACTTAAAGTTGTGCATTTCATTTGGAATACGCTTGTATTGCCCATGTTATGAATGTTGGGTAGCTAATTTTTTTTCTAAGTTTCCTTAATCACAAAGTACTCTCTTGATTATTATCTTACTTGAATATTTCGAAATCATTTAACCGTTGTTACTGGTTTGAGCCTAAACTGGAATTGTACCTGTCTCATAGGTGGGCAACCTTAATCTATTTTGCAACATACATGACAAAATTTTCAGTAGATGTTATGCTGATTTTAGCAGTGTATTTACCCTCTTGTGTGTTAAGGGCCTGTTCAATTGAAACAATAATTAGTATTTTGAAAATCCTTTGAAGGCCTTAAGTGACATTTTGCTAAATTGTCCTAAAGAAATCTTTATTGTCGCTCTCTGAGCAGCCTCTGTTTTATAAGGCAAGAAGTTTTCTTTAAATTTAGTGTTTTATATTTATTCTGACACTGCATTTTGTGGCTTGTTGAGATATTATATTTATTTATTCATGCTGTTATGTGGTGTTTAAATAAATGTAACCATTCAAACTACAAACGATGCTACTACTCTGAGTTCACCCTTTCACTTTCGTTGTCCTATACCGTCCTGTGTTTATGGATTTTAGGCACTTTTTCAATCTAACTGTTAGTTGTACTGCATGTAAATGATCATAGACTTTGTATAAACGTACTACCTGGATATGCTTGGCGAAAACACTTATGTCATCTAAACAGATCATGCACTGCCTTGATCCAACAGACGCTGAACTACGTCCTGAGCAAGAATGTCTTTAGGAATTTTGCTCGCTTACTACCACCACAAGTACACAGCATATCTAGACTAACAAGTAATGAGAAAGGATCGGAAAAACCACCATACAGGCCCGCAGATATTTTAATCGCCAATTCCACATTCTTGTATTATTGCATGCCAACAGCCTTGCCGCAGAGGTAATACCGGTGCCCCTCAGATCACCGAAGTTAAGTGCTGTCGGGCTGGGCTAGGATTTGGATGGGTGACCATCCGGTCTCCCGAGCGCTGTTGGCAAGCGGGGTGCATTGAGCCCCTGTGAGGCAAACTGAGGTAGCGGCTCCGGTCTCGTAGACTGACATATGGCCGGGAGAGCGGTGTGCTGACCACATGCCCCTCAGTATCCGCGTCCAATGACGCCTGTGGGCTGAGGATGACACGGCGGCCGGTCGGTCCGGTGGGTCTTCATGGCCTGTTCGGACGGAGTTTAGTTTTTTGTATTGCTGCATACGATGCCTCTGCTGCGGAGTAATGGAACTGGCTCCTGTGTTTCATTAGCTGTCAATGTCTATCTTCAGTGATTCTTTTGACACTAAGTATAAGCGGATGTCTAGGATGGCGTTGATTCTCTACCAGAGAGGGATGTCAGTAGAAAAATGTAGATCATGGATACAAGAAACCTTTTATTGCTATTATTTACATTCATGCAGCATTTAAAAACGTTAGTGTTGACCCCTTGTGAGTGCACAAAATATGGTACAGTGCTCTCACACTGTGCTGAAGTCACAGCCTGGCTCCGTCGGCAGTAATGTAGACTGTGTGCCACCGTTGCTGCTGCTGTGTCAGATGATGTCTCACGTTGCTGCCCTGTACCTGGCTGGCCAGGAATCGACTGCTGTCATTGAGAACATGGCAGACTCTATGTCATTCCAGCGGCACAGGACAAATGAATCAGTTTGAATCTTGGCAGATGCGAAGATGGCTGGATGCTGGCGTTGTAGTTCTGTGAAGGTGGCAGAGAGCGGAGCTGCCCAAGCACCTGGGTGGTCAGGCACAGGTCGAACGTATGAGGCCTGGTGACAATAATGGTGGCAACATTATTGATACAGGATTGTCAGATGCAGACTACATCACAATATAGCCCGTTTGTTCGGTGATGACAGTTTGGCCTAGGGATGGGGGTGGTGGGGGGTGTTTAATTACAACTGTCTGGGGCTCATCATGTGGAACAAATCGTGTTTCTATGTCATGTGGAAGCGTGTTTGAGAAGGTCCAGTGACCTAGATCCAGCTGTTGCTACATGGTGGTGGGTGGAAATGTGGGAGCATGTTTCTGCTGCTGGGTTCTGCGTTGGCAGCTCAGCAACTGATGTCAACGACTAATGTCCTATATATGATTCTTGTCTGTGTCTATGGCCCAAGCCATTACAACAGGAAACAAACCAACACATTAACTAAAAGGGAAAGCTAACATTCCACATGGAAAACAAAAAGACATGTGTAAAACAAAAGAGTATAGCACAAAGAATTATCAGCTTGTCATTACAATATTTTGCCTGCTAAGCATAAATTTCATTACAGTACCAAGTAAATAATCCTATCTTGGAAGACAAAGAAAGATAATGCAGGTCGTTACTGTAATTTCTCAGAAGATCCACAAAATTCGATCCTGGCAGTGATGGCAGGGGAGAATAACATTGCACTCTTAGAGGCAGTTTGACATTTTATGTAGTGCTATCGTCAGTATTTGTGCTATACTACCGTGAACAATGTACTTGCCTACGTTGAGGTGACAAAAGATATTGGCTGGCGACGTGCATATGTACAGATGGCGGTAGTATAGTGTACACAAGGTACAAAAAGGCAGTGCATTGGTAAAACTGTCGTTTGTACTCAGGTGATTCACGTGAAAAAGTTTCCAAAATGATTAAGACCCACAATAGGAATTAACATACTTTGAATGTGGAATGGCTTTTGGAGCTATATGCAAGAGATATTTCATTTCGGAAATCGTTAGGAAATTCAGTATTCCGAG
The DNA here is from genome assembly GCF_023864345.2 of Schistocerca serialis cubense. Lineage (NCBI taxonomy): Eukaryota > Metazoa > Arthropoda > Insecta > Orthoptera > Acrididae > Schistocerca > Schistocerca serialis. Next base: position 296,611,152 of record NC_064644.1, on the reverse strand, counting down.
ATCCACAGTGTCAGGACAGTGCCGAGAATGCCAAAATTCAGTCATTACTTACTACCACAGACAACACATTGGTTGACGGCCTTAACTTAACGACCGAGAGCAGCAGCGTTTGCATAGAGTTGTCAGTGTTAACAAATAAGAAATACTGCGTGAAATAACTGCGGAAATCGATGTGGGACATGTGAGCAACGTATCCGTTAGGACAGAACGGCGAAATTTGACGTTAATGGCCTATGGATACAGACAGCCAACACGAGTATCTTTGCAAACACCATGACATCACCTGTAGCTCCTCTCCGGGACTCGTGACCATGTCATTAGGACCCTACACGACTGGAAAACTGTGGCTTGGTCCCGATTTTAATTTGTAAGAGCTGACGGTAGGATTCGAGCTTGGCACAGACCTCAGGAAACCATAGACCCAAGTTATCGAAAACGCACTGTTCAAGCTGGTTGTGGCTCTGTAATGCTGTGCGTAGTGTTTACATAGAATGGATTGGGTCCTCTGGTTCAACTGAACCGATCATTGATTGTAAATGGTTATATTACACTTTTTTGGGACCGTTTGCAGCCATTCATGCACTTCATGTTCCCAAACAAAGATGGAATTTTTATGGATGACAATGCGCCAAGTCCCCAGGACACAATTGTTCGCAATTTGTTTTGGACGAGTCGAATGAATGATTTGGCCAACCAGATCGCCCAACATGAAATTCATAGTACATTTATGGGAGATAGTCGGTAGGTCAGCTGGTACATAAAATCCCGCACCGGCGGCCCTTTTGCAATTATGGACAGCTTTAGAGGGAGTCTGGCTCAATATTTCTGCAGTGTACTTCCAGCAACATACATACCACGTCGAGCCACTGCACTAGACTAGGAAAAAAGGAGGTTCAGCACAGTATTAAGCTGTAACCCATGACTTTTATCTCCTCAGTGTGCAATGTTGCCGTATCCAATGTGGGCAAAGACAGGTGTTGCCTTTAATGTAGCGACCCATACAGTCTATGTTTGGAGGAAACAAGAAGCATATTAAATGTTCACGTTACTGGCTAAACAGTGCTGTAACTACATTTGTCATATCAAGTCTGAGTAGGGCCCGTGTACCCACACGAGACATAACAAAAGATCGAGGAAAACTACATGTAGGGAAGCTCCACACCAGGGAATGAAGATGCACAAGTGCAAAACGCAAATCTTGCAAAAACAGGAGCAAACCAGAACTCAGCCCAAACACCTGGAGTCCAGTCTTCGTGCTCTACATCTGAGGAAACGCATACCTGTAAAACAAAATGAAGCCTTTAAAAAAGTTGGTGAACAGGATGCAAAGGTTCAGAACAAATCGTTCAACTTAAATAAGATAGTCCTTAAATGAAAGATGTATTAGTGCACATGTTTTGCTCCCTCTCTCACATTATGTGGCCCTGAATATTCACAAGTTAACACATATTTAAAGTCGGGTTATTCAGCTTAACAAGTTTTAGAAAATTCGACAGGTTAAGATTGGGCTGCAGTGAGAGTCTTTGGAAACAACGAAGTTAACAAAGTGAATCTTATCAGTTCATAGGACTATGCAGCACTGCATGTTGGTCGATGTGGGTCCCAGCGACCTGCGGAAATGAATGCCAATACACCATGTGTTGCCACAGGGTACGTATGCCCTCAGGCAGCCGGGCGCTAATGGACACAGGTGGCCAGAGGTGGGCAAACGGCTGACCCGAAGGCAACCAGGTAGACTGACTGTTCGTACTGACTTACCGAGCGTCCGCGGGGCAAGGAATGCCAAGTGACCTATGCATGCATAGAACACGACCAATACGAGCGTCGTGGGTAGCCTATACCATCTGCGCCTGTCCGCGGACTAGCTGACAGGCGCCCGCAGTCATCAGTGCCACACGGAGCAGCAGTGGGACAGCGTGCCATAGAGCTAACAGTGAAAGCAACTGCTTAAGATGGCCTTAGTAGTTCACAGCACTCTCACTTCAGAGAAGGTAACATGCCAGTCCACCCACGGTCTAGTTCCCCCTATCTTGCAAAGGTAGAATACACTGAGCATCAATTTCTACATGGTGGAAGGATGTGAGTGATGATGGAAGGAGAGACGACAAGATTCTCTTAAATTTCTGTATTTTAGACGGTTCTGAACGGCGTGTCACTTCAATAGCGCTTGCAAAGCGTCATTTCATTTAAAGACTTTTCATTGTACCATAGTCCAATTCTCAGTCTGCAAACTCACACACTTAGAATTCAATCACATCAAATAAATATACTGGTCAGTCGAACGTATGTGCTCTGAGATGTAATTACTGCAGCATTGTTTCAGTGAATGAGCTGTGAAACTACGCACAATCATTACTGCACAAGCAGTAGGCACACAGCTCTGAATTTGATTATTGTTAACTACAATAACCATAGCTAAAATGTACTATGCAGTTAATTGTTTTTTGCATATTCACAAGTCTCATGCCCTCTTGAAAGCTTCTAAACATGCCTTTCTAGTTACTTGTGTCTGCGTGCGTGTGTATAGTACGGCAAGTTGCAAAAGAGAGAGTTAGAGAGAGAGAGAGAGAGAGAGAGAGAGAGAGAGGGAGGGATATATTCGTGCTTATGATAAACCTCTCTCCTCAAAAATATTTCTCTCCTTCACACCTCCTCTGTGTTACCACAGATAACGTGTCACCGATCTCATTTGTGCTAAGATTGCGGTGCACGCGAGGTGCCTGTTTGCTTCCACCGCTCTGAGTGGACTGCATAAGTTCTAGTAAGTGTTCACTAACCCGCAGTCTTCTACAGTTGTTGTCACCTGCGCAGAAAACAGCACGTAGGTCGTGAATCGATAATCTTGACTCCGAAAGAAACTCTTTGCGAGGAACTGTTATTTTAGAAATGATTAAATTTCCAATCAGTTTGTTTATCCGGGATGCCACTCGCTTTTTATTGGCAGAACATGAGAAACTGCACAATTGCATTCCTTTTTACAGTCAAAAATTTTTTCTGTGCTTTAACAAATTAATGAATCCAGTTCCTCTTCCACATGGGTCCATACAACAAATGTATCGTCTACATAACGATACCATTTGGCTGATCTTTTTCTAGCTGTTTGCAGCGCCCGTTGTTCAAAGTTCTCGGCTGTAGCGGATCATGTGTGTCAGGAAGGTGAACATGAAATAAAGTTTAGCGAGACGACCGTCATAGAAAAGACGTCGCATTATTATGCGCGAATGTACAGAGAGGCTATTCAAATTGCCAAACACGGCAATAATTTTAATAGAAAAGATGAAGGCATTAAGCTGGATAAGATATGGCTGCAATATTGCAGCAACAGCGTGACAATAGATTTATTTAAATCGAGAAAGTTGGCAATATCAGAGATTATAGCACAGCCGACGTCACGTGACTGACAGCGGCGCCCTCTGGATGGCTTATATATACGGCGCTCACTCGCGCTCTCGTTGGAGTTCGCAGTTTGTCCTCGGAGGATGCCTTCCGCAGTCGAAGGCGAAACGTCAGGGGAGAGTTTTATGTATCGACCACGGCATCTCAGCCCGGAAGTGTTACGTGATGACAACACCTGCCGTGAAAGCCTTCATTCTATGAACAGCATGTCTGTCCTCCGACACTGCCGAACCAGCTCCGATCTTACAGCCGAACCACTTCGTCGCCATCCAACTTAGGCTCGATCTGAAGATCACCGAAGTACTTCGTTTGACTTTTATTTTTGCAGTTGTTTATTATTCTGCTGGTTATTATTACTTGTGAAATAATGGAATGATAGCAGCCTATTGAGAGATGCTTTAAAGTGAAATGCAAGTAAATACGCTGTTTAATTTTTCAAAAATTAATGATAGAAGATTACCATTTTGGCGAAGAACTTCCGAAAGCAGCAGCCAATCGCGCAGAAGCCGTCTGTCATCGGTATCTCACACCACATTACGACGTCTTGCCACAGCTGCCTTCTCAACTGCTCTAAAAAGAGTTCATTTCTGTGACACATCATGTTTATCCTGAGCTATAATATTATAATAATTTATGCACGAATCCAGCTACTGTAGTATAGAAAAATGGATTTTTAATAGCTCTTATTATGTCATATTTCCACCTTTTTCAGTAATAGGTATATTTCCGCTAAACTTTTCATAAAATGGAAATTTTTGTGGTATCTTTACACCGAGAATACAAACATGAAGATGTTGCTCATTTGGCAATGTTTCAATGATATTGTCACAAATAAACGCAACAATTACTACAAAAGGTTATTTATCAGGACTATACAAGTAAAGCTGCGTAACACACTAATCACTTCACTGACTTAAGGCTCTGTTTGACGGGGTCGACAAAACTCCCTCGAAGCCAATAAAGGCAACATCCCATGTAACAAGCATCACACGCGTGATAACATTACTCATTTGTGATACAAACTCAGTGCAGTTCAACACGTCGAAACTAAAGTGCTCCAACAGCTTGAAGTTGCGACGTTTTTATCGTGATTTTACAGATAAGTTCTTCAGCACTGAAGGGGAAATATTACTTTGTATACTATGTGAAGTTAAAACTAGTGGGTAAAAGCGCTTGAATGTGCAACAACACTGTAATACTGCCCAACACAGCAGCTGTGTGAAGAGAAATGCTGAAAATGACGGCAGACAAATGCTGTTATTTGAACAGACAGGTTCACATTTAACCGTGCAATCACTCTTCAAGAACTTGTGTGACATGAAATTGTCTTGCAACATCCCATCTAGCAACTAAAGAACGCATGCGTTAGTCAGTTCTTGAAGAAGTGCATAACACACAAAATTCCAGATGAACCTACGTTGAGAAAAAACTAACGTCCGCATACTAAGACGAGGTGCGTACCAAAATACGAATTAGTCTTGCTGACCAATAGATCTGGGTGTCCGTAAATGAAACCGGCTCCTGGTTGCGCATTACGTTGCAAATGTTGTTCTGGTGTTCTGGAGAAATGTTCTTCTTGACGCGTGAAGTTCTTGAGAGAGTAAATATCTCGGCAACTGCCATTTTGTTTTTTTTAACTATTGTGGCTGGATGCTGTTACAAGAGATTGGCTGTCGCAGCTAAGGGGCTTCAGATTCTCTAACTCAGTACCACATTGGTCGTACAGAGTTGCAGGAGAGGTGCAGTCGAGTTACCGTGATGTCGAAAAATTAATTTCTCGTGGCAAGAAAGTTCGCTACAGGTGCAGAAATTCAAGGAACAAGCGCCTTCACTGTCCCTCCCCCGTGATCCTGTTCTTACGCGATGGGTTTCTTGGCTTAACGTTTCTGATTATTACTGCACCAATTACACCGATATACAGATGCACAATGCCGGAATTGCCGCCTAGGAATTTCCACGTATCTAGCCCTGATAAAACTTTCAAGCGTCACCCAACCCAATACAAGAGGAAATGGAGAAAAAAATATATGCAACAAATCGCTAATAATTCATGGAGAAGCTCAGTAGATCTCATACTAACCTCTCAGAAGATAACGGGTTCTTGGGAACACTGTATGAGCAACTCACATAACTGATCGAATTGGTAAATAAACTTTCCAACACTATAACATTATAATGATCCCCTGGATCTTTTTAGAGGAAGCTCATAAATAATTTCAGACATCATCACCACATCACAAAAGAGTGTAGCGTAAAAATTGCTATTAATGAAAATCATACTTGACAGTCCTACTCTACCACGTAATATTAACACCTCTTAACTTGTTACATAGATAATGACAACGTTACACTTGGCATTAAATTATTTCAAATCATTAATCCCAATTCTTAATTACAGCACTTCCGTATTCCAAAATGTACGAAAGGTTCTGCATTAAATTATTTTTATAGAGCAGTTGACACCTCAGCTCAAAGATGTATTTGTACTATGGAAATAAAACACAGATACTTACATCCTCTCATTAGCAATACCTCTGCAAATAAAGTTTGAATACAGTCTTCTGTACTACACATAGTGGTACTACATCAAAACTCTTTCGTAGGTAAATCTTTGCGTGTTGGTTTATAATTTTCAACTAAAATACAGGGTGATTCAAAAAGAATACCACAACTTTAGGAATTTAAAACTCTGCAACGGCAAAAGGCAGAGCTAAGCACTATCTGTCGGCGAATTAAGGAGCTATAAAGTTTCATTTAGTTGTACATTTGTTCGCCATTTCAGCCAATAAAGTTTTTGGTCCCTTTTTCTTCGAAGGTGCTACTGTAACTGGACTACAGTATCTGGAGATGTTAGAGAATTGACTGTTCCCTCAGCTCGAACAAGAAGCACAACAATTCATATTTCAGCAGGATGGAGCGCCACCACATTGGCACTTATCTGTCCGTAACTACCTGAACGTCAACTACCCGAGGCGATGGATCGGCCGCCAGGCAGCCCGTGACAGAGCACTTCATCACTGGCATCCAAGAAGCCCTGATCTTACCCCCTGCGATTTTTTCTTATGGGGGTATGTTAAGGATATGGTGTTTCGGCCACCTCTCCCAGCCACCATTGATGATTTGAAACGAGAAATAACAGCAGCTATCCAAACTGTTACGCCTGATATGCTACAGAGAGTGTGGAACGAGTTGGAGTATCGGGTTGATATTGCTCGTGTGTCTGGAGGGGGCCATATTGAACATCTCTGAACTTGTTTTTGAGTGAAAAAAAATCTTTTTAAATAGTCTTTGTAATGATGTATAACAGAAGGTTATATTATTTTAAATACACATTTTTAAAGTTGTGGTATTCTTTTTGAATCACCCTGTATTTTTAACTCTAACTGCAATGTTATCTCTCAAGAAATTACGTAAACTGTAAACTTTACGTCTTTAAACTTTAATAAAATACTTCTCTGTTTTCTTTTTAAAGACTCGTCATTCATTTATTAATATTATATCGCTGACTTGAGCGTGCTTGCTCTAGTTGTTATGTCAGTCACTGAACTTTCAACCTTTACTTTTTTTTTACTTCCGTTTTCAAAGTTCAAAATTGGATTATTCTCTTTCACTTTATTTAGAATATTGGGTAATATGACAGTACGGTGATTTTGTGCTAATTTTAACGAATCAGAGTTTAACATGAAACCTACCGGCCACCATCGCTTTCAAGCTCAACTTAAAATCAGATTTTCAAAAACTGAGCCGCTTCAGGTCTTGACTTTTCGCGCAACCAGTATAAATCTAATTGAATGTCACTCGTCACGTACTGCTAGAATAATAGTAGCATTTGGATTTCCCGTTTTCTATTGGTTCAGCTAGCGCAAGGGAGTCTCTACAATTGCGTAACTAACAATGAGTACGGTCTATATACACTGGTAGTCACAATTCACTTCGGTCCGTTTGTTCCTGTACTTGACCCTAAGATCAAGAAATCTCAAGAAAGACGTTGGATTATTAAATACTCCACAGTATGCAACACGTTACTACCTCGTCGTAGCACTGTCCACCACAACTCTAGTCAAACAGCTAAAACACAACTACCTTAGAGTGTGATTATCCCAAAATCTTTTATCTATATGCAACACCCAAATCCTTTGGCGTGTGAAACAAACTATCACAGGCAACAAAACCGGATCTCGTCAGACACAATTGCTGACATTAAAACTTTTTATTTACGATCGCACCTACGACACACGAATACCAATCTTCAAACTAACACAGCGTACTAGCAACGCTACACTAAGCCCGTCACTCAAAGATCGCTTGACCTCAGGTCAAGTACAAAGCAAAGTTACGAGGAGCTACTGTCAAATAAAATTCATCAAACTGTGCGCTAACATCATTAATGCATTATCTAATCTTGCATTTGAAAATCTAAATCCACACATTACAAGCTTCCGAAAGTTTTCCAAAAATATTCACGTAAAATCTCCAACTGTCTTGATAATCGATACCAAATTCTCCTAGTAAAGTATCGATAGCGACACACGTAAAGCGTCTCAACTCACATGCAGTACAACAGTCGTCTTACCAACTCAAACTCACGTGCTCTTCAGCTCCACAAAACCAAAGCTAAACCACAAATCTAGACACACGTGGGGCGCTACCATTAGTCTTTAACAATCAATATATAATTTCTTGTGGCTGCCGTTTCGTTGCATAGCAGTCAGGTCGCCCAGGGCGATCTCTGGCGCACGTTGCTGCTGTCAGCCAGCGGCGTATAGCTGATCTTCACCGCTTCTGGGTGAACACTTGTACAGCTGGTTACAATATTGGTTTTTCTAGCAAATGTACACACACACACACACACACACACACACACACACTGAATTTAGTTACAACAAATAAAGCATTTTTGCAGGCTTTGTCCGCTTTACAACGTTTTGCTGCTGTCGTAAAAGATTGAAACGACTACGTTATTTACGTAATGACACGAAACTGTTCAAAATTAATTTTGACACGTTACACGTATTTAAGCTTGGAAATCCACCAATGCCAAATAGACAATTGAGACTGGAGAAAAGTTAGACAAACACAACATATATACAGGGGCTATTACAAATGATTGAAGCGATTTCATAAATTCACTGTAGCTCCATTCGTTGACATATGGTCGCGACACACTACAGATACGTAGAAAAACTCATAAAGTTTTGTTCGGCTGAAGCCGCACTTCAGGTTTCTGCCTCCAGAGCGCTCGAGAGCGCAGTGAGACAAAATGGCGACAGGAGCCGAGAAAGCGTATGTCGTGCTTGAAATGCTCTCACATCAGTCAGTCATAACAGTGCAACGATACTTCAGGACGAAGTTCAACAAAGATCCACCAACTGCTAACTCCATTCGGCGATGGTATGCGCAGTTTAAAGCTTCTGGATGCCTCTGTAAGGGGAAATCAACGGATCAGCCTGCAGTGAGCGAAGAAACGGTTGAACGCGTGCGGGCAAGTTTCACGCATAGTGATGTGAAAGATTCAGTGTTTAAACCTCCTCTACCAAGAAACGTGCCAGAACTGCGAGCTCGCATCAACAATGCTTTCGAACTCATTGATGGGGACATGCTGCGCCGAGTGTGGGAGGAACTTGATTATCGGCTTGATGTCTGCCGAATCACTAAAGGGGCACATATCGAACATTTGCGAATGCCTAAAAAAACTTTTTGAGTTTTTGTATGTGTGTGCAAAACATTGTGAAAATATCTCAAATAATAAAGTTATTGTAGAGCTGTGAAATCGCTTCAATCATTTGTAATAACCCTGTACATTACAGGAAGTAAATTATTAACAATTACCCTACAGTAAGTGCCCAGTATAAAAGTATTCAAATGTGTAATTAAAGTTTTCACATATGTGCTGTCTGTTTCTTCGGACATGTCCAAAAGTACAGACTGATCCACCATGAATCAAGACGCAAAGAAATTAGAGACATTAGTTGCTGAGCCGTGCGTGGCTCATGATAGTCCTGCATTTCTGGAACAGTGAGAATATCTTCTGGCGCCACTATCCTTTCTCACCTTCGCTGTCCATGAGAGGCAGCACCAGCGTTATCGATAGTAGGTTCGTGTTACATCTGTGGAGCGACCGAGAGTATCCCCGGGTTCTGCTCTGACATCAAGGAAGTGGTGTGATGGAGTCGGTGGAGGGAGTCGGTAGAGTCACTCGGAAGGCAGACAGTCACATGTTAGTCAGTCGGCTCTGAGTCTTAGTCCCCTTTGGGTTGTGAACTGAGTCGGGTCTGTCGTTACTCGGCTGTTGGATGAGTTGCCAGTCAGTATCAGGCAGGTCCTCACGGTGCAAGTACGCGCCGGGACCGTGGTCGACGCAGACAGAAGGCCGTTGGTCGGTCGGTCGGCAGGTCGTCGGATGGCGCCATGTGGTCTGCTGAGCACTGACATCAGTATCAGTCGGGGAAGAGTTGGCAGCCAGCCATGGTCGGGTCAGTATAGTGTTAGTATTCGCTGGGACAGCTGTTGACGAAAGTGGGTTGCCGTTGGTCGTTTGCTCGGGCAGTCGTCTCTCTCGACGACGTCTTGGATCCTCAGGACGAACACCATTTTCCGAGTCAGGATGTGGCTGGATCTTGTTGGTTCGTTGGAACTGAGCAGCGACGCAGTCCCTACAGCGCGAAGCCAGGTCGGGGCTTTTGGCAGCGGGAACACACTGTTGCATTTGGAGGTGCTAGCTATGTGAGCGACTTTTCGCCGAATCGGGATCTTCAAGTTGAGTAATTAGTTGCCTGTTCTTAAAATTCGACTGTAACGATTTCTTCGTTTTGGTGGAGTGTTCTTTCCTCAGCCGTTGACGCGTGTGATAACAAGTGGTGTTTGTTGTTACCTTCTTCCGTAGTGATTTGACAGTTGTGACTAGCGTTTTCTGCATTCTTTTAAACTTGTCTTGAGTGGTGTGTGATACCTTGGTCTTGGCGAGGCCGTGTCCTAAGTATAGGTATTTTGGTTTACTCGTCATCGGCCGATATTTTCTATTATTTGTGCAGTTGGATCTGACGGATGGAAATCGGTCAGATGTCGGTCGATCGTGAACCGTCCCTAGGTTGTGCTGCCTTCTCTTATCTGACCTTAAGCCTTGGCTGCCTGTCCTACTCCACTACACCCGTAACGGACCTTCTCAGACCGATCCTGGAGTATTTTCTTCTTATTGTTTTAACTTGTGTTTTCCCCTTTGCAGTTTTGTAAGTACTGTGCTTGACCTTCTCTGGTGTATTAATGCTCTTTTCATGTTTGAAATTAGGCCATTGGCCGTGTTTTATTTAAATTTCCTGTTTGCTCTGTGTTTAGGCCTTCTACCGCATTTGTTTCAGAACCTGTGGCTTTAATAAGTAAATCCTTGTCTGTGAGGTTTCTCTTTATTATCTTGAATTCTTGAAACGGCCTTCAGCCGTGTTCTGTACATGTTTATCTTAAGGTTGTCTTTAATTATTCTTGAGTAATTGCTTGGGTCTTCAGCCGACAAGATACTTCAGGTATTCTTAAGATGTTTTTCTGGTGTACTGTGTAAAGGCTTATCCTTAAAGTCTCTCTTTTATTCTGTAAAGAAAAAAAATTTTATTGGGCTTTCAGCCGAAGAACTTGTGTCTAGACAAGACAGCCTAGACACAATGAGAGGAAGCCGAAAGGCACGCGCTAAGTTAAAGCAGGATGGCGTGAGGTCTGACACAGGATACGTAACGAATGCTATAAAGAAAAGTACGTAGCTTCTGGAATACTTAACTTTAATCCATCCTTTTGGTACATCTGGAGATTGTGGCGATACAAGTGAGACTCTTTAGATACATGCAATGTTACTAATGGCGCCTTGCTAGGTCGTAGCCATTGACTTAGCTGAAGGCTATTCTAACTATTGGCTCGGCTAATGAGCAATGCTTCGTCCATGTAGTCCCTAGCAAAGCGTTGGTTTGAGGAATAAAGTTGTGTGTGTTGTTGTATAACTAACTGTAATTGACGTTGGCCCCTTTCCTTGTTTTAAGGAGAAAACTGTGCGTTGGTTTGAGGAATAAAGTTGTGTGTGTTGTTGTATAACTAACAGTAATTGACGTTGGCCCCTTTCCACAACCTGATCCGCTCTGTCCTGCGAAACCAGATTTCATTTGCCACAGGGAATCGATTTATATCAAGGGAACAAGTTGAAAATTACACACCAAGTTCGAACTCTCATATCTAGTGGACAGCGTTACTGCCTCTGGACCACGGGGTCCGGGGTTCGATTCCTGGCCGGGTAGGGGATTTTCTCTGCCCAGGGACTGGGTGTTCGTGTTGTTCTCATCATTTCATCATCATCACCATCATCGTTCGTGAGAGCGGCTAGATTGGAGAGTGTTAAAAAATTGGGACTTTGTACGAAAGCTGATGACCGCGCAGTTGAGCGCCCCTCAAACCAAATATCATCATCATCATCATCATCATCGAATTCTCACGGGAATCGGCGAGATGCCGCGAGTAATGAGGCTAATGAGCAGAGGTACTACATCAACAGTGCGTGTTATAAGTTGAGAGTTTCTGTCTGACGGGAGGCGTGCTAGGGTGGTCCATGCATATGTGATGCCCACTGTGTCTGGACGGTACAGTAATCAGCACATCTGCTTATTAAGCAGGAGACCCGAGTTCAGATCCTGGTGTGGCACAAATTTTCGACTTGCCTCATTGATGTAAATCAGTGCCCACTGGCAGCTAATGCTTTTAATCCCTTTGCGTCTTAATTTAAAGTTTTAAAATTATGAAAACATGCCCACAGTTATTGTATTGAAATTAAATGAAATGTCAGTGGTTGAACTCTTAGAAAGGGAAAGCGGACACAGTCTCGAACAACATCTTGATCGGTGAAAAATAGATAGTGACTGTACTTTAATAACACTGACCTTGTTTTGAAATTAGACAGGTTTCTTGGCTTGTAGCGCATGTAGTCCTTTCTGTTAGATTCTGTGGGGTGCTGGGAACTGTCATTAGTCAATTCCAAATTAACTATTGCAATTAGCATGGTTATATGTTCTCTCAAAAATGTCGCCAAAGTACTGCCCATACCAGTATTACAAGATTTTGACCTTTTACAAGCCACTTAAGGTCAGAGTGTCTCTCCAGGAGATTCAAATTCTTCAGTCGATCTTTCACTTAATATTGCATCCAAGCTCACAGCTACCCCTTAGGGATCGGTTCTTTAAATGACACTTCGTCACCATTACTAAACTCTGTAACTTTTTTATGGTCTCCCAGCGAACCCCAAATTAGTGATATGCAGTTATCGCCGTACAGATGCGGTCGTTGTTATTGAAGTACGCAGAACACCAGTATATAACATAGGCCCTACTTACAATGGCTTCCTTTCTTCAAAATACCTGGTAAATTACAAACAATCCTGTTGGAAGAACATCCGCAACTGAGCATTATAGCAGAGATTGAAAATACCGCTTCAGTTGTAAATTACTTTATTTTCACACGACCGGTTTCGGACTGTTATAAGCCCATCCTCAGGTGTCGTAGCTGTGCTGTGGCCCCCTAGCGCCGCGTGTACCCGGCGCGGTGTGCTATGAGCGCAGAACTGGTAAATTGTTATTGCCTTGGCAACCAGTCCTTCTACAGCGCATAGACAGAAAAAATATACTGTCACTAATAATGCTGGCTCTTGAGTTGCACAGTCTTCCTCCAGACATAGGTCTACGTCGTCCGGCGTCGTCTCAGTGGCTCTATCTTGTCTGCCTATGACGTCATGGAAGTATCCCACTGGCTCGCTACCCTTAGCCAACCTCGTGTCTGTTATTTTTTGGTCTGTTACACACTAAGGAGTATATAGAGGGTCTATAGAAGGGCGATGCGCTTGAGGACAATATTATGGAAATTGAAGAGGATGTAGATGAAGATGAAATGGGAGATACGATACTGCGTGAAGAGTTTGACAGAGCACTGAAGGACCTGAGTCGAAACAAGGCCCCCGGAGTAGACAACATTCCATTGGAACTACTGACGGCCTTGGGAGAGCCAGTCCTGACAAAACTCTACCATCTGGTGAGCAAGATGTATGAAACAGGCGAAATACCCTCAGACTTCAAGAAGAATATAATAATTCCGATCCCAAAGAAAGCAGGTGTTGACAGATGTGAAAATTACCGAACAATCAGTTTAATAACCCACAGCTGCAAAGTACTAACACGAATTCTTTACAGACGAATGGAAAAACTAGTAGAAGCCGACCTCGGGGAAGATCAGTTTGGATTCCGTAGAAATACTGGAACACGTGAGGCAATACTGACCTTACGACTTATCTTAGAAGAAAGATTAAGGAGAGGCAAACCTACGTTTCTAGCATTTGTAGACTTAGAGAAAGCTTTTGACAATGTTGACTGGAATACTCTCTTTCAAATTCTAAAGGTGGCAGGGGTAAAATACAGGGAGCGAAAGGCTATTTACAACTTGTACAGAAACCAGATGGCAGTTATAAGAGTTGAGGGACATGAAAGGGAAGCAGTGGTTGGGAAGGGAGTAAGACAGGGTTGTAGCCTCTCCCCGATGTTATTCAATCTGTATATTGAGCAAGCAGTAAAGGAAACAAAAGAAAAATTTGGAGTAGGTATTAAAATCCATGGAGAAGAAATAAAAACTTTGAGGTTCGCCGATGACATTGTAATTCTGTCAGAGACAGCAAAGGACTTGGAAGAGCAGTTGAACGGAATGGATGGTGTCTTGAAGGGAGGACATAAGATGAACATCAACAAAAGCAAAACGAGGATAATGGAATGTAGTCGAGTTAAGTCGGGTGATGCTGAGGGTATTAGATTAGGAAATGAGACACTTAAAGTAGTAAAGGAGTTTTGCTATTTGGGGAGCAAAATAACTGATGATGGACGAAGTAGAGAGGATATAAAATGTAGACTGGCAACGGCAAGGAAAGCGTTTCTGAAGAAGAGAAATTTGTTAACATCGAGTATAGATTTAAGTGTCAGGAAGTTATTTCTGAAAGTATTCGTATGGAGTGTAGCCATGTATGGAAGTGAAACATGGACGGTAAATAGTTTGGACAAGAAGAGAATAGAAGCTTTTGAAATGTGGTGCTACAGAAGAATGCTGAAGATTAGATGGGTAGATCACATAACTAATGAGGAAGTATTGAATAGGATTGGGGAGAAGAGAAGTTTGTGGCACAACTTGACCAGAAGAAGGGATCGGTTGGTAGGACATGTTCTGAGGCATCAAGGGATCACCAATTTAGTATTGGAGGGCAGCGTGGAGGGTAAAAATCATAGGGGGAGACCAAGAGATGAATACACTAAGCAGATTCAGAAGGATGTAGGTTGCAGTAGGTACTGGGAGATGAAGAAGCTTGCACAGGATAGAGTAGCATGGAGAGCTGCATCAAACCAGTCTCAGGACTGAAGACCACAACAACAACAACACACTAATACATTTCGTTTCAGATTTTCTTAGTCTAAGAGTGCATTTGGATTTAAGATATCAGGAATAAAATAATTTTATCACATTTAAATTTCAAACTGCAGTGTATTAGCGGTGGACGCTTCAGCCAATTAAGTTCGTCAATGCCGTCCAGTCTATGCCTATTCAGGAGGAGGCTAGGCTAGTACTAGCGCTTGCATTCGCTCGCCACTGGGTAGTGGACGCTCACGGTAAAATGTGGCTGTCAGACGTCATTATGTAGGGCAAAGGAGCTGCAAACTGTACACCGTCTTCAGAGAAATAGGAATATGTTAAGTTCACCCCGACTTTTTAAATGCAAGCTGTTACCCTTACTGGTGCAGTGCTTAAAGTCGAGAGTGGCTCTTTTAAAATCGATTAAAAATAGTATTATGACCGGTTAGGAGCTTCGAAGCGAATCCGACACACGAGTGTTAATTTACAGCACGTCAGTGCAGGATGCATAGCTACAGTTTCACAATAAAGTAAGTCTCGTAGACCTGTGTAAAAAATTTTCTTCGGCATAAATTTCCACTCCTTATCAATCTTGCAGCTACGACGTCTGGACCCACATGTTTGTGCGAACAAGTTTTCTCCGTAATGAAGAGCACATAACTTATCCACACAAGCTCACTGACAGCCTATAATCTAAAACTTTATCTTCGTATGAGAAGTGCTCAGAAAGTGCTTTAGCGAAAATAAGTAGTACTCATTGACATGCAATGTTTCAATGTGTTATAACACCCCACCCGTTGCTTGTCCGATTTTTGCGTGTGTTCGCCTCTGACAAACAACTTACAGAGAAATTGGGAGTGGAACTGTAAGCAAAAATGGATATCGCTAGAATTGAAAATGGTTCAAATGGCTCTGAGCACTAGGTCATCAGTCCCCTAGAACTTAGAACTACTTAAACCTAACTAACCTAAGGACATCACACACATCCATGCCCGAGGCAGGATTCGAACCTGCGACCGTAGCGGTCGGGCGGTTGCAGACTGTAGCGCCTAGAACCGCTCGGCCACCCAGGCTGGCTAACGCTAGAATTAAAAGTGGCTCTGTCACCCCTAATTAATCTGCAGTGGTAGTGTTGACGATAAATCACAACTATTTTTACTTCCAAACATGAACGATCACGAACAATTAGGGTGTTCAATGACTTCCAACCCATACACAAAAATAAAATAAAGAAAAAGGGTGAATTTAGGATCAACTACTGAAAGTAAAGGCTCTACTGAATCACAATAATTTTATTATGACCTTCAGATCACTGCTGAATAAACACAATGAACAATTTAGAAATTATCCTCCTAACTGGCATCGGCAGTGAACTGTGTTAAAATCGGTCCAAAACGCGATCTCTTATAACTTATATACGAAGAACCACTAAACCCCAAAGTACCGTGAAACCTCTGTGGAAACAGTAATTGCACGTGATCCAGCTGTTTAACGTTACTCCTAACACAGGCCGCAGCTGGAGCGATCTCTCCGTAATATTCCTGTTGTAGCGGCGGTCTCCGACGGCGACGGCGCGGCCGTGCGGGCGGCGTGTGGCGTCTCGGAAAGTACAATCCTCTAGTATTCGAACAAAAGACTGCTCTCCGTAAACTTCTCTAATTGCGACAATTTTTCCGTCAGCAAAGAACTGGCGCGGCTAACGTCCTCTCAGAACGAAATACCAAGAGAGGAGACGACTTGGCTAATGTCCTTTCAATACGAGAGCCCAGAACGGAAGACCCTCTACCAAGAGTCGATCAAGATCGCTCTTCACCACTGTTTTGCCACCTCAACTTTTACCAAGTGAATCACATCACTAGAAGATCTCAAAATACCCAGTTTACCAATGTTGACAAATGTACAGCCTGGGAACAGAACTCTTTTCCACAATTCTTCCTCCAAAATTTCACAAGTTAACTCCGCCCACGCCGGCTGGGAAGAACCACAGCTGTGGGAAATAACACGTTTACTGGAATTTTTCTCCTAAGAGACCACTCGAGATTTTCTCGGCAAGGTTCCCCGACGTAGCGAACACAAACTCCTGCATTGAAAGTTTTTGTTATTCGTAACTGCTGGCCTGACCCACTTGAGTTACTCGACGGCGTAAAATTAGTGGGACATGGGCGAGAGCACTCACAGGAAAGCCCGTCCAGCTATCCACAGCTCTGTTTTGGTAAACACTTGAACACCTGCAGCCGCACGTCCCTCAGAGGCTGACGGCCGCTGTGGCCTCTCTAAACGGATTACAGAACTTCCTCATTTCACCATTCATGCCGTTAGACTGTGGCCTTCGGCAGCAAGCTGGGGAGGTAGCCGAGGTCTGTCTCGCTTGCAAAATCTTACATCTACAAAATCGCGGAATTCTCGCTGTATTACCTAGCCAGCGTGCCGATGCGTTTGCACATAGATTTCCTACACCGTAATTTAGAGTATTATTCCAACAAACAACAATTACTTATCTACAAAGCGATTGTGTTCACGTTAAATGGACTCACGTAAGGTGTAAGACCGTTGCCACCTTACAGTGTAACTTGTGAATAAAATAGTCACGAAATGCGTGTTGATGTCAATAAACTTTGCCCGAAAACGGCGTTCCTCATCAGGCTGCATAAATCGTAACAAACGTCACATTTCGTACTTCGATGCCCCCCTGTTCTTCGCATCAGCAATTAAAGGAAATGTAAGTTTCTTTTCACTGTCATTTCTCACCTAACTAATAGTGTTAGGTTCAAATCGCTCAAATGGCTCTGAGCACTATGGGACTTAACATCTGTGGTTCAAATGGTTCAAATGGCTCTGAGCACTATGGGACTTAACATCTGGGGTCATCAGTCGCCTAGAACTTAGAACTACTTAAACCTAACTAACCTAAGGACGTCACACACATCCATGCCCGAGGCAAGATTCGAACCTGCGACCGTAGCGGTCACGCGGTTCCAGACTGAAGCGCCTAGAACCGCACGGCCACACCGGCCGACTCAATAGTGCTAGGAAATAAATTTGCCACGAAAGGCACCAATTAGCCACTGTAAACGATACGTCTCTATAGGACTGCTAGCGGCCGTAGAATAGACTGCTTCACACACTTTGAATAGACATCACACATTCATATCTACATCTACATTCATATCATTCATTCGCCTCGTTGAGCAATGAACCCATCGCCTTCAGTATGGATGCACACTACATGGGACCACCCGCAGGAATCTCAAAAGTGGGAATGTGGGTCGGCCAAGGGACGCACCGAGATAGTCCACGCCTTTGCAATAAACTCCGTGTCCGGGTGGCACAGTGGTTAACGCAACCACTAGTAAGCAGGAGATCCCACGTTCGAGTCCCAGTCCGACACTCATTTTCACTCGTTCAAAATGGATCTGACCACTATGGGAGTTAACTTCTGAGGTCATCAGCCTCCTAGTACTTAGAACTACTTAAACCTGACTAAACTAAAGACATCGCACACATCCATGCCCGAGGCAGGATTCGAACCAGCGACCGTAGCGGTCGCGCGGTTCCAGACTGAAGCGCCTAGAACTGCTCGGCCACCACGTCCGGCTTTTCACTCGTCGCCGCCGATTCCGCATAAGCTCCCGATGCAGCTGATATCGTTAAGTTCCTTCTCTTTCCGGTTATTTCTCTCCCTCCACCTACAATTTATACAATATCCTTGGCAACAGTTTTTCGTGTCGAGCACCACTGATCCGATTGCTGCTTCTACCCCCTCCTTTTCCTTTCAATTACTCGCCGTGAGCCGGCCGGCTGCTCACTGCTGAGGCGTGAGCGAGAGTCAGCTAGCACGAGCAGATCGGAGAACAGGCCTGTTGTAGTCTGTAGTGGCGTTTAAGTTACCATATATGGGTACAAAATTTCGCCGAAATTTCTGGATACTGGTGACACAGAATTGCACCACACTGCCATGTCTTCGACTGTAATTCACCACCCATAGAAACGTTGGAAACTGGCAGAGTAAGTCTGTTTAAAGTTCGGAGGAACACATATTACCTCCTCATAGAACCACGTCAAGTACAGGACTGAGGTAGTCTAACCAACCTTCGGCTTGCTGACACCTTTACTCTTTTATGCTAAAGTAATGAGACACTGTGTGTGATCTAAAAACGCTGTGTTGGTTTACTTGTGTAGACTGATGTGTTAATACCTTCTAGATACCCTGTCCGAGGTTCAGCTCTGTACAGCTAACACGTGATTTTTGGGGGCACCTTGAGAGACATTGTGTTTTTGTTGTGGTTTAGGAAAATGGAACTGAGGAATTTAGAGCAACGTTATGCAGTCAAGTTTTGTTTTAAACTTGGGGAATACGAGGTGGTATCCAAAATTTTCGGGCCTGGTGCTGCCATCTGTTGAAAACCTTACCTTTGGTCTAATGGTCACCATCACCCTCGAAGTAGTTCCCATCCGCATGTACACACCGGTCCCAGCGCTTCTGCCACTGGTCAAACGTTTTCTGGATGTCCTGTTCTTTGAGGCAGTTTATCACTGCCAGCAAAGCTTCTTGGATCCTCTCTAAAGCGTTGAACCGACGGCCTTTCAACTTGAGTTTCAATTTTGGGAATAGCGCGAAGTCGCAAGGTGCCAAATCTGGAGAGCACGGTGGGTGGGGTACAATCGCCATGTTGTTTTTTGCTAAAAAGGTCCTGGTGAGCAAGGAAGTGCGACAGGGCGCGGCTGGCAGGAGTGGCCGAATGGTTCTAGGCGCTTCAGTTTGGAACTGCGCGACCGCTACGGCCGCAGGTTCGAATCTTGCCTCGGGCATGGATATGTGTGATGTCCTTACGTTAGTTAGGTTTAAGTAGTCCTAAGTTCCAGGGGACTGATGACCTCAGATATTAAGTCCCATAGTCAGAGCCATTTGAAGCATTTTGACAGGGCGCGTTGTCGTGATGCAGCAGCCAACATTCGTTGACATGCCGCATAACCAATACCCACTTCATGTCTGGCGTTTTGCGGCTAATGGGCCTTCCAGTGTGAGCATCATCTTCGACGTCTGTACGGCCTGTCCTGAACCGAGCATGCCACTCAAACACACGTCTACAGCTCATGCTCTGTCCCCCAAACACTTGTTGAATCATTGCAAAGATCTCCATAGCACTTTTCCCGAGATTCGCACAGAATTTGATATACACGCGCTGTTCTGTTCGCGGATGCATCGTAAGATCGCCACAGACCAAACAGAGTATTACGGAAATCACTGTGGACACGCAGCACGTCCTTCCAGCTGAATGCCACTCCGCACACTGACTCATCAGATATGCAGCTCTCGCCACCTAGCCGTGCAAAGATCTACTACTCCTGGTTTCCAGATGCCAGCAGCAGTCCCGACAATTTGGGATTCCACCTCGTTAGCGAGTGTTACATTTGAAAATGTGAAACAGTCCAGTGTGTTAATCCATTCCAGAAGTCTACTCTGAGGTTCAGCTCTGTACAGCTATCAAGCGATTTTTGAGGGCACCATCAGTGACATTGTGTTTTTGTTGTGTGTTACGATAATGGGACAGAGGAATTTAGAGCGACGTCACGCAGTCAAGCTTTATGTTAAATTTGGGGAATCCGCGAGTGCGAGTTAGAAAATTTGAAATAGGCCTATGGAGAACATTTCTTACGAAGAGCACAAGATTTTCGATGGTACAAATCATTTTTGGAAGGCTGAGAACACGTTGAAGATGAATCTCGCTCAGGAAGAACTTCAGCTTAAAAAAACCAACGAAAATGTCGAACGTGCGTGTGCTCTTGTGAGATCAGACCAACACTTAACAATAACGATGATGAGTGACCTGTTAAACTTAAACACTTTCACCATACATCAAATTGTGACCAAAGATTTGCACTTGCGAAAGGCTTTTGCCGGAATGGTACAGAAAAACCTCACAGCTGAGCAGAAGGACCATCGATGAAACGTGTGCGTTGGTATTGTTGAGAGGATTGCCAATGACCAGGAATGGTTCAACTGTGCGAACATAGGTGATGATTACTGGAGTTTTGAGTTCGATCCCGGGATAAAGCGGCAAATTAAGGAGTAATACACTGAGTCATCTCCTCGAGTGAAAGAAGCTCCAATGAGTACATCAAAGATCAAAACAATGCTGAATTGCTTTTTTGGCACTAGGGGTATCAGGCATAAGGAATTTGTTCCTCCAGGACAAACTGTCAACCAAGTGTTTTACAAAGAAGCCCTTGAAAGGCTCAAGAAAAGGGATAATCGAGTGAGACCGGACATTGCAGACAAGTGGATGCTGCACCATAACGTCCCGTGTCCACAGCCACTTCCATCACAGAATTTTTGACCTCCCCTTTTTCACCTGATCTGAGTCCTTGTAACTTGTTTCTTTTTCCGAAATTGAAAAATGTTTTAAAAGGACCTCATTTTGAGAGGACTCTGTAGAACATTCAAAAGAATGTGACCGACACGTTAAAGGTCCTACCGGTTGAAATCTTTCAACGTTGCTACCAAGACTGGGAACAACGCGTCCGCCGAAGGTAACTGCTTCGAAAGGGACAGTATTATTGTCAGAAAAGATGAAAACTTAGGTAGTAGTTAAAAAAAAAAACAGTCTCATCACTTTTCCCACATATAACGTATGAGGCAAATGGACGTATCTAAAATTTTCTCTACAATCATCACAAGCTTGGAGATAATCAGAGATGTCAAACTATCACAGATGATTAAGACTGAGATTACGACTGAACTGCTGGACATGCATGCAGACCCAGCTCGTATTTTCAGGCGAGCGCCTTAGGCGCCTCAACAAGTCTCTCGGTAAGGCAGATCTGGGACGAGGCCAGGAACCACAGCCCCAGGCAAGGTCGGTTTGCGCGAGGCACAAGGGCACACACAAGGCCGCGCAGCTAACTGTACAAGATTTGCCTGCTTGCCTCTTAAAGAGCACATAACGTCTCACCAGGCCAAGGCAAGAACCTACTAAATGAATATGCATCACTCTGCAGTAAAACACTACTTGCCACAACAGAAGAACTGTATAAATAATCAACCGAGCAACGCTCCTCCCCTAACACACACACACACACACACACACACACACACACACACACACTAAATATCCTGAATGTCAATAACACTTTTAAATTAATGAAACAAATGAACATCATACAGGAGCAAAAACGCACTAGATGAAAAATGAAACCTAGTGTTTTATGCCAAAATAAATTAAGATCTGTGTGTAACAATCAAGACTTTCTGTTAAGAAACAAAATAAATGTCTTGACTAAGATAACGGGAAACTAAGCTACACAATCTAAAATCGGAACTAACGTGCTAAATAATGTTATTTTCTAGGCGAAATTAACAAAAAACAGGACAATAAACGCCGTTTTGTTCTTTGCAGATGAGAGGCTATTAAAACGTGTGGTAGTTATAGAACCACCATTACTAGATAGCTTGCTAGTGTCATATGAGGTATGTATAAAACTACGTAAATATTTGTTTTCAAAACTAGTGTTCCTAGCCTAATTTTTGCAATAGTATAAACATACAATCTTTCATGTCTCAGTTATTCAACTTGTGTCATTAATTGTGTACGACAACTAGCACTGAAATTTGACGTCTGATTATGATTTCTTTACATATATACAGATGTAAATTTTAAGTTGACAAACCAGAATAACTCGAAAAATAAGCATATAAGCTTCAAACGAAAAAATATGTAGAATCCAAAGTTGATTATTTTTTAGAGGGACATCTGCTGGTGCTCAAATTAGCCCGCCACCACGGCCCCTGGGGGTGGGTCGGGAGGTAACTTTAAAATTTCAAATGGGAACGACCATTTTTTATTGCAGAATAAGATTCTACATAAAAACTACTTACATTTTGGCTTAAACATTTGTTTTGATTCTTGGTAGTTGGCGCTGTAATTCAAGAAAATCCATGATCTCATTTTTGCGTGGAAAATGGTTACGGATAAATGAAATATACTTATTTACTTCGTAAATTTTGATTCGCTAAAACTAAAACTTGCATGTGCCTGAACTCATCTGGCTTTATTTGATTTTTCTTCCAACAAGATAGTCAAAGCGTTGACATAATCTTGTACCCAATTCTGAGTGGGCGTACTATTACAGCTGCCTCAATGTTAACCATGACAGAAATTTTCAAATGACCAGAAACGCTCAAATAACTTATTGAAGAAAATCATTGGATCAACGACAAAAGAACGTGCAATTGTTCTCACTCCATGGCCTATCTGATCAGCCACTGTAGGCAGTATTTCGAAAGAGAAAGGAAACCATACTTTTAGTTTCCCCTTCCACGAAGACTACTTTTTTTTCGAAACAAAAGAACGTTTTCCAACAGTTTAAATTAAAATTTAAGAAATTCCATTCTCGTGTACAACACAATTTTCGGTTTCCTTCGCTACGTTACCGATAGCTCTACCTAGTAAAACTCAGTGTATTTTTATATGGGCTTCAGTGTTCATGCCGAGAATTACCAATGTTTTTCTTAAGTTTAGATTTCTATGTAACGTTTACTTTCTTTCCCTTGTCGTAGGCAAAACTCTAATCTTGGCAGGGAAGTAACTAACGTGGTGGATGAAAATTGATTCAGAAAATGTGTCACTCGGTACATAGGACTTGTAGGAGCTCTGGCGAGTTGAAAAGACATACATATACGTACTGTCACCAAACAACCGGTTTTAATAATAATAACACACTTTTCAGATTGTCACTATATGGAAGCCCTGTGAGACGCTTTGATGACTCCTACTAATCAATGGCCCAGCATACTGCAATATAGATTTGCATAGAGTGAATACTGTAAACGTGTCTCTGCATTACTATGTCTCTTTTCGCAACACACCCCAGGCGGATTAAGGACTCTGTTGCAAAAATCTTGCACGAAAAAAATTTCATCCGTTAACAGGCCCATATGAATTAATTAGCAACTAGTCATCAGCAAGATTTCAATCGCCGAACTGGTCATTCTCCGTGGTGGTTTTGCACAAGTTGATGATAAACAGGATATAAGCCACGTTGATACGATATTCACCATGTTTTTGTATAAGGAACGACGTAACATAAATATTTTTCGTGTGACTGTGTAAGGTGTCAGGCAAATCCAACACCTTCCATGAAAACCCTGACATGATAGCAAATCCGGCAGTATGTCACATAGCTCCGAATAAATCCTGACATTAAATTAACCAAAGTAATACGAGTAACGAGTGAGCCAATGGAACACCACAGACTAACACAAGAATGCCTAAATGCATGTCATACCTTCCCACCGTGAAACAGACGTAGTTCCGAGGGAAGAAACGAGAACAGAAGCCGAGAGCAGAGTTGTGTAGGCTAGGAGCCCCTACGATAAGGGACGGACACCCACGTCGCCGGCCGACTGCCAGGACCAACCCCCCAGCCCATGTTAAAAGATAGAGCCCTCCAGAAGAACAGTATAGATCTTACGATAACACTAAAAGGACCACGCCAACTGAAAGTTTTAGCGTGAGACTATACACGTCTCTGTTACGTTGCAAACGTTAAAAACATTGCCCCACCACGAAAAGTATAAGGTTTCTCATTGGATAGACAGAATTTTTGTACGCGGAGCTTAAGGTTAACATTGAGACCCTGATTGGTCAGTTGAAAACACAGCCAGATACCTTTTTTTTAAACCAACTTCGGTAAATTGTACTAAGCAGAAGTTAGGAGAGAGTTGCTTCCGAGACAGCGAGGTGTGGAGCTATGCCGCCCGCCGCCCCCTGACGCTTCCTAAGCAACGACAAGGTAATGAACGCACGCGATGCCGCATAACAGCGCATAAAGCTTCACTCAGAACTGCAGAAGTCTCATCTGTTACATCCCCTTTTTACGTAATACTAGTGTCGATCGTCAATTAAACTTCGTGGTATTCACATTTGCTACTAAAAGTTAAAATCTGAAACGCGATAATTTTTCTGTTATATAATTATTGAGAAGCCACATCAGCCACTGTAATTTACGACAAGTTAAATAAGTAATTAAAGATAATTGAGGGTCACTCTAGACCATTTTGATAGTTTTCTCTTTTATGAAACTTAACTTAAATCTAGATTATAGATGTGATATGGCATGGATCATCCTTCGATCCATTATAGAACTTGGAAACTTATTCAGGGAATATTCGTTCACATTTTTGTTGAATGCAGTTGGTTTTTATCACCCTGTATTAAAATATTTCCTTTTATCAATAGTGCAATTTATAAACAATGTTTTGTGAGTAGAATAAAAATGCCAATGGTAAACTTAACTACTTTTTCGACGTTATTTTACCAGATAACTAAAAATAGGAAAGCCTTGAACCCCTTCCACTAAATTTAGTTAGTATTAAGATTCTTTTACAGGTAGTGCAGCGGAGCTGACGCTGAAATCATTAAGTATTTGGTTATATCATCGCTAGTCTCACTGAACTCTTCTGAATTCTACATGTTATGTGTGGTCTGGCGTCTCCTTACCAGCAACAGGTCCCAGGTTCAAACTAGTCATTTCCCTAAAAAACACGCTCAGAGCGTCGTTGCGCGAAAGTGGCAGGGAGACACGACTTAGAACAAACAGACACCACGCTGAATGTTAGAGAATGGCGACCCTTGCAGGATGGTAAAATACCATGACTGAAGGTCGACCACATGCTCAACTAGGTCAGAAAAATAACCTATTGAAAAAATTTTTGTAACAAATATTTTTTCTGAAAGTTATAAATAGTCGAAAACAGTATCTGCAGCGATAGATAGTAAGAAAGTATTCAATAGAAAGTGAGACATTCTAGCAGAGACAATAGCATAATTAAGTTATGAATTTTAATATTGTTAGAATTAAGTTTTCTCTCCAATGCAAGCGCACAGGTGGCGGATACATCGTTGACAAGTTGGATCTGACCCAACAAGTAAGTGAATGGATTGTCAGCCTTGGGTACAATAAGTGTCAAGTCGTGTGAGCATAAAGTTTATGAAACGCGTGAGATCGTATGAGCGCATGTTGACGGGAAGTAGGGCGCGTGAATTGCTTTTAAAACAGAAAATAAGGGATTCGGAAAGATTAGCAATGGCAGATCGAGACATCGACCGAATTGAGGTAGAGACCCAGCATGAAGATGGACAGAGAATAGAGGACAGTACAACAGACGATGCAGACAAATAGGACAGATAACGCACAATAACGAGGATAATGTACGCCAAGGCATAGAAAACGTAGGTCAGCATACGACAGAGGAGCAGGAAAGTAGAGGCAGTCGAAGAGGATTCTAACTTGCGTCTTGAATACGTAATCAGAGCTCCCTCACCACAGAGTACAAGGAATTCGAGCAGAAACGTGTCATCGCACAGTTCAATGCAATCGGTTGCAAACCAACACTTGGACGAAAGTACAGAGCGTAGGACCCACCAATCTGGCAGAATTATTACAACAAATGACAGAAACCATGACAAGACAAAATAAAGAAATTGCGAACCAAATTAAAATTCAGACTGCAGAAACGAAGAAATAAATTGCAGAAACCACGAGACAAATGCATGAGATTAAAGAACAAAACAAAAAAATTCAGTTACACCTAAGTCATATTGAAGATGAGGCAAAAGAATCTCGAGAAGTGATAGGAAATTTAATAACAGGTCACAATCAATTGAGAACAGACATTGACAAGGTACAAGCGGACGTACGAACATTGCGTAATGACATTCAGGACGAGATCAAAACATTACGTAACAACACCCAGGGAGAAGTCAAGAAGCTAGAGAAACAGATAAACGTAATTACTAGACAAGCACCAGGTACAGCGCGTGAAATTGTTGAAAACAGTGTGTTACACAAACGTATCACAAAAGCGGCGCATAGTCAAAATAGAAGCGCAAACGAAGCAACAATTTCAGAAATTGCGAACAGAGTTGTTGCAAACTGTTGAAGAGCGTAGTGAACAGGATTGAACAAGCACTGAGTCTGCAACCACATCCGTATCTGTAACAGCACCGGAAAAACAAGCAATTAACGAAGATATTACGCATTTGCGATTCCAATCACAGGCGGAAAGTAACATACATGAAATCAGACAGCCTGCACCGCGGGTACGCGAAAGTTACAGTGGACAATATCCAATGGATCTACCACAACCGGAAAGAACGACGGGAGAAATGATCAGAAACAAAAGTGGCGAAGAATCGCGAATTTCATATGGAACTATGACGAAGTACGACAACGATCATTTCCTCACAGTCAGAAAATTTCAACACTTTCGAGAAGGAAACTCATTACATCCACGAACTTTTATTGATCAATTCCGAGTAGGATTACCAGAACACTGGACGCTAGCACACAAATTAGACTTTATATGTGCATACATGTCAGGAACAGTCGCAGAAATCATGCAGAATGTTGCAGCGACATGCCGATCGTACGAAGATTTCAGAGAGAAGTTTCTCTCACGATATTGGTCCAGCGAAGCACAGAACAGAGTGAAGTACGAATTATTACAGAACCCATATTTTGAAAATTCAGGAGAGAAGAGTCCCGTGAAATTTTTCGAATTAATGGCAAAGAAAAATCAATGCTTAGATGTACCATACAGTGACGGAGAGTTGATTAAATTATGCGCGATGAAGCTACCATTGAAATACCAGCAATCATTAGTAGGTCACGGAGGCAATGGCGTCGAAGCATTTAAAGGTATTCTAAGGAAACTAGAATTCATATTTTCGGAAGATGACGCAAGAAAAGACGAAGCGCACGTGAAAACGAAAGCAAAAAGCAGTGGAATCCACAAGACACAGTATGAAGAAACAATAATTACGAACCATGTGATAACTTCGCACCAAGAAACGACAATAGATTTCAACAAAGAACCGGTTATGGATTTAGAAGAGAATATGGCAATAACTATAATTCACCCAGGAACGGCAATGACTATTATAGAGGGAATAACGACAACCGGAACGGGAACTGGAGAACCAATAGACCGACAAATTATCAACAAAGAAACCACTATCAACAAGCTGAACAAGAAAAGAGAATACAGATAGAAGAGGTAGAGGTAAGACCACCAAACCCCGATAAACGTTCGAATTGACAGCTAAGCGCCCATGCCAAAGAGAATGACGCACCGACCCAGGACAATTGCAGCACCTTGAACAGAGAAGTAAAAATCTTATCACGAGAAGAGAAGAAGGAAGGAACAAATCCGCAGGGACCAGATGAAAACGAAGACAGGAAAATAACAATATCGTGTTGGGACGAAATTAATTGGGAGAATACTGACGAGGAAGGTGAATTACCAGAGGCATGCACAACGAATGTAGGAGAAAAGGACGAAGTAATGAGTATTGCAGAGCTATTTGAGATGGAAACCAGGGAAAGTGAATTCAATGAGGATAATGCGCAGTCGACAGAAGTTGAAAATAAGTTACTAGTGGGCACGCAGCCCAACGTATACAACGAAGGAAGTTATGAAGCGATAATTAGAGCATTTAAATGCGATTATGTGGAAGTAGCGACGAAGAAGGAGAAGATAGACGAGGATGAGGAAAAAGTAGAGGATGTTGAAGAAAGCGTAAATGAAGGAAGAAATAGAGAAGAGGAAATAAAAGAGAGAGAAGTAGCAGTCGAAACTTATCCTACATAAAGTTCGAATTCACAAGGGAAATTCCTGCAAAGACTCATGTGTGACTCAGTGGAGGATTCGTTGGTGCAAGAAGAAGAAGAAGAAGAGAACCAACCCTTTCAGATTCAACCAATTGTGAAGGCCATGGTAAAGCATATCCCAGTCAATATTGTAATTGATAGCGGAAGTGAACTTGACCGCGATCTCAGAAAATTTATTCATGCAGTATAATGCCAATGAGGAATTGCCAGTTCTGAAAACACGTAAGATTACAGTAAGAGGTCCTATTAGAAACAATGCTGCGGAAGTTACGAGACAAACAAGGTTAACTCTATCGTGCCAAGGTCAAAAGATCGAAGCCAACTTCTTGATTATACTTAAACTAACTGTAGATTTGATTATAGGTGCAGATTTTTTAAATGAGACCAGCGATAATAGATATGGGGAAAGGTAGCGTAATATTCAGGAATGTCACACTTCTCTTTGAGAAAAAGCTAAAATTAGAAGAAATACCAGTTATAAACAAACAATTAAGAATGATGCGAGATAAAGAGGATGAAGAATTAGAATGGTATGCACAAGAGGGGGAATCGCCTCAACTCATGCTAGAAGTCCATAAGAAATCGACGAAAAATTGCAAGAAGTTCAAGGTATTTCGGAACACAATAAAAGAGAATTAGAGGGTATTTGACGAGAGTCGAGTGGGTACGAGAGGATATCGCACTACAGAGAGATACCAAATGAAACGGGTTTGGCTGCCAAGGGAAGTATGCATGAAGCCTCCAACGACTACCGTAGCAGAATAGTGTCTCAACATTACTGTCCAGCCACTCACGGACGAGGCAGGAACTGAAATTTAGAGCAGCATAGCAAATCGAGAAATGTTTAACTCAGTTTTCAGATGTTCCTTTACAAACGAAAACGCAGGAGTTTTGCCCCAGTTGAATTCTCTTACCACTGAAAAGTAATGTGAAATAGATATTAGTGTCAGTGGCGTTGAGAAACAGCTGAAATTGTTAAAACTGAACGAAACCCAGGGCCCGATGGAATCCTATAGGTTTCTATACCCAGTCTACACGTGTGTTATCCCATCTGTTCGTTAACTGTAATCTATCGCAGATCCCTCGAACAAAAAGCGTGCCCAGTAGTTGGAAGAAAGCACAAGCCATACCCGTCTACTAGAAGGGTGGCAGAAGTGACCCACAAAATGCTTGAAAACCATTTGTCGTAACATCTTACAACATACTCTGAGCTCATATATAAGGACGAATCTCGAACGGAATGACCTCTTCCATGCCAGCCAGCACGGATTTCGAAAACATCGATCATGTGACACCCAACTTCTGCTTTTCTCACATGACGTACTGAAAGCCATGGTTCAAGGCAGACAAGTAGATGTAGTATTTCTCCATTGCCAAAAAGGATATGACTGTACGACACCTACACTTCGGCTATTGTTCAAAGTACGGTCGTACGGGGTCTCAAGGAAAAAAATGGCTCCAAGCACTATGGGACTTAACATCTGAGGTCAACAGTCCCCTAGACTTAGAACTACTTAACCCGAACTAACCTAAGGACATCACACACATCCATGCCCGAGGCAGGATTCGAACCTGCGACCGTAGCAGCAGCGCGGTTCCGGACTGAAGCGCCTAGAACCGCTCGACCACAGTGGCCGGCAGGTCTCAAGGAAAATTTATGACTGGACTGATGACTTTCTGGAAGGGAAGATGCAGCAAGTTATCCTTGTAAGTAGGCTGTTTAGGTTTTTATATTGGTAACGCCACGTAGCGCTCTGTATGAAAATCACTGGCTGTGCTGTGTGCAGTCGGTGCTGGTCGGCATTGTTGCAATACTCGCTATTGTAGCGTTGGGCAGTTGGCTGTTAACAGCGCGTAGCGTTGCGCAGTTGGAGGTGAGCAGCTAGCAGTGGTGGATGAGGGGAAGTGAGATGGCGGATTTTTGAGAGCGGTTGATCAGGACGTGTGTCCATCAGAAACAGTATCTTTGTATGAATGGATGTCATGAACTGCTATATATATTATGAGTTTTGAACACTATTAAGGTAAATACATTGTTTGTTCTCTATCAAAATCTTTCATTTGCTAACTATGCCTATCAGTAGTTAGTGCCTTCAGTAGTTTGAATCTTTTATTTAGCTGGCAGTAGTGGCGCTCGCTGTATTGCAGTAGTTCGAGTAACGAAGATTTTTGTGAGGTAAGTGATTTGTGAAAGGTATAGGTTAATGTTAGTCAGGGCCATTCTTTTGTAGGGATTATTGAAAGTCAGATTGCGTTGCGATAAAAATATTGTGTGTCAGTTTAGTGTTGATCAGAATAAGTAAAGAGAGTAATGTCTGAGTACGTTCACTTTTGCTCAGCTGTTTGAAAATCAAATAATGTAAGCACAGTAATTCATTAATTTTTCTAAGGGGACGTTTCATACTGAGTGGAGAGCCATCAACAGATGTAGAAGTAACTTCGGGTGTGCACCAGGGAACTGTGTTGGGACTCTTGCTGGTATTGTTGATGTTGTATATTGATGACCTTGTGGGCGATATCCACAGGAACCTCAGACTTTTCGCAGATGATGCAGTTATCTATATTGAAGTACCGTCAGAGAGAAACTGCAAAAATAGATCTTGATAAAATTTCAAAGTGGGTGAAAGGTTGGCAACTTGCTTTAAATGTTCCGGGAATGTGAAATTGTACACTGAAAAATCCTTGTGTTCCATGAACATAATATCAGTGAGTTACAATTGCACTCTGTAGAGTTATACAAATACCTGGGAGTAAAACATTGTAGGAACATGGCGGAACGATCAAATAGGCTCATTTGTCGGTAAAACATTAGAGACTGCGATTTGTTGGTATAATACTTGGTAACTGCAATAAGTGTACAAGGAATACTGCTTACAAATCACTCTTGTGACCGATCCTAGAATCTTGGTCAAGTGTATGGAACCCGTACCAGACATGACCGATAGATGATGTTGAGTGAATACAGAGCAGGACAGCACAAATGGTCACAAGCTTGTTCGACTAACTGGAGGTTGCCACGAAGATGTTGAAAGAACTGAACTGGTAGACAAAGATAGACGTAAACTATCCCGAGATAGTCTTCTTACGAAATAAATTGTACAGCAAACCACTATATTTAGCTGCTGTAGAGAGGGCAAGATCAAATTAACCACAGCGCGCACAGAGGTAATTACACAGCATTTCTTCCCAAGTGAATAGAGCGGTAAAAAAAAAACTCCTAACTTGTACAGTGGGACGTACCCTCTGCTATGCACTTCACAGTGGTTCACAGAGCATAGACGTAGGTCTAGACTGCACCAATGGTCTCTCAGGTTGCTTGATGTCATGGTAGGTGACTGTACTTTTGTGGGGCGTATCTGAAAGAATGCATCTATTTGTCTCTCATTCTAACAACTGTGAGTGAACTTAAAACGTTGTAGAAAGAGCAGTGAGTGCAGTAATAGCAGACGATCTTTAAGACTACGGCATGAGCTTCACTATCGTTGCACGTCCGGTGGAGGTCAAATTAAACATTTAACATTTGTGAAAGGTAAATGAGAAACTGAATCCTAGGCTTAGCTGTCAAACGTAGTTCGCGTTGGTTTATGCATGTGTGGAAAATAAATGTGCTTGAAAAATCAGACGATTCTTTAGAGAATATAAATATGTACTCCTATGAAAAAGTCAAAATTCATCCCAAGTTTCTATCTTCATTCATGAAAAACGCATGTAGAAGATGTACACATATGAGCTAAAATATAATTACCTCCTGATTTATAGCGTGTTGGTCTACCTCTCGACGGCAAAACAGCAGTAATTCTCCATGGCGTGGGTTCGACAACTACTTGGTAGGTGTTCGGAGATATGTGGCAACAGATGTTTATGCACAGACATGAGATTATTCTAAATTAAGGGTCAGTGGTTCTTAGCGTGGGGGTGGTGTGAAATAGTATCTTAGACGTCTTCCATTAAGTTCAGATCAGGCGAATTTAGTGGACAACTGAAACTGTCACCTTATTTAATCAAGCTTTATGCAGACAGCTTTATGAGGAATGCCGAGTTAGATGAAAAATAAACTGAAATTATCTGGGAAAGATCTAAATAAACTTAGGGCAATATTATGGAAATGGAAGATGACGTAGACGAAGATTAGGTGGGAGATACGATACTGCCTGAAGAATTTGAAAGAGCTCTGAAAGAGCTAAGTCAAAACACATCCCCGGGTCTAAATAACATTCCGTTTGGACTGTTGACAGCCTTGGGATAGTCAGCTATGACAAATCTCTTCCATCTGCTGAGCAAAATTTATGAGACAGGCGAAATACCCTAAGATTTCACGAAGAATATAATAATTCAAATTCCAAAGAAAGCAGGTGCTGGCAGACGTGAAAATAACCTGAACTATCAGTTTGATAAATCGTGGTTGCAAATTCCTAACACGAGTTCTTTACTGAACAATGGAAAAACTGGTAGAAACTGATCTCGGGGGATGATCAGTTTGGATTCCGGAAAGATGTAGGAAAACACGAAGCAACACTGACCCTACGACTTCTCATAAAAGATAGGTTAAGGAAAGGTAAACCTATTTTTATGGCTTTTGTAGACCTAGAGAAAGCTTTTGTCAATACTGACTGGAGTACTTTCTTTCAAATTCTAAAGGTGGCCGGGGTAAAATACTGGGAACGAAAGGTTGTTTATAATTTGTACAGAAACCAGACGGCAGTTATAAAAATCGAAGGGCGTGAAAGGGAAAGAATGGCTGAGAAGGGAGTGAGGCAGAGTTGTGGTCTGCCCCGAATGTTATTCAGTCTGTACATTGAACAAGAAATATTTCGAATAGGAACTACAGTCAAGGAAGAAGAAATACAAACTTAGACGTTTGCCGATGACAGTGTAATTCTATCAGAGACTGCAAAAGACTTGGACGAGCAGTTGAACTAAATGGAATGGGTCTTCAAAGGATGATTTAAGATGAACATCAACAAAAGCAAAAGGAGGATCTATTTAAAATAGTCGAATTAAATCAGGTGATGCAAAGGGAATTAGACTAAGAAATTAGACAGTTAAAGTGGCAGACGAGTTTTGCTATTTGGGCAGCAAAATAACTTGTGATAGTCGAAGTGGAGAGGATATAAAATATAGTCATAATGGCGAGAAAAGCGTTTCTGAAGAAGAGAAATTTGTTAACATGGAATATAAATTTAAGTGTCAGGAAATGTTTTCTGAAAGTATTTGTATGGAATGCAGCCATGTAGGGAAGTGAAAATTGACGATATACGCTTTAGACAAGAAGAGAACAGAAGCTTTTGAGATGTGGTGTTACAGAAGAATGCTGAAGATTACCGTAGATGGGTAGATCACGTATCTAATGAGGCAGCAATGAATAGAACCGGGGAAAAAAGAAATTTGTGGCACAACCTGACTAGAAGAAGGGATCGGATGGTAGGACACATCCTGAGACATCAAGGATCAACTATTTAGTACTGGAGGGAGGCGTGGAAGGTAAAAATCGTAGAGGGAGACAAAGAGATAAATGCAATAATGAGATCCACAGGTTATGGGTTGCAGTAGGTGCTCGGAGGTGAAGAGGCTTCCGTAGGATAGAGTTGTATGGAGAGCTGCATCAAACCAGTCTTCGGATTGAAGACTACAACAGTAACAACAACATCCTTAAATATACAGATGATATCATCTTGATCGCAGAAAGTCAAGAAGAGTTACAGATACTCTTACTGAATCTTCGTACATCCATATGCACTACGGAGGTCACCATGTTGCCACTTTGATTAAAGTACAAGTCTCCCTTAGAAGAATCTATAATTAACACATTAATCTTCCGTTTATACGAGTCAGTGCTATAATTCAGTTTTATCCTAATCATTTGATGGGCCTTTTATTCAGAATAGTTTACCCCCCACTTTCATGATCCTTTTCGTAAATGAGAGGATAGTCAATATATTTAAACTAGTAATTTTATACAAGAGCAGGTTTAAATGGATAGGAGAAACGTGTGATTACTTATGGTGTAGTGATGATGTAAGTGTTAGACATTATTCGTTCAAATAAGTGGGTGGTTAGCCGTTTCAATGATTGTTGTTGATTTATGTCAACCTTTGATTAGATTATGTGTAACAATACGAGAGTTATACTTTGTATATCTTACTGTGTACCCTTCTTTAGTAATTAGTTACTACAGGAACTACAAGTATTTTACATATGTGACGAACTGTTTTGACTGACAATAGACTGTTTACTTCTTTTTGGAGCACTGTCATGCACTTGATCGTTCTTTTACTAATGCAGGCCTATTAGAGCTAGATTATTTTAGACATGGGTTGCGGCCATAAATGAGGCACCGACGTTGAAATGGTAAATTTTGGTGGCAGGTTATCTTACATTTCTCTTGTTGGAATGAGTAAATTCATGAATTGACTTGTGTGTATTTATTTTACACCACTGACTACTTTTAACATATTAACTGGGTTCCATACCATTCTTCCAGTTCCTCCTCACCTGTGTTTCGTATCGCTATGAATGATGTTGTTTAAACAACTTATTTCACTTTATTGCTTTATAGTGATGATGATACAGTGTTATGCAAACGTAACTCCTTTTCACCTTTCCTACCCTTCACTATTTATAAACAATGGAATCATACCTTACATATATCTGATTGGCAATGTATAATTTCCTTCCTGTTAGTTAATTTGTGCACACAAAGAAGGGTTTAGGGTATTATTATTCGCTTTTAACACAATTTTGGTACTGTCTCATGCCTATATTATTACCTCTGAGAGTAACGGTTTGTCTCCTAGACTTATATATACCCCCATTTTATTCAAATGTCTGGTATTGATCTGTAATGGAAATAACCGTGTATATATAACCTCATTTGTTACTTGTTTGTACCATATAAATTGCTAATGTCAACTTAATCTTAATGAAAATGAACGAAATGTAATTACTTTTAATGAAGTCATCCTTTACATAATATATGTATAATATATTTATTTTATACAATAGCTCACGGACTACTGATGTCTCACATTGTTTGTTTTATGTGTGGCGTGTTGTATGGGGCCTGAAGATGACGTTGGCGCAACGTCGAAACTAGTAGCCAAATAAATAAGAAATCTTAAGTACAGCTGGAGCAGTTTCATTTTTAATAAAAAACTTTTACTGAAGGTTGGTTGGTTGGTTGGTTGTTTCGGGGAGGGGACCAGACAGCGAGGTCATCGGTCTCATCGGATTAGGGAAGGACGGGGAAGGAAGTCGGCCGTGCCCTTTGAAAGGAACCATCCCGGCATTTGCCTGGAGCGATTTAGGGAAATCACGGAAAACCTAAATCAGGATGGCCGGACGCGGGATTGAACCGTCGTCCTCCCGAATGCGAGTCCAGTGTCTAACCACTGCGCCACCTCGCTCGGTACTGAAGGTGAAAGAAAAAGTGCATAGGCAAGTCTCAAGCCGAATGTCAAGAAAACGAAATTATGGAAACTAAATCTATCTCTTCGTGGCATATAGGAGGAGAAACAAAGGAGTAGTATCTCTGTTCTTTTATATCGGTTCTCAGATTCCTGCTGGTGACTGCAGCTACGAAATCAAGAGCTGCTTGTTACTTGGCACAAAGGCAATGTCGTTCAACCTTCATAATGTTTTAAGAAGCAGAGTCTTACCATTAACAACAAAGATCCATATAGTAAGGGCTATCGTCTTTCGAGTTGTGATGTTCGGATCTGAGACTTGGACCATAAGAAAGGCAGAACGGCGTAGAGCAGACACCATTGTACTGTGGTGTTGGAGGAAACTCCTTAGAGTTCCATAGACTGCAAACGGAGCTAGTAGGTCAGTATTACAGCGAGTAAAACCAGATTTTTCCTTGGTCGGTCTGAGACTGAAATACAAAGTTACCTACTTAGGGCACATTATGAGAAGGCATGATCCTCTGTAAAAGACGTTAATACTGGGAAAGAGTGAAGGCACAAGGAGAAGAAGGTGGCAGATGATTCCACCCTAGAAAATCTGCGGGAGGTAGTGCAAGACAGAAGAAATCGGCGAGCTTTAGCTCTCAGGGTCACGCAGATTCGGAATCGACTGAACGGATAAAGAGAGAGAGAGAGAGATCAGCGTGAGTTCACTGCCATGATCTTCGATTCAATGTAGTACATTTACGTCCTTGTGTTTTCCTGCTGTAAGATGTCCTTGCCGTCAGAGAAGACGTGGAACATGAAGGGCTGCAGATGGGGCACAATAGTGTTTACATAGTCAACAGCAGCCATAGTGCCTTCGAGTAACTATCAGATCCACCATGTTAACTTTGAGAATGTCCGTCATTGCACAGTAACAGAACGCAAAGAGGCGAAAGGATACGTTTCGTTTACTTTATTAATTGTACATTTTTGCTGCTGCGCTTACTGTGACGTCTCCTGGCAAGACATTTGTACAATCGGTGTAATATATGTGAAAAAAGAACATTTATCTGTATTATTATTATTATTATTTCATTTCTGTATGAACGGTTGTTTATTATGTAGAGTCTGTAAAAAAGGAAGTAATCATTTTTCATTTTTATGTTTGTGAAATATTTATATATCTATATTTTGCAAATAACGTCTGTGGTCGGCGAGTGTAGAAATCGAAGTGGACAATGATAACTGAAAAAATTGACAAAGATATTTATCAGCGTACTGAATATTTTATAAATAGTGGAGGCTTAAATGTTACTCTCTCTGTCTTCTTGTAGCCGTTAAAGTTGTAAGAGCCTGTGACGCTCGCTTGAATACTTGGTTAGCTTTCTTTTGTTCTTTGTTCGAGAAAGACGCCATCGGGGGCTGATGTATAAAAAAGAAGTGTACTTTGAATTTATGTTGATTTTTGAATATAGAAATAGTTAAAAATACTTGTAATAATTTATTCTAGCTTGCCCAGTATTTCATTCCACATTTTCATCCGTTTTCAGCATATTTAGAATTTCTCATGAAGCATTGCTGCGCCGCTATCGTGGGAGCCGCTGCCACGGCAAATTCAAATTATAACTGATTAAAATCAGTATTGCCGCAATTAAGCGGGCACGTAATGGTACATCAAAATTATTTCTTTGAGCTTCCCGGAGACCTTAGAGGAGAATTGTGGATTTTATTGTGTCATTTTCAGGTGGACATGGGCAACTACTATAACAATCTCAGTGACGTAAATAATTTACGTAAATCAGAGTGGTAAAGCTTTACTTCTGTGATATCAAGGACTGCTGCGTTGAAATGTTCTAGCTAATAATAATATTAAAATCAAATTTCATTTTTTACATCATGCTCTCGTGTTAGTCGTGGGAATCAATAGCGTTCATATGTCAAAAAAATCCACTGCAGCTTTTATGTTTAGCGAACGTAGCATACTGTAACTTCTGTACGTGTAAATAAGAGTAATTTTCAGTGCATTTCAGAGATGAAAGTAGAGAAGGACATGTTTAATTTCATAATTAGTTACAGTAATGTTCCATTTCTAACAGGCCAGATCAGGGTTATATGAAAATAGTTTACAAATTAAAGACCACACGTTCACAGCAGGAAACCTTTTAGTGTTGTGCGTCTCCCCACATAATAGGTCGAGGTGCACAAAGTTAAAGTTTAAACTACAGAAATTAATAGTGAGAATCGCATGTTATCTTTTGTGCTTGCAACAATAAGCAATATATAGATCATTAAAATGTTATGTAACGTAAACTGCATATAAAATTAAAAAGTGCGCGGTGGGGAGACGCGACATTACCTATAAGTAAACATTCGTATGGTGTACTGTAGAAGTTAGAAATATATACAGTAATGGGCAGTAGTACCACACAGAAACGGAACGAGTGGTTCCCACAAAGTGGGTCATAGCAGTACATCAGAAAAATGAGTTTTCCGATTTTCTTGCTGTAAACAATAAAACTCATTAAAAGAGAAAAAAATCTGTATGCAAATGAAGGGAAGCTACATCAACTCCCGGAATCAGCGTATAACACCTCTCATTCGATTCCGAGGAAATTAACTGGCGCACAGAAATGATTTCTTTTGTATCTTATAGTTTCGCGCTATAGCTTGATGACGAAGTGTGTATTTTTTCGATATTGGTCATAGTTGCTGTGTTACTTAATTTCCAAGTAGTCTGTGCCATCAGATTTCAACGGGCTTGCGGTGAAAAATGTTGTCATTGGCTACTTTACGTTTGGTTCAGTGTATGTGATAAACTGCTGTGTACTAAATGTAGCTAACATATCGAAATTCTTTTTAAAGTTGGAGGCAAAGCCACATATCATTACATTAAAGAGAAAATAGGAGCTAAAGTATTTCATTTGAGAGCGCTGGCGCAGAGCGCACTGCATGAAAGCGCCACGAGCAAGTACTATAGCCATAGCTCACAATCAGTCGTGAACAGTTTGCGCAAATAGCAGCATGTTTCACAAATTAGTGATCCACATTTATTGTTGTAAATGCTGCTGGAAGAAAATAATGAAGACGAAAACAGTCCACACCAATAGCTGTGCAATGGAAATGCTGAAACACATATCATACTTAGGTCAAAGCTTGAAAAAGTTTGCTGGCCGGGGTGGCTGAACGGTTCTAGGCGCTTCAGTCTGGAACTGCGCGACCACTACGGTCGCAGGTTCGAATCCTGCCTCAGGCATGGGTGTGTGTGATGTCCTTAGGCTAGTTAGGTTTAAGTAGTTCTAAGTTCTAGGGGACTGATGACCTCAGCTGGTAAGTCCCATAGTGCTCAGAGCCATTTGAACCATTTTTTTGAAAAAGTTTCTTTACAACAGTCATCAATTATCATTTATTAAACTAGTATGATTCATATTGCATAACACATTAGAGTCAACTTACAGGCTACAACTCTGCTCACTCTCATCTCAGCTACTGTTTCCCTTTCATGTCCCTCGACTCTTATACGTGTAATCTTGTTTCTGTAAAATTGTAAACTACATTTCACTTGTTCCCCAGTTTCTAATTCATCACGTTTTGTATAAATTAAATTTTACTGTAGCCTACTATCCTCATTTTAAGTAATATCTGTGTGTTACTTTCAGGCTGAAAAAATGAATGGGAATTCCAGCACCGTTACAGTGAAACTGTCCCGTAATAGCTATTTCTGTTGAAAATGGAGTTCATTTATCAGCTCGTAGTCCCAGAAAAGGAAAAGGAAAGGTAAAATAAAGTTACTGCAAGGAAAAAATAGAAATTTACAAAGTAGTTTCAGTGTCATCTGACGCTGAAAACAGTGGTAGTTCAGAGCTTGCCCATGTCAACAGTAATGAATTTAAAAGCTGTGAGGTAACGGACGAGTCGTGGTGCCCT
The DNA here is from genome assembly GCF_023864345.2 of Schistocerca serialis cubense. Taxonomy (NCBI): domain Eukaryota; kingdom Metazoa; phylum Arthropoda; class Insecta; order Orthoptera; family Acrididae; genus Schistocerca; species Schistocerca serialis. Next base: position 296,571,367 of record NC_064644.1, on the reverse strand, counting down.
CAAAATATTCTAAGTTCGGAGGAAGCAGCGGCCGGCCGGGCCGGTCGGTCAGCCGGGGCCCGGCAGCAAACACGTGCTGCCGAACGTCAGCCAGACGGACGAGAGGGGTAGCCCCAGCGCGTGGCCCATCGAGCATATGGCTGGGAATTCCTTTGTGACGCTGTGCGCCGGGAGGGCCAAAGATGGAGGACTAAGTGAAACCATCATGGCAGACATTTCACAGTTCGTATAGAAATTAATAGTAACCAGATGAATCATGATACCTCAAAAAGAAACATGAACATTACTATTATTTGCACGACGATTCTGATGGTGTAATCAGATTTTCAATATCTTTATTAGTTTAAAGTTTAGTATTTGACGGTAAATTGTACATGGTAACACGCAGTAGCGAATTTCCAAAATATAAACGCTACATCAGATTTTGTCGAGCGCCGTGGCTTTAGAAAGCTATTAGTGTAAACCTAAATTGGTATGAATTACAGGCATGTAACTTGAATAATACATGGTTTATTGGAGGTCAAAGTGGCCGATTACTATCGATCGCTTCAGGCCATAAGCACTCCACAGTTACACGAAAAAACGGTAGCACCATGCTTATAAATATATTTATTCATCTATGACTTTGTTTTGAAACGTCCCCTTAGAAAAATTATACATGACTGTGCTTAAACTGACACACAGTACTTATAGCGCAACGCAATCTGACTTTCAATAATCCCTACAAAAGAATGGCCCTGACTAACAATAACCTATATCTTTCATGAATCACTTACCTCACAGAAATTTTCGTTACTCAAACTACTGCAATACAGCGAGCGCCACTACTGCCAGTTAAATAAAAGATTCAAACTACTGAAGGCACTAACTACTGATAGGCATAGTTAGCAAATGAAAGATTTTGATAGAGAACAATGTATTTACCTTAATAGTGTTCAAAAGTCATTATATATACACTCCTGGAAATGGAAAAAAGAACACATTGACACCGGTGTGTCAGACCCACCATACTTGCTCCGGACACTGCGAGAGGGCTGTACAAGCAATGATCACACGCACGGCACAGCGGACACACCAGGAACCGCGGTGTTGGCCGTCGAATGGCGCTAGCTGCGCAGCATTTGTGCACCGCCGCCGTCAGTGTCAGCCAGTTTGCCGTGGCATACGGAGCTCCATCGCAGTCTTTAACACTGGTAGCATGCCGCGACAGCGTGGACGTGAACCGTATGTGCAGTTGACGGACTTTGAGCGAGGGCGTATAGTGGGCATGCGGGAGGCCGGGTGGACGTACCGCCGAATTGCTCAACACGTGGGGCGTGAGGTCTCCACAGTACATCGATGTTGTCGCCAGTGGTCGGCGGAAGATGCACGTGCCCGTCGACCTGGGACCGGACCGCAGCGACGCACGGATGCACGCCAAGACCGTAGGATCCTACGCAGTGCCGTAGGGGACCGCACCGCCACTTCCCAGCAAATTAGGTACACTGTTGCTCCTAGGGGTATCGGCGAGGACCATTCGCAACCGTCTCCATGAAGCTGGGCTACGGTCCCGCACACCGTTAGGCCGTCTTCCACTCACGCCCCAACATCGTGCAGCCCGCCTCCAGTGGTGTCGCGACAGGCGTGAATGGAGGGACGAATGGAGACGTGTCGTCTTCAGCGATGAGAGTCGCTTCTGCCTTGGTGCCAATGATGGTCGTATGCGTGTTTGGCGCCGTGCAGGTGAGCGCCACAATCAGGACTGCATACGACCGAGGCACACAGGGCCAACACCCGGCATCATGGTGTGGGGAGCGATCTCCTACACTGGCCGTACACCACTGGTGATCGTCGAGGGGACACTGAATAGTGCACGGTACATCCAAACCGTCATCGAACCCATCGTTCTACCATTCCTAGACCGGCAAGGGAACTTGCTGTTCCAACAGGACAATGCACGTCCGCATGTATCCCGTGCCACCCAACGTGCTCTAGAAGGTGTAAGTCAACTACCCTGGCCAGCAAGATCTCCGGATCTGTCCCCCATTGAGCATGTTTGGGACTGGATGAAGCGTCGTCTCACGCGGTCTGCACGTCCAGCACGAACGCTGGTCGAACTGAGGCGCCAGGTGGAAATGGCATGGCAAGCCGTTCCACAGGACTACATCCAGCATCTCTACGATCGTCTCCATGGGAGAATAGCAGCCTGCATTGCCGCGAAAGGTGGATATACACTGTACTAGTGCCGACATTGTGCATGCTCTGTTGCCTGTGTCTATGTGCCTGTGGTTCTGTCAGTGTGATCATGTGATGTATCTGACCCCAGGAATGTGTCAATAAAGTTTCCCCTTCCTGGGACAATGAATTCACGGTGTTCTTATTTCAATTTCCAGGAGTGTATATATAATCAGTTCATGACATCCAGTCTTACAAATTTACTGTCTCTGATGGACACACGTCCAGATCGTCTGCTCTCAAAATTAAGCCATCTCTCTCCCCACATCCACCACTGCTGGCGGCTCACCTCCAACTGCGCAACGCTACGCGCTGTTAACATCCAGCTGCCCAACACTACAATAGCCAACAACAATGCAAACCAGCCACAGACTGCACACAGCACAGCCAGTGATTTTCATACAGAGCGCTACGTGGCGTTACCAATAAAAAAACCTAAACAGCCTACTTACAGTTTATATCCGATATATACTATTCATGAAGAAATTAGTTAAATATTTACTGTGTTATAGAAAGCAAGTATTGCGAATACATAGAAAGAATGATCCTTTATTGTATGATTATATGATAGCGGAACAAACACTAGTAGCAGTTACTTCTGTAAAATATCTGGGTGTATGCGTGCGGAATGATTTGAGGTGGAATGATCATATAAAATGTATTGTTGGTAAGGCGGGTGTCAGGTTTAGATTCATTGGCTCTGTTACAAAATGGCTCTGAGCACTATGCGACTCAACTGCTGAGGTCATCAGTCTAGATTCATTGGGAGAGTCCTTAGAAAATGTAGTCCACCAACAAAGGAGGTGGTTTACAAAACACTCGTTCGAGATATACTTGAGTATTGCTCATCAGTGTGGGATCCGTACCAGGTCGGGTTGATGGAGGAGATAGAGAAGATCCAAAGAAGAGCGGCGCGTTTCGTCACAGGGTTATTTGGTAAGCGTGATAGCGTTACGGAGATGTTTAGCAAACTCAGGTGACAGACTCTGCAGGAGAGCCGCTCTGCATCGCAGTGTAGCTTGCTGGCCAGGTTTCGAGAGGGTGCGTTTCTGGATGAGGTATCGAATATATTGCTTCCCCCTACCTATACCTCCTGAGGAGATGACGAATGTAAAATCAGAGAGGTTCGAGCGCGTACGGAGGCTTTCCGGCAGTCGTTCTTCCCGCGAACCATACGCGACTGGAACAGGAAAGGGAGGTAATGACAGTCGCACGTGAAATGCCCTCCGCCACACACCGTTAGGTGGCTTGCGGAGTATAAATGTGAATGTAAATGTAAATTAGGCTACTGGCCTACCTTTTGTTCTATTCCTTTGATATATGATTATTTAATTTGTTCATGTATCTAATATGTGTGTTAGAGCGTGTTTATGATCCAGCCGTAGAAATATTTATATAATTTCAAGTTATTTAAATGTAAATCCAGTGCTTCAAATGTGTTTCATTATGTTTGTGTGGGTGCGTTGGCATGAAGACATGGTGCGAGCGCTCTAGCCAATCACTGCGCTCGTGAATGGGGAGACTGGATGGAAGCGAGTTCAGGTGAAGAGTTCTGGACAGTTCTGGACAGGACACAGGAAGGGCTGGACGCGACAGCGCGGCGGACGCACAGTCGCGGGAAGGACTTGGAGAGTGGAGCGGTTTGCGCGTGGTCGCGGCAGATAGAAATACTTCGGAGTGCCGACTTGTGCATTTGTGAGATTTCCGTGGCTTCTGCTGTGAAGACGTAGTGTGAGTTTAGAAGTGAATATCTCGCGAGCTATGTTGTTGCTCATAGCTAATTACGTGCAGTAGGAATCTGTTGTTTCCCTGTTATTCAACTTATGTTTTATTTAATTGCTGAACCATCGGCACAAATAAGTGTTTTGCAGAAATATACTGCATTCTCAAAAGTACTTCTACTATCGTACTCATCATTTAAAGTCGTTAAGATAGTACCTGCGGATTTTATTTAATTTCACTCTTTCATTTGTAAATGTATATGCTACTTTCATAATTCGCAATTGCCGAGTGAAGGAAACCTTCGACCACTCGATTCATGCGTGTATTCTTATCGTATACTGTAGACCCAGCAGTATTTGGCCTGTAATGCGGTAACTACGTATCCCAACCCCTAGACAACGAAAGCAGTCAAAACTTTTAATATTTCAACTCTGAGTCGGAGGGTACGTAGTTGAGGGCGACCACCCCACATCCCCATTTCAATCATTTATTATGAAAGCCCACAAAGCTGATAAGTTTTTAACCACAGATTTATCACAGTTTGTTTCTTGAGCGTTTGCTTTCTGAAGAGTTTTCATTTAGCTGATTAGGTTAGCTCCATTTCGTAAAAATGCCCATTTTGAGCCGTAGTAGTAAGCAGGTATCCTTTATCGTTTACTCTGTATCAATGAGGCGTCGAGCGCTACGCTTGACTTCATACATACCAAAGGAGCCGCCCTGTGCTTTACATTCTGCGTAGTCTTGAATCTGTGACGCAGCATGTCCCTGCCGGTCAGCGTCCGTTGCGCGGTGAATATTTCGAGCGACAGTTCGCTTGGATAGCGGCGTATCCGGACACAATCATCGACCTGGTGTAGCATGGAACGTAATTCATCCTGACTCATGGCACGTTTCCATTGACCCACGGTCCAATACCGATGATCCCGTGCCGAGTGCGAACGTAATTGCCATTGTCGTTGGGTCAACTGTGATGAGGTATGGGCGTCGAACACTTTGTCACGTGGTTGCCAAACCCTACCTTGGCCAGCAAGGTTCCCGAATCTCTATCCAATTGGGAACGTTTGTAGCATTAAGGGCAGAACCCTCCAACCAATTCGGGATTTTTACGATCCAACACGGCAATTGGACAGAATTTGGCACAGTATCCCTCAGGAACATATTCAACAACTCCATCAATCAATGTCAAACTAAATAAGTGCTTGCATAAGGGTCAGAGGTGGACCAATGCGTTACTGACTTGTTCAATTTGTGAAAATCTTTCTCTTAAACAAAAAAATCATCCAATTTTTATATAATTATAATCATTTGTTTGTCTGTATACCTACAACTAATATACTGATTTCCGTCCCATTTGGATAATTCTGCGCCGTATGTCCCTTTTTTTCTTTTTTCTTTGCCTCGGAGTGCCGGATTGGCCGAGAGGTTCTAGGCGCTTGAGTCTGGAACCGCGGGACCGCTACGATCGAAGGTTCGAATCCTGCCTTGGACATGGATGTGTGTGATGTCCTTAGGTTAGTTAGGTTTAAGTAGTTCAAAATGGTTCAAATGGCTGTGAGCACTTTTGGACTTAACATCTGAGGTCATTAGTCGCCTAGAACTTAGAACTACTTAAACCTAACTAACCTAAGGACATCACATACATCCATGCCTGAGGCAGGATTCGAACCTGCGACCGTAGCGGTCGCGCGGTTCCAGACTGAAGCGCCTAGAACCGCTCGGTCACACCAGCCGGCCGCCGTTTAAGCAGTTCTAAGTTCTAGGGGACTCATGACCTCAGATGTTAAGTCCCATAGTGCTCAGAGCCATTTGAACCGTTTTTGTATGTTGACGACATTAGTCCGCGATAAACCATTTGCGAGATGCTCGTTCCCAGGCGCCGAGTCATAACAACCGTTCTTTGTATAAGTCCCATTTGTAAGTGGATTTCACCATTTGAGTGATGATTAGCCACCAGGCACAATTCACTCCGTCGGTGACCTGTGGTCATTAATAGGCGCCTCTTGTATGGCATGCAATATTCAGGTCGAAGCTAAACAGAGCACTTGCCCTTTCTAAATGCAGTAGCACGTCCCCCTACTCGTGAAAAAAGCGCCACCTGTTAATGGTGCCCGGCCCTCTCTCCCTTTGCGCACGGGAGCTTTTATTTCATTACTAGGTGAATAATCAATACACAATGACAATTATGTTCCATATACACGCCGCGGTCAGCTGTTTCTTTCTGCGTTAGCGCTCTCTTTGTTGCCGGCTCGTTTGATTTTATTTGTAAATTGTTCACACGAGCGTACGCCAATCGTGTTTACATTCGAGTAACAGGTGACTTTGGCGCCCTTTAGCGTCGACCGTCAAATGCGGGTGACACGTCGTTTTTAATTTTTATTTGCTTTTAAATGACGCAGCCCTGCAGTTGACATGCGGCTGCTAATTGTTTATTTTCGTTAGCGTACCTCTATAACCATGAGCGTCGAGGTTTCATTGGTATTGTCATACGCATTAAACAGGTCAACGGACGCAGTCAATACGCGTGATTGTAACATTTTATACTCTCATTGACATTACGGACAATATTCTGCTGACCAGAAGAGTCAATTTCGTTAACAGACTTTCTAATTTCACACACACATGTATAAGACTAAGCGTCTGCCTTTTGCAACATTAATCGCTATGCACGATGAAGGCCATAGAAGGTGCTGGCATATTCATCTTACCATTCGCTCCTTAGCTATTGACGTCGAGCGAGACTCGGAAGATACGGAGTTCATATCTCTGTCCGACCGAGCAGGTTTAAATTTTTTGTGCCTTTTTCTTTTTGATCGATTAATGCGAAAACGAAGACCCTTTAGAAAAGAGCCGATTTCCTGATCATCTGTATCTGCATCGACAGTATCGAACGAAGTATGAAGTCCACTGGAGAGAGTACTTATTACTGAATCATATTCACGAATGGATGGTGCTTACAGTTGTGAGTATTACTGAACCATCAGTTTAATAAGTCATGGGTACAAAATTCTCACACTTGTTTACGGAACTATGGAAAAGCTGGTAGAAACCGACCTCGGGGGAAATCAGTTTGGGTTCCGGAGAAATTTAGGAACAGGCGGGGTAATACCAACCCTAGGACTTGTATCAGAAGGTAGGTTAGAGGAAACTCAGACTTACGTTTAAAACATTTGTAGATTTAGAGAAATCTTTTGTTAATGTTTACTGGACTATGCTCTTTCAAATTCTGTAGGCAGAAGGGTTAAAATGAGGGGAACGCAAGAGTACCTACAACTTGTACAGGAAACAACGCAGTTATAAGAGACGAGAGATATGAAAAGAGAGCAGTGGGTGAGAGGGGAGTGAAGAGAGGGTTGTGACATACCTCCGACGTTGTTCAGTCTGTAAACTGAGCAAGCAGTAATGAACACCATTAAGAAACGTTGAAAGATAATAACGTTCAGCGACAAGAAATAAAATTGTTTGAAGTTTGCAGATGGCAATGTAATTTTGTCAGGGACGGCAAAAGACTTGAAACAGCAGTTGCACAGAATGGGTGTTTGTTGTTGTGGTCTTCAGTCCGAAGACTGGTTTGATGCAGCTCTCCATGCTACTCTAACCTGCGCAAGCCTCTTCATCTACGAGTAACTACTTCAACCTACATTCCTCTGAATCAGTTCACTGTATTTATGTGTGGGACTCCCCCTACGATTATTACGCCCCACGCTTCCCTCCAGTAGTGAACTAGTGATCCTTCGATGACACAGAATGTTTCTTACCAGTCGATTCCTTCTTCTAGTCAGGTTGAGCCACCAATTTCGTTTCTCCCCAGTTCTATTTATTTCCTCCTCATTAGTTACATGATCTGCCCATCTAATCTTCAGCATTCTTCTCTAGCACCACGTTGAAAGTCTCTGTTCTCTTCTTGTGTAAACTGTCTATCGTCCATGTTTCACTTCCATACTTGGCAACATTGCATACAAATATTTTCAGAAAAGACTTCCAGACACTTCAATCTGAACTCGAAATTAACAAATTTCTCTTCTTCGGAAAAGCTTCTCTAGGCATTGCCAGTCTACATTCGACCATCATCAATTATTTTGCTGCCCAAATAGCAGAACTCATCTACTACTTTCAGTGTCTCATTTCCTAATCTAATTCCCTCAACATCACCTGTTGTAATTCGACTACTTTCCATTATTCTCGATTTGCTTTTGTTAATATTCATCTTATACCCTCCTTTCAAGACACTGTCTATTCCGATCAATTGCTTTTCCAAGTCTTTTGCTGTCTCTGATAGAACTGCACTGTCATCGACGAACGTCAGAGTTTTTATTTTTTCTCCCTGGACTTTAATTTCTAATATAAATTTTTCCTTAGTTTTCTTTATTGCTTGCTCAGTGCACAGTTTCAATAATATTGGAGACAGGCAATAATCCTGTCTCACTCCCTTCTCAACCACTGCTTCCCTTTCGTGCCCCACGATTCTTAGAACTGCCGCCTAATGTCTGTATGTCGTAAATAGCCTTTCGCTTCCTGTATTTTACCCATGTCACTTTTAGAATTTGAAAGAGAGTATTCCAGTTAACATTGTGAAAACCTTTCTCTAGGACTGAAAAGACTATAAATGTAGGTTTGCCTTTCTTCTATGGGAAGCCGTAGGGTCAGTGTTACCTCGCTTGTTCCTACATTTCTCTCGAATCCAAACGGATTTTTTCCGAGGTCCGGTTTTACCACTTTTTCCATCCTTCAGTAAAGAATAGGTGCTAATATTTTACAACTATGACTTGCCAAACTAATAGTTCTGTAATTTTCACACCTGTCAGCACCTGCTTTCTCCTTCAGGTTTGAGAGTAGTTCGTCTGTCTCATATATCTTGCTAACCATAGGGAAGAGTTTTGTCATGGCTGGCTCTCCCAAGGCTATCAATAGTTTTAACGGATTGTTGTCTACTTTCAGGCCCTTGTTTCGACTTAGATCTTCCAGCGCTCTTTCAAATTCTTCAGGCACTATCATCTCTCCCATGTCATCTTCATCTACATTCTCTTCCATTTCTACAATATTCATCGCCCTTGTATATAGTCCTCCCTCCCACCTTTCTGCTGCCCTTCTTTGCTTAGGAGCGGTTTTCGTCTGAGATCTTTATATTCATACGGGTGATTCTCTTTTCTGCAAAGGTCTCTTTAATTTTCCTGTAGGCGGCATCTATCTTTCCCTTAATGATATATGCTTCTAAATCCTTACATTTGTCCTCTAGCCATTCTTGCTTAGCTGTTTTGCACTTCGAGTCAATCTCATTTTTTTAGAAATTTTTATTCCCTTTCGCCTCGTTCACTACAGAAAGAGTAGCTCTTTTTAAGACAGAATGGGTAGCATCTCGGAAACAGGTTATAAGATGAATATCAACAAAATTAAAAGTAGGGTAACGGAATATAGTAGAATTAAATCAGACGATGCTGAGTATATGAGATCAGCAAATGAGACATTAAAATTGCAACATGAATTTTGCTATTTGGGCAGCAAAATAACTAACAATGGCAGAAGTAGAGAGGATACAAAATGCAGACTGGCAACAGCAAGAAAAGAGTTGCTGCAGTAGAAGAAGTTGTTAATATCGAGTATAAATTTAATGGTAGAAAGACTTTACTGAAGGCGTTTGTACGGGAGTGAAACACGGACAAGGAGAGACTAGGAGAGAAAAAGTTTTAAAATGTGGTGGTGCAGAATAATTATGAATACTAGAAGCATAGATCAAATAACTAATGAGGACGCACTGAACCAAATTGGAAACACAAGGATTTTATGGCACAACTTACCTAAAATATGCCCTTGTTTAATAGTGTACACGCTGAGGCATTAATAATTCGTCAGTTCGGCAATGGAGGGAAGTGTAGAGGGTAAATATTGTAGAGGGAGGTCATTTCTCGAATAAGGTAGACAGGCGAGAAGACGTAATTGGAATGCAGAGCATTGACTGAAGCCCACAGCTGCACTAAACCAGACTTCAGACAAAAGAACACACGTACAAAGGCACACAGATGCAGTTCGGGCCGAATGATTGTTTACACGCCTCAGCGCCATTGCATCATTTTCTGCACCTTTCTGAAGACAGACACATAGATCTGAGGAATATTCGGAGTTGCTCTGGAAAATTGTTCTTAAAATTTACTAACTGGTTCTCGCGAAATGTACGGTGTCTTCCATCTTAGGTGCTGAAACGTCCCCTTTGAACAATTATACATGACTGCGCTTAAACTGGCACACAACATTTTTAGCGCAACGCAATCACACTTCCAAAAATCCGTACAAAAGAATGGCCATGACTAACATTAACCTATACGTTTCACAAATCACTTACCTCACAAAAATCTTCGTTACTCGAACTACTGCAATACAGCGAGCGCCACTACTGCCAGCTAAATAAAAGATTCAAACTACTGAAGGCACTAACTAATGATAGGCATAGTTAGCAAATGAAAGATTTTGATAGAGAACAAACAATGTATTTACCTTAATAGTGTTCAAAAATCATAATATATATATATATATATATATATATATATATATATATATATATATATATATATATATATATATCAGTCCATGAATCCAATATTACAAATTTACTCTTTCTGCTGGACACACGTCCACATCATCCGCTCTCAAAACTCCATCTCTCTCCCCACATCCACCACTGCTGTCGGCTCACCTCCAACTGCGCAACGCTACGCGCTGTTAACATCCAGCTGCCCAAGACTACAATGGCAGCCACAATGCTAACTAGCCACAGACTGCACACAGCACAGCCAGTGATATTCATAAAGAGCGCTACGTGGCGTTACCAATAAGAAAACCTCAACAGCCTACTTACAGTGCTCGCCGGTTAATATTTTGCTACATTCCATTTACAGTCTCTCGCCAATCTTACAAGCCTGCGGGCCATTTGCGTTACCCTTCTTAGACCAGAAATCTCCTCATAGTACGACGTGATATTCGTCCCATGCGCTTGAGTGATGTTCAAGTATAAGGCATGTGTTTCTTTACCTGCAACTGAGCGTATATTGGGTGTTAGGGGTGTAAGTGCAGACATCTGTATTGCTGACTGAGGAAACCTTATTGAACAACATTAAATCTACACCTACATCTACATTTATACTCCGCAAGCCACCCAACGGTGTGTGGCGGAGGACACTTTACGTGCCACTGTCATTACCTCCCTTTCCTGTTCCAGTCGCGTATGGTTCGCGGGAAGAACGACTGCCGGAAAGCCTCCTTGCGCGCTCGAATCTTTCTAATTTTACGTTCGTAATCTCCTCGGGAGGTATAAGTAGGGGGAAGCAATATATTCGATACCTCATCCAGAAACGCACCCTCTCGAAACCTGGCCAGCAAGCTACATCGCGATGCAGAGCGCCTCTCTTGCAGAGTCTGCCACTTGAGTTTGCTGAACATCTCCGTAACGCTATAACGCTTACCAAATAACCCTGTGACGAAACGCACCGCTCTTCTTTGGATCTTCTCTATCTCCTCCGTCAACCCGACCTGGTACGGATCCCACACTGATGAGCAATACTCAAGTATATGTCGAACGAGTGTTTTGTAAACCACCTCCTTTGTTGGTGGACTACATTTTCTAAGGACTCTCCCAATGAATCTCAACCTGACACCCGCCTTACCAACAATAAATTTTATATGATCATTCCACTTCAAATCATTCCGCACGCATACTCCCAGATATTTTACAGAAGTAACTGCTACTAGTGTTTGTTCCGCTATCATATAATCATACAATAAAGGATCATTCTTTCTATGTATTCGCAATACATTACATTTGTCTATGTTAAGGATCAGTTGCCATTCCCTGCAGCAAGTGCCTATCCGCTGCAGATCTTCCTGCATTTTGCTGCAATTTTCTAATGCTGCAACTTCTCTATATACTACAGCATCATCCGCGAAAAGCCGCATGGAACTTCCGACACTATCTGCTAGGTCATTTACATATATTGTGAAAAGTAGTGGTCCCATAACACTCCCCTGTGGCAAGCCAGAGGTTACTTTAACGTCTGTAGACGTCTCTCCATTGAGGACAACATGCTGTGTTCTGTTTGCTAAAAACTCTTCAATCCAGCCTTACAGCTGGTCTGATATTCCATAGGCTCTTACTTTGTTTATCAGGCGACAGTGCGGAACTGTATCGAACACCTACCGGAAATCAAGGAAAATAGCATCTACCTGGGAGCCTGTATCTAATATTTTCTGGGTCTCATGAACAAATAAAGCGATTTGGATCTCACACGATCGCTGTTTCCGGAATCCATGTTGATTCCTACAGAGTAGATTCTGGGTTTCCAGAAATGACATGACACCCGAGCAAAAAAACATGTTTTAAATTCTACAACAGATCGATGTCAGAGATATAGGCCTACAATTTTGCGCATCTGCTCGACGACTGTTCTTGAAAACTGGAACAACCTGTGCCCTTTTCCAATCATTTGGAACCTTCCGTCCCTCTAGAGACTTGCGGTACACGGCTGTTAGAAGGGGGCAAGTTCTTTCGCGTACACTGTGTAGAATCGAATTGGTATCCCGTCAGGTCCAGTGGACTTTCCTCTGTTGAGTGATTTCAGTTGCTTCTCTATTCCTCGGACACTTATTTCGATGTCAGCCATTTTTTCGTTCGTGCGAGGATTTAGAGAAGGAACTGCAGTGCGTTCTTCCTCTGTGAAACAGCTTTGGAAAAAGGTGTTTAGTATTTCAGCTTTACGCGTGTCATCCTCTGTTTCAATGCCATCATCATCCCGGAGTGTCTGGATATGCTGTTTCGAGCCACTTACTGATTTAACGTAAGACCAGAACTTCCTAGGATTTTCTGTCAAGTCGGTACATAGAATTTTACTTTCGAATTCACTGAACGCTCCACGCGTAGCCGTCCTTACGCCAACTTTGACATCGTTTAGCTTCTGTTTGTCTGAGAGGATTTGGCTCTGTTTAAATTTGCAGTGAAGCTCTCTTTGCTTTCGCAGTAGTTTCCTAACTTTTTTGTTGAACCGCGGTGGGTTTTTTCCGTCCCTCACAGTTTTACTCGGCACGTACCTGTCTAAAAGCATTTTACGATTGCCTTGAACTTTTTCCAAAAACACTCAACATTGTCAGTGTCGGAACAGAAATTTTCGTTTTAATCTGTTAGGTAGTCTGAAATCTGCCTTCTATTACTCTTACTAAACAGATAAACCTTCCTCCCTTTTTTTATATTCCAAATTACTTCCATATACAGGTATGCTGCAACGGCCTTATGATCACTGATTCCCTGTTCTGCGCTTACAGAATCGAAAAGTTCGGGTCTGTTTGTTATCAGTAGGTCCAAGATGTTATCTCCACGAGTCGGTTCTCTGTTCAATTGCTCGAGGTAATTTTCGGATAGTGCACTCAGTATAATGTCACTCGATGCTCTGTCCCTACCACCCGTCCTAAACATCTGAGTGTCCCAGTCTATACCTGGTAAATTGAAATCTCCACCTGAGAAAATTTATGTGAAATGTATTCCAAATTTTCTCTTAGCTGCTGAGTCGGGAGGTCGGTAAAAGGAGCCAATTATTAACCTAGTTCGGTTGTTGAGTGTAACCTCCACCCGTAATAATTCACAGGAACTATCCACTTCTACTTCACTACAGGATAAATTACTACTAACAGCGACGAACACTCCACCACCGGTTGCATGCAATCTATCCTTTCTAAACACCGTCTGTACCTTTGTAAAAATTTCGGCAGAATTTATCTCTGGCTTCAGCCAGCTTTCTGTACCTATAACGATTTCAGCTTCGGTGCTTTCTATCAGCGCTTGAAGTTCCGGTACTTTACCAACGCAGCTTCGACAGTTTACAGTTACAATACCGATCGCTGCTTGGTCCCCGCATGTCCTGACTTTGCCCTGCACCCGTTGAGGCTGTTGCCCTTTCTGTACTTGCCCAAGGCCATCTAACCTAAAAAACCGCCCAGCCCACGCCACACAACCCCTGCTACCCGTGTAGCCGCTTCTTGCGTCTAGTGGACTCCTGACCTATCCAGCGGAACCCGAAACCCCACCACCCTATGGCGCAAGTCGAGGAATCTGCAGCCCACACGGTCGCAGAACCGTCTCAGCCTCTGATTCAGACCCTCCATTCGGCTCTGTACCAAAGGTCCGCAGTCAGTCCTGTCGACGATGCTGCAGATGGTGAGCTCTGCTTTCATCCCGCTAGCGAGACTGGCAGTCTTCACCAAATCAGATAGACGCCGGAAGCCAGAGAGGATTTCCTCCGATCCATAGCGACACACATCACTGGTGCCGACATGAGCGACCACCTGCAGATGGGTGCACCCTGTACCCTTCATGGCATCCGGAAGGACCCTTTCCACATCTGGAATGACTCCCCCCGGTATGCACACGGAGTGCACATTGGTTTTCTTCCCCTCTCTTGCTGCCATATCCCTAAGGAGCCCCACTACGCGCCTGACGTTGGAGCTCCCAACTACCAGTAAGCCCACCCTCTGCGACCGCCCGGATCTTGCAGACTGAGGGGCAGCCTCTGGAACAGGGCAAGCAGCCGTGTCCGGCCGAAGATCAGTATCAGCCGGAGACAGAGCCTGAAACCGGTTCGTCAGACAAACTGGAGAGGCCTTCCGTTCAGCCCTCCGGAATGTCTTTCGCCCCCTGATCAAATAATTATAGCTACTGCGAGTAGTGTGTTTTTTAGGTTGGTTAATACTCCCAAGTACTTATGGGCTTCGCAGCCGATTAATGTTTATCTACCAACCGGCCGCAGTCAGGTACTGTGTAACTTCTTTATTTAATTTTTCAACTTATATTGCTGAGTGAAATTGACTATGCTGTCTCTTTGCTCTTTTATCATATCAACACTGACTTACAGAATTTGCCCTTACTAACAGAACTCAAACTTATCCTGTACATTAATTAACCACAATATTCAACGGTAATGCGATCTGACTGCTTTCAAATTAACCCAAAAGAATGGCCCTGAATAAGAAGAAATCCTGACAATAAACTGTACATTTTATAAGTCACTTACCACACAAAAATCTTCGTTACCCGAACTACAGCAATGCCTCAGGCACCAATACTGCCAGATAAATAAAAGATTCTAACTATTGAAGGCTCTAACTACTTAACGGCATGTGGTTAGCAAAGGAAAGAGTTTGTTGCAAAGCAAACAATGTATTTTTACCTTAATAATATGACATCCAGTTCAAAACAAATATATAATCGTCACTGACATCCAGTTCCAAAACTTATATAATCAGAATAATATTCAATCTCCAACTCGGACACGTCCAGATCGTGTGCTTTCTCTAACACTTCAAACCTCTAACCTCCATCACTGGCCACTACTCGCAACCAACTTCCGTCACTGCTGGCTATTCGCCTCCAACTGCAAGTCCGACCAGCCACAGAGTCTCTTACAGACTGCGCACAGGGCAGTCAGAGATTTAATACAGGGCGCTACCAACATACAAACACATAAACAGCTGAAGCGTGGACGTGAGGACGCAAAACGAAAGGTCTATATTGACAGGCATAGTCCACTTCATGCCACAGTTATGACCATGCGGAAAGCATCAGGTAGTAAATTCTGTGACATGTGTGTGGGAAGTCTATTAGATGCAGAGAAAAAAACAACTAACACACTAAACAGGTACATATTCAAGCAGCAGTTACAATATCTGTTCCTTTACTCCTAACATTCTGTATAACCATTGCGCTTTAATACATTTGTACATTTTTACTCCCAAGTATTTGTTAGTGGTTACTTTCTCCAATTGTGACTTCATTAATACTGCAGTTCAAGGATTCCGTGATATGTTTGCTGAAGCACAGAACTTACCATTTCCTTGTACTACGAACGAACTGCAAATCTGTGCACCAAACCGGTATTTTGCTATGACTGCTATTTCTGCAGGATAGTGTTTCCTCACAGATAACTGGAGCATCTTCGAAAAGTCAGAGGTTGTAGCAATTAGTATCTGCTGAGCCGTTAAGATATGCTGTGAATGGTGTTGGTCGTATTACTCACCCCTAGGTCAAACTGGATACTACTTCAATGCTTCTGGATGGTTAGAAAATTTTGGATTCAGTCGAAAATCTGGTTAGACGTCTCACAGCAACACTTTTTTTGAAAAAAAAAAAAGAAGAAGAGATCGATGTATTAAAAACTTTTAGAAAGTCTAGAAAACCGACTCGACTTGGTGTCATCCATCCATGGCACTGAAAATACCATGTGTGGCAGCTTGCATGATGTATATTGGCAGAAGGCTGCCTCTGTAGCCAAGTAGTCAGCATTTCTGACGGCTATGCGGAGGACCCGGTAGTTTTCCTTAGTGGTAGGACTGGAACAGAGTGCGCTCAGTCTCATGATGTCAATTTAGGAGCTATTTGAACGATAAGTAGTGGATTCAAGGTCTGAAAGGCGGCAACAGCTGGGCGAAGGCGTTCTGACCCATACTCCTTCGTACCGTACAGCACGACGCCATATGACTTGTATGTAGATGGTATCTGTTCTTTGGGACATGTCCGAGAGAACAGATACCATCTTCATATAGTTAAGGCTAACCGGCGGATGCACACATATTGCCCGAACTCGGTAAGATTGTGTGCCGCGAGTAATGAGTGTAACGGGCAGGGGCACTACGAACGTAGTGTGTGGACGTTAAATTGGGAATGTGGGTCTCACGGGGAGCGTGCAAGGGATAATTACCTGCAGTCGCACTTTCCTCCGTGCTCTCGGTGGCTAAGATGGATAGAGCGTCTGCCATGTACGCAGGAGATCCCGGGTTCGAGTCCCGGTCGGGGCATACATTTTCGACTGTCCCTGTTCATGTATATCAACGCCTGTCGACAGCGTAGGGTATTGATTTAATTAGCATTCCATGTGACTTGGTTTCTGGTCGAAATATCATGGCCATTAGAGGCTGACCATGGAGCTATGTTTGTGGGACCCATACTTATTCCCAAATGATCTAGGATTCTGATACAAATAGATATGAGAGATATCATACGGAAGTTTTATATATTTCATTTTGTTCGTTACAAATGGCTGGTGAAAGCCTGCAACTGTAAAGACAATGTTCACTTTACTAAATAACTTAGTACTTGCATGATGCATTCCATGTCGTGATGGGCATCGCATCTGAATACCACAGCTTGCACTGCGCGATCAGGGCATTGTACACTCCTGGAAATTGAAATAAGAACACCGTGAATTCATTGTCCCAGGAAGGGGAAACTTTATTGACACATTCCTGGGGTCAGATACATCACATGATCACACTGACAGAACCACAGGCACATAGACACAGGCAACAGAGCATGCACAATGTCGGCACTAGTACAGTGTATATCCACCTTTCGCGGCAATGCAGGCTGCTATTCTCCCATGGAGACGATCGTAGAGATGCTCGATGTAGTCCTGTGGAACGGCTTGCCATGCCATTTCCACCTGGCGCCTCAGTTGGACCAGCGTTCGTGCTGGACGTGCAGACCGCGTGAGACGACGCTTCATCCAGTCCCAAACATGCTCAATGGGGGACAGATCCGGAGATCTTGCTGGCCAGGATAGTTGACTTACACCTTCTAGAGCACGTTGGGTGGCACTGGATACATGCGGACGTGCATTGTCCTGTTGGAACAGCAAGTTCCCTTGCCGGTCTAGGAATGGTAGAACGATGGGTTCGATGACGGTTTGGATGTACCGTGCACTATTCAGTGTCCCCTCGACGATCACCAGTGGTGTACGGCCAGTGTAGGAGATCGCTCCCCACACCATGATGCCGGGTGTTGGCCCTGTGTGCCTCGGTCGTATGCAGTCCTGATTGTGGCGCTCACCTGCACGGCGCCAAACACGCATACGACCATCATTGGCACCAAGGCAGAAGCGACTCTCATCGCTGAAGACGACACGTCTCCATTCGTCCCTCCATTCACGCCTGTCGCGACACCACTGGAGGCGGGCTGCACGATGTTGGGGCGTGAGCGGAAGACGGCCTAACGGTGTGCGGGACCGTAGCCCAGCTTCATGGAGACGGTTGCGAATGGTCCTCGCCAATACCCCAGGAGCAACAGTGTCCCTAATTTGCTGGGAAGTGGCGGTGCGGTCCCCTACGGCACTGCGTAGGATCCTACGGTCTTGGCGTGCATCCGTGCGTCGCTGCGGTCCGGTCCCAGGTCGACGGGCACGTGCACCTTCCGCCGACCACTGGCGACAACATCGATGTACTGTGGAGACCTCACGCCCCACGTGTTGAGTAATTCGGCGGTACGTCCACCCATCCTCCCGCATGCCCACTATACGCCCTCGCTCAAAGTCCGTCAACTGCACATACGGTTCACGTCCACGCTGTCGCGGCATGCTACCAGTGTTAAAGACTGCGATGGAGCTCCGTATGCCACGGCAAACTGGCTGACACTGACGGCGGCGGTGCACAAATGCTGCGCAGCTAGCGCCATTCGACGGCCAACACCGCGGTTCCTGGTGTGTCCGCTGTGCCGTGCGTGTGATCATTGCTTGTACAGCCCTCTCGCAGTGTCCGGAGCAAGTATGGTGGGTCTGACACACCGGTGTCAATGTGTTCTTTTTTCCATTTCCAGGAGTGTATTTGGGGTTTCACACTATACATCAGGTAGTCTGGGTACTGTGTTCAGGATGTCCTGGTTGTTCACTGTATGATCCTGGTAGTGCGCTTGATACCACATTGTACTACCCCATGCGTAAGACTGGCACTAGAGTGGGGCAGCTGTCCTCCCACAGACATGTTGTACCGTTCACCTGTACATGATTTAATATTTCAGCAGTCACATTCTTGCAGCAAGCACAAACAGTGTCTGGTTAACTGCCTCAGTGACGATGAGTGGATAACATAACTTGGAGTTGAAAATCTTACAGTGATCGCTTTCCTCTTGTGTCACTATACATCTGTGGAGTGAAAATGAACTTATATGGAATCAAGAAGTGTAGGAATTAGAGCTTAAGGAGTAAGCTATTAGATTCTTAACCAAAAATAGGTTACCTACATTAAAATCCACCAGCTAATGGTAACTGACTGGAACAGTTTCATACAGGAATAGGCCCTTAACTGGCAGGCTTGTAATGACCACACACATTATGTCTATTCTGCTAAGTCCAACAACAGCTGAAACAGAACAAAATGTGATGCTCATCTCTGGCATTGTAAAAGCTAAAGTGTACAGTTTCATTTCATGCAAAATGTACTAAATCTCTTCTACACTGCAACAGCTTGAGTGTAGTCTCTCTCGTTGACACTGCAAATGAATGAACTATTAAGACTGTCTCTCCAACAACTGAAGTTTGAACACTCATAGGTAATACGTTTGATGGAATAAAACATATTACAAACTGTAAAAATATTATTTAGTATTACATATGGTTTAATACAATTTTTGCACATAGTTAATATGCATTTATGTACCTTGTTTAGAAAATAAATCACTATCACCAAAACATTGTGATTTTTTTAAAAAATTTTACACCACTTCCAATCATCACTCTGTAATATGTTTTTACATACTTTAAATTCAGTTTGCATTGTATTCAAACCAATTGGAGCACTAGTAGACTTAGATATGCCACCTGTAAACTCCACTTGTATGGAATTTCAGTTTATAGAAACAATACTAGCAGGCTTAGCTGCAACACATGTACACACACTTTTACACTTGTCTAACTCCTCCTGCTCATGAACTATTTTCCATCACATGCTTGACAACATTACTGAAGAACTGTTTAACATATGTTTGCCAAATATAAGTCTGTCAGTGGCGAACCATATTGCAATATGTAAGCCATACATTTTCATGTCATTTAGATGCTTAAATACATGCTCTGTGCTGTGTTTTGAGATCTTAACCATACCCACTTCCTCCCCTGAAACAAGTTGACGCAGGGCTGCACTGCTACTGCTGTTGAAGATACCATTGTATCGATGGAATTGACTGTAGTAAGCTGTCATGCAATCCTCTGTGTTTTTCTACTTGCTCTACAGCTGATCCCGCTCCATATCAGTGAACTGCACTTTTATACGCTGACAGAGATTCTCTGCTTCTACTGCGAATTCGAAGTCTATGTCAGGTGCTGTATTGACATTATACATTTCGATTCCTTGATGGTCACTTGATTAGTATTGTTGAACAATAGCAGTCTGAAATGATTTACTTAGGTGGATTGACTGCTTAGTCTTATATCCAGTAATCTCCTACCCTGATGGCTTGGAGTGGTAAAGGGAGATTGAGAATGGGGGAAATCTGATAACCATGGATGCTGCGCAAGCTATAAATAGCTCCAAAAACCGGTACATCACAAGACATCAGGAAAAGTGCTGTTGTAACTGTATTGTTAAACCAATGCCATTCTTTTTTCTGTATCGT
This sequence comes from Schistocerca serialis cubense, assembly GCF_023864345.2. Taxonomy (NCBI): domain Eukaryota; kingdom Metazoa; phylum Arthropoda; class Insecta; order Orthoptera; family Acrididae; genus Schistocerca; species Schistocerca serialis. Next base: position 296,551,023 of record NC_064644.1, on the reverse strand, counting down.
TCCTAAACACCACTCTGCAGCATTTTCCAAATAACCGTCTTTTTATACGCTTTATTCAACATGTTGGAGGTTTGGTTCAATGGGACACACTGTAGAGAGTGACAGCCATTTATCGATTGTAATTTTCGGCTAATAAGTACTGTTTCAAAAATGTACATAATTCTCCATCGACATCTAAAACTGATGATAATGCATGATACATAATACTGCATGTTGATGCACAGCATATACTGCATGTCGATGCATAGCCCTCATCAAAATTCATATCAATGAACTCTTCTTCTTCTCGAGGGTTACAGCAGGCAAGTACTATAAGACTTTATTCTATGAAGTCTGTGGACATAGGGCACCGCTCAATATGCTCGTCCATCACATGCTGAGTGGCTCAGCTAGTATACACGAAGTTTCTGAATATAGATTCCTAAATGTGAATGCGCTGCATGCTATTCTCGGTGTTGTATATTTACACTATTCCCAGGTGGTCTCCAGCACATATTGTACAGCCATCCAGCAACACAGCAGCTGTGTGAACGTTCAACATTACAGTTATTTGTGTGGAATTCATGTGTAACTGACTCCATTCATAGTCTGGTAAGACTAATTCAGAGTCAGTAAATAGTAGATTTTAAAACATTATCGCTACACTGAACGCTCGATATGATTAAATGCCTGCAGCAGCATGTTTACTGTCGCGCATTCAGCTTGTATGCTGTGGGGAATGACAGAACATTCTTTTTTGAAGTACTATGCAGTGCTGTGGCTCAAAAGTCTGTGTGGACGTTGGAGACTGATTATCTATTTAGTCGGAAAACAATTCCTCTGCGTATTGACTTGGTTTCTGCTCCAGTGTATCAGGTGCTGCATAACGGAGCTTTTCTGGAAACGGTGGTGCACACTGCTCCACAGTATCAGACGCAGCATTATGGAGCTGTTGCGCTGATGGGAAAGAAGTGGAAACCATAAAAACACATATGTACACATAACACAATGAATAATAACAATAATAATAATAATAAACATCGAGGGAGTTAATTATTAACATTTGACCGTTTGAGCATATTTTTTATTCCACTTGAGTGCAGTTGGATCCGTAATGATTTTTAATGAAGATCAGCCTTTCACTGTGGTGTATTAATAATGACAGTTGCGTTTACATGTTGAGTGGACAGTATGGAGGTGTGGTGACTCCGGCATTACAGAAACTGAAAGATCTATTTTGAGCCAGTAACACTGTATGTGGAAACCAGCTCAGCTATAAATAGCTCCTACATCACATGCCACTGTGGGGAAACCTAGTAGGACAAGTGGCAATCTTGAATTTTATACTTAGTTCAAGCGACCATCTTGATTTTACGTGTGGCCATCTTGGATTCTATACTTACCACAAGTGACCTAGCTCCACAGTAAGTTATATTTTTGCTGTAACATGTGTAAATTTTTGTAATTTCACTGGCATGGACAGTTTGTTATAATCTTTCTGTAACACGAATCAATTTTTTACAATTTTGATGCAGATTGTTACGTATCAAGGGAATTATCATGTACAGGTCCTTTTTCTGTGCTACAGACGTCATCATATTTTTTTGTCCTCCGTTTTCTGCAATTTCTTACAAGTGTCCAATAGTGGTACTTTCCTTTCCACAACGGCATCATTACTGACACTCTTATAGGTAATATAAGGCTTAACGACTTGTCAGTAATAAGGCAATCAAAGACACAACATGCTCACTCGGGCTATCATGAGCAGGCTTGCATCCCACGTTTGACTCTGGAGAGGGACACATTGTGTTACTGTCTGCCCCATTTTCCAATTATTAACTTGTTGATTTTCACACACACACCTATACCTGCAATTTTAATAATCCTTGCAATAAAATACATAAATTTTTAATATAATAATGATAGTAATAATAATAATTTGTTTACTTTAACACCTAATACAGAGGTATTGTATAACACCAAAGAAATTGCAATTGAGAGAAATATGTGCTGTGAAAAACACTCGTCTGAAGAGTTGTAATTTATGTGGCGTGCAACTGATTTCAGAACTGTAACAGTAGCACACTCTCACAGTCTTTTTAATCTTGTAATATAAAATCATAGCGTACACTCAGGGCCGGCCTTAGCCATCCAGGTGCCCCGGGCGAGTCGTCCAGTTGGCGCCCTTTATTGTATAAATAGCGAACCTGGCAGTGCTTTGCAACACGATATTTGACTGTATTCTAGAAATCGTCTTAAGTGGTTAATGGCGTCATCTTATGATCATAACATGGTTTTTTCCATCGTAAATTTGAGTATTTTATTTTTTTAAATGGAAATGAAATCCAAATAATCTGAAAGCCCGCTAAGACGCTCCATGTGAGTCTTGTGTAGCCTGTGACGTCAGTCCAGCATGCTGCTGTCGCTGCCGTAACAGTCAGTATAGCAGTTTAAAAAATGGCTCTGAGCACTATGGGACTCAACTGCTGAGGTCATTAGTCCCCTAGAACCTAGAACTAGTTAAAACTAACTATCCTAAGGACATCACAAACATCCATGCCCGAGGCAGGATTCGAAGCTGCGACCGTAGCGGTCTTGCGGTTCCAGACTGCAGCGCCTTTAACCGCACGGCCACTGCGGCCGGCAGTATAGCAGTGATATATTGTTTGGGCATTCACGTTTTGGGAAATTGTCTAAAAATATTGCGTAGTACTGCACTGTACATCTACAAAAACTCCAGAAAATTGTTTTTGCGTGTTCCAAACAAAGAAAAGATGCGTAAAATGTGGTTGAAACAGGCTCGTATATCCCAAATATTTCTTTTCTTTTCTGAAGCACCCCTGTACTAAAGCGAACAAAACAAAACAAAAATTATTGAAATTGGTCAAGCCATTTCTATTTTTTGGTGAGACTAACACACAACAATTGATTTTTGTATATAGGAGGTAATATGTATAACGAAAAAACACTAATTTTGAATTGGGTACCATATTTTTATTGAATTTAATATAACTGTAAGCCATAAACCTATATTTTCTGTCAGTCATCTGAACACAAAACATATTACGCCTAATGAAAAACAATTATAAACGACTAAAATTTTACTTTTCTCGCTTTTCTGTCGGCAAAGTCTCTGATCAGATTAGCAAAGTCCAGGTTTTCTGCAACTTCATTTTCAATGGACAGTGAGGCCAAACTGGTTAGTCTTGTTTGAGACATTATAGACCGCAAGTACGTTTTTATCAACTTCAGTTTGGAAAAACTGCGTTCGCCGCTTGCGACAGTCACTGGTATTGTTAGCAAAATACGTAACGTTATCCAGATGTTGGGATATAACTCTTGAAGATTATGCTTTTTTATGAAGTTTAAGGCTTCAATAGGCGTTGCCTGGCTGTCTTCGAGATAGTGTTGCAGGCCTAAAATTTCTTCGCACAGCAAATTTCCATCAATATCTGACTTCATGTTGACAGTTAACTTTTCTTGTAATTTAGAACAACATTGTATTAGTTCTTCTTTATTTTGAATTTTTTTAATGTCAAACAAGAAACTCCACGTCGCAGAAAATTCTTGCATCTGTTCAAATCTTTCTTTCATGGATATGTGCACGGTGTCCAACAGTGCATTGAAAAACTCTACTTTAAACTTCTTTTTTGGGTCAGTTATTTAATCATCGACAGCGTCTTCACCCGGCCTGCGTTTAATACGTCTTAATCGCATTTGTGGTTTAAATAATGGCTGCGTATCAAGATCCGAAGCCAGTTCAGTTGCTGTTACAATAGCTTGTTCGAAACCTGTTTGTCTATATGTTTCCAAATAAGAGCAACATTTGTCAAGGATTCCCATAAACTCGACAAAGTTGATTGTGGGTGACTGACTTGCTTTACTCACAACGTTAATTTGAAATAGAACATCATACCATGTCACGAGAGAAACAATGAAGCTGAAGTCTTTTAATTGTCCTCCTAGTGTTGTCGCTTCGTGTGACACCGCAGCATCGCTTTGTTCAGTAGCATCGGCCAAGGAAACCAAAGCGTCATGCATTTCGCATATTTGATAACGAACCGCTTTGACGCTATCAATTCGAGCTTCCCAGCGTGTGTCACTTACATTTTTCAGGGTGTATATCTTCAAATGGTCGGTCAAAATTTTCCATCTATTTACCAATCCAGCAAATAGATTAAACATTTTTTGTAACATTCCGAACAGTGTCACGGATTTTACTGATGATTTTGCCGCATCACACAATACCAAATTATAAGTATGGCATCCACATGGCACAAAAAAAGCTAGTGGATGTAACTTCTTAATTCTGTTCTGGACGCCTTTATTTTTCCCCTTCATGTTCGCGCCGTTATCGTAGCCCTGTCCTCTGCAGTCATTAATGTTAAGGTCAAGATCACTCAATGTTTTTAAAGTGCTTTCTGTGAGGCCTTCACCGGTTGTATCATCTATTTGCAGAAATGAGATGAAATGTTCTTTCACACTTACGCCATCCTCTGTTATGTCGGCGCATCTTAAAGTTATCGAAAGTTGTTCTTTGTGGCTTATATCTGGAGTACAGTCAGCTATGATTGCATAATACTTTGAACGCTTTATGCGGGATACGATTGTAGACATAACGTGTGATGCCATGAGTTCTATTAATTTATTTTGTATATTTTTGCCGCAATAATGGTCAGCCAAATCACCATTCAATGCCAGTCTGACGTGCTCTTCCATGATTGGATCAAACTTTGCCAATAACTGTACAAGACCTAAGAATTTTCCATTATTTGGGGTAAATAATTTATCTGATAACCCTCTGAATGCCATATTATTTTCAGCCAAATACAAAGTAATGTGCATCAATCTTTGAAGCACATTGCTCCATCGTAAACTTTCTTTAGAAATTAGCTTTTGTTCTTCCTTGTCAATAGCTAATCCAGCTTTAAACCTGATTTCAGCTTCAGTCCATTGAGTAAATGCTTTTTTGTGGTTAGGACTATTTTCATGCAGTTTCAGAGCTTCACTTAAATGTTTCCAATTTCTGAAACCCACAGTGGTAGTAAAATTAGTAGTTGACTTTAAATCAAACAGTCGACAACAAAAGCAAAAGACACTGTCGTTTGATACAGAATAAACTAGCCACCGTCGTCTGATAGTTTCTTCGTTTGATAGTTTTCTTGTGTAATGAGTTGAAGAGAAATGACGCCCATTTTCATCTTTTGGAAAGTTATTTAGACATACTTGTGAGGATCCACATATTATAATGCGATCTATATCTCTAGCATTAAGTACTTTTGGCCACGTACCTACATCAGAAACATTGTATTCTTTTATTGCAAGAACGTTGATACTTTCATCGACCACAGATGTCATGTGTTGATTTTGACTTGGAGAAATATCAGAGGATTCATGCAAAGATGTACTGCGCTGGTCAATTTGATCACCTTCAATAGGTGATTGTATATTTTTTGTGTATAATTGTTCACAGTCTGAAGAAATATTTGCTGATACATGGACTTTTGATTCAATATCTGAAGTATTTGCCTTAGAATTTCCTTTAAGGTACTTATAAATATTCATGTGCTTTTTAGTTTCTTCAAGAACTTTTTCTTTTTCAGCTTTTCTTTTCCGATTTTCTGAACCAGAAAGCTTTTTTTTTTAATCATTTCCTTCTCTTCTGGCATGATTTAATAATTTGACAAATTATTGCTTGGACACTGCTCTATTTCGCGACCACAATATTCGATCTATAACAAATAAAGAAATTCACCTATCAGTAGACGTAACTAGAAAAAAACCTGAACTGGAAGATAAAAATGTTTTTCGCACCTACCAGAAAATTAAAATGTTGACACAGTCACGACACTCGTTTCACTCACAATTATTCAGCCACAAAAACATGACCGCTGCCTCCTACTCTTACTGACAATTACTGACATGCGGGTGCAAATCGTAGCGCTGCCAACACATGCAGTCTAACAAACATTGTGTGGCGCTGTATTATTTCAATAAGTTAGGGGAGAATTCTCTATGAATGCAGTGCATGCATTGCATGATCTATTAATTAATGTACATGAGTCATTAAGTCACAAATATTCGATATAAATACATTCGTATTAATTAAATCATAATGTAATGTATATTTCACAGTCTGTATTTTCTTTTACTTGGAGCGACCGGTAGTTTCTGTTGTAAACGAGAGATGGTGCGGCTGCATGGGCTCTTCCTTGTTGCAGTTCTTGAAACAAATAAGAGAGGCGCTTTGGTAGAGCCCGTGCTAGCCCGCGTCAAACATGGATGGTTGCAGACAATACGAAGATTGCATTCAGCATGATTTCTCTTCTGCTACCCCGAATTATCGCGCATTCGTGAGATTAGCGACGTATGTTGAATGAGACTGAATAATATTTTAGTTTCGCGAAATGGGTGATTGTAAATTGTAATTTTTTTTTTACATGCGTTTAGTACGTGGCGCCCCTTGGGCCCCGGCGCCCTGGGCGACCGCCCGAGTCGCCCCACCCTAAAGCCGGCGCTGCGTACACTCACTATTGCCAGTATTTCACTAAGCATTGCAAGGTCTGTAGTGTATCACTATATGAGCATGTTTAGGGGAGGGCGATGCGATTCTTTCCGCCTTTTCCACTTACATTACACTTTTTTTTGAAATATTTGAGAGAAGTGAAAAAAGACTTCCTAGAAACTACACAAGTGGTTTTCGGATTTTGTCTGAATTCTCATAGCCAAACGAAGAGTGGGAAACGGACAAATGGTGTATCAAATGGACTGGAATGCAGTGCAGTTTTGCAACAAAACACTTAATTCCGTGAGAGTAATCAGGGTATGAGAAACTTAGTTTGTGGTTTGAGGTAGGATTGAAATATTTTAGGAACAGAAAGTTTATATCTTCAGGGCCTAGCTATTTTGTGCATAAAACATTACATTCATATGATATTTAAATGTAAGTTTAAAAAATTTGAAATAAAAAATGGAGAAAATCGTAAATTTTTTTGCTTGCCTGAAAGAAAGAAATAAAATAACAGAGAAAGATTTAATGAGCCTTTGAATGCTGCTCAAAATCAAGTGCAGCTAGTGAGATGCCATTTGAGAATTTAAATTTCAGTATTAAACTTAGAATGTTAAGTTTTTAAAGAGGACATTTACCTGATGGACTGCATACATTGTGCAGTCTCATGTGCTACACATGACTCAGAGCATCATTCAAAGGCATGTCAAATGTTTGTCTAATCTATTTTATTTCTTACTTTAGAGACAAAATATTTCACAAAATATTTGGTCGTTCTTTCAATTTTTTTTCTCAGTTTCAGTTTTTTTTTCTTTTCCACCTTCCCTTACTCAGCATCCTTTGATTTAGCCAATTCTACCGCCGGACTTCATATCGATTATGTAACTGACAGAAGGTATAGTCAATCCATAAGCACACAGCTTTGCTTGGCTGGAATGACGCTGGCCAGGCCACAAGTCCGTCAACGTGAGCAGGCCCTGATTCAAGCACGTGCATAGTTTCCTGTACGTAGTTCTAAGTTTCCATTTTCAAGACTCTTACTTTTCATGCTGCTTAGTTCTTCGAAAGTTATCTGTAAAATTTGGAAAATGGTATATGCAAAAACATAAATCTTTCCACTAGTTTTTTGTTTGTTGGGAGGGGGGTTGACCCCAATTACTTCCTCTTTGGATCCTCACCTGAGCGTAAGAGTCCTGAGAGATAAGTGATATCTTGGTGTGGGCTTAGTGAGGGGTGAAGTGTAGGCAGTCCTACGGCAAGTGCAGGTTTCTGTGACATCTGGTGAAGCGGAAGAAACACAGAGCGCTTGAGCGAATTTGCTGTTCAGCAAGTGATAAAATTCTATCGTGGAGGCTGTGTGAAGGGTAGCTCTCCTTACATTTTGCGAGCGTGGGTGCTAATTTGTTAACACACTACGCTGGAGATCAATGAAACAATGAAATACTGCAATGATGTCAAAAACGAGACCTTTCTTAACGATTATGCACACTCTCTCCCACGTTTACTACCAAGACTGGAAAAGCCCCTTGTGAGTAGAAGTAATGACATGGTGAATGGAGACAGTGAAGAGCTTGTAAGATGACATGATAAGAAATAATTAAGAGAAGCAACTGTGCAATCTGATACCACTTTCTTGTTTGAGATAAAAGAAATCTTACCTTCAGATCTTTTGCACCTTGACTGCGGAAGCATCTGTATTCTATCCTACTACAGGCGTTCCTGTTACCAGAATAAATAATATAATAAGGGATAAGGGGAAGGCTACAAAGAAGCAACAAACAAGCAGTAAATCAAGGCAGTAAACGTATATTGATCATTGAAAAATACCATTAGCTGCGAGATAGCGTTGTTAAAACATGGGACGACATCAATCCACAACTGTGGATTACTCGTCGGTCTTTCGTAGAAAATACAGATAACTCAAGAAAAAGATTGAACAAGAAGTAACAGAACGTCCAGTCCCTAGACATCCATATACCGTGGAACGTGATGACGTATCAGACGTAACGTATAGGACAGGTCGTGGCTAGCCACAAATAAGGCAAGAGGCGAACACTGCTCTTACCCTACCAGCAGAGGACGTCTCTCCACGGTTTTTGGTTCAAATGGTTCAAATGGCTCTGAGCACTATGGGACTTAACTACTACGGTCATCAGTCCCCTAGAACTTAGAACTACTTAAACCTAACTAACCTAAGGACAGCACACAACACCCAGCCATCACGAGGCAGACAAAATCCCTGACCCCGCCGGGAATCGAACCCGGGAACCCGGGCGTGGGAAGCGAGAACGCTACCGCACGACCACGAGATGCGGGCACGGTTTTTGGTCTCTCATGAAGCACAGCGGAGTGTCTTCTCTGAGAAAATTGAGTTCCTGCAGTTAACCTTACCACAGGGAGGCAGCTGAACAGCACTAAAAATTCCTGCGGCTGTTTGGTCTAACGGCGGGAAGTCTCTCTGGTGCTTAGACTAGGCGTGTAGAAGAGGTACACTCGCCAGAAAAACGCCTCCACTAGCACTGGCGTGTCTGGAGCCAAGAGCTAAACACAACGATCCCGTCTTTTACCAATTTAAGCCAACATGTGGCTTTCTTCAATTAATTAATTGGTTGATATTAAAATTAATTCACTCACATCCAATGGTCCTGGACCTAGGCAACACATCAGTGTGTCAAGAAGGTGCCGGTAAATTGCTAACGTAAGTCTGCCTTTCGCGGTTCTTGGGATACGTAAGTCCCACTAAAGTAACATGCAGTTTTGATCGCAGTTTGATCTCATATCTGTGAAGTGTTGCGATGTAGCGAGATGCTTCCTGAACATGGAGAAAAGTACAACGGACCAAGGGGTTGATATGTACACTACTGGCTATTAAAATTGCTACACCAAGAAGAAACGCGAATGATAAACGGGTATTAATCGGACAAATATATTATACTAGAACTGACATGTGATTACATTTTCACGCAGTTTGGGTACATAGATCCTGAGAAATCAGTACCCAGAACAACCACCTCTGGTCGTAATAACGGCCCTGATACGCCTGGGCATTGAGTCAAACAGAGCTTGGATGGCGTGCACAGGTACAGCTGCCCATGCATCTTCAACACGATACCACAGTTCATCAAGAGTAGTGACTGGCGTATTGTGACGAGCCAGTTGCTCGGCCACCATTGACCAGACGTTTTCAATTGGTGAGAGATCTGGACAATGTGCTGGCCAGGGCAACAGTCGAACATTTTCTGTATCCAGAAAGGCTGCAACATGCGGTCGTGCATTATCCTGCTGAAATGTAGGGTTTCGCAGGGATCGAATGAAGGGTAGAGCCACGAGTCGTAAAACATCTGAAATGTAGCGTCCACTGTTCAAAGTGCCGTCAATGTGAACAAGATGTGACCGAACCGTGTAACCAATGGCGCCCCATACCATCACGCCGGGTGATACGCCAGTATGGCGATGACAAATACACGCTTCTAATGTGCGTTCACCGCGATGTCGCCAAACACGGATGCAACCATCATGATGCTGTAAACAGAACCTGGATTCATCCGAAAAAAATGACATTTTGCCATTCGTGCACCCAGGTTCGTCGTTGAGTACACCATGGCAGGCGCTCCTATCTGTGATGCAGCGTCAAGGGTAACCGCAGCCATGGTCTCCGAGCTGATAGTCCATGCTACTGTAAACGTCGTCGAACTATTCGTGCAGATGGTTGTTGTCTTGCAAACGTCCCCATCTGTTGATTCAGTGATCGAGACATGGCTGCACGATCCGTTATAGCCATGCGGATAAGATGCCAGTCATCTCGACTGCTAGTGATACGAGGCCGTTGGGATCCAGCACGGCGTTCCGTATTACCCTCCTGAACCCAACGATTCCGTATTCTGCTAACAGTCATTGGATCTCGACCAACGCGAGCAGCAATGTCGCGATACGATAAACCGCAATCGCGATAGGCTACAATCCGACCTATATCAAAGTCGGAAACGTGATGGTACGCATTTGTCCTCCTTACACAAGGCATCTCGACAAAGTTTCACCAGGCAACGCCGCTCAACTGCTGTTTGTGTATGAGAAATCGGTTGGAAACTTTTCTCATGTCAGCACGTTGTAGGTGTCGCCACCGGTGCCAACCTTCCGTGAATTCTCTGAAAAGCTAATCATTTGCATATCACAGCATCTTCTTCCTGTTGGTAAAATTTCGCGTCTGTAGCACGTCATCTTCTTGGTGTAGCAATTTTAAAGGCCAGTAGTGTAGATGCTGTTGGAACTTCTTTATTTATTTCTGAATCTGCTGAATATTACAGTACGTGCTTAATTTCTTGCTTTCAGTGCTGTTAATGCAGCCTGTAGCACTGCCAACATAGAAACATATAAACAGGCTACTTACACTGTGAGTGATCAAATGGGGCGGCGTGTGTTTATAGTTGGCACAGTGCGCCTGTTTCACGAAAATTGGATCAAATCACTTTCTTCTCCACTTCAAGAACGCCTGAAGAAAATAATTGTGTTTTCTTATATATCATAGAAATAGTTTTGAAACATTATTACACACCTCAGTAATTCAGCTGGCATGTACATAATTCGTATGCAGTGGGAGTCATGTGCCCCAGAATAATGCAGAAAACATTGGCATCTAGTATGTCGAAATCATCTTCAAATATTATGTTGCATACTCTTGTGCTATATTTTATGTTATTCACTGTCAGGCGTTTTAGTACTGATTTGATGTACATTGTTTTCGTAATTTCCATCCTGATAACACCATTTAAAATGAAAAAGGTTTACTCTGAAAGTCCTATGTTCACATGAAACTGTCGGACGGCGTGGCCGAGCGGTTCTAGGCGCTTCAGTTTGGAACCGCGCGACCGCTACAGTCGAAGGTTCGAATCCTGCCTCGGGCATGGCTGGGTGTGATGTCCTTAGGTTAGTTAGGTTTAAGTAGTTCTACGTTCTAGGGGACTGATGACCTTAGATGTTAAATCCCATAGTGCTCAGTGCCATTTGAACCAATTCACATGAAACCACGGATAGTTATTTTCGTGGGACACGTTTTTCCCACTTCACCGATTTTCAAAATAGGTCAGCTTAAAATTTTCTTGATAGTTAAACTGTACTATTTATCGCCAAGGAAGCTACGATACAGCAGTGCCTATGTTGTTCAGAAGTACGATGCGAAATTCGTTCCACCAAGAACTAGAGCCGTTATGAAATACAAATTGTATTTGTGAAAATGGACAACCATCAGCTGTATAATGGAATGAGGACAATGAAAATCTGTGCCGGACCAGGACTCGAATTCGGATTTCCCGCTAATTGCGAGCGGTCGCCAAATCACTAGGCTATTATGGCACGACGCATGGTCCAACTTAAAACATCAATATGCCGTCAACGATGTGCATTTCAAACGGCTGCAGTCGCTGCAGTACCTGCACCGGTCTTTGAACAAAACAGGTACCGAATTACCTCGATGTGGCGGTCCAAATCATCACCGAACCCCCGCCATGATTCACTCTTGGGACCTAAACTTGCTCAGAAGTTGGAAACTGCATGAAACAAGACTCATACGACCAAATGACTTTCTGCCGTTGCACCATAGACCACGCTTTGCGGCTGCGGCACCACGTTTACTGTTACGGAGATTTGCATCGCTAACAAGTGTTTTGGAATTACACGCCGTGCGGGATTAGCCGAGCGGTCTTGGGCGCTGCAGTCATGGACTGTGCGGCTGGTCCCGGCGGAGGTTCGAGTCCTCCCTTGGGCATGGGTGTGTTTGTTTGTCCTTAGGATAATTTAGGTTAAGTAGTGTGTAAGCTTAGGGACTGATGACCTTAGCAATTAAGTCCCGTAAGATTTCACACACATTTTTTGGAATTCCACTTCGTCCTGCAGTTCCCTGCTTATGGAGCTCCCTTCGTGTTTCTTCGATTGACAGGGTTCACGAGTGCCTTATTCTGTCCTGCAGTGACTTTCACAGCTCTCTTTCTCTTGTTTTTCGTCACAGTCCTCTTCCATGACCGTCCGTCACGATCAATCGAGTCATACTTTCGTCCGTGTTGTGACTTAGTGGATGATGTTTTTCCGCTTTCCATATATGTGGTATAAATCTTCGATACGGTGCCTCTTGAAACACCGAACACTAGCTCTACCTTGGTTACGGAATATATATTCCAAGGTAGAGCTAGTGTTCGGTGTTTCAAGAGGCACCGCATCGAAGATTTATACCACATATATGGAAAGCGGAAAAACATCATCCACTAAGTCACAACACGGACGAAAGTATGACTCGATTGATCGTGACAGACGGTCATGGAAGAGGACTGTGACGAAAAACAAGAGAAAGAGAGCTGTGAAAGCCACTGCAGGACAGAATAACGCACTCGTGAACCCTGTCAATCGAAGAAACACGAAGGGAGCTCCATAAGCAGGGAACTGCAGGACGAAGTGGAATTCCAAAAAATGTGTGTGAAATCTTATGGGACTTAACTGCTAAGGTCATCAGTCCCTAAGCTTACACACTACTTAACCTAAATTATCCTAAGGACAAACAAACACACCCATGCCCAAGGGAGGACTCGAACCTCCGCCGGGTCCAGCCGCACAGTCCTACCGAGCGAGGTGGCGCAGTGGTTAGCACACTGGACTCGCATTCGGGAGGACGACGGTTCAATCCCGTTTCCGGCCATCCTGATTTAGGTTTTCCGTGATTTTCCTAAATCGTTTCAGGCAAATGCCGGGATGGTTCCTTTGAAAGGGCACGGCCGATTTCCTTTCTAATCCTTCCCTAACCCGAGCTTGCGCTCCGTCTCTCATGACCTCGTTGTCGACGGGACGTTAAACACTAACCACCACCTCCACCATATTCAGTCTTCTGACTGGTTTGATGCAGTCCGACACGAACAACGCCCCTGAGGCCACCTCATCCCAGAGTGGTGCTTGCAATCTACGTCCTCAATTATTTCCTGTACGTACACAATCTCTGTCTTCCCCTATAGTTTTTACCCCCTGCAACTTCCTCTACTACCATGGAAGTTTTTCCGTGATGTCTTAACACAAGTCCTATTATCCTGTCCCTTCTTCTTGTCAGTTTTTTCCGTATGCTCCTTTCCCGCGAGTACCTCTTCATTCCTTACCTTATCTGTCCACCTAATTTCCAACATTCTTCTGTAACACCACACCTCAAAGGCTCCGAGTCCCCCTGTTTCGGTTTTCCCACAGTCCATCTCTCACTACCACACAATGTTTTGCAACAAACATACATTCTCAGAAATTTCTTCTTCAAATCAAGTCTATGTTTGATACCAGTAGAGTTTCCTTGGCGAGGAACGCCCTTTTTGCCAATGTTAGTATTCTTTTCATGTCATCCTTTCTCCGTCCATCATGGATTATTTTGCTGCCTAGCTAGCAGAATTCCTTAACTTCGTTAATTTTCCCTCTGTTCTCAATTTCTGCTACTTCTCATTACTTTCGTCTCTCTTCGATTTACTCTCAGTCCATGTTCTGTTCTCATTAGACTACTCATTACATTCAACATGTCCTGTAATTCTAAGGATATTTTTGTCACCAGCGAATCTTATCATTGATTCCCTTTCATCCTGAATTTTAATCCCACTCATGAACCTTTCTTTTATATCCCTTATTGCTTCTTCGATGTTTGGATTGAACAGCAACGGCGACAAACTACATCCTCGCCTTACAGCTTTTTTAATCCGAGCACTTCGTCCTTGGTCTTCCAGTTTTACTGTTCCCTCTTGGCTCTTTTACAGACTGTAAATTACCCGTATTTCTATTAACTTTTCTCAGGATTTCGACCATCTTGCACCGTTTTCTCCTGTCGAACGCTTGATCCAGGTCGACAAATCCAATGAATGTGTCTCAATTTTTCTTCAGTCTTGCTTCCAATATTAACTGTAACGTCAAAACTGCCTCTGCTGCCCTTACGTTTCCTAGAGCCATTCTGATGGTCATTTAACAGATCCTCAATTTTCTTTTCCATCCTTCTGTGTATTATTCTTTTCAGCAACTTGGATGTATGAGCTGTTAAGCTGATTGTGTGATAATTCCGGCTCTTGTCGGCTCTTGGTATCTTCAGAATTGTGTGGATGATGTTTTTCCGAAAGTCTGATCGTATATCACCAGTATTGTACATTCTACATAGTCGGTTTGTTGACACTTCCCCAATGATTTTAGAAATTCCGATGGAATGTTATCCATCCCTTCCACCTTACCGGACCTTAAGTCCCCCAAAGCTCTTTCAAATTCTGGCTGTAATACTGAACCCCCTATCTCTTCCCTATCGACTGATGTTTGTTCTTCTGCCATGTCACCAGTCAAGTCTTTCCCCTCATAGACTCTTCAGTGTAGTCTTTCCAACTATCCGCTCTCTCCCCTGAATTTAACAGTCGAATTCTAAAGGCATTCTTAATATTACCGCCCTTGCTTTTAATTTCGTCGAAGGTTGTTTTGACTTTTTTATATGCTAAGCCCGTCCTTCCAACAATCGTATCTTTTTCGATTATTTCACAGTTTTTATGCAGCCATTTCGCCTTAGCTTTCCTGCATTTCGTATTTACTTCGTTTGTGAGTGACTTCTGTTGCTGTGTTCCTGAATTTAGCGCAACATTTTGGTATTTCCTTCTTTCGTCAATCATCTGAAATATTTCTTCTGCTCTCCATGGTTTCTTCGCAGTTCTCTTCCTTGTACTTATGGTTTTCTTTCCAACTTCTGTGATTGTCCTTTCTAGAGATGCCCATTGCTCTTAAAATGAACTGCTACTGACCTTTTCGTTATCGCACTATCTATAGTCTCAGAGAACTCCAAGCGTGTCTTTCCACTCCTTACTACCTCACCCCCCCCCCCTACTCATTAATTCTTCCTGACCAGTTTCTTAACCATCGACCTACTCTTCAAAAATTTCTAAATCGTCATCTGAATCCACTATCTACTTCGGAAATCTCTGCCCGACTACGAAAATTTCTAACTGAAATCTTCCCATATCTTCTGGCCAAGTATACCTCTTCCTGTTATGATTCTTGAACAGAGTAGCGAACCCGGGAATGCTCCACAATTGATAAATATTTCTTCGAATTGTATATAAGCTCTAATCTCCTTCTCCCTCTTCTCTCTCTGTACGTCTCCTTCTCCTCCTTTCTGTGTGCAACCGCTCCTCTTCCACCCTGTCCATCTTCTCGTCTCCCCCCTGTGTCTGTCTCCTCCCCCGCCATTCTGTGTCAATCTCCACCTCATTCCTCAGTTTGCTCCTTCCCCCTCTCTTGCTATTCCCTTCTCTCCTCCTTCCCCCTTTCTTCCTCTTCCCCCCCCCCTCTCTCTCTCTGACTTTAAGCCTCGTTTATTTTTGTTCCAAACGAAACCTCGATTGAGAAATGAAGTCACTTCATGAATGGGTAAATCGGCTGGGATCATTAATACACTGAAGAGTCAAAGAAACTGGCACACCTGCTTGATATCGTGTAGGGCCCCCGCGAGGAAGCAGAAGTGCCGCAACACCACGTGACATCGACTCGACGAATAAAAGCACGAGCACGAGGGGCTGGAGATCTCTTCTGGACAGTACGTTGCAAGGCATCCCAGATCTGCTCAATTATGTTCATTTATGGGGAGTTTGGTGGCCAGCGGAAGAGTTAAAACTCAGAAGACTGTTTCTGCAGCCACTCTGTAGCAATTCAGAACGTCGGGTAGGGGTGGGGGGGGGGGGAGGGGTGGAGGGTGGGTGTGTCGAATTGTCCTGCCGGTATTGCCCAAGTCCGTGATAATGCACAAAGGACGTGAATGGATGCAGGTGATCAGACAGGATGCTTACGTACGTGTCACTTATCGGAGTCGTGTCTAAACCTATCAGGGGTCCCATATCACTCCAACTGCACACGCCCCACACCATTAGAGAGCCTACACCAGCTTGAACAGTCCCCTGCTGACACGCATGGTTCACGGATTCATGAGGTTGTCTCAATACCCGTACTCGTCCATCCGCTCGATACAATTTGAAACGGGACTCGCCCGACCACGCAACTTGTTTCCAGTCGTCAACAGTCCAATGTCGGTGTTGACAGGCCCAGGTGAGGCGTAAAACTTTTGTTTCGTACATTCATCAAGGGTACATGAGTGAGTCTTCAGCTCCGAAAGCCCGTATCGATGATGTTTCGTTGAATGGTTCGCACGCTGACACCTGTTGATGATCCAGCATTGAAATCTGCACCAATTTGCGGAAGAGTTGCACTTCTGTTACGTTGAACGATTCTCTTCAGTCGTCGTTAGTCCCGTTCTTGCAGGATCTTTTTCCGCTCGCGGCGATGTTGGAGGTACACTCGTGGAATGGTCGTATGGGAAAATCCCCACTTCATGTCAACCTCAGAGTTGCTGTGTTGCATCGCTCGTGCGCCGACTGTACCACCACGTTCAAACTCACTTAAATCTTGATAACCCATCACTGTGGCAGCAGTAGCCGATCTAGCAACTGAACCAGACATTCGGTGTCTGATACAGGCTTTGCCGAACGCAGCGCCGTATTCCCGCCTGTTTTCGTACTCTGTATTTGTATACGCATGCCTGTACCAGTTTCTTTGGGGCTTCATTGTGTAAGCGATACAGGAGAGACCTCTTCAGCTGCTGGATCTGTCAGGATAGTAGCTTCAATGAGAATATCTGCGAAGCGATGGCACTGCAAGGTTTCGGATGATTTAGATTGCGTAATAGTAGTCTAATCATAAGTCGATAAGCCATAAAAAATGTTCAAATGTGTGTGAAATCTCGTGGGACTTAACCGTTAAGGTCATCAGTCCCTAAGCTTACACACTACTAAACCTAAATTATCCTAAGGACAAACACACACACCCATGCCCGAGGGAGGACTCGAACCTCCGCCGGGACCAGCCACACAGTCCATGACTGCAGCGCCTGAGACCGCATGGCTAATCCCGCGCGGAGATAAGCCATAAATACATTCCTCAAAAGTGGTTCAAATGGCTCTGAGCACTATG
The DNA here is from genome assembly GCF_023864345.2 of Schistocerca serialis cubense. Taxonomy (NCBI): domain Eukaryota; kingdom Metazoa; phylum Arthropoda; class Insecta; order Orthoptera; family Acrididae; genus Schistocerca; species Schistocerca serialis. The sequence goes on along the minus strand of NC_064644.1, from coordinate 296,533,541 downwards.
GGACTTAACTTCTGAGGTCATCAGTCCCCTAGAACTTAGAACTACTTAAACCTAACTAACCTAAGGAGATCGCACACATCCATGCCTGAGGCAGGATTCGAACCTGCCACCGTAGCGGTCGCGTGGTTCTAGACTGTAGCGACTAGAACCGCTCGGCCACCCCGGCCGGCTAAATACATTCCTCGTTCCTCTTATAACTTACTGCGGTGAAGGAAACAAAACAGCACACTGTTTTGTATAAGATTTTTGAATAAAGTGTTGTAAAAGGAGAAAGAAGATATTTAGAAGATACAGTTTGTCTGATGGTTTAAATGCCCCGATATCTAAGTGAAGACTTTGTGCAAGATATAAATCGAAAGTACACATTTTCAGAACCCAACATTTATTTTCTCGCAGTCGGTGTTATCAGGAAATCTGTACAGTACAGTACAACAACTTTTTGACAACGTTTTCCCTCACTTATCGACCTTAATGACAGTGAAAAATTAAACTTCGTGCACGTAATGGAAATTTGGGAAAAGCAATCTTCACCAAAGTTAATTTGTCGGTAAAGAGGGAGGAAAGGGTTACATCTTAATGAAAGGAAAAATGCAAATGAAATTGGTGGAAATTAATTTTGAGAAAAGGGTAAAATTAATACAGGAAGTAAATGTGCGGTCGTTACGTTAACAATTAATTGGCGTTAATTAGATATTTGAGATTGGGGGAAATTTACGGTCGCCAGTCCTATGGACAACTACTATAATAACTGAAAAAGAAAGGTTATTGCACATATAACTAGCACTGAAGGTTGACATGTGTTGTGTGAAAACTGAATGTTTGTCAGAAGTAATAAATTTCGCTACACTCTGACTTAATTTAGCAAAAGAATTAATAAAACTGGAAAATTGAAAGTTAATTTAGTGACTGAAATTAATAGTGAACTTTGTTTCTGAAACACCATAAAATTCAGTAAAATAAAGTTAGTCTTGGGCTACCTCAACAATCATTTCAAAAGCTACTTGAATCTACGCAATTTAGAAATAAGAGATTTAACTTTGAACTTGAATTAAATGATTCTGGACAATTACCAATAGCAAAATTTAGCACGTACCAAGCTGAGCTGGAGTCACAGGTAAGCTAAAATATGGTAACAAAACTTGCACTCTTAATTTCTGCTTGTGTAATCTAAATATTGTAGCCAGCTATGAATACTTTAACTGAACTTTGAAATTAAAGCAGTGAAATGGAATGATATTACTTTAATGATGGCGTATGAATTTCAACGACACTCGGGTTCATTCCAGAAAAGGAAGGGACCCTGCTTGGTAATGCAATTGGGACAATGAGCAACAAAGGTTCATGCTAAGTTGCTGTATTTTTGTGATGCAACAATTTGAAAAGCTGAGGTCTGCCATACAGTTCTAAAACTTCACGTGCTTTTAGTCTTCCTTGTTGGTTGAGTGAAGGTTTGCAGTCGTCGATCGGGGAGGTGGCGACAGTCACTCATTTCACTCATTGTCGGCCGTCGCTGTTGCAGAATCTGAATGTTGGCGCGCCTTCTTCTCGACACGGTCACCAGGCGAAACGGGCTCTTGATGTGCGCCAGCTAATGTTTCCCGTCCACGACATCGTGCCAGAAACTATCATAGCAAGTTGAGTGCAATTACATGCTGCCAAACCCCGAATGCGCAGCAGCTCGCGGGAGCGTCACTCAACACACCTGCTCCACTGCCTTAATCCACCCAGACTCCCTCTGCCCGCGCTCCACGCGGCAGAGTTAACACTAGCAAAGATCATAAACACTTTGGTTCTCCACACGACCTATCGATGTAATCGTATGATAGCATAGTTCTCCCTAGGCCAGACCTAGCGTAAAAACCAATTATACTTCGACATAAATGCATAAATATACATATATACAAATAGTAGAACAATTACAATATATAAAGACACAGAAATGGTATATCTTCAGGTAACAAAATAAGGAAAAAAAAATTGTAGTACAATAGATGGAAATAGGAGGATATGCATTTCCGGCGTTACACATATATATTAAAAATGTGTAGCAATGTCTGTCTGAACGTTTATTAGCGTATCGTGTAAAATTTTGAAGTAAATCGATCATTACGCTTTAGAGATTTTCGGTAAGAACGTTAAACAATGTATGGCTTTAACCACCTTTCCCATTTATATAGTCTGCATATATGCATACGCCATAGTGTATATACACTGACGGAAAAAAAAATCGCAACACCTAGAAGGTGTGGCATAAATGAGAGTTGGGAGGTGTTTTTCTACACATGAAAGATGACGTCTATTAAAAATTCGCCCCAGTGGCAAAGGAGTGGCGTTAGTAGCGTCACTACGAGGATGCAAACCAGGGTTGCTTTAAATACACGCCGTGACGCTCAGGGGCGTTAGTTACCTTTGAGTCTGGACGTTGCATGTTGACATTAGTCAGGTATGTTTTGAAGCTTACAAAGACGCTGCTGTCAGCACCTCAGTGAGTTTGAACGAGGGCTTGTAATAGGGCTACGAGAAGCCGGATGTTCCTTCTACAACGCTGCAGAAAGACTGCAGGAATGTAGCCACAGTACATGATGGGTGCCGGCAGCGGTGATCACGACGATGAACGGTCACGATAAGACGGCAAAGTTGCACTACCGACAGAGAAGACCATCGTGTTCGGTGCACGGCTCTGACGCATCGTACTGCATCTGCTGTTACAAACGCAACCGTTACAAATCGGTTACTTCAAGGAGAAGTTCCAAACCAGACGCCCTGCAGCGTGTACTCCACTGACCCCAAACCACGCCATTTGCGGTTCAGTGGTGTCAAGGAAGAGCAAGGTGGAGGTCTGTTACGTTTTATTACGACAGCTGATTCCGCCTTGGTGCCAGTGATGGCCGTGTGTTGTTTAGGAGGAAGCCAGTTCAGGCCTGTAACCAATTTGTCTGCATGCTGAACTCATTGGACCTACATCTGCAGTTGTCGTCTGTGGTGCGATTTCGTATGACAGAGAGCACTCTGCTGGTAATCCCACACACCCTCACTGAAAATTTGTGTGTCATTCTGGTGAGTCCATCCAGGAACAGCATTCAAAAAATGGTTCAAATGGCTCTGAGCACTATGGGACTCAACTTCTGAGGTCATCAGTCCCCTAGAACTTACAACTACTGAAACCTAGCTAACCTAAGGACATCACACACGTCCATGCCCGAGGCAGGATTCGAACCTGCGACCGTAGCGGTCGCGCGGTTCCAGGCTGTAGCGCCTAGAACCGCTCAGCCACAGCGGCCGGCTGAACAGCATTCCAGTCGGCGTTTTCCAGCAGGATAACTCTCGCTCCCATACTGTTGTTATAATACGACGTTACCTACAAAGTATCGACGTGTTGCGTTGGCCTTCTGACTCACCAGATCTGTCTCCAATGGACCACATACAGGAAATTATCCGACATCTCCAGCGTCATCCACAACTAGCATTAACCGTCCCTGTATTGACCGATCGAGTGGAACAGGCACCGAACTCCATCCCACAAACTGACATACGGCACCTGTATAACACAATACATGCGCCGGTTATTAAAGTATCAGCATTTCATATTTGCAATGGCTTATCTTGTACCAACGTTAACCTGTGATCTTGCAATGCTAATCACTTACATGTCTTACTTAGCCACATATATTCCCGAAATTTCATTACTCTGCATTTACTCATTTTTTCTGTTACGATGTTTTCCCGTAAGTGTATTTAAATATTCAATCCGAGCGTTTATTGGAGTATTGTGTAATGATCTGAAATAAATCGGACAAGAACCTTTCGAGATTTTTGCTAACAGTCTTAAACAAAGACCTGTCTTTCAGTAGTAGTATATATGAAAGAAATTGCTATCAGTTTCTCTCGTGTTTAACGACTTTCTCATCGACTGCATATTAAATGCTAAACACCCTTCATTTGTTTTCGCCTTACTAGGTGCGTCCTGATAGGTACATATCGCGAAGGCTCCCCTTTATGAAGGGGGTAAGGGACAGGACGAATGTCTGTCTGAATGAGCGATCTGATTCCGCCGCGCTGGAGAGATTTCCGAACGGCGCTGTGTTATCGCGCGGTTCTGCTGGCAGGGTGCCTCGATGGCGGAAATCGTATCGTTCGCGGGAAATCGCGTCGTCTGCGCGGAGACGACATTTGATGGAAAGAAAGACGGAGGGGAAAGGGCGTTAGGAGTTAATGTCCTGCCAGCATAGCTGAGCAGTAGCCCAGCTGGACCGACACGTGGGGGGACGCCGGCCGTGGCCGCTCGAGAAAAGCCTGAGGTGTAGAATTCGAGTGCCATTCCGCCTCCTTCGAAGGCTATCGAGGCAAGCAGACTTCCTTTACATCACTGATTCCAAAACTTTCTGAAGCATTACCGCTCAGTGCAATCAAATATTAGCTAGTACCCCCTTCTTCAGCCTCGCCCCTACCATAAATTTTAATGTATAACTAAAATTTAATGAAAGCGAAATTTTCTTTGAACACTTTTATTTTTAAGATAAGGAAAGATAAATGATATTTAAACTCTTGTAGAGTTTTATTAAACCACAAAGTAATGAGTCAATGGAACTATTTTTACTGCTTATTTCTGGCTGCCTTTTTTTTTTTTTACTTACAATGATGAAGCAAATCTCAGTATATTCCAAGTGTTACCTGCAGCTCCTTCTCTAAGAAAAGAAAGCTGCCTATTCATTCGGAGGATACACACTTATTACAAAACATGTTCCTCTCCAGCATTCCTCTCCCTTGAGATCCTTACTTGACCTACACCCTGCATCCTCATTCAAAACCAATCGAATTAAAATATGGTTAACAGGATTATGCCTACCGTTCGTAAATCACTTGAATATTGGACTTATTGCGTGTGAAGTCTTAAAAGTTCTTATTTTTATTCTCTCTATTATTTAATTAGCGTTTTGTTAACGTGGTTGCGTATTATTATAAATTGATTTTTTATTTATGGTTTGGTTTAGCAATTCCTTTTTACTGTTTGCTCCTTTTATTTGAGTCCTTTCAATTAGGTTTGCGGTGGTTATGAAGTCTATATTGCTTACTGTTCTCCGCAAGTTAAATAATACGGTAATACCATATCAGCAGATCTCGTTGAGTCGCCTTGCTGGAACTTCTCCACCTGAAATCGCTAAAGATATTTTATCGCTCGACGGAAATCGATCGGTACAGCCAAGTGCTATACTGTGTCATGTGTATGGAATGTGGCGTCCAACTTAAGTTCGTGAAATTATTTGGGTCTTCGGAGAAATATTCCCGACGAATCCCAAAACCGTGTAAAACTTCAGCTTCGTACCATCAAACCACATAACACTCCTGAACGACTTGCGTCTTTATAATCACTGAATGTTTGTTTTGAAATGATTAAGGGTTAAGAACGCTACACAACTGATACTCCTTTTGTGCTTTTATATGTATTTATTTTCTACAATTCCATAAAATATAGATTAGTGCCTTAATGGCGGCTTCCAACAATCTCCTCTCAATCTGACATAGAACACCTCTCTTCCAATGTCCGACATGGAATAATTATCTCTTTGCCGTAGCTTAATACAGTCTGCATATCTTTCTTATCGAGTTCGCACGGAGTATTTATCTCTTGCGCAGGCATTTTACATTTATCGTCGTTTTAATAGTCCTTCGCACTTTATTTATGGGTTTTTGCATCACATAAGGCATCAAGTCGCAGAAACTGGAAGACTTCAGGCTGCCAATGCTTTGTGCCAATAATAATACGAGGGCGTTGAACAAGTAATGCAACAATTTTTTTCTCAGCTAGTTTCGATTCAAAACGATGCGAAGTTTGCTATGGGACATCGTGGAATAATCACGCTTTGGCCACTAGAGTTTCCTGAAGTTTTAGTAGGTTGCGGCTTTATACGTTGGCTTCAAAACAGTGTCTAACGGAGGTGTGGTCCAAGCGGAGACTTGTCATTGAATTCCTTTTGGCGGAGAACCAGGGCATCGCAGATATTGACAATCGCCTGCAGAGTGTCTACGGAGACCTGTAGGTGAACAAAAGAATGGTGAGTCGTTTGGGTGAGGCATCTGTCTTCTGTGTAACAAGGTCGCGCAAATCTGCCCGATCTAAAGATGCGAACTACCTTCTCCTTCTCCACGACAACACAAGGCCTTACACAAGTTTGCGCAAGCGAGAGCAGCTCACAAAACTTCATTGGATTGTTGTTCCTCATCCACTCTATAACATGGATCCCTCACCTTCCGGCTTCCACCTGTCTGGCCCAATGTGAGGGTGCACTCCGCGGAAACCAGTAAGTGGGGGATGTGGAGGTTACTGATGCAGCAAGACGTTGACTCTGACCGTCAATCAGTAGAGGGGTACCATGCGGGCATACAGGCATACAGCCCCCCCCCCTTACCCCTCCCAAGTTAGGTGATGCAAGGCCATCGCACTGACCGGACATCATGTCGAAAAATAGGGTTCTGTAAGAAAAAGAGTGGGGAATAATATAGTTTATTTTAATTTGTTTTAATCCTTAATAAAACCAACCTGCTTTCAGAAAAAATGTATTGCATTACTTATTGTACGCTCCTCGTAATAATAATGTTGTTGTTGTTGTGGTCTTCAGTCCTGAGACTGGTTTGATGCAGCTATCCATGCTACTCCATCCTGTGCAAGCTTTTTCATCTCCCAGTACCTACTGCAACCTACATCCTTCTGAATCTGCTTAGTGTATTCGTCTCTTGCTCTCCCTAAACGAATTTTACCCTCCACACTGCCCTCCAATACTAAATTGGTGATCCCTTGACGCCTCAGAACATGTCCTATCAACCGGTCCCTTCTTCTGGTCAAGTTGTGCCACAAACTTCTCTTCTCCCCAATCCTATTCAATACTTCCTCATTAGTTACGTGATCTACCCATCTAATCTTCTGCATTCTTCTGTAGCACCACATTTCGAAAGCTTCTATTCTCTTCTTGTCCAAACTATTTATCGTCCATGTTTCACTTCCATACATGGCTACACTCCATACGAATACTTTCAGAAATGACTTCCTGACACTTAAATCAATACTGGATGTTAACAAATTTCTCTTCTTCAGAAACGCTTTCCTTGCCATTGCCAGCCTACATTTTATATCCTCTCTACTTCGACCATCATCAGTTATTTTGCTCCCCAAATAGCAAAACTCCTTTACTACTTTAAGTGCCTCATTTCCTAATCTAATTCCCTCAGAATCACCCGACTTAATTAGACTACATTCCATTATCCTTGTTTTGCTTTTGTTGATGTTCATCTTATATCCTCCTTTCAAGACACTGTCCATTCCATTCAACTGCTCTTCCAAGTCCTTTGCTGTCTCTGACAGAATTACAATGTCATCGGCGAACCTCAAAGTTTTTATTTCTTCTCCATGGATTTTAATACCTACTCCGAATTTTTCTTTTGTTTCCTTTACTGCTTGCTCAATATACAGATTGAACAACATCGGGGAGAGGCTACAACCCTGTCTTACTCCCTTCCCAACCACTGCTTCCCTTTCATGTCCCTCGACTCTTATAACTGCCATCTGGTTTCTGTACAAATTGTAAATAGCCTTTCGCTCCCTGTATTTTACCCCTGCCACCTTTAGAATTTGAAAGAGAGTATTCCAGTCAACATTGTCAAAAGCTTTCTCTAAGTCTACAAATGCTAGAAACGTAGGTTTGCCTTTCCTTAATCTTTCTTCTAAGAGAAGTCGTAAGGTCAGTATTGCCTCACGTGTTCCAGTGTTTCTACGGAATCTTCCCCGAGGTTGGCTTCTACTAGTTTTTCCATTCGTCTGTAAAGAATTCGTGTTAGTATTTTGCAGCTGTGACTTATTAAGCTGATTGTTCGGTAATTTTCACATCTGTCAACACCTGCTTTCTTTGGGATTGGAATTATTATATTCGTCTTGAAGTCTGAGGGTATTTCGCCTGTTTCATACATCTTGCTCACCAGATGGTAGAGTTTTGTCAGGACTGGCTCTCCCACGGCCGTCAGTAGTTCCAATGGAATATTGTCTACTCCGGGGGCCTTGTTTCGACTCAGGTCTTTCAGTGCTCTGTCAAACTCTTCACGCAGTATCGTATCTCCCATTTCATCTTCATCTACATCCTCTTCCATTTCCATAATATTGTCCTCAAGTACATCGCCCTTGTATAGACCCTCTATATACTTCTTCCACCTTTCTGCTTTCCTTTCTTTGCTTAGAACTGGGTTTCCATCTGAGCTCTTGATATTCATACAAGTCGTTCTCTTATCTCCAAAGGTCTCTTTAATTTTCCTGTAGGCGGTATCTATCTTACCCCTAGTGAGACCAGCCTCTACATCCTACATTTGTCCTCTAGCCATCCCTGCTTAGCCATTTTGCACTTCCTGTCGATCTCATTTTTGAGACGTTTGTATTCCTTTTTGCCTGTTTCACTTACTGCATTTTTATATTTTCTCCTTTCATCAATTAAATTCAATATTAATTCTGTTACCCAAGGATTTCTACTAGCCCTCGTCTTTTTACCTACTAGATCCTCTGCTGCCTTCACTACTTCATCCCTCAAAGCTACCCATTCTTCTTCTACTGTATTTATTTCCCCCTTTCCAGTCAATTGCTCCCTTATGCTCTCCCTGAATCTCTGTACAACCTCTGGTTCTTTTAGTTTATCCAGGTCCCATCTCCTTAAATTCCCACCTTTTTGCAGTTTCTTCAGTTTTAATCTGCAGGTCATAACCAATAGATTGTGGTCAGAGTCCACATCTGCCCCTGGAAATGTCTTACAATTTAAAACCTGGTTCCTAAATCTCTGTCTTACCATTATATAATCTATTTGATACCTTTTAGTATCACCAGGGTTCTTCCATGTATACAACCTTCTTTCATGATTCTAAAACTAAGTGTTAGTTATGATTATGTTGTGCTCTGTGCAAAATTCTACCAGGCGGCTTCCTCTTTCATATCTGTCCCCCAATCCATATTCACCTACTATGTTTCCTTCTCTCCCTTTTCCTACACTCGAATTCCAGTCACCCATGACTATTAAATTTTCGTCTCCCTTCACAATCTGAATAATTTCTTTTATTTCATCATACATTTCTTCAATTTCTTCGTCATCTGCAGAGCTAGTTGGCATATAAACTTGTACTACTGTAGTAGGTGTGGGCTTCGTATCTATCTTGGCCACAATAATGCGTTCACTATGCTGTTTGTAGTAGCTTACCCGCATTCCTGTTTTCCTATTCATTATTAAACCTACTCCTGCATTACCCCTATTTGATTTTGTGTTTATAACCCTGTAGTCACCTGACCAGAAGTCTTGTTCCTCCTGCCACCGAACTTCACTAATTCCCACTATATCTAACTTCAACCTATCCATTTCCCTTTTTAAATTTTCTAACCTACCTGCCCGATTAAGGGATCTGACATTCCACGCTCCGATCCGTAGAACGCCAGTTTTCTTTCTCCTGATAACGATATCCTCTTGAGTAGTCCCCGCCCGGAGATCCGAATGGGGGACTATTTTACCTCCGGAATATTTTACCCAAGAGGACGCCATCATCATGTAATCATACAGTAAAGCTGCATGCCCTCGGGAAAAATTACGGCTGTAGTTTCCCCTTGCTTTCAGCCGTTCGCAGTACCAGCACAGCAAGGCCGTTTTGGTTATTGTTACAAGGCCAGATCAGTCAATCATCCAGACTGTTGCCCTTACAACTACTGAAAAGGCTGCTGCCCCTCTTCAGGAACCACACGTTTGCCTGGCCTCTCAACAGATACCCCTCCGTTGTGGTTGCACCTACGGTACGGCCATCTGTATCGCTGAGGCACGCAAGCCTCCCCACCAACGACAAGGTCCATGGTTCATGGGGGGGGGGAGGGGGGGTAATAATAATAATAATAACAATAATAATAATACTATGTAAGCCCCGTAGCAGAGTGGTAACCATTACTTACCTACTGTTGTTTTGTGCTGTAATTAGCCCATTTATCTGTTGCGAAGTGAAAAATGAGCCAGTTTCTGGTCTATTGTCGGAAATACCTACAGCTCAAAGAGCACGTTTTCATGAAATACTTAGGCACATATGTCTAAATTTTACTGTCATAGATGCATGGTGCAGAGTAAAAATTGCCTGTGTACTGGGTGGTGTATGTGAGTAACGTCTTGTACATACGTCCGTTTCACAAGCTCTAAAGTCCACCACACTGTTTCACGAACTAATGATAGTACTTGAAAAAAGTGTAATTATTTGTAACTTATGTAATCAATATTTCTGTCTTAAGAAACAGTGATAGCAGTAATGATATCTTAAAATTAGTTTCATTTCGTTACAGAAACATAATCGAACCCTTTGGTTTTCAACCCGACAGAATTTCATTTTACCGCTCAGGGGTACCTACAGGTTGGGAATCACTGCTTTACATCGACATCCAAATCTGTGTTCCGCCAGCTACCTTATGGAATGTGGTGGAGGGTACTTTCGCTATTAGTGCGCTGGAAGGACGATTGTGAGCTGGAACCTCTCTAATTTCGGCTTCATGGTCTTCTTACGAGATGTTGGAGGAACAAATATATTGCTTGAATCTTCTAGAAACATGACCGTCTCCATGGCTGAGTGGTCGGAGCGGCTGACTGCAACGCAGACGATCCGAATTCGATTCGTTTTTCCTTGATGAGAGAACTAGTAGGGGGCCCACTTTGCCTCGTGGGGCCGACTGAGGGCTTACTTGACCGATTTGTAGTTTGTAGCGGTTCCAACGTCAAGAAGCCTGACAATGCAGGGAGAGCTGTGTGCAGACCGCATGTCCGCCCCCCCCCCCCATACCGCATCTAGACACACCATTGGCAGAGGATGACACGGCGGTCGGTCGTGTCCTATTGGCCCGTCTAGAGCGAGCACGCCGAGTCCGACTGGTCCGTCTTCACCTTTTACCTTACATTCTAGGAACACACTCTATCGGAATTTTAACAGCACATCACAGTGGGCTGCAAGAGGCTTCTCTCGTAGCATCTGCCTCTGGAGCTGGATAAGTATCTCCATGATGCTTTTGCGCTTGTTAAACACACCTCTGACGAAAAGCGCTGCTGTTCTTCGGATATTCTCTGACTCCTCTAGGAGGTCATGGACACCTACGTATCGATCACATGAGAGTCTTGTAAGCTCCCTCATTCATGGGGTGGATTGCACTTCCTGAGGAGTCTTCCAACGAATTTCGGTCTAGCAACTGCTTTTCCTACTATTACATTTAAGTGTCACTCCACTTTAAATTGCGCCATACGCATACTCTCACATATTTAATAACCATTAAATATGTGAGAGTATTTAATGTGTGAGAGTATTTAATAACCATTAAATATGTGAGAGTATGCGTATGGTGTAATTTAAATTGGACTGCTTCCAGTCATTACTTGGCTTTCGTATAATTAAACGATAACGAGTCTTTCCGCCTGTTTACGAGAAATACCTTACATTTCCTTAAAAATGGTTCAAATGGCTCTGAGCACTATGGGACTTAACATCTGAGGTCATCAGTCCCCTAGACTCAGAACTACTTAAACCTAACTAACCTAAGGATACCACACACATTCATGCCCGGGGCAGGATTCGAACCTGCGACCGTAGCAGTAGCGCGGTTCCGGACTGAAGCTCCTAAAACCACTTGGCCACACCGGCCGGCTTACATTTGTTTATATTCAGGGGAAAATGCCGATTCCTTGCTTCAAACATCGGTCCTTTGCAGGTCTTCCTGCTTTTCACTATAATTTCCTAGCTTTGCACTGGGCCATCTATACTGTGAATTGTGAAGGTCTGATAACCCTCCTTTGGGGTAGACCTGAAGTAACTTTCACGTCTGAAGATACGTCTCCGTTAAGAATGACGTACTGTATTCCATTTGCTAGGAAGTTTTCAGTTCAACCACAAAGTTGATCTGGTATTCTGTACGTGCATATTTTATCCATAAGGTGCGGTGTCGCTATTTGAACGCGTAAAAGGACAGGTTCACGATTATATATATTTATTATGGAATCCAATGCCACTGTATAAAGTCTACATCCACCATAAACAGTATTACGTAAACTTAAATAGAGTTATCTAAACATTTACGGCTAAAATTAAGTACACTAACTAGTTTAGCACCTGCTGCTTCGCTCGCGTAAACTGTATGGCCTGCAGAGAGAGTTTTTTTGCCTTTTTCTTTTCTTTTATGTAATCGAATTTTTATGTTGTTCACGAATTGCAACACACCCTAAGCTTTTCACGCTAATTAAAGCAACGAGGGCATGGGCTTTTCCGAATGTACTTCTGACAAAAAGCGATTCTGGTTGCTGGAGCCCAAAGTTTTTGTTAAGCAGGCCTTTTTCGTTCTTGCAAAGATATTTCCATAGCAGCTTTCATCCCTTAACAATTATTTCTATCTATCTAATCAAGGCGTGAAATACCAATTTTTATAAATTGTTTTAATGTATCGAAATATTTTCTTAAGATTTTCTATCCACTATTGTACTCTCTTATGGATTAAACTTCCAGAAACACTGAAACACGTATTTTTTATTTGTAACCGAGAAGTCAAAAACCAGCGTTCATAGATGTAACTTTAAAAATATTTAAACAATTCTTTAGTAACGAGGACGTGAAATTTACAATTCTTCAAGAGTCACCAAGAGTAATCACAAGAAAACGCAAACACAGGCTTGAAGTTCACAAAACAGTTTTACAAAATCTTTTACAAAACTAGCTTTCCAATTGCCACCAATAACAAGGATAATCAAAGCCCCTATACAATCTTTACATGAGTACATAGAATGAAACAAGTTAAGTAAAGAGGCTTCCTTTTTAATTAAACAAATAAACGGCCCCAATGAATTTGAATGACAATCGTGATTCCCTAAAAGGGGAACAGGAATTTACAGGGACAAAATCCCCACAGGTGAGATTAAGCAACAGTATAGAAAATTTAATAACAACTTGTTAAAGAGCAATTTCAGCGCCACTAGTAATGTAATGAATATTCCACAGAACGCACTCTTGGAATTCCTTCAAAGTATAACAGCAAATATGAGAAAAACAGTTATTTTAATAGTCACTTTTAAATCCATGGAACCGCGGATACACCCCGTAGGGTGACCCACACAAATGCAAGCGCAACCAATTACTAGGAACAGGGGACGCACCTTGGCGCAACTCGAACAACCTAACGAGAGAAATCCCCAAATAATGGCGAGAGAAAAATACTCAACTTCTGTTAACTACTGGGGCGAGCAGCGACATTGACAGGTTACAGCCAAGTAGCGTGGAGCGTCACCAAAACGTAGCTGGCCGAACTAACGGCGTCCGAACACATTTCGCCGAGGGCGCCGCCACCTGTACCGCTCAATCCGGAACTGGCTGTGCCCGCCGCTGGTAGTACAGTGGAACATTTTTAAAATAAAACAAGGGCAGACAATCAAACCAAAAGAGGCAACACAAAACGCTCTAATTTCAAGGTTATGTCCCATTTAAATTTAACACCCTTAACAAAAAGAAAACTACAAATAAATAATGTAGAAAATTATTCACTTCTTACATATCATAATTCAAAATTTTTACAGGCAGCGCTGCCCCCCCTTTAAGGACCATAAAGTCAGAAGAAGTTAACGGCCTGCCAAATCAAGAATATTAAAACTATAATACAAGGCACGGAGGTCACGGGCGCTTCAAATGGAGACCACAGTATAAATCACAAGATACTTAAGTACACTGCTGGCCATTAAAATTGCTACACCAAGAAGAAATATAGATGATTAACGGGTATTCATTGGATAAATATATTATACTAGAACTGACATGTGATTACATTTTCACGCAATTTGGGTGCATAGATCCTGAGAAATCAGTACCCAGAACAACCACCTCTGGCCGTAATAGCGGCCTTGATACGTCTGGGCATTGAGTCAAACAGAGCTCGGATGGCGTGTACAGGTACAGCTGCCCATGCAGCTTCAACACGATACTACAGTTCACCAAGAGTAGTGGTTCAAATGGCTCTGAGCACTATGGGACTCAACTGCTGAGGTCATTAGTCCCCTAGAACTTAGAACTAGTTAAACCTAACTAACCTAAGGACATCACAAACATCCATGCCCGAGGCAGGATTCGAACCTGCGACCGTAGCGGTCTTGCGGTTCTAGACTGCAGCACCTTTAACCGCACGGCCACTTCGGCCGGCTACCAAGAGTAGTGACTGCCGTATTGTGATGAGCCAGTTGCTCGGCCACCATTGACCACACGTTAGTGAGAGATCTGCAGAATGTGCCGGCCAGGGCAGCAGTCGAACATTTTATGTATCCAGAAAGGCCCGAACAGGACCTGCAACATGCGGTCGTGCATTATCCAGCTGAAATATAGGGTATCGCAGGGATCGAAAGAAGGGTAGAGCCACGGGTCGTAGCACATCTGAGATGTAACGTCCACTGTTCAATGTGCCGTCAATGCGAACAAGAGGTGACCGAGACGTGTAAGCAATGGCACCCCACGCCATCACGCCGGGTGATACGCCACTATGGGCGATGACGAATACACGCTTCCAATGTGCGTTCATCGCAATGTCACCAAACAAGGATCCGACCATCATGATGCTGTAAACAGAACATCCGAAAAAATGAAGTTTTGCCATTCGTGCACCCAGGTTCGTCGTTGAGTACACCATCCCAGGCGCTCCTATCTGTGATGCAGCGTCAAAAGTAACCGCAGCCATGGTCTCCGAGCTGATAGTCTATGCTGCTGCAAACGTCGTCGAACTGTTCGTGCAGATGGTTGTTGTCTTGCAAACGTCCCCATCTGTTGACTGAGGGATCGAGACGTGGCTGCAAGATCCGTTACAGCCATGCGGATAAGATGCCCGTCATCTCGACTGCTAGTGATACGACGCCGTTGGGATGCAGCATATTCCATATTCTGCTAACAGTCATTGGATCTCGACCAACGCGAGCAGCAATGTCGCGATACGATAAACCGCAATCGCGATAGGCTACAATCCGACCTTTATCAAAGTCGGAAACGTGATGGTACGCATTTCTCCACCTTACATGAGGCATCACAACAACGTTTCACCAGGCAACACCGGTCAACCGCAGTTTGTGTATGAGAAATCGGTTAGAAACTTTCCTGATGTGAGCACGTTGTAGGTGTCGCCACCGGCGCCAACCTTGTATGAATGCTCTGAAAAGCTAATCATTTGCATATCACAGCGTCTTCTTCCTGTCGGTTAAATTTCGTGTCTGTAGCACGTCATCTTCGTGGTGTAGCAATTGTAATGGCCAGTAGTGTACATTAGAAACCCACTGTTTTCGCAAAAAACATGGCCTGCGCGTTGTGCTAGAATGACACACGCAAGTTTCTTTGTATTCGCACTTAGTACTCTCGTCACTGGGCAGTGTTTTATACTCTGAACACCATTATTCAATATATATATATATATATATATATATATATATATATATATATATATATATATATCTGCGGGAACCAAGAGTCAATCCCTTATTTCCGCCTCAGCGGGGATAATCAGAGTCAAACACTGTTTCCGGCTGTGAACACAAATTACGATCAGATTGATCTCCAATGCCACTTCAAAGAAAATAGCGGGTGCACTCCGTTAGTAGCAGCAGGCGAGGAGACTCCATACAGCGTACGTAGGCATCCAGCATCAAGTTGTACTAGACACACTGTTGCTGGTACATTAGAGCAGCCAACGCTCCGGACAACGGTCGGTGCGAGACTCCACAACACAACCTACGCCCATACCACGGGCAAGCACGACCTCTGGCGCCCCGGAACGGAAAACCAAGACTCACATCACCGGAAGCGCCGAGCTGAAATAGTGAGGAAAACCGAAGAGGAAACACGCATTTCAGAACAAACTGGATTGCTGCCCTGACTAGAAAGAAAATCACTGGCGCCAGCGATTCCCCCACGGCTCAATAACGGTGTAGTTTCAAAAGAAGGTTTCACCCACTATTTCACCTCCAAAGGGTTAAATTTCCAAAGACGTTGAAGGACGTATTTCTTTATTTCTGACCGAGAAACCAAATACCAATTTTCGTAGGTCTTGCTTCAAAATTGCCTTAATAGCGCCATTTTTCAAAAAAATACCCTCATCTCCTATTTCAACCCATTAGGTTTGGAATTTTGAAAAATGCCTTCTTAAACGACACCTACAGTATATGATGCATACTGTAACCTCCCCGCAGAAATAAAAGAAATTTATATTTAAATGTTAATGGACATCGTGCTAAACGTAACGTCCCAGCAGTTTTTTACAAGACAATATAAATGTTAATGTGAATAGAGCCAAGTGTAATCTACCCACAAACGTTATAAATGACAATAATTTCCCCGCAAATAATGTCAGAACAATAACCTCCCTGCAAAAAATGTAAAAAGACTATATTTGAATGTTAATCGAAATAGAGCCAAATGTTGTTGAGCTCCCACAAAACATCGTTAAATTGAAATAAAAGCGACTGCACCTTCGCTACAAAAATATTGAAAAATAATGGCCCAATGTAAACTCGACACAAAAATTGAGAAGTGAACATTAATCATTAAACCCACAATAAGAGGGCAGCATCGCTGACCTTAGGCCCTGTGCAATAATTAATCTGATAAATTGATTCAGGGAGGAAAAGCATAGGAAATATTGTTTCAATTGGAATGATTCTTTTTTTTTTTTAAAAAAACGATTGCTTTGAAAACAGAAAAAATATTATTGGGGCGTTTCTTGAACAAATTAATTACAATTAACATACATTACATTATCAGATGTGCGCAATGCTGCTTCATTACCTTATTTAACAATATACCTCGTCCCGAACCTTGATCAGAGACCCATGTCGACGCCCGCCGACTCCTCACACACTACTTCCGACTGAGTAAAACTCGCAACTGAGCTCTCGCGCAGTCAAGCGCAGACTAGCAACGATAAACAACTCTATGGTCAGAGATTCTGTCATGCCTCGCCATCGCTGGTACTGAATACATACGCGTTTCAATACCTTCTTCAAATTTCAAGTATCTATCCTTAGCGGTTTGGGCACGACGGTTAGTTAGTCAGTCACTCAGAACAGTGCCTTTCATGTATAGAGATTTAAACAATAGTACCCAAAGGTAGACAGAGTGTCCCCAACATTTCCACTTAAAACTAAAAAAGATGGCAGAGGATACTTAACTGCTTAGTGATTAATTGACTAATTGCCAGAAACGTATATTAGGGTTTTACTGATGTAACCAACTTAACGTTCATAACAGCTGTGCGAAGGGATGACCACCAGTCTCAAAGTAAGCGTTACAACGATAATCCATTAGCAGATACGATCTCTGTGTTTCAAAAGCAATTGCTTCATTGTATGTCTACTTTGTTTATGACACGAACGTAATTGTTACTCCACAGAAACTCACAAGCAAACATAGCCAACTTGACATCATATTTCAAAGAGAAAAAAGTGAATTTCCAAGATATTATCTCCAGCAATGGAGCCCGAGTGAAAACTGGGCGATAATTATGATTGTACGTATTTGTGACCTTCTGAAAGTACAGCCTTTGAAGTTTAGCGCGCACCGGATGATCGTCGTTCACTCCGCCCCATTGCAGTCACTAAATTCCCGAGCGTAAATACGATGCAGCGGAGTGAGTAAGAGGTTTCTGAACTACTGTTTACACGTTATTAACATGCTTTGTTCATTGTGGCAGAGTGGGCGATTTATAATCTATACATGGTGCCAGAGATCTCTTTACTGTTGTTCCAAATGGAGAGCCAGAGCTAGAACTGGATTTTTAAAAGGAAAACTGACGCCTTCAAATATGTATTAAAATTAAGCATTCACAAGTTAATCGCAAACTACTAAATTGTCAACCATCATGGTTAAGCACACTCTTCTCAGTTTTATGTTCAAGTGGACAGATTAAGAAAATATCAAATTAAATCACTCCACAAAGGTCTTGAATTCAAAAATACAGCTGATTCCTTTAACTTTTGAAGTTTCTCATGATCCCTTGGTAGCGGAATTTGAGATCAACAATAATCTTTTTTAACAAAATTCGACCGGTATAACACATCAAGTCCTATAACCAATAAGAACTTAACTAAAATTCAAAATTTAATAGCAATATTTACAACCTATGCACACAAAGGAGGCCAGTATTTTAAGTTGTACTATAGTGAAGCGACAGCGACAATAATTAAAAGCTTTTGATAAAACGCCGAAATCTTTACAATCAGTGATATAGCTTCTTATGACGGAACGTCAGCCAAGACAATGGAGATGTTCCAGTCAGCTGCAGAGCCGGTAGCGTTACAGATGACACTCACCATACAGTGGAAAATGGCGTCGGATTCATTCTACTGACAACATTTACTGACCATCCAACGTCCATTAAAGAAGATCATACATCATACATATTTCGTCAGGTAATCTGCAAATAATAATAAAATTAGTTCCTGGTAACCACCACCAATAACAACTGACAGAACCGAAAAATCACCAAAGTCGCAAGGCAATTATGGTGATGAGAATAAGGGGGTAACCTCTTTTTTAAGTTAAAGTCCCACGTCATAAGTTAAGCAATCATACAACATTACAATTTTTACATAAACGTGCATCAGTATATGGAGTTTAATTAAAAAACATTGCATTCACTTCAGTAAATTTCCACTTAATTTAATAGGGAAGAGAAGCCTTTAGCACACCCAAAACCAAGTTTCTGTGTGCATTCGCATGATATGCTTGGCAGTGCAATCCAAAATCTCAGACTGAAGTTGATTGTGCAATACACAAAATACTACACGCCGAATCAGCCCACCAAGGCGTGATCCGTAGCATTCACAACACTCAGAAAGGCTATGTCGGAATGCGAAACGGTGTGAGCTAGCACACGAACAACACCTCATACTAATACAGTCAGTTCAACCATACTGTTACAACCGTTCGAAGACAAAAATCTACTTTATTTTATTTACAAGTGACAAGGGCCTTATCGACCTTACGCTTGCTCTACAAGCCTCTTCGATTTCCTTCTGTTGAGTCCACTGTTTGTCCATTAAGTGTTCGTGTTCATCCTAGTCGTGTCCTCCCGGATGTTACATCTGCAGCTCCGTCTGCGTCTTCCTCTTCCTCTCGTTCCATCTAATATCCTTTCGAATGCTATTTCAGGTAGTCTGTTTTCTGTCATTCTTGCTATGGCCTGCGCACTTCAACCTTCTCTTCTGTAGCACATTTACGATATTACGGTGTTTGTACAGCTCTGTTAATTCTTCATTTTTTTTTCTTTCCTTCCATTCCATGTTATCTCCTTCATATACATGACCAAAAATTTTCCTTAGTAATTTTCTTTCAAATTCTAACAGATTTTCTTCATCTTTCTTTCTAAATATTAATGCTTCACATCCGTATAATGTTAGTGGTATAATGGTCGACTGATACAAGCGAATTTTGAAGTTAATACTAAGTGATATTTCTGAAATATTTTGATAGAACTAATAGTATTTTGTTCGCTGCCCGACCGGAGTGGCCGTGCGGCTCTAGGCGCTGCAGTATGGAGCTGGGCGACTGCTACGGTCGCAGGTTCGAATCCTGCCTCGGGCATGGATGTGTGTGATGTCCTTAGGTTAGTTAGGTTTAAGTAGTTCTAAGTTCTAGGCGACTGATTACCACAGAAGTTAAGTCGCATAGTGCTCAGAGCCATTTGAACCAATTTTGTTCGCTGTTGCTAGACGGACATGTACTTCTGTGTGCATTCGATTATTGTTACTAAACAGACTCCCTAAGTACTTGAAGCGGTTGACTGTTTTGAAAGTGAATCCATCTACAGCCAAAGGTGCATCACTTTGGTGTTTCTGACTTATGACCAGATATTCTGTCTTGTCTTCATTAATATGTAATCTTGCTTTCTCAGCAATTTTGTAATAATTTTGCATCATTTTGATTAATTCTGTTTCGGATCTACATCATCTGCGTAAGCAAGTATTGTAATGTTCATCTCCTGCATTTGGATCCCCTGTGGATTAGTTTTAGTAAAGTCTCTATCGATCTTCTCTAAGACGAAGTTAAATAAAATAGGTGAAATGGCGTCTCCTTGTTTCAGTCCAGTGAACACTATAAAATTTTTGTTTCTCCTACAGGTGTCTTGATACGACATTAAGTTTCATCTGTAAAGATTTTAATTAAACTCATTACAGGGTGTATACGTGGACAAGGAAAAAAAATTCCCGGATTTTTCCCGGAATTCCCGGTTAAAAATTCAATTTCTCCCGCGTGAAAACATCCTTTTTCCGTGTTAAGAGACAGTATATTTTCCCTTATGAATCCTTTAAATGATTGTGATTTTATACACGGGCGTACAATTTCCCGGCACTTTAGAAAACGAAATCAGGGAAAAAGACACGTTTTGGAAATATCTTTGATGTGCAGCAACCTGTACGCTGCGTATTTTCGTATTACGAAAGCATACATTGGAATTCCACCAAACACCACATGTTACTTTCCGAATCATTGTAATCGAGATTGCGATGTGCTTTTGTAAGCCAGTCATAGCTCTTGTCACATGATATCGCCAGCTGATGACAGCGGATATTCAGACGATAGGACACGTGATGTAGTCAGCCAACAGCCACATCATTGTTACGTAGCAAGAACACACAAACAGGGAAAGTTAATAGTTTAAATTAATATAATAGTGTTGGTACAAGAAAAGAAAAGCATTCACATATAATACTGACCTCAAGCTGCAAGTGAAGCTGAGGTTTCGCATATTATGTTGATCTTTTTTGCGCATGTTACGATACACTGTAACATATATCACACAAAAGTGCCAGTAAAATTTTTAGTAACGACATAAATGTCTGATCTTCAGGGCTCGACATTCTTCTAAATGGCTCGTCATCAAAGAGTTGATTTTTAAATGAGTCAAATGCTCTGAGATACATGGTACATTCTTCCACATAGTTCAACTTACGTAAAAGGATATTTACTTTGAAAGTAACGCTTTTCAAACCACCATTCGCAATATTTTCCCGCGACCTTTTAGAAAGAGGTTCGTTTCCGCAGTTGCCAGAGACCGCAGATAACAGGCGACACCGCGCTTGCACAGCTACCATGACGTAGGAATCCCTTATGTACATACGTGTAAAATATTAAAAGATCACTCATTATGTCATAAAAGAAACATGACATCAGAGGATACTCTAAGAACATCTGAATTTCGTGAACCATATTAAAATGTGCAGATTTAAAGTGCATACTTAAAGTGACAATGTTGACTGGAATACTCTCTTTCAAATTCTAAAGGTGGCAGGGGTAAAGTACAGGGAGCGAAAGGCTATTTACAATTTGTACAGAAACCAGATGGCAGTTATAAGAGTCAAGGGACATGAAAGGGAAGCAGTGGTTGGGAAGGGAGTAAGACAGGGTTGTAGCCTCTCCCCGATGTTGTTCAACCTGTATATTGAGCAAGCAGTAAAGGAAACAAAAGAAAAATTCGGAGTAGGTATCAAAATTCATGGAGAAGAAATCAAAACTTTGAGGTTCGCCGATGACATTGTAATTCTGTCAGAGACAGCAAAGGACTTGGAAGAGCAGTTGAATGGAATGGACAGTGTCTTGAAAGGAGGATATAAGATGAACATCAACAAAAGCAAAACGAGGATAATGGAATGTAGTCAAATTAAATCGGGTGATGCTGAGGGGATTAGATTAGGAAATGAGACACTTAAAGTAGTAAAGGAGTTTTGCTATTTGGGGAGCAAAATAACTGATGATGGTCGAAGTAGAGAGGATATAAAATGTAGACTGGCAATGGCAAGGAAAGCGTTTCTGAAGAAGAGAAATTTGTTAACATCCAGTATTGATTTAAGTGTCAGGAAGTCGTTTCTGAAAGTATTCGTATGGAGTGTAGCCATGTATGGAAGTGAAACGTGGACGATAAATAGTTTGGACAAGAAGAGAATAGAAGCTTTCGAAATGTGGTGCTACAGAAGAATGCTGAAGATTAGATGGGTAGATCACATAACTAATGAGGAAGTATTGAATTGGATTGGGGAGAAGAGAAGTTTTTGGCACAACTTGACCAGAAGAAGGGATCGGTTGGCAGGACATGTTCTGAGACATCAAGGGATCATCAATTTAGTTTTGGAGGGCAGCGTGGAGGGTAAAAATCGTAGAGGGAGACCAAGAGATGAATACACTAAGCAGATTCAAAAGGATGTAGGTTGCAGTAGGTACTGGGAGATGAAAAAGCTTGCACAGGATAGAGTAGCATGGAGAGCTGCATCAAACCAGTCTCAGGACTGAAGACCACAACAACAACAACAACTTAAAGTGCACAGTCTTATGTCCAGATTCCCAATGAAGTAGACCTCGACCTGATATGAAGCTTTTCAGTGTGGTTTTCAGGATGAAAATTTTCTAGGAGCACCAGTACTGTACTATATCATGTTTGGTTCTTTATTATAGCATAATGCCATACGCGCTAGAAAATGATAGCGTGCACTTGATATGCAGTGAACAGTTGAAACTAGCCAGTACTGTGGAATTAAACATTTCGTTTTAAATACATTGACTGCCTCTGCGGAAAAGGTTAATAAAAGTCAAATTTCTTTAGCAAACAGACAAAAATAACTTCATTGTTCCGCAAGGCGATTAATGCTTGACTGTCAGAAAGGTCGAAATAAAATAAAATCTGAAACTAAAGATATATTTTAGCCTTCCGTAATTATGTGAATGTATTTTAATTCACTTGATAGCTCACGGCCACAGATTTTTTGTTTTCATTTGACGTGAGAGTAAACATAGGGGAAACCAAAGCGTCAATACTAAAAAAAAAAAAAAAAAAAAAAAAAAAAAAAAAAAAAAAAATCGAATTTTCAAAAATATGTTCATCTTGTAGAGCACATCTTTCTGAAAAGTCTTGAACATATGTGTTCGAGGAATTGTAAGACATATTATTTGGTTTTAAGTATGCCAAAGTGCAGTGCCACGCCTTTTCATAAATAATTCTTCTACCGCACATCACTGTATTTCGCTCTATGGAATTGAAAAATGTATATCTTGTAATGGATGCCATCAAACTATATTTAGGACAGTGGAAATTGAAATGTCCTATGGTGCCAATCCTGCTCACAGTCGGCCGGTAGAAAAACACCTCGCGGTTAATAGCAGATGGGATTATTTGTAATCGAGAGAACAAGAACTCTTCATAAAATCTGAACTGTTTATTGCCTATTAGCTAATAACTTGCTGTCTTGTGTGACATAAAATTAAATATAGGATACATAAAACCAATACAGACAAGAGATAAGCAAGAAATTACACATTTCTTCAATCCTTAGCTACTAGCATTTTTTTTTCCTCCCTAATCTTGCCACAGCTTTACATGGAGTGCTTCCTTTTCTGCGAAAGAATCTATCACCTCATCAAAGTTCGTCAAAAGTTTTGCTACGTGAAAAATTGAAATGTCGTTATCTAATACCGAAAAAGCTGTTAACACAAATCATACCCAAGACTGGTGTGGTTTCTCGATCTGATTACGTCTATTTTGTCACTTTCTGCTAGATAAAACAAAATAGGCCTTTCTAATATGACAACAATTTTGTAACACACACCAAATAAACGAGACTGTTTTGGCACAAATGGCCATTTTTATAACACGACAATATAATTCACGAAATACCAATATCAAATGCCTATTGGGCCTACTACAAGCAAAAAGCTTTATGTTAGGAAATAGTTTCACATTTCATTCATACGCACCAGTTTCTCAAGCATGAGATCGAAAAGTAGTATTAAGAAATTTTTATATAAATTGGGAATTGTCTTAGTTCAAATGGTTCAAATGGCTCTGAGCACTATGGGTCTCAACTGCTGAGGTCATTAGTCCCCTAGAACTTAGAACTAGTTAAACCTAACTAACCTAAGGACATCACAAACATCCATGCCCGAGGCAGGATTCGAACCTGCGACCGTAGCGGTCATGCGGTTCCAGACTGCAGCGCCTTTAACCGCACGGCCACTTCGGCCGGCAATTGTCTTAGTCTTCCAGAATTTGTGTGATGTGCCCGTTTCTTCTCCTGTAGCTATTCCTGCGATTGTCAAAATTTGTCCGCCGATTAACTTCACTAAACCTGCCAGAATCACAGGTTTAGTTATCCCGCGATTGTTTTCCGGTTAGGCGTTGTTACGTGTTCGTACAATACGTTTTCCGCGTTACTTCCAGAATAGAACTTAAGTGGCTGCTAGCCGGGGACTGTTGAACTCGTCCTTACTAGTGTAGCGATCTGGCCAGAAATTTTCTGTCAGTATTTAATTTCCTTGGATACACCGAGAAGATAAGACGTAATCTCTCTCACCTGATATTCCTGTTGGTCGTTTCTTCCACTCTGGTAGTCTGACCCTGTGGATTTCCCTAGTAATTATAACAACGCTGATCATTTGCAAACCCAATCAACAACATAATCAGACCAGCGATTGGCGTTCATCCGTTCGACTTTACTCCGCTCAGATCGTACAGCCCCGTCCCCTTTTGTAGGCGGAAAGTTCATTTCTAGATGCGACGAGGACTCTCCTGACAGAGACATCACGTACACTATGCATGCATTCAAAAATCAACTAATGATTCATTCAGAAATAAACTTAAAATGGGTTCAAAAATGTTCAAAAACCAACAATAAAGCGTTTCAAAATCATATGAATAATCGATAGACAAATGTGCGCTGGATGCTAGGCGCTTTGTAAAACAAGTTTTTCTTCTCAAGAATATGAATCTGGCGCCCCCTTTTCCCCGTAGCATCTAGTTGCTTGCTGCGACTGCTTGCACAGCCAACAGCCATATTCCCTTAGCCAGAAGCGGGAGAATCTCCACGCGACTCAACTGCGCATCCACATGAGCCCGCTCGTAACTGCTGAAACGAATCTAATGTAAACAGTTGTGACTTCACGCTCATTGGAGGCAATTTGTTGTTTTGAAGCATTGCATAGTCTTCCTACTGCCTTTGATACTGCAGTTGGCAGACGCTTGCATGAGCACTGTGTGGCGTTGCTGTATATGGCGCATTTCCTTTGCAATTTAAGTTATTTTCGTTTTTTTTTCTCTCGTTTATGTTTTATTGTTGAAGTATTATTCTGCAGTAGCGGCCTACAGTAGTATCCTTTGTTAGAGTATCGGTTCTTACCAGTCAAAATTACAAAAATTTAACTGAAAACTAAAACAATGAAAAATTCCCGGAATTCTAAAAAAAATCCCGGGTTTTTCCCGGTTCTCTCCCGGATGAAAAAATTCCCGGGTTTTTCCCGGATCTCTCGGTTGTTCCGGGTCGTATACACCCTGTCATTAGCTTTGATGGTATTTCAAATTCTCTCATTATATTAAGAAGTGTCTGTCGGTGTCTACTATCGTAGGCCTTTTTGAAATCTACAAATAATATGTGTATATCTACATTGAATTGCCACGTCTTTCCCG
Source organism: Schistocerca serialis cubense (assembly GCF_023864345.2). Classification (NCBI taxonomy): domain Eukaryota; kingdom Metazoa; phylum Arthropoda; class Insecta; order Orthoptera; family Acrididae; genus Schistocerca; species Schistocerca serialis. The sequence continues at coordinate 296,508,052 of NC_064644.1, read as the reverse complement.
TTACCTGTCTTACAGTGAAAAGATGGTCTAATGTGAATCTATTTCTGCGCAAACCGCATTGGTAGTCACCAATTAATTCTCCAGTAATTGTGATCGGTCTGTTTAATAGGCATGTCGATAGGGTTTTATAAGTAACATCCAGTAAAGCAATACTTCTATAGTTGTCGCACACAAGGGAATCATTATTCTTAAATATGAGGCATATAATTGCTGTTTTCTAGTCTGCAGGTATGGTTTCTGTCTTCCAAATCGTTTCTATTAAAGATTGTAGTTCTACTTCCAGTTGTGGCCCTCCATTCTTTAATACTTCAGCGTATATCTGGTCTTCACCACAAGCCTTGTTATTCTTTAATTTCCTTATGGCTTTCATTAACTGATGGCGTGGTAAATTGTACATCGACTCTATCAGATTCATCAAATTTAAAGTAAGACTGTGGATCATTGCAGTTCAATAATTGTGAAAAGTATGGCAAGAATCTTAAAGGTGGAATAATTTGTCAGTTACTATTATAAGCCGTGACTTGAGCAACCGGAACTGCAGACCGCCATTGAACACCGCAGAAGTATAGGGCAGAGGAACACACAAGCTGACGTACCCCATTAATGCTTTTCTGGACGTAGATATGGCACCACATTACCCCCGTAAGGAAGTCCAACAATCTCCGCCTCAAGCCACAGCAATAGGATACCTCCACAAACAGATTAAGCCATCAAATCCGGGTAAGCAGTGACATATCCCAAAACGAATTCAGTGCCGTTCGGCAGACAAGAAACTCCGAAACCGCCAGCTCTGCACGTACAAGCATACCCAACCGTCTTGCCGCACCGAGGCACGCCAACTTTCCCTCCATGTCCCTCAGACTTGGGCCAGCGATGGGACAGCAGAACGTCGAGGAGCCACTGAGTCGCAGATAAGCTACTAATCGGCACACTGTCAACATTTTAATGCTGCGTTTCACAAATAAGGTATAAATGAATGAAAGGTATTAGTGGGTCATTAAAGGATGTAGCGCAGCGCTATTTAATTGTTAACATGACGGTTGTGCTTTATTTTCCTTGGATTTCAATACTAGCAGTGCTAAAGGAAAGAGATGCGCTATTCTTTATTGTAACTGGCATGATTAAATTGTAAATCGAAAATTATTAACTTGATTTCGTAATAGTTCTTCAGATGCTCATTTGAGGCTATATATAGCTGCAGAATATCAACACAAGATACACTGATATTACTTATTATCTGTCGAACTAAATTTCAAAAGACATTTACCAGACGCGACCCCGTTCCCCACGTACAGCACTTTCGACATTTTGCGGAGGGCTCAGGTTTGTCGCTCCGCTACACAGTACCTCGCGGTGGGCCATTGGGTGGCTGCAGAGGCGTGGAGCGGGTGACAAAACAACCTGTGTGAGCAAAAGTTTAAAAGCTGTGCTTTCAGGTCATAACTGCGTACTGCCAGAATTAAGGCTTAAACTTTCGTGCTGGATCGATTGCTGGGGCCGATATCCTGCAAGTGTGCTTTTTTTCACCTTAAAATATGAGGTCAGGTGGGTGATGTTTCCTTCTCAGTAAGAGCTTTTACCCAGCTGAGCAAAGGAGACTTGTATCTACACTACTGGCCATTGAAATTGCTATACCAAGAAGAAATACAGATGATTAAAGGGTATTCATTGGACAAATATATTATTCCAGATCTGACATGTGATTACATTTTCACGCAATTTGGGTCCATAGATCCTGAGAAATCAGTGCCCAGAACAACCAATTCTGGCCGTAATAACGGCCTTGATACGCCTGGGAATTGAGTCAAACAGAGCTTGGATGGCGTGTACAGGTACAGCTCCCCATGCAGCTTCAACACCATACCACAGTTCATCAAGAGTAGTGATTGGCGAATTGCGACGAGCGAGCACTAGGCCACCATTGACCAGATATTTTCAATTGGTGAGAGATCTGGAGAATGTGCTGGCCAGGCCAGCAGTCGAACATTTTCTGCATCCAGAAAGGCCCGTACAGGACCTGCAACATGAGGTCGTGCATTATCCTGCCGAAATGTAGGGTTTCGCAGGGATCGAATGAAGGGTAGAGCCACGGGTCGTAGCACATCTGAAATGTAACGTCCACTGTTCAAAGTGCCGTCAACTCGAACAAGAGGTGACCGAGACGTGTAACCAATGGCACCCCATACCATCACGCCGGGTGATACGCCAGTATGGCGACGACGAATACACGCTTCCAATGTGCGTTCGCCGCGATGTCGCCAAAACACGGATGCGACCGTCATGATGCTGTAAACAGAACCTGGATTCATCCGAAAAAATGACGTTTTGCCATTCGTGCACCCAGGTTCGTCGCTGAGTACTCCATCGCAGGGGCGCCTGTCTGTGCTGCAGCGTCAAGGGTAACCGCAGCCATGGTCTCCGAGCTGATAGTCCATGCTGCAGCAAACGTCGAACTGTTCGTGCAGATGGTTGTTGTCTTGCAAACTGTAAGTAGGCTGTTTATGTTTTCTCTATGTAAGTAGGCTGTTTATGTTTTCTTATTGGCAACGTTACGTAGCGCTCAATATGAAAATCACTGGCTGTGCTGTGTGCAGTCTGTGGCTGCTTTGCATTGTTGTAATACTCGCCATTGTAGTGTTAGGCAGCTGGCTGTGAACAGCGCGTAGCGTTGCACAGTTGGAGGTGTGCCGCCAGCAGTGGTGGATGTAGGGAGAGAGATGGCGGAGTTTTGAAATTTGTCATGAACTGCTATATTTATATATGATGATATCAAGGTAAATACATTGTTTGTTCTCTATTAATATCTTTCATTTGCTAACTATCCCTATCAGTAGTTAGTGCCTTCCATAGTTTGAATCTTTTATTTAGCTGGCAGTAGTGGCGCTCGCTGTATTGCAGTAGCTTGAGCAGCGAAGATTTTTGTGAGGTAAGTGATTTGTGAAAGGTATAGTTTAATGTTAGTCAGGGCCATTCTTTTGTAGGGAATTTTGAATGTCAGATTGCGTTGCGCTAACAAAATATTGTGTGTCAGTTTAAGCACAGTCATGTAGAATTGTTCAAAAGGGGACGTTTCATATGTCGACCCTTAGCCTAGGATACCTGATTTTTTCTTGTAGTTTGTCTATTTAGTGTAGCTATTGATTATTGCTAGCGCGTAACTGTAGAGAGAATCCCCTTTGTAGTTGTAGCCTTTCATTGTTGTACAGTAAAACAGTTGTGGCATGCATATAGATTTGCACCAAGTATTTCGCAGCTACGCTCGCAATTAACTAGATATTATTTTCAGTGCTATGTTAATGTGTTCTCCTATTTTTGCACTTCAAATTGTGCTTTTCTGTGTTATCGCGTGAAATATTGTGACAATTATGGCGTGTGAAAAACGTAACACTAGGCTCCAAACTAAATTGAGAAATGATAGTGACGACGAGCGTAGCTTGCCAGCACCACTGGGTAATGAATTAACTAATGTTCAAAGTAGTAATTTGGTAATTGCGCATAGGGAAATGGAGCGGGCGGCAAACAATGGTGTAGACAGTGAAACAGGTAGTGAACAGGGAAGCGTTATCGATCGATTGGTCGGCAACAGCTCGCCTCAGGAATCGGGAATGACAGGACACAATCTTGCAAATACTGCAGATTCAGGTTTTGGGTCCTCACTGTTTTCTCAAATAAGTCAAGACACATTTTCTGCTTGTCAAAATGTCAATGTTGCCGGTGCAAATTCACTGCCGAAAAGAACTGAGGAACATGTTTCAGACACCAGTGCATTGTTATTACAGTTAATGCAACAAATGGGACAAAAGCTACAAAAGTTAGACACAACACTTGAACAAAATCAGAAACAAATGGGACAAAATCTTAAAAAGTTAGACACAGTGGAACAAAATCTTAAAAAGTTAGACACAATGGAACAACACCAGAGACAAACACAGCAACAGTTAGACACAATGGAACAAAATCTTCAAACGTTAGACACCACACTTGAACAAACACGTGAAGATTTAACCACTGAGTTACATAACATTGAATCGAAATGTCAAAAAGTCTGTAATGACGTAAAAACACAAATTTGTGAGCATTTTCAACCTATTTTTTCGCGGCATGAAAATGCATTACAGAATCACGAAGCAGCCATAAAAGAACTGCAAACCATTGTTCATGAAAATCATGAGACCTTGTGGGCTAAAATTGACTCAGTTGCATCTACCGATTCGGTTACGCAACTTGCAAAAACTCAGGAAAACTTTAAGGACACAGTAGATACTCTGAAACTTGGTTCAGAAAAACACACTGAAGAAATAAGTACACTATCGGAGAAAGTAGCCGAACTTTCGGATCAGGTCACTAACTTATCTACAAAGGTAGATGATGATCTGAAAGACACAAGAGCTGTAGCCTTCACTGACACAGAAGAGTATGAACAAATTAGAAAATTCAAACAGAATCAAAATCAAATCAATACACAACACCAAAGAGAAATCCGGGAAGTACAAGATCAGCTGACACAGGTAATACAAGAATTACGTATTTCAGAGGATACTCGCGCCCCAATACGGGAAGAGGGTCACAGAAATACGGAACAGCCACAAAATAATAACACAGGGCATTTCGGAAGTTATGAAAGAAATTGGCAATGTGCACCGAATTTTGAGATGGAACGGCCGACACGACCTAACAATGACCGATATGCGACTCGCCGACATGATGATTTTGACTATAAGCTGTTCATTACTACACGTAAATTCAAAACATTTAAGAATTCTGGCAACGACATTCATCCACAAGCATGGCTCCATCAATTCTCGCATTGTTTTCCTCCCAACTGGTCGTTAGAACACAGATTAGAATTTATGTGTGGCTACTTGGAGAATGAACCAGCTGTAAGAATGCGATCGGTAATTCACGATTGCCACAGTGAAGGAGACTTTTACCATGCCTTCCTCTCAGCATATTGGTCTCAAGCCACACAAGACTGAGTAAAACATAGCATCATAATGATGAAACGTTTCGAACAATCTTAATTTTCCAGTCTTATGAAATATTTTGAAGACATGTTGCATAAGAATCAGTATCTTTCAAACCCATACAGCCCCTCAGAACTCATCCGCATTTGCTTAATCAAACTGCCTGAACATTTACGACATATTATTTTGGCAGGTCGTTGCAAAGACGACATTGAAGCATTTCAGGGACTCTTACAAGAATTAGAAATTGACACTGACAATCGCGGAACGCGAAACCAGGAGCACAACAATTACAGGTCACATCCGTCGCAATTCCGCGATGAAAGATGTAATAACTTGACACGACAAGGCTATTCTCACAACACAAATCGTGACCAAAACAGACACCACCCGTATGACAACCGTTGGCAGAGTAGTAATAACTACAGGGAAAGATCACCTTTCCATGGTAATGACTATCACAGAGACAATAAGAGAAACAGACAATATGGGAACCAAAATAAATACTATCAAGGGAGACAGAATAACTTTAGACGCAACGGACCAGCGCGCAGTTACGATTCAGGGAGAAATTCTCCACCATGTGACCGACAAGAAAGAAACTATGGAATCTACCGACATGACGACAGACGATATGATCGTAACGACAGACCTGAATTGCATCAGAACTGGCGGGATTCAAACAGAGCAGGGCCCTCTCGTCACGGTGAATTTGTAGAAGTTAGGTCTCCAAATCCCAATAACGACGCGCGCCAACAAAGAGACAATAGGCAATGACTCACACCGCTGGCAGCAACAAAACGTACTTATGAAACTGATGACGCAGCTGCCGTAGCTAGTAATTACGTAAAAATGGAAGACATTAGGGACATCTTACTCCAGGAACACGACGTAAAACTTAACAACATTGCATATCCTGTGATTCACATTACTGTAAATGACGTAAAATTTACGGCAGTACTTGACTCTGGCAGTCCCATTTCAGTAATCAGTGAAACAGCCTTTAGCAAATGCAACAAATCGAACGATTGCCCCACACTTCCGTTACGTAAGATTAAATTACAAGGTGCAATCTTTGGAAAAAGTGTAGATGTACACCAACAAACCAACTTAGAATTCTATTGTCAAAGCCACAGCTTCTCTATGAGCTTTCTCATTGTTCCATTATTGTCGACGGAAATTATATTGGGAGTAGACTTTCTGAATGAATACAAAACAATCTTAAACTTTCGCGATGCTGAAATAGGTTTAGAGAAAGAAGGTAAGTCAATAGCTTTGAAATTTGAAGATTGGCTCTCAAACCATGACGAGGAAATTAATCGGCTTTACCTTCTGTTAGACAACAGTTCGGACTTTTCTACGGAACTAGACACTAACAATCACTCTGCAAGTACTGACAGGGATGATATCGACGGCGCATTTGACACTAATAAGTTAATTCAGAATAAAATTCAAACAATTGAGAATTGTAATGACACTGATAGGCAGGACCTTTTTGAGATTTTACAAGCACATTCCACAGTTTTTACTCATAAAACAGGAACAATCAAGGGATTTCAATACCAATTTCGTGTTCGTGAGCATACTAAATTTTGTGTTAGACCATATGTAATTCCAGCACATTATAGGGACCGTGTTAGAACAGAAATACAATCTATGCTCGACGAGGGCATTATTGAGCCTGCAGTAAGCTCATACAACAATCCATTACATGTTGTTGAGAAGAAAAATGGATCGATCAGGCTTGTCTTAGATTCGAGACAAATCAATACGATCATTATTCCTGAAACAGACAGGCCGCAAACGTTGGAAGAACTTCTTCAAAATTTTAATGGTGTAAAAGTGTTGTCTTCCATTGATCTCCGATCCAGCTTTTATCAGATCGAACTTCATCCAGAATGTAGAAAATACACAGCTTTCCTTTGTTTCGGCGTTTGTTATCAGTTTCGGAAACTTCCCTTTGGTTTGAACTTTTCTTCAGCAGCATTCATTCGCGGGCTAAATTCCATATTACCTGAGTTCTTAAAACGTCACATCACCTTATATGTGGACGATATTCTAATAGCAGAAGCTTCATGGGAACAACATAATCGCATCCTCAACAGTTTGTTACGTATTTTTGCAGAATCTGGAATTACAGTTAACTTGGAAAAGTCTGAATTCGGTAGGACAAAGGTGAAGTTTTTGGGACATATTATTTCTTCTGAAGGCATTCAGCCGGATCCTGAAAAGTTAGAAGCAATCAGAGCCACTCCAGTTCCATCCACAAAAAGACAAGTCCGCAGTTTTCTAGGTCTCGTAAATTTTTACCGTCGTTTTCTGAATATGCAAATTCTTGTTACACCAAAACTTTGTTCTCTCACTGGAAAAAATACTATTTGGAACTGGGACGAACAAGCACAATTGGAATTCAATTCTTTGAAAGAAGCGTTACTTCACGCGCCAATCTTAGCTCATCCAGATCTGTCACAAGATTTCTGCCTTAGCACGGATTCTTCTAAAGTCGGTCTTGGTGCCCATTTATTTCAAGAAGCCATAGAAAATGACACTACCATGCAGAAAACCATTGCTTTTGCTAGCCGAGTGCTAACCAAATCTGAAAAAAATTATTCCGTTACTGAATTAGAAGCTTTAGCTATCGTTTGGGCATTTAACAAATTCCGTTTCTTTCTTTCTGGTAAGCACGTAAAAGTATACAGTGATCATCGTGCATTACAATTTCTTATGTCTTCAAAATTAAATCATGACAGGTTAAAACGTTAGGCATTGTTTCTGCAAGAATTCCGCTTCACAACAGTCTACATTCCCGGCAAGGAGAACATTGTTGCGGACGCACTGTCACGCGCACCGGCTGGGCTTGAGAAAAGTACCACAGAAGGCAACCTCGAGAAAAATTTCAGTATTCTTTACATTCAGAAAGTCGCCTTTGAAAACTTCATCACCACATCTTTAAAGGACATTGCTCATGAACAAGATAGAGATCGGATTTGGAAAGACATCAAGAGCAAATGGCATGAAAGGACACACACACAGATTCGGCATTATTATCTGGTTAGAAACAACATACTGTTCAAACGCTGCACTGTTGATGACAAGCTATGGGTACTTTGCATTCCTGACGATTTTGTTAATAAGCTCATTTGGTACATTCATTTCAGCTACGCACATTTTGGTCCACGAAAATGTTATCATATTCTTCGAACGACTTGTTATTTTAACAATATGGAAAAAAGAATTCGAAGAGTCTTGTCTATTTGTAAACTTTGTCAAAAGGCGAAACCATCTACTGTCTCAAATCGTGCTCCGTTGTTTCCTATTATTCCTTCTAAATTAAAAGAATTTGCTGCTGTTGATCTCTTGGGACCGCTTGTCAGAACATCCAATGGATTTTCGTACGTTCTAGTCGCTGTTGAACTTACTTCAAAATTTGTTTCTTTCACTCCGTTACGTAAAGCCACTGGACGATCTGTATCCAACGCCTTTGTTAAAAATTTCTTACGTGAAGTTGGCCACGTTGCTAAAGTCATTTCAGATAACGGACCGCAATTTAGATCTGCTGTTTGGTCACGCACGCTTCAGAATCATAAAATCAAACCTGTTTTTATTTCATTGTACTCACCACATTGCAACCCGTCTGAACGGATTATGAAAGAAATCAATAAGCTTTGCAGACTTTATTGTCACAGAAAGCATCAGCATTGGGACAGATATCTCCAATTATTTCAAAATGTGCTGAATGAAATGCCTCATGATTCCACTGCTTTACCACTTACTCTTGTACTGAAGAATGAAGAACCACCGAACAGAATCAGAGAGCTTGTACCTTTCCCGAATATACGTAAACTTCGACACAAAGACATAATTGATTTGGCTCTTAAAAATATAAAATCTGCAGCAGACAAAAGGAGAAAACTACACGGTAAAGCAAATGCAAAGAAGTTGTATATTGGTCAGAAAGTTCTCATTAAAGCTCATTCATTGTCACATAAGAAGAAACACTTGAGTCACAAATTCTTTCTAGTTTACAATGGAGCTTACAGAATCCGACGTATACCACATGATAATTGCGTTGAAGTTGAAACTCTGCGTACTAGGAAGAGTAAAGGTTTACACCACATTTCACATGCAAAACCGTTTATTGAAAGATAATCTGCTTTTTAACTTAGTCTTTGTCATAAAATTTTTCGCTTCACATTACTAATATGCTTTGTCAGACTTAGAATCTGTTAACATACAACAATGTTTGAAGTTAAATATCCAATCAAGAACCAAGAGAACTTATTTAAACAGAAATGACGAATGCATTGTTATAGTGAACAGACGTTACAGTGTTATTGTGTGTGTACATTCTTGCTTGTTTGTTGCACGATTACGTAACGACTATAAGGCTCACATACTTAGAACATTTACCAGTACTGCTAATGAGATTTTAATGCAACATTTTGGTTTACTTGAAAATACATTCTGGATTTAAAGTACTTTCTGTGAGATACCAGACGACACAGTGGTTAGTTTATGTGACAACTACACGATTTTATCACGACGCTACTAATGAGTGACAATTTACAATGTTGCTTTTGCAGTATTTCTGTTTTATATGTGCACAGTTTTCTGTTTTATTCTGGAAAGTAAAACATGTTTTAGTAGTAACTTTTGTGGTATAGCTACAATGAGACTGCCTTTTCCGTAGCACAACAATACGTTACAGCACAGTACTTTCTTCATCATGGCAATAAGCATAATAACTAAGATATCTGTACATAAAGCATTTCACTTTTGTTTATCATGAGGTAAGTACATTGACATCTGCAGAACTTAGCTTTCGGAGGACGATAACTACGACACTTCCACAGAGATTATCTTACAACAAGACGCACATTTAGCGCTACAGGACACGCATTTCAGTGATTAATGTTGTACTTAAATCATTTATTTTTAAAGATTTTTGAATTACAAAGAAAGTTTTCCGTGATACATTTCATTCCATTGCTGTAATCTGTAACACCTGAGGGTATAATTACATTAATCCTCAGGGGGGTACACGCCTACTTTGTGTACCATGTGTTTGGCAAGCACAAGGAACCCTAGCTAATATGGTATTTGCTTATACAACTTTACACATTGGTACCATATTTCTCTAACACACAAATTACACAGCTATCTGATCATTTAACTGAGAGAGACAAACATTTATTTTACTATATCAGTGACAGATGTTTATGTAATTACACAGTTGGATAACTTCACACTTATGAAACTGTATTTTGTCTGTACTTTGTAAACTGTTCATATTTTTTCGGAATCATTGTGATACTATGAGAGCTTTGAATGATATATTTGGTATGGATTCATGATTTTTAAAGTACGTTTGAGGCAGATGACACTTTTGACATGAGCAGAGAATTTTTTTAATTATTGGAGGAAGCTACGACGATTTTGAGATTTGACTGAGGTGTTATGATGTTATTTTTACGACGACGATGTGTATTATGCTGCTGAGGTATGTTTATGATTAATAGGCTGAGGCTATATGAGTTATTTGATTATGCTTCATATGTATAATGACGAAATATTGACGAGTGTCGATGGATACGTATATGTGTAATAAGGTAAGGAATAATGAGTAGTGATTAGGGACTCTGATTTGTGGAAAAGGTTGTTGGAAACCAAGAATCGTACTTTAAGAGTTATGAAATGTGCGTAAATGCGTGACTGTATCACAATACTGACGAATATTTTATTTGGACACTTATATTTACAGGATTTTCTTTCTACAGATTTGCAACGCTAATTCTTGACCTGTGAAATATTTTTATATGAGACTGCCACTGTAGCGGAAACTGTTGTCGTAAATATTTCCGTAAGAAAATTAAGTGACCACCTGCACGTAATGCGTCGTGGGCACCCAGCTGTGTCAGACGCCTGGAGAAAAAGCCATTAGCGCGTGCCATTCAGAGCACAGAAAAAAAAGGGAGGCCATTATCCTGGCCATTGTCATTCCTTTAGAGAAAGCATCGCAAATCCGACACGCTGATTACTTGGAAACATATCGTACTTTCTGATATTTACTGAAATGCCTAATGAAATGACAAGAAATAGTTTGTCTACACACCTGACTATGACTACTGTCTTTCTAGATGAGAGATTTTTTACTACTTATGAAATGCCACATGACTATTGAACGATGTCTTATGCTTTGCTTTGTACATAGTTGCTTATTTCATTTGATATCTAGTTTCTAGCTGCACTGCAGCATTGGTTAAAATAAAATTTTATAGATGTACTAATATAAATATTTTCTGTCTACAGATCGAGTAAATAATATTTTTTTTAAAAAAATGAGGGAGCACAAAATGACATTTACCTTCACAGGAACTGCATTCATAATTTTCTTTTCAAGTAATTGGTAACTTTTTGGTAGAATAACTTCTTGTGGTGCACCACTTTAATTACTTAGACATTAAGATGTGATTATACATTTCCCTTATCTGCATTGTTATCTTTAGTGTACTATTTTTTCTGCTTGAGCTATGTCATGTTTAGATATAAGCTGCTGTTTGCCAGGCATAGTGCTACTGAACTTTAATTTGTGTTACTCTGCTAAGCCAGATTTATTTTTTTGTTGCTGCACATTGGCTCATATTAGTTGTAATGTTGCATTGCTTGGTAATTTAGATTTACTGTAGCTTGCTTTGCAATTTTCCAATTTTTTGGTCATTGCTGTTTGTGTTACTTATTTTGTGCTGCTGCATTGCCTCGTCCCTCAGTTTAGCATCTGAGCTCAGTAGATTTAAGTTAGCTTAAGAGGGGGTAGCCTCTAAGAGAATGAGTTGCGATGAATTGGAAGAAATGCATTGAGAAAACAGGTTTAGGTAGGATTTTCTTGGAAATAAATGTTGAGGTAAGAAATGTGTGAACATATAAATACAGAAAGCATGCTTAGATAGAATTTTTTTGGTGGAAACAAAGGATGAAATAAGAGGAAAGATATATGAAGTTTTGGGTTGGACTGCAGTACCAAATGTTACACTGAAAACGAACCCTGTCCTTTCCTATTGGTGTTATCCCACTATGTGTTTGTGTACCCTTGTGTATTTGTTTTCTTCCTGTCTCTGTGTAGTTTCATAGAATTTTTTCTTCTTTTAATATTAAGCTACATTCACTATGATGAGGAATACTGTTATCCTCGAATATAATTGGCATTAATAATATGTTATTTACTTTGTAAAGATGTTTAGACATTATTTTTTCTGTTTTGTTTTAATGCTCATGTGTAAAATTGATGTTCCAAAAGTTATTCTGATCTTTTATGTATCTACTTATCTCATAATTCCTGTAACACTGATGTATATGTTTATTTCTATTCTTTTGTAACGCCTGTGCTACAAATGTTATCTGTATTATTATGTTCTTTAATGATGTATTTTGTACCTTTGTTATTGTATTTTTATGTTACCAAATTGTAATTGTTACCAGTTCTTCAAATTAAGTAACATTTCACTGCACACGTTTCTGTTGGTCATAGTACATGGACAATATGTGAGAAGTAGGGACTGATAGTGTTTGCACGTGTGTTAATAATTCAGCAAGGGACTGGATAACAGCATTGCTGGTTCTAAGGACAATTCCAAACACTTTGTGAGTGCACAAGTGGTGGTTTATGGACTTGCTATATTCTCTGCAAGACTCTTCGATGGTGATTGTGCACCTGCACAGTCGCAACAGATGGCTGCTGGCCATTTCTACAAGGACTACAGTGGGTCTACACCTTTGCTGACTCACCAGTACCATTATTTCTACAAGGACTGCAGTGGGTCTGCACCTCTGGTGGCCCACCAATACCACAATCTCTACCAGGACTCCAGTGGGTCTGCTCTGTGATGACCTACCTACCAATATTCTTCAAAACGTCGAATGACTCTGCTGTGGGTTTGCTATGTTGTGGCCCATTACCTGTCTGCATGTCAAGAGTCAGCACTGTCTTTCCGTTGGAAGGACAACACTACTTCTTCAAGACTGCATGGAAATCCACTACTTCCATGTGCATTGTCTTTTACTGCTCAGACTTTGAGAAAAGAAACGGCAGTTTCACTGTGATGAATGATCAGGACTGTCTTTATAGACTGTAAGAAAATTTTAGCTTTTGACCAACATTGTATCAATAAGTGTGTGCATTTGATTTCTTTGTTATTGTAATTATGAAAAATTTTATCAAATCATTATTGGCCACTGCCCAAAAAAAATTTGTAAAATTTTTTATGGGGAGCATGGGGGCTATGTAAGTAGGCTGTTTATGTTTTCTCTATGTAAGTAGGCTGTTTATGTTTTCTTATTGGCAATGTTACGTAGCGCTCAATATGAAAATCACTGGCTGTGCTGTGTGCAGTCTGTGGCTGCTTTGCATTGTTGTAATACTCGCCATTGTAGTGTTAGGCAGCTGGCTGTGAACAGCGCGTAGCGTTGCGCAGTTGGAGGTGAGCCGCCAGCAGTGGTGGATGTAGGGAGAGAGATGGCGGAGTTTTGAAATTTGTCATGAACTGCTATATTTATATATGATGATATCAAGGTAAATACATTGTTTGTTCTCTATTAATATCTTTCATTTGCTAACTATCCCTATCAGTAGTTAGTGCCTTCCATAGTTTGAATCTTTTATTTAGCTGGCAGTAGTGGCGCTCGCTGTATTGCAGTAGCTTGAGCAGCGAAGATTTTTGTGAGGTAAGTGATTTGTGAAAGGTATAGTTTAATGTTAGTCAGGGCCATTCTTTTGTAGGGAATTTTGAAAGTCAGATTGCGTTGCGCTAACAAAATATTGTGTGTCAGTTTAAGCACAGTCATGTAGAGTTGTTCAAAAGGGGACGTTTCAAAACGTCCCCATCTGTTGACTCAGGGATCGAGGCGTGGTTGCACGATCCATTACAGCCATGCGGATAAGATGCCTGTCATATCGACTGCTAGTGATACGAGGCCATTGGGATCCAGCACGACGTTCCGCATTACCCTCCTGAACCCGCCGATTCCATATTCTGCTAACAGTCATTGGATCTCGACCAACGAGAGCAGCAATGTCGCGATACGATAAACCACAATCGCGATAGGCTACAATCCGACCTTTATCAATGTCGGAAACGTGATGGTACGCATTTCTCCTCCTTACACGAGGCATCACAACAACGTTTCACCAGGCAACGCCGGTCAACTGCTGTTTGTGTATGAGAAATCGGTTGGAAACTTTGCTCATGTCAGGACGTTGTAGGTGTCGCCACCGGCGCCAACCTTGTGTGAATGCTCTGAAAAGCTAATCATTTGCATATCACAGCATCTTCTTCCTGTCGGTTAAATTTCGCGCCTGTAGCACGTCAACTACGTGGTGTAGCAATTTTAATGTCCAGTAGTGTATTCAGCATTCGCTAGGTACACTGGTGAACCAAAACGCGATGACCACCAAACTTAATATCGTGCTGCTCCGCACTTGGAACACTGTACAAAAGCCGTTCTGCATTACATGGATTCGACAAGGCCTTGGTAGGTTTCGAGAGGAATGCGGGACGAGATGTCGGCGCACAGCTGACGCAATTTCCACGCCGCACAGTGGGTTAACTCACTTCAAAACCTGGGCTGCAGGACAGAAATAGGGAAAGGTGAACGTTCCGTCTTTAGTCCCTCTAAATCTTATGTAGATTGGGCTGATACATAGTAATCCAATGTTGCAGAGGGATTCCAGTTACAAGTCCATACGATACGTGCCGTGACATTTGCCACTAAACAGTGAATCGGACAAACAACACATTTTTCAGATGTTATTTGTGTGCCTTGTTTAATATACATGGTAAGTCATTAACTGTTGCCACCTACAATAACGCTGAAAGTGTAATAGGACCTGGAAAGTTCGAGGGACAAAAGTTGCATGGGAGAACGGGGGCCATAATATGACGTTGGTTTTTCGTTGCTAGGTGGGGTCGAGTCAGAGATATGAAGATCAACTTTTTTTTAAATGGGCTGCAATAGTTTAGTACTTATTTTCTGATAGCCGCTACCGAGACCAATCCAATTATGTGTAACAGTAAGGTCTTTGAAGGTCAACGAAGGTCAAAAAGGTGGAATGAACGTCCATTTACAGAAGGTGTTCGAAGTGATGACCACTGGTATCAATGCAGTGCTGCAATCTTTTTATCATGGATTGAGTGGTATTCCTTATCAGTTCGGCATTTATGTAAACATACGCTCTGACAATTCTCTCTCGTATATCGTGCAAATAGTAAATATTCGCCGAATCCGGCGTATCCATCTAACGTGCCATTGACATGTAAACACCATTAGACAGTTTCGCAATACAACACTAATAGGAACGGCAAGACTACTATCGTCGAGTCAAGAGAATGTGAATGATGCATTCCTTCGAAGAAATGCTTCTCATTTACGGAGAATACCAACGAAATTCAGTAAGAGCTAGAGACTTGTACGGTGAAAGATATCCTCAACATACTCACCTTACACATCGTACATTTAAATATGTGTGTGATAAATTGAGAACAACAGGATGTTTAACGCATCGGAAACATATCCGGAAAAGGAAAGTTACTAACGGGGAAACGGAAATTGCCACAGTGGTTCGAGATCCTTTTGTTAGTTCGCGTCAAATCGCAAGGGAATCTGGCATGAGCCAGAGTAGTGTTGTTCGAGTTCTGCATCGTCATAAATATCATCCTTACCATATCGGTCTCCACCAAGAATTAACTGGTACGAATTGTATGTGTCGCACTGAATTCTGCCGATGGGCTCAATTTCAGATTCAGAGGGATGACACAGTTGTTAATTTAATTTTATTTACTGACAAGGCTACATTCACGAACCATGGAAATGTTAATTTGCATAACATGCATTATTGGGCAACTGAAAATCCATGTTGATTGTGGCAACACCAAAAACCGTGGTCGGTGAATGTATGGTGTGGGGTTCTGGAGGACAGAATTACAGGCCCCTATTTCATCGAAGGAAATCTTAATGGTAGGAAGTACACCACATTCCTGAAAGAAACATTAGGTCTGTTACTGGAAGAAATACCTTTAGGAAGAAGGAACAAAATGTGTCCAGCACATTTTTCGCTGACAGCTCGAAATGAGTTGCAGAGAATATGGGCTTGGGACAAGGAATGAGAGAGGGGAAAGACTAACTGAGTTCTGTAACAAGTTTCAGCTGGTAATAGCGAATACTCTGTTGAAGAATCACAAGAGGAGGAGATATACTTGGTAAAGGCCGGGTGATACGGGAATATTTCAGTTACATTACATCATGGACAGAGATTCCGAAATCAGATACTGGACTGCAAAGTGTACGCAGGAGCAGATACAGACACAGATCACAACATAGAAGTGACGAAGAGTCGGCTGAAGTTTAAGACATCAGTCAGGAAGAATCAACACGCAAAGAAGTGAGACAAGGAAGTACTAAGGAATGACGAGATATAGTTGAAGTTATCTAAGACTATAGATACAGCAATAAGGAATAGCTCAGTAGGCAGTACAGTTGAAGAGGAATGGACATTTCTAAAAAGGGCCATCACAGAAGTTGGGAAGGAAAACGTAGGTACAAAGAAGGTAACTGCGAAGAAAACATGAGTAACAGAAGAAATACTTTGATTGATCGATGAAAGAAGGAGGTACAAAAATGTTCCGGGAATCTCAGGAATACAGAAATACAAGTCACTGAGGAATGAAATAAAGAGGAAGAGCAGGGAAGCTAAGACGAAGTGGGTGCAGGAAAAATGTGAAGACATCGAAGAAGAAATGATTGTCGTGTGGGCAGACTCAGCATACAGGAAAGTTAAAACAACCTTCGGTGATATTAAAAGCAAGGGTGATAACATGAAGAGCACAACGGGAATTCCACTGTTAAATGCAGAGGACGGAGCGGATAGGTGGAAAGAATACGTTGACAACCTCTATGAGGAGGAAGATTTGTCTGATGTGATAGAAGAAGAAACAGGAGTCGATTTAGAAGAGATAGGGGATCCAGCATTAGAATCAGAATTTAAAAGAGAAGATCAAATAAGGCAGAAGAGATAGACAACATTTCATCAGAATTTCGAAAATTATTGAGGGAAGTGGCAATTAAACGACTATTCACGCTCGTGTGTAGATTGTATGTCTGGTGACATACAATCTGCCTTCCGGAAAAGTATCATCCACACAATTTCGAAGACGGCAAGAGCTGACAAGTGCGAGAATTATCGCACAGTCAGCTTAACAGCTCATGCATCCAAGTTTCTTACATGAATAATATACAGAAGGATGCGCTAGATGACGGTTCGGCTTTAGGAAAGGTAAAGACACGAGAGAGGCAATTCTGACGTTGCAGTTAATAATGGAAGCAAGACTAAAGAAAAATCAAGACACGTTCATAGGATTTGTCGACCTGGAAAAAACTTTAATCAGTGTAAAATGGTGAAAGATGTTCGAATTTCTGAAAGAAGCAAAAGAAATATGTTCAAATGTGTGTGAAATCTTATGGGACTTAACTGCTAAGGTCATCAGTCCCTAAGCTTACACACACCCATGCCCGTGGGAGGACTCGAACCTCCGCCGGGACCAGCCGCACAGTCCATGACTGCAGCGCCTAAGACCGCTCGGTTAATTCCACGAGGCTGAAAAAAGCAGGGGTAAGCTATAGGGAGAGATGGGTCATATACAATATGTACAACAGCCAAGTGGGAATAATAAGAGTGGACGACCGAAAGAAGTGCTCGTATTAAAAAGGGTGTAACACAAGGATGTAGCCTTTCGCCCCTACTGTTCAATCTGCACATCAAGAGAGCAGTGATGGAAATAAAAGAAAGCTTCAGGAGTGGAATTATCATTCAGTGTGAAAGGATATCAATGATACGAATCGCTGATGACATTGCTATCTTGAGTGAAAGTGAAGAAGAATTGCATGATCTGCTGAACGGAATGAACAGTCTAATAAGTACAGAGTACGAACTGAAAGTAAACCGAAGAAAGACGAAGGTATTGAGAAGTAGGAGAAATGAGAACAGTGAGAAACTTAACATCAGGATTGATGGTCAGGAAGCAGATGAAGTTAAGGAATTCTGCTACCTAGGCAGCAAAATAACCAGTAACGGACGGAGCAAGGAGGACATCAAAAACAGACTAGCACGGGCAGAAAGGCATTATTGGCCAAGAGAAGTCTACTAATATCAAATATCGGCCTCAATTTGAGGCAGGAATTTCTGAGAATGTACGTCTGGAGTACAGCATTGTATGGTAGTGAAACATGGACTGTGGGAAAACCGGAACAGAAGAGAATCGAAGCATTGAGATGTGGTGCTACAGACGAATGTTGAAAACTGGGTGGACTGATAAGGTAAGGAACGAGGAGGTTCTATACAGAATCGGAGGAACATGTGGGAAACACTGATAAGGAGACGGGACAGGATGATAGGACATCAGTTAAAACATGAGAGAATGACTTCCATGGCACTAGAGGGAGGTGTAGAATGCAAAAACGTAGAGGAAGACAGAGATTGGAATACATTCAGCAAATAATTGAGGACATACGAGGCAAGTGCTACTCTGAGATGAAGAGGTTAGCACAGGAGAGGAATTCGTGGCGGGCAGCATCAAACCAGTCAGAAGACTGATGATCAAAAAAAGAAAGCGAGCGCTAATGTCTTTTATCTTCGTGCTCCTTACGCGAAATGAATATTGGCGCCAGGAGAATCGTTGTGCAGTCAGCTTCAAGTGCCGGTTCTCTGAATTTTCTCAATAGTGTTCCTCGGAAAGAGCGTTGCCTTCCGTTCAGAGTTTCCGATCTGAATTCCCGAAGCATCTCCAGTCCACATTGTCAAAAGCTTTTTCTGAATCTGGTGCCAGTATCTCCTCGTGTATTCCTACTTTTCTCCAGAACCCAAACTGATCTTCGACGAGGTTACTACCAGTTTTTCCGCACTTCTGTACGTAATTCTTGCCGGTATTTTGCAAGTTTAACTTATTAAACTGTCAGCCATTGTCTTTTCGGAACTGGATTTGTAACACTCTTCTTGAAGTCGAAGTTTATTTCGCGTGTCATATATATCTATAGGCAGTATGAATATTTTCTCCAGCTATGTTTTTCTCTACATCTTTGCGTTTGTTTTACATTCATTCCTGTTCAGCCATTTTGCACTTACTGTCAACCTCGTTCTTTAGATGTCTGTATGCTCTCTCGCCTGCTTCATTTGCTGCATTTTTATATCTTCTCCTTTCATCAATTTGATTCAATATCTTGTGTGTTTCGGAGGATTCTACTGGAATTTGTTATTTCCCTGTTTGTTTCTTTACTGCATTTATTGTTTCATTTCTCAAAGCTAAATTTCTATTATCTGGTGAGGTTTTTGTACTTCTGTGTCAGTCAATCGTTGCCTAGTGTTCCCTTCACTTCGCCTTTCGCCTTAAACACCCACCTTTCTGCAGTTTCTTGAGTTTTCGTCTGCAGTTCATAACCAATCAATTTTGGTCGCAGTCCAGAGGTGTCATTGGAAAAATCTTGCAGTTTAAAATCTGTTATCGGGATCGCTGCTTTGCAATTCTGTGATCAGTTTGAAACCTACCGTGTCCGCAGGAGTCATCTAAGTACAGAACAGATTTCATGATGTTCAAACCAAGTATTAGCGTCGATTAAATTATGCCCTATACAAAATTCTATCAAGCAGCTTCTTCTTCCATTCCTTTCCCCTAGTCCACGTTCTCCTACTACTTTTTGCCCTATTTCCTTTTTTAGTCTTTTTCTAGTCCACCATCACAAATTTTCCTCTCCCGTAACTATCTGAATAATATCTTTTATCTCACCATAAGTTCTCTCAACTTCTTCACATCTACAGAGCTAGTAGGAATATAAATATTTACTGCTGCGTTGGGTATTGGCTTCAGTTCTATATTAATTACGATAATTCATTCCCTATACTGTTCATAGACATTTAACCACATTTCTAATTTTTTATTTATTATTAGACATACTCCTACATTACCCCTATACGATTTAGTTTTTATAGCTCCGTACTCATCTGACCAGAAGTGCCACGGCACTTCAGTACTCCCCACTACATGTAGCTACAAGCCACCTATACATTTTCGATACACACTCTGATAGCACCCACTGCTGCTGTATGGATGGAAGTTCTGTGTACTGATGATGCTTAGCCCGTTATTTTTAGCATGAAAGACTTTTTATTGCCATTTTTTGTCTTTGTATCATGAGTTTCTGCAATTTTATAACGTAAGAGGAGAAGGGTACATGGATAAAAATAAAATATTACTGGCAGTTACCAAAATGGTAGGCAAACGGCCTTTCCACAGTGGTAAGACCAGTTCCCGTCATATCACCGACTTTAAGCGCTATCGGGCGTAGCTTATCACTAGGATGGGTGACCGTTCGGGCCTGCCGAGCGCTGTTGGTAAGTGGAGTGCACTAGCGAGTCCAATTGAGGAGCTACTTAGACTAAGAAGTAACGGCGGCTGCGGTCACTAGAAATGACAACGGCCGGGAGAGTGGTGTGCTGACCGCATGGCCATCCATCAAAAAGTGACGTCTATCAGCGGAGGATGCCGCGATGGTCGGTTGATACCGTTTGGCTTCTGAGATCTGTTTGGAAGCAGTTTAGTTAGAAGCGTTGCTTCTTTCTGATCCAAAAAGTAGGGGGGAAGACACAATGAAAAAATCTGTGTTTTACGCACGACATGCAAGCAGAACGATTTCTTTTAAAACTTCATTTATTGTTTCACTCGAAATCATAATAATGTTACTCAGTGTATGAGGTGCAATACAGGATACAAATTTTAAATATTCGCCAGTTGCCAGATATCTCAAATGTTGTAGGCATTCGTTGAGTAACTGGGATAGATCTTCGCATTGTTCAAAATGGTTCAAATGGCTCTGAGCACTATGGGACTTAACATCTGAGGTCATCAGTCCCCTAGAGCTTAGAACCACTTAAACCAAGGACATCCCACACATCCATGCCCGATACAGGTGGCGGTGGCGCGGTTCCAGACTGAAGGGCCTAGAACCGCACGGTCACATCGGCCGGCCCGATCTTCGCATGAGTCTATGTTGTTTTTTAATGTGAAGGCGAAGTTATTCTACGAATTTATTAAAAGTTTGAATCTTCATTTGAAGAAAATTGATGTGAACAATAGGTTCAGAATGTACATCTCTCAATTTCAAACATCCCGTGCGCCCGAGTCTTGTTTTCTTTCTCTTGTGTATACACAGTCAATGTAAAAAATGCTGTGTTTGCGTTGTTAGACATTCCCACAGGTGTCAAAATACTTCGCTGCACTATATTCACAGCGTGACAGCTGCTTGAAGAACGAGGTTAAGTTCGACAAACTTGGCTGGCGCTTCGCCCTTGTTTGACCAGCCTTGTGATAGCAAACAGTAAATCTGATATACAGGTTTGATCATTTACGGGGGCGTTAGTAGTCTGTCTTACGTAGGACGTGCCACATTCGCATGGAATTTAATCCGGACGTCGGCGCGAAGTCTGGTGATCAGGAACCGTGCCCACCATACAAAGTCGAGCGCTGCAGCACAGACGTAATTTACAGACCTCTGCTACGGGATGCCGTAGGTAGAGCTAGCAGCTTTCGCTGAAGCAGTCGGTTTTCTGTTATACTGGTTGTTTTTCCAACCGGACGGTTAAAAACGCTCAAAATAACCTCCTTCTGAAATAACTGATTTTAGGATTTTTATTCCCGTTTTATCTGTAATACATGTAGAAATCGAACAAAGGTTGAAAAATTTTTGCCTTGTGAGTTTTAAAGTAAATAAAATCAAAATATTAAATTAAATGGACAAATGAAAGAAAACTCATTCCGTCCACTGTTGCTGCTGGACTGCAACAAAAAATCACCAGTATTCTTCTGTTGTTGTTGTGGTCTTCACTCCTGAGAGTGCTACTCTATCCTGTGCAAGCTTCTTCATCTCCCAGTACTTACTGCAACCTACATCCTTCTGAATCTGCTTAGTGCATTCATCTCTTGGCCTCCCTCTACGATTTTTACCCTCCACACTGCCCTCCAATACTAAATTGGTGATCCCTTGATGCCTCAAAACATGTCCTAGCAACCGATCCCTTCTTCTAGTCAAGTTGTACCACAAACTCCTCTTCTCCCCAATTCTATTCAACACCTCCTCATTAGTTACGTGACCTACCCATCTAATCTTCAGCATTCTTCTGTAGCGCCACATTTCGGAAACTTCTATTCTCTTCTTGTCCAAAGTATTTATCGTCCACGTTTCACTTCCATACATGGCTACACTAAATACAAATACTTTCAGAAAAGGCTTCCTGACACTTAAATCTGTACTCGATGTTAACAAATTTCTCTTCTTCAGAAACGCTTTCCTTGCCATTGCCAGTCTACATTTTATATCCTCTCTACTTCGACCATCATCAGTTATTTTGCTCCCTAAATAGCAAAGCTCCTTTACTACTTTAAGTGTCTCATTTCCTAATCTAATTCCCTCAGCATCACCCTACTTAATTCGACTACATTCCATTATCCTTGTTTTCCTTTTGTTGATGTTCATGTTATATCCTCCTTTCAAGATACTGTCCATTCCATTTAACTGCTCTTCCAAGTCCTTTGCTGTCTCTGACAGAATTACAATCTCATCGGCGAACGTCAAAGATTTTATTTCTTCTCCATGGATTTTAATACCTACTCCGAATTTTTCTTTTGTTTCCTTTACTGCTTGATCAGTATACAGATTGAATAACATCGGGGAGAGGCTACAAGCCTGTCTCACTCCCTTCCCAACCACTGCTCCCCTTTCATGTCCCTCGACTCTTGTAACTACCATCTGGTTTCTGTGCAAATTGTAAATAGCCTTTCGCTCCCTGTATTTTACCCCTGCCACCTTCAGAATTTGAAAGAGAGTATTCCCGTCAACATTGTCAAAAGCTTTCTCTAAGACTACAATGGTAGAAACGTAGGTTTGCCTTTCCTTATCTTTCTTCTAAGATAAGTCGTAGGGTCAGTATTGCCTCACGTGTTCCAATTTTTCTGCGGAATCCAAACTGATCTTCCCCGAGGTCAGCTTCTACCAGTTTTTCATTCGTCTGTAAAGAATTCGCGTTAGTATTTTGCAGCTGTGACTTATTGAATTGATAGTTCGGTAATTTTCGCATCCGCCAACACCTGATTTCTTTGGGATTGGAATTGTTCTATTCTTCTTGAAGTCTGAGGGTATTTCGCCTGTCTCATGCATCTTGCTCACCAGATGGTAGAGTTTTGTCAGGACTGGCTCTCCCAAGGCTGTCAGTAATTCTAATGGAATGTTGTCTACTCCTGGGGCCTTGTTTCGACTCAGGTCTTTCAGTGCTCTGTCAAACCCTTCACGCAGAATCATACCTCCCATTTCATCTTCATGTACATCCTGTTCCATTTCCTTAATACGAGGGCTGTCCAGAAAGTAAGTTACGATTGATCGCGAAATGAAAATCACAGCGAAAATCAGAAATGTTTCATTTGTAACAGTTAGCTACACCTTTCAGCTACTTCTCTACGTAGTCGCCGTTCTGACTCAGACATTCATCGTAGCGTTGTACCAACTTTCCAACACCCTCATCATAGAAGGCAGCCGCCAGTGCTTTCCGCTAATTCTCTACGCTGGCCTAAAGCTCGTTGTCTGTGCCAAAATGTTGTCTTCATAGCCAGCGGTTCGTTTGAGCAGAGATGAAACTCAGTGGGAGACAATTGCGGGCTGTATTGTGGGTAACCAAACATTTCCAATTGAAACGATGCAGAAACGTCTTCAATGCCCCTGCAGAATGAGGCTGAGAATTGTCTTGAAGAAGAAATCGCACGACAGTTATGTAATGTTGGTTGCATAGCTTCAGGGGAAAATTCTCACCAGGCGCTCGTACTTGGCGGGAGACACTATTTTCTATAACATCTTTACGCGCTCACTAAGAGCTCACGAATGAAAAGAGCGACATAATTCTACCTAGAGTCATACTAGAGACACTGCCCAACACATCTTTGCAAAGCTTTATCGGATTTTCATAGTCGTTTCCATTGCGCGACCGATCATAACTTACTTTCTGGACAGCCCTCGTATTGTCCTCAAGTGCATTGCCCTTGTATAGACCCTCTATATACTCCTTCCACCTTTCTGCTTTTCCTTCTTTGCTTAGAACTGGGTTCCCATCTGAGCTCTTGATATTCACACAAGTGGTTCTCTTTTCTCCCAAGATTCCTTTAATTTTCCTGTAGGCAGCATCCATCTTACCCCTCGTGAGATAAGCCCCTACATCCTTACATTTGTCCTTTAGCCATCCCTGCTTAGCCATTTTGCACTTCCTGTTGATCTCATTTTTGAGACGTTTGTATTTGTTTGCCTGCTTCATTTACTGCATTTTTATATGATCTCCTTTCATCAACTAAATTCAATATTTCTTCTGTTACCCAAGGATTTCTACTAGCTCTTGTCTTTTTACTTACTTGATCCTCTGCTGCCTTCACTACTTCATTGCTCAAAGCTACCTAGTCTTCTTCTACTGTATTTCTTTGCCCCATTCCTGTTAATTGTTCCCTTATGCTCTCCCTGAAACTCTGTACATCCTCTGGTTTAGTCTGCTTATCCAGGTCCCATCTCCTTAAATTCCCACCTTTTTGTAGTTTCTTCAGTTTTAACCTACAGTTCATAACCAATATATTGTGGTCAGAGTCCACATCTGCCGTGGAAATGTCTTACAATTTAAAACATGGTTCCTAAATCTCTGTCTTACCATTATATAATCTATCTGGTTCCTTCTAGTACTTCCAGGCTTCTTCCATGTATACAACCTTCTTTCATGATGCTTGAACCAAGTGTTAGCTATGATTAAGTTATGTTCAGTGCAAAATTCTACCAGTCGGCTTCCTCTTTCATTTCTTCCCCTTCCCCCCAAACCGTATTCACCTACTACTTTTCCGTCTCTCCCTTTTCCTGCTATCGGTTTCCAGTCACCCATGACTACTATATTTCCGTCTCCCTTCACTATCTGAATAATTTCTTTTATCTCATCATACTTTTCATCAATCTCTTCGTCATCTGCGGAGCTAGTTGGCATATAAACTTGTACTACTATAGTAGGCGTGGGCTTCGTGTCTATCTTGGCCACAATAATGCGTTCACTATGCTGTTTGTAGTAGCTTACCCGCACTCCTATTTTTTTTATTCATTGTTAAATCTGCTCCTGCATTACCCCTATTTGATTATGTATTCATAACCACGTATTCACCTGACCAAAAGTCTTGTTCCTCCTGCCACCGAACTTCACTAATTCCCTCTATATCTAACTTTAAGATATCCATTTCCCTTTTTAAATTTTCTAACCGACCTGTTCGGTTAAGGGATCTGACATTCCACGCTGCGATCCGTAGAACGCCAGTTTTCTTTATCTTGAGTAGTCTCCGCCCGGAGATCCGAATGGGGGACTATTTTACCTCCGGAATATTTTACCCAAGAGGACGCCATCATCATTTAATCATACAGTAAAGCTGCACGCCCTCGGGAAAAATTACAACTGTAGTTTCCCCTTGCTTTCAGCCGTTCGCAGTACCAGCATAGCAAGGCCTTTTTGGTTAGTGTTACAAGGCCAGATCAGTCAATCATCCAGACTGTTTCCCCTGCAACTACTGAAAAGGCTGCTGCCACTCTTCTACTGATCCTAATTCTTTGAACTACTGCTCAAAAGTCTTGTTCTAATCGGGGATCATACCTGTGTGTAGAAATTATGAATAGTCAGTGCTAAAGAGTGAAAATTGCTTTTGGAGGACTTTAATTTGTCCCTTTTGAAGAGCCACAAGCAGATAAAGCATGTTATGTAGACAGAAGGAGCAGGTCAGTTGCTTAGTATTTTTGTTGTAAACTATGTATGAACCGTTAAATTTTTCCTTTATTATGTCACAAAGTTTTATGTGGCTTCTCCTGTTTTTATTTTATTTTTTAAAGCAAATGACCACTGTACTTCATCGAAACCCCACTTCGTAAAATACTTTCAGACTAGGGGTGGTGTCACTCTATAATATAGCAGTGGTAAATCATACAGACCAGAGGGGGCAAGTCTCGAATATTGCATTTACACGAATACTATCTAACAGGCAACGCAGCACGGTAATAGGCACATTATTGTCTCACCAGTGCTGTATCGATTCCTAAGTGATTCGTGTGTTGCTCCTTTCTCTCGGAACTGTTGTTTAAATAGCACTGATCGCATTTCCCATTTTCTACAATAACGCAGTTTTTCAAACGAATACGAATATTACAAATAAAAATTACTCATTCTTTAAAAAGTTTTATTTGCAAACGAAAAATTTTATTGCTGCTGCTATGGCACATTGATAGTTTGGTTTATTACCAGATTATTATTAAAAATAGAAACGCTTGCTGTAACTGAGACCAAATACGGAAAACTGTCTGTTATTCAGAACTAAAATACCGGTATCGGTTTTAACCGGTCGGTTTTCTGCATCCCTAGTCATGGTAGATCAATGGTATGGTAGTTTTTGCATGACCACTAGTGTGCGTCAGTGCGTGTGCGTGTCTGTGTGTGTGTGACTGTGTGTGTGTTTGTGTGTTTTGTGCCAGCAAGGGCTGTGAGAACTAGGGAACAGCTGAGGTAATTTGACAACGGTACCATGTTCGATGGTAGACGTAGAAAGGTTTATGAAACTGTAATGTGCAAATATCCATCACCGCTGTGGTGTACACGGACGCAGCCGTTCCCTACTGAGGATGCGGTGTAACAGGCAATATGAGAGCGCTGCCGAGACAGAGAGGGGGACGGAGGGGGGGGGGGCTGAGGGGGGGGGGGGGATATCATAGCGTAGCCACTGCTGCTGACTGGTAGCGCCCGCGGACAGTTGGCTGAAATATTCGCAGCGCAGCGGAACAGCCTCTGGAAACGCGGGCTGCCGTCACTCGCTAAACCCAGCACTGTGTTCGCCTCTACTACCTCCCCGTCTCCCTGCCCCCACCACCCCGCCGTCGCAATTTGCATGCAAATACTGCGCGCCAGCAGTGAGGGGTGGGGGGCTCTAGCACTGTATCTGGCCGGTCACACCGGTGCTCTAATTAAATTCTTGCAACGCCGCTGCCCACCCCACGGTCGCGCAGCTGCCGTCATACACTTTTCCCATACGTCGCTACACTCGGCAGATTCGTCGGAAACACTGACTGATCCAGCAGGTCTCGGCACAGTATCCTGGTTTCGGGAGTCCGTGCGCTTCCGCACGGCAAGGGCAATTTATAACACAATGCACGGCCGTTGTCCCGAAGCCGGGAAATTGCTCGCACTACTAACCTACTTCTTTAACCGAGACTGTCCAGCAGGCACTCTGGTCATGTTACAAAAAGAATGACCCGACTTTAACAGTGTTCGTTGCTCGCAATTAAAATTGCAACACCAGTAACGATAGGTAATAACGAAATTTTACATACTGTGCGTACATGGCCGGGCATGCCGTGGCACAAGTGCCATAACTCTCAGCCTCGCTGCATAATTCCCCGACTTCCATAGCATGAGGAGGGGGAATTGCGAATACGCCGCATTTGAATGGCAGTACAGCCACGATGCACACGACTTGGTTTCGGACTTCACATTTCGCAACAGTGTACTGGTTTGGTGCTTAAGTTGGTACCGTTTTATAAGCACAACACGTACACGTAATAGAAAAATGGTTCAAATGGCTCTGAGCACTATGGGACTCAACTTCTGAGGTCATTAGTCCCCTAGAACTTAGAACTAGTTAAACCTAACTAACATAAGGACATCACACACATCCATGCCCGAGGCAGGATTCGAACCTGCGACCGTAGCGGTCTCGCGGTTCCAGACTGCAGCGGATACACGTAATAGAGACTTAAGTAATCGACAACATATTCTCTTTCACTATTTACAATAGTCTGCCACTGCTGAGCTAACTTTTTGAGTCGTCGACGGCAGAACCGCGTGGTTTTGAGGCTAAGAGCTCATCGACCCACATTCGGAGCGCATTTTCATCCAGAAATTAAGTTCCTTCGACGCGGTTCGATACAGAAAGGGAAAGGTGAAAATCAGAGGCTGCAAGATCAGGTGAATAAGGTGAGTGCAGAATGACCTCCCAACCTAATTGCTCTATAGTATTTTTTATTAGTGTAGCAGCTTGCGGACGGTCGTTATCTTGCAGTAGCTTTACTTCACACATCTGTCCTGTTTGTCGGTCTTGGGTTGCGTCTGGAAGACCTCTCAGCTGTTGACAATGCATGTCAACAGCGTGGGTTACACCTCGGGGAAGTGCACCACAGCGTCGCTCAAAAAATGGTTCAAATGGCTCTGAGCACTATGGGACTTAACATCTGAGGTCATCAGTCCCCTAGAACTTAGAACTACTTAAACCTAACTAACCTAAGGACATCACACTTGCAACTGGTCCCGGCGGAGGTTCCAGTCCTCCCTCGGGCATGGATGTGTGTGTTTGTCCTTAGGATAATTTAGGTTAAGTAGTGTGTAAGCTTAGGAACTGATGACCTTGGCAGTTAAGTCCCATAAGATTTCACACACATTTGAACATTTGACATCACACATATCCACGCCCGAGGCAGGACTGAAACTTGCGACCGTAGCGGTCGCACGGTTCCAGACTGAAGCGCCTAAAACCCTTCGGCCACACCGGCCGGCGCACACCGTCGCTGTTCAACCAGAAGCGTAACATAATCTTTTGTCGATGACCGCAGGTCTTTGTAGGACGAGTTGCTGCTTTGTTTGGGCTCAACCATTCCTTTCTTTTCCTTGTGTTAGCATAAAGACATCATTTTTCGTCACCAGTAGTGATACAGGACAGGATAAGAGCCAATTGGTGAAAAGCAAGCAGAGATGCCCATATACTAACTATGTGATCAAAAGTATCCGGACACTCCCAAAAACATACGTTTTTCATATTAGGTGCATTGTGCTTAGGTACTCCGTATCAGCGATCTCAGTAGTCATTAGTCATCATGAGAGAGCAGAATGGGGCGCTCCGCGGAACTCACGGACTTCGAACGTGGTCAGGTGATTGGGTGTCACTTATGTCATACATCTGTCCTCGACATTTCCACACTCCTAAACATCCCTAAGTCCACTGTTTCCGTTGTGCTGAAGTGGAAGCATGAAGTGATACGTACAGCACAAAAACGTACAGGCCGAACTCGTCCGATGACTAACAGAGACGGCCGACAGTTGAAGAGGGTCGTAACGTGTAATAGCCAGACACCTATCCAAACCATCACACAGGAATTCCAGTGAGGATCCACTGAAAGTATTCTGACAGTTAGGCGGGAGGAGAGAAAACTTGGATTTCATGGTCGAGCGACTGCTCCCAAGCCACACATCACGCCGGTAAATATCAAACGACGCCTCGCTTAGTGTAAGGAACGTAAACATTGGACGACTGAACAGTGGAAAAACGTTGTGTGGAGTGACGAATCACGGTACACAATGTGGCGATCCGATGGCAGGGTGTGGGTATGGCTAATTCCCGGTGAACGTCATCTGCCAGCGTGTGTAGTGCAAACAATAAAATTCGGGGCCAGTGGTATGATGGTGTGGTCGTGCTTTTCATGGAGGGGGCTTGCACCCCTTTTTGTTCTGCGTGGCACTATCACAGCACAGGCCTACATTGATGTTTTAAGCACCTTCTTGCTTCCCACTGTTGAAGAGAAATTCGGGGATGGTGATTGCATCTTTCAGCACGATCGAACACCTGATCGTAACGCACGGCCTGTGGCGGAGTGGTTACAGGACACTAACATCCCTGTAGTGGACAGGGCTGCACAGAGTCCTGACCTGAATCCTACAGAACACCTTTGGGATGTTTTGGAACGCCGACATTGTGCCAGGCCTCACCGACCGACATCGACATCTTTCCTCAGTGCAACACTCCGTGAAGAATGGGCTGCCATTCCCCAAGAAACCTTCCAGCACCTGATTGAACGTATGTCTGCGAGAGTTGAAGCTGTTGTCAAGCCTAAGGGTGGGCCAATACCATATTGAATTCCAGCATTACCGATGGAGGGCGCCACGAACTTGTAAGTCAGTTTCAGCGAGGTGTCCGGATACTTTTGATCACATGGTGTACGGGTACCCACTGATTTCTGTGATATTGGCTTAGAGTATGTGGTACCCATACACCCGAGTTTTGAACCTCCCCGATTGCATGTACGTCTACATCTACATCTACATTTATACTCCGCAAGCCACCCAACGGTGTGTGGCGGAGGGCACTTTACGTGCCACTGTCATTACCTCCATTTCCTGTTCCAGTCGCGTATGGTTCGCGGGAAGAACGACTGCCGGAAAGCCTCCGTGCGCTCTCGAATCTCTCTAATTTTACATTCGTGATCTCCTCGGGAGTAAGTAGGGGGAAGCAATATATTCGATACCTCATCCAGAAACGCACCCTCTATAAACCTGGACAGCAAGCTACACCGCGATGCAGAGCGCCTCTCTTGCAGAGTCTGCCACTTGAGTTTGCTAAACATCTCCGTAACGCTATCACGCTTACCAAATAACCCTGTGACAAAACGTGCCGCTCTTCTTTGGATCTTCTCTATCTCCACTGCCAACCCGACCTGGTACGGATCCCACACTGATGAGCAATACCCAAGTATAGGTCAACCTGGCACCCGCCTTACCAACAATTAATTTTATATGATCATTCCACTTCAAATCGTTCCGCACGCATACTCCCAGATATTTTACAGAAGTAACGGCTCCCAATGTTTGCTCCGCTATCATATAATCATACAATAAAGGATCCTTCTTTCTATGTACTCACAATACATTACATCAGTCTATGTTAAGGGTCAGTTGCCACTCCCTGCACCAAGTGCCTATCCGCTGCAGATCTTCCTGCATGTAAATGTCATATGACGGTGGAATGATCACAGTTCATCACATTTGTCAGTTCTCGAGTACTATGACATGGATCATTGAAGATTAATGCGTTTAAACGGTCTTTATCAAATCCCGAAGGTCTTCTTGAATGGGAGAGTCGCTATTGTAGAAACGATTCTCCTTAAAACAAGAAAATCATTTTCATGCCATGCTCTGTCCAATGGCATTATCGACATTCACGGCACAAATGTTTCTGGCTGTCTCCGTTAGTGTCACGCCTTTATTGAACTCAAGCAACAGAAAGTCGGAAATGTTCTGATTTCTTTACTTGGCACTCCATTTTCCAGCGTCCACAGCTCTACTGACTATCTCCACTCGACAAAATGAGAATATATAAACTTAAATAGCGACAGTGAACTACAAAAGTAAATGGCAATCGATAAATAAAGCCATGACAATTGGAATTACACAAACAAAAACGCTACGAACTTATCGCATAAATCTAATAGATCACCAACAAAACAAATTCTCACTGTTATTTAATTAGTTTTGGCGCAGTGAGGACATAATAGAATTTTTATCTGATATAAATTCTCGGCATACAGATGGGCGAAGATAACTTCCGAGATTTTCGCACTCAGATTGCCACGTAATCGTGATTTCTTTAGTTTCATAATCGAAGGAAGGTCTTTCACACAAACAAGTCGGTCGAAATATTGTAGCATTTTTTGCAGCCTCATTATAGAGACGTAGAAACTCTACCTAAATAAAACAACGTAGTGGTAAAAGATTTTGTCAGTAAAACGGGAAATACCTTGCATGTCAATCAGTTGCATCTGCACTTACACATGGTCGCTTTCAACTGAAACGGCACACGGTCTCGAAAACAGACGTGGGATTGGCAGTGTCCTCAAAACGTTTAGGAAACCCTATCCTTGTAATTCCTTCAAGCTCACGATGAATTTTTCAACCTCGCGTTTTCTTTAACGGCAGGGAGCTAAGGGGACTGGACTGTGTGCCGCTTCTACTCCTTCTACAACGTCATTTTCCTTTTCACTGTTTCCCCATCAAGTCAGAAAGCAGTTGTTTCTCACCTTGCACTGCCTTACTGTGGCCACTGTACACTCAAGTTCACTTAAAATGCAAGATCTGCAATCAACTGGTATTTCCGATGTTCTAATTTCGTTCATGCATTCCTTTTTCCATCGTAAATTCAAAAATAGCGAGTATTAAGCCGAAAACTCTTTCCAGGCATGCCTATTGACTTAAGCAACGTACTGTGCAGTAATATGTAAAATGTCCATACTCATCGTTCAGTTCCATCAAAATGGTTGAAAATGACACTAGAATAATATGTGTGACTTCAGAAAGTTTATTATTCATACTATAAATTTCTTCACGTGTTGCATGCCTGATAAGTTAACACAAAGTGCTTCTTGATGTACAGAACAATAATCCCGTCTATCGACAGTTAGAATTTTTTGCTCTTTCATTGTTGACTGTTGTTGCTGTTGTGGTCTTCAGTACTGAGACTGGATTGCTGCAGCTCTCCATGCTACTCTATCCTGTGCAAGCTTCTTCATCTCCCAGTACCTACTGCAACCTACATCCTTCTGAATCTGCTTAGTGTATTCATTTCTTGGTCTTCCTCTATGATTTTACCCACCACACTGCCCTCCAGTACTAAATTGGTTATCCCTTGATGCCTCAGAACATGTCCTACCAACCGATCCCTTCCTCTAGTCAAGTTGTGCCACAAACTTCTCTGCTCCCCAATCCTATTCAATACCTCCTCATTAGTTATGTGATCTACCCATCTAATCTTCAGCATTCTTCTGTAGCACCACATTTCGAAAGCTTCTATTCTCTTCTTGTCCAAACTATTTATCGTCCATGTTTCACTTCCATACATGGCTACACTCCATACAAATACGTTCAGAAACGACTTCCTGATACTGAAATCTATACTCGACGTTAACAAACATCTCTTCTTCAGAAACGCTTTCCTTGCTATTGCCAGTCTACATTTTATATCCTCTCTACTTCGACCATCGTCAGTTATTTTGCTCCCCAAATAGCAAAACTCCTTTACTACTTTAAGTCTCTCATTCCCTAATCTAATTCCCCGACTTAATTCGACTACATTCCATTATCCTCGTTTTGCTTTTGTTGATGTTTATCTTATACCCTCCTTTCAAGACACTGTCCATTCCGTTCAACTGCTCGTCCAACTCCTTTCCTGTCTCTAACAGAATTGCGATGTCATCAGCGAACCTCAAAGTTTTTATTTCGTCTCCATGGATTTTAATACCTACTCCGAATTTTTCTTTTGTTTCCTTTACTGCTTGTTCAATATACAGACTGAATAACATCGGGGGAAAGCTACAACACTGTCTCACTCCCTTCCCAACCACTGCTTCGGTTCCATGCCCCTTGACTCTTATAACTGCCATCTGGTTTCTGTATAAATTGTAAATAGCCTTTCGCTCCCTATATTTTACCCCTGCCACCTTCAGAATTTGAAAGAGAGTATTCCAGTCAACATTGGCAACAGCTTTCTCTAAGTCTACAAATTCTAGAAACATAGGTTTGCCTTTCCTTAATCTATTTTCTAAGATAAGTCGTAGGGTCAGTATTGCCTAACGTGTTCCAACATTTCTACGGAATCCAAACTGAACTTTAAATTCTTTCTGCATATTATTTCATAGCAAATTTGCAGTACCCGTCGCTTATACAACTGTATAATACCCCTCTCTTTTGTCATTCCCATTCATTTTTAAAGGCTTGTGACGTCGCTATACTGCCTCTTTTCGCGTAAACAGCCACTGGATCACTGAACGTCCGTATATTGAAGAAATACGAAGGGTAAACAGCGCTTGCACCACGGTTCTGCCAAACTGAAGAGAATTGTTCCGACAAAAAATGCTACTTCACGATACTAAATGAAATGTCACGCTGTAACAAGATCTTCGGAAGGGAACGAGCAAAGCGAAGACAGGCCGAGCCGTGGCCAGCACGCGCCCTGCGCATCTGGCCCGGTGTGATATGGCATTCCGTCGCCGGCCCTGGCATAGTAGGAAGAATATATGAATAACTTTAAATGCGGTGTGGGGTATGCAGCTTGCAGACTCAAGGCTGCCATCTCTGGCAGCAACAACCTCCTACATCTTCGTCCGGTAAGTATACTGCTACTGTATGACAAATCATGTGTAAATGGTTATACTTTCTTGTCAGATTGGCCGTCAATCAAATTTTTTTCATTGACGTCAAACATGGCCTATGTTTGACAAAAGTGCCAACCAAAGCAGCACACAGCAAATAACGAACACATGAAGTTTGACAAGTTGTTTGATCATCTAGGAGGGGTCTTTAGAACATTCGAGGGCAGGTGCAAGGAACATCAGCTGTCACCGAACCCTGCCTCGAGTATATTCATGAAATGAAATATCGTGAGACTAATACCGCAGTGCAGACGCCGATATCCTGGAACATCGTAATTAAGAAGGCTGCTGAAATGAAAATGTCGGAAAATATAGTAAAGAAGGACGGAGTTTTCAATTTAAACGATTCTTGAGGTCCAGCACTCAATTTATGTAGCTCTCGACGATCATCACACCCAAAAGAGCTGGGAGCTACTGAGAAAATCGGCGTCCGTGGAATATCTGTAAAACAAAAGAGCATGAAATGGTGTAATCGCCGTCGGTACTTGATCTCAGCAGGGTAAGAGCAAAAGTAGTTCACAGTATGGTTAGAGTCCATGTAGTCAACACACATAACAGCAAAACTCGCAGCACCTCAAGAAGACGATCGAAATATTGTGAGTAAAATGGAAACAATAACTGTGCGTAACAATGGGAACCACACTATTAATCAATCTCTCCTAGAAACCGTAGAGATCATTTTCACCCTCTTTCTCCCATCATCATATAATACAAACATGACATCGCACTATGCAGACAGACCCATTACTGTCACCAACACTTAACAGATACATAAAGGGTGTTACAAAAAGGTACGGCCAACTTTCAGGAAACATTCCTCACACACAGAGAAAGAAAGTTTGTTATGTGGACATGTGTCCGGAAACGCTTACTTTCCATGTTAGAGCTCATTTTATTACTTCTCTTCAAATCACATTAATCATAGAATGGAAACACACAGCAACAGAACGTACCAGCGTGACTTCAAACACTTTGTTACAGGAAATGTTCAAAATGTCCTCCGTTAGCGAGTATACATGCATCCACCCTCCGTCGCATGGAATCACTGATGCGCTGATGCAGCCCTGGAGAATGGCGTATTGTATCACAGCCGTCCACAATACGAGCACGAAGAGTCTTTACATTTGGTACCGGGGTTGCGTAGACAAGAGCTTTCAAATGCCCTCATAAATGAAAGTCAAGAGGGTTGAGGTCAGGAGAGCGTGGAGGCCATGGAATTGGTCCGCCCGTACCAATAGATCGGTCACCGAATCTGTTATTGAGAAGCGTACGAACACTTCGATTAAAATGTGCAGGAGCTCCATCGTGCATGAACCACATGTGTCGTACTTGTAAAGGCACATGTTCTAGCAGCACAGGTAGAGTATTCCGTATGAAATCATGATAACGTGCTCCATTGAGCGTAGGTGGAAGAACATGGGGCCCAATCAAGACATCACCAACAATGCCTGCCCAAACGTTCACAGAAAATCTGTGTTGATGACGTGATTGCACAATTGCGTGAGGATTGTCGTCAGCCCACACATGTTGATTGCGAAAATTTCAATTTGATCACGTTGGAATGAAGTCTCACCCGTAAAGAGAACATTTGCACTGAAATGAGGATTGACACATTGTTGGGTGAACCATTCGCAGAAGTGTACACGTGGAGGCCAGTCAGCTGCTGATAGTGCCTGCACACGCTGTGCATGGTACGGAAACTACTGGTTCTCCCGTAGCACTCTCCATACAGTGACGTGGTCAACGTTACCTTGTACAGCAGCAACTTCTCTGACGCTGACATTAGGGTTATCGTCAACTACACGAAGAATTGCCTCGTCCATTGCAGGTGTCCTCGTCGTTCTAGGTCTTCCCCAGTCGCGAGTCATAGGCTGGAATGTTCCGTGCTCCCTAAGGCGCCAATCAACTGCTTCGAACGTCTTCCTGTCGGGACACCTTCGTTCTGGAAATCAGTCTCGAT
This sequence comes from Schistocerca serialis cubense, assembly GCF_023864345.2. Classification (NCBI taxonomy): domain Eukaryota; kingdom Metazoa; phylum Arthropoda; class Insecta; order Orthoptera; family Acrididae; genus Schistocerca; species Schistocerca serialis. The sequence goes on along the minus strand of NC_064644.1, from coordinate 296,472,025 downwards.
ACAAACGTACCGCGCCACGGCTATTGCCCCGTGCTAATCCATACATCAAATGGGCATCTGCCAACTCCGCATTTGTAAACATTGCACTGACTGCAAAACCACGTTCGTGATGAACACTAACCTGTTGATGCTACGTACTGATGTGCTTGATGCTAGTACTGTAGAGCAATGAGTCGCATGTCAACACAAGCACCGAAGTCAACATTACCTTCCTTCAATTGGGCCAACTGGCGGTGAATCGAGGAAGTACAGTACATACTGACGAAACTAAAATGAGCTCTAACATGGAAATTAAGCATTTCCGGACACATGTCCACAGAACATCTTTTCTTTATTTGTGTGTGAGGAATGTTTCCTGAAAGTCTGCCCGTACCTTTTTGTAACACCCTGTATAACACATGACTCTCTCCGGATAGGAAAGATACCGATGTGCGCAAAGAAAGAAAAGAGTTTCCAATTAAGTGGCTGAACCTATGCATCAAACAGGGTCGGCTCGCTTTTCAGGGCTAGATGGGCCTGGCCTCACTAGAAATTTTGCGATGTAGCTCAGTTTTATTTTGTGTACTTTCTCAATATTATATAAGACAGTTTGAGTATGACGTGATGTTAGTGTAGCAGTGACAGAGAGCGGGGGTAATCAGGCCTAGTTTCCACTGCTCTGTTGCAGAAACACGATACTCTTAGTTGTCAGTAGCTGTGCCAGGTCTTACCACTACCTGTCTTTTACCCTTCCCCTCAGTGTATCCTTCCACAGTAATGAACCTATTTCCCTTTCTCCACCCAGTACCTAATATCAGGGGCCAGCATTGCATGGCCCGTACTTCCTTTTCCCCATCTTGCCTTTCACGTTAAGCTGTCCATACACACAGACCAACTGGTGGGCAAACCCTCGCCGCCGCCCCCCCCCCCCCCCCCCCTGCTGAGCAGGTCGCTGACAAATTCGACTGTGTGTGAATACACTGCTATGGTGTGACAGACCCTACCTGCTTGCACTGGTGGCGTGTGGCATAGCATGGACTCAACAGCTATAAAATCGCCTAAAAAGAGACACCTGGACCATGGACCCAACCGCTGTAAAGTCACCCACACAAGGGTCAATGGGTTATGGCAGAAACACTCGCTAGGGGGTTTGGTCAATTGTTCGGTATGTGTACGGGGGCCTTTAGGGCCGGCCTACAGGATGGACCTGTGGGGAGGGGGGGGGGGGGGGAGTGGAATCAGCTGACTGTTCGGCCTGTGTATGGAGGCTTTATGCATAGTTTAAGCTGACCATTCACAGTCTGACTGGTCGGTTGAACCCCACACTCCTGATGAGTGGCTCGCCAACTCATTGGCGTCTGAGGACACTGTGACTGTGTGGTGGGCACTACCTATCTACAGTCCGACACCTCGTATGACTTTATTTGCTTTATCCATTTTACCACCAATGAAACTTAAAAGATAGACAGTTTTGTGGGGAATCTTATGAGCAAGCAGGTAGTAGTTGGGGTTAGCAGGCAGACGTCCACCAGCAAACCAACACACCTGGACCATGGACCCAACCGCTGTAAAGTCACCCACACAAGGGTCAATGGTCAGAAACACTCGCTAGGGGGTTTGGTCAATTGGTCGGTATGTGTACGGGGGCCTTTAGGGCCGGCCCACAGGATGGACCAGCTCACACATACATCGTCTTTCCGTGCACCCCGGCAAACCTTGCTGTCTCTCTCCCCTCCTTGTTCACCAGTTCACTCGTCTAAATAGTGTTGGGGACCAGTTGGCTGGAGCCCCTAGGCCATATCATTCGCATTACTTTACACAACTACCTGTAGTTGCTGCTACGTGCCTTACCTACATTACTTCTATCTCCCCCTCCCCATCCGCCACTGAAATTTGTCAATGGAAATGCTGCAATCAGTAAAAGGCCCATCTCTCAGTAATGTTCCATATTCTGGAACTGTGTACTTGAAACTCGTGTATGTTTAGTGATTTTAAAAATGAAGTTTTTCTTTTCGTTTCCTTAAAAAAAAAAGAATCCAGCCGGCCGCTGTGGCCGAGTGGTTCTAGGAGTTTCAGTCCGGAACCGTGCGACCGCTACGGTCGCAGTTTCGAATCCTGCCTCGGGCATAGATGTGTGTGATGTTCTTAGGTTAGTTAGGTTTAAGTAGTTCTAAGTTCGAGGAGACTGATGACCTCAGTCCCATAGTGCTTAGAGCCATTTTTGAACCTAAAAAAAATCCCTTTCATTTATTCAATATGGAAGAGAAGCTAGAAATCGAGCAGTTACGTGCTCATCAGCCAGCTTCGCTATTACACAAACAACACAAGAAAAAAAAAGTTCTTCATTTCTGTATATATTTTATAATCAGCTACAATATTTCGTAGATTTGGCCTATATTTAGAACTGTACAGTTATCATAAGTGCTAGTTTTCTAATCATTTTAAGAAGTATGACGTAAATAAAAGTTATAAACAAACAATTTGGAACTATTCCAATCTTTTGATATTTTATCTGGGCCACACCATTGAAAATGAGTACCGGCTGCCACTGCCCACAAGGTTTCCCAACCGACACCTCGTATGACTTTATTTACTTTATCCATTTTACCACCAATGAAACTTAAAAGATAGACAGTTTTGTGGGGAATCTTATGATCAAGCAGCAGGCAATAGATTGGCACACGCAGAAATTGACTCTCACATTAAAATACTGCTGGACATAGTGCTTTGCCATGTTGTAAAATATAAAATACTATAATACTAAAATAACCGAGGATATGGCCATGTTGCAGTGTCCTTCCTCCAAGCGGTGAATGATTTGGCCGGAATGGGGAACCATGATGGGGCAGGGCGGGGGGTGGAGTGCGATGCTGCTGCTGCACACAAGGGTGTGTCGTTGTTTACGGACATTTTCTGAAATTTCTGAGATTTGATACAAATTGGAAAATAGTTTTTAATCGAGGTGGGCGACACCAGATGTTGGATGCACGCGTGTCGTCTTCCGTAATACATACGACTCAGCGCAAAAAATGTAAACGCTTCGTGGCGAGTTCAGCGAGAAGCGGGACCTGTGTCCGACTGGTGTAGGCAGTACCATAACATGAGTGTTAGAGGACGAATGACCGAATCATCCGGTGTATCGCTTTGCAAGAAGAATTCCACAAGGCACAAGAAATGACGGGTACAGACATCTCAGGGACGTACTGCGTATAATATGTATTAAGAAACACAGAGAAATGAAGGGGTTTAAAATATAATTGAACGACAGAACAATTTTGACAATCTACTACGTTAAGAAAATTTGTATAAGAGTTTCATTGGAAACTTTATAAGAACACAGCAGAATTGCTGCAGTATCTCCCCAAGATAAAAAACGAATGACGACTCTAATAAGACTATTCGAAGCACCAGAAGAACAAAATCAGCGGATGAGCGAAATTAGTCCAGCTTTTAGATTTATATTGTACACAGGTGGTTTTGACGATCGATACAGAAAAATTTTGAGTAAATTGAGAGTAAGTGCACAGGTGCATCTTTTGGATAATTATTGTATGAATAGTTCATACATGCAAATTCTGGTAGAGAAAATGTAATAGTACGGATTACTGTACTACCGCCTTCACTGGCATCCAAGATGTCGGGAGTTTGTAGCCATCCCTTATTCACGTTCTTAGGCTGCTTTAAGACTTCAGTTGTCTCATTTTGCGTGTACGCATTCATGACTGTCTCGCAAGTACTATGGATTCAAGAACTTTATAGGCTGCTGGCAGTGGCGTTGGTACTCCGCTAGTGCAGGTCTGTCGTACTGCTTCACAGACTGTTTCCACAGTGTCAAGCAGGTGGTTCTTTGCCTCAGAGGATCACACAAATAGTGAAGAGTGATTGCAGGATAAGGAACCCAGTAGGGTTTACAAAGGATGTCGTAAAAGTCCTCAACATTGTAGGCGTTCACGATACATGAAGGCCTTATTTAAGTAGTGGTACACCTCCAATTTTTTTCTTTTCCAGGCACTGAGGCTTAAACATAGCTGAGTAGTGACAGTAGAAATGGTAATCCCTTGCAGCAAGCGATGAACTGCAATATTTCAGATACATCAGTCAGAGAACTGTTAGCACTCAGTAACGTTTAAGCGTCAATATCTCGAAATGAACAAAATTTGAGATGTACCTCGACTTTCGTAAGTTGTGAGTGCGGTTCACCTTGAATGGGGGACTCCGCAAGACCTGTTAACACCTGCATAGCAGGCCACGAGCGCTATGTTCGATTGGGACAGCACAACAGATCAGTACCAGCGTAGTTGTGGGCAGCACCTAGAATTTTAGGGAGCTCGAGAAGAGACAGCTGAGGATGAGAATACGCAAGACGAGAGAGGCGTCAAAATATCTTGAAGCTACCTAACAACATCTACAGAGAGGACGGATACAAGCTCCCAACCTCCTGGTTCCCAGAACGCTCCGAGCTTAATAGCTGGGCAGCAACTGTGCTGCGTCCAACTAAACATACAGCACATGCTGAAGTAACTGGGATAGCATTTCTGTGACTACAGTGGTGCGCACGGCAGAAGGCGGGTGTTGGAGCGATGCACGGTAGCAAGAGGCGATGTAGCACTTGACGCATCAGCCAATGGTGTCACATGCTGCAGCGTCTGTCGGTAGCGTGCACTTTGGGGTGTGTGTGGAGCACGTAACGTTGATTGTCATGTTAGGTTAAGTATGTGGAGGGTATTTAGCCACTCTAGTGTTCACTGTGAGGGCATAAAGCAAACACGCCAAGTATTACAGTAAACTAAACTGCGACAGAGGTAGTGCCCCAAGCATATGCGGTAATACAGGGAAAATCAGAAGCAGAAACCGTGGCCCAGTCTGGCACTTAACGCTGTGTTGCCAGTTACAAAGGTAGAAAAAGGCTGGAACGTACACAGTGGAACGGAGATCACATGACTGAAGCGGAAAAGTACTCTCTGCATCTCTCTGCATGCAACGCATCTTGCAGTCGCCTTCTTACTTTCATGCTGCTATACCAGCGGAAAAACACAATTCTCACACATTGTCTCTGATAAACGGTGGGCTATGACTTACAGCAAGTTGTATAGCCCACGAATAGCATGCCATGTGCCCCCTACTTGTTTTAAAACCCTGACCAATGGTATGTTGATGCCAATAAAATTTTTGTAATGTTCTACGGGTCTGCACGTAGCCGTACAGTATGTAACACGCGCTCTCCAGCCGACCTATCTTGGAATGCTGACAATTCGCTTGGTCAGTAGAAGTGCGTCCGGTCGCAGTGCACCACAAGAGAGTAAGCCACTGACCGCCGTCCGCAACTCGCCGTATTACTAGCGCGGCCTCGGGCGCGAATATGTCTCTTTTCTTAGCTCACCATGGAGCCTTTCGATACGACCGTAATTAGTCGGTGTTAGGATGTCAGACACAGTGGTGATGGGTGCGTGTAGCGTGCGTATTTTATAATCAGTCTTTTGTTAAAAACTGTTTAAACTTACTTCTCGGTGTTCGCGTATTCTGTACCTCAGGGACACACTGCTTACGAATCCTGACAAATATTTCGTGTAGTTATCATCCGGGGGTAACACCACAAACAACCTCCTTATACTTTAAAAAAATTGACATCGGTGGTCTTATGACACAGTTACACAGTTCTGTCGCACTTTCGATGTCTGTGTGCAATAGCCAATAACAGACGGGAACTGGCATACTGGCAGTAGAGGGCATATAATATGTGTAGGAGGTACGTGGAGAACAGTGCAGTCGTCGTAATAGGGAATGACGTCCAAAAGAGCACTATCATCGGCTTTTCCGTCAAGTGTGGAAGCATTTCCGAAAGGGCTAAGTTTGTAAACTGTGTGCATACTACCATGGTTAAACAATACCGTGCATGGCGAAATGGCATTATCCAAAACTGGCGCCGAGGTAACTGTGGTGCACCGTGGGCCATAGATGACAGGAGTGAACAACAGCTGCTGAAATGTGTATGGGCGAATAGACGTGTGAAAGTTAAGTAACTGACCACCCAAATGAACCAAGGGGCTTCCAACAGCGTGTCCTTAACGACCTTTCAGCTACGTATGGGCCTCCGTGACAGGCGCCTGGTTCACGCACCCATGCTGACAGCTGTTCATCGGTAACGAAGGCTGGAACTTGCACGCCAGCACCGCATTGGGACGTCCGCTGAGGGGCAGGTTCGTCTTTTCAGATGAATCACGTTTTGCGCACCATCGGACACGTACCAATAGGTGTGTACAGCGAGAAACGTCTCAAAGCAAACACCCTGCAACGGTTACGATCTGGGGAACGTTTTCGTGCCATTCCCGTCATTCAGGAAGGCACCATGAAGCAACACGAGAATGTATTTATCCTTGAGAACAATGTACATTCCTACATGTAGTTTCTTTTTCCTCAGCACAGGATGATATGTTTTAAGAGTAAGCTGAAGGGGCTGGTGTGAGTTGAGGTATACATAGAAAGAGATTCTAATGTAAAATTAAATTTATTTCATAGTAAATCCGTGTCAATATTTGAAACTTGAGTTCCTAAAAAGTTATCCGAAAGACGCATTAAAAAACTAGCACACCATGTATAATTAAGGGAATTACAATCTCATGTTAGAGGAAGAGGGAAATTTAAGTAGAGACCAGATTAAGTCAAGATCCGACATTACCTGCAAACTATAAAAATACTGTAGTATTTTAAGGAAAGTTATTAAAATATGCTGAAGTATGCACATCTTGACAGAAATAAATAATGCAAATAACAGGATTATAATTATATGAGATATTATCGAATTGAAGACAGGACAGTCAGTCAGTGTACATGTCTCCATAACAACTAAACTAAATGAGAATGTCATGACTGATAACTCATAAGCTGCAAGTATTTTACCAATATTTTTCCAAACGTAACACCCAATATAGGATTAAATGATTCAGCTGAATAAGGAAGTGAACATATTAAAAATACCATTCCTTAAAACTGCAGTCAATGAGAAGTAGCACCAAACATCCTTCACTGAAATTAATACAACTATAAAAATTCTAAACAACAAAAGCTGCGGTGCAGTGTAATTATGGTATTTCAAACAGAATTCTGAAAAGTGGTTCCAACTTAAAAAGTAATGTCCTTAGCGATATATGTAATGCATCACTGGCTCAGTGGATTTTTCCAGACAGGTTGGAGGATGCAGTTATTGAAGCACTTCATACGAAAGGTGACTAGACAGACTTAAACAGCTATTGTCCAGTTTCCTTACTAACATTTTTTAAAAAATATTCGAAGAAGTAATGTACTCAATACTAATCACACTCTTAAGTGGAAACAATTTACTTAGCATATCAGAGACTGAATTCCAGAAAGGTTGATCAACTAAGAATGCTATTTATACATTCGCTCATCAAGCAGTACAAGCCTTAAATAATAATATATCGCCTGCTGGTATGTTTTGTGATCCCTCCAAGGCCTTCGATTGTGTAGATTGCAATACTTTCTTTAAAAAACTGAAATTTTATGGAATTAATGACTTTACAACCAGCTGCTTTGTATCACACTTGACAAAAGAATGCAAATAGTTGCGCTGAATAATTCAGACAATGTTGGAAACGAAGAAAATTTTAGTGACTAGGATAAAAATCACAAATGGAGTCCCATAGGGCTCAATTTTGGGTCCATTTCTATTCCTTCTATATGTGAGTGAACTCCCACTTAACAATCAACTATTTTTTGCAGAAGATAATAGTGTTACAATAAATCCTGTTAGAGACAAAGCAACAATAAAGTTAACAATCAACAATTTCTTGCAGAAGATAATAGTGTTACAATAAATCCTATTAGAGACAAAGCTACAGTAAATAAATGATATTTGCCAAAGAATTATTAAGTGGTCTCAGAAAGCAGAGTCTCCCTAAATTTTGAAGAAACACACTATATTCAGTTCTGAACGACATATAGAGTCATACCAACATTTGATGTAGCACATGAGCAGGAGTCAGTAAGTAGGGTCGAGTGCTCCAAATTTTTGGGTGTACATAACGATGAAAACTTGAACTGAGAGAAGTATATTACTGAGTTTCTGAGACAATTAAGTTCAACTACTTTTGCTCTTCATATAATTGATAATAATCTTGGAATCAAACTGTCAATCTCATGACATATTTTGCATATTTCCATTCAGTAATGTCGCACGAAATTATTTTATGGGGAAACTCATCACTCAGAAGGAAAGTGTTGTCTTCATACGCGTTCCTCATCATTTCAATAAAAGATCCCTTCGTATAATCTATAGAATATGTAACTAACTAACAAACTAGCATCTACCAAAAAGACAACGCAACGTGTCCCACAGTTCGCAATACGCGTACGTGGTTCATAGAGCACCAGGATGAATTTACCGTACTCCCCAGGTCACCAAACCTCACCGATTTAAACTGTATCGATACTCTGTGGGAGCACCTCGGTCAGGCTGTTCGCGCCACGGATGCTCAAGCGAGAAACCTACTGCAGCTGACCGAGGCACTAGAGTCGGCATGGCTCCACATCCCTGTCGGTATCTTCCGGAACCTCACTGACTCTATTCACGCACGTTTCAAAGCGGTTCGCCCTGCAGAAAGTGGTTATTCAGGTTTTTGACTGGTGCTCACATCAATATGACTGGACAGTGTAGAAACACAAAGTACTGAAGTACGCGCGTACATATTCTGAGACTGATTAGTCCGCTGTATTAAGATAGGCCTCATTTGTTAAACTGACTAAGGTGTACTACTTACACCAATACATGGATACCAAATGTTGGAAATATTAAGAAATGAAATTTTGTTTCGCGAATTCTGTCGATAATTTCGGTACAAGAGTGAGAGTGGAGACGGAGAGGAGCAGAAGGGGGAGGGGTTGAAACAACACGATTTTTTTTATATAAATGGTGCCTGTTTATGAATTATAAGCAGTTTCCTTGATGAAACAACCATCATGTTGCTAAAATATTTCTTTAAGTGTTATTATAATAAAGAGGTCCATTCACTTTTGGCTTTAATTATTGTTGTTCTTTTAAAAATTGAAACTATTGTTAAGTAGGTAACCGCTCGACTTATGTTGTATTCAAGCACGTTACAGCCATTTAAGATGGGTGGTTAATCAATGTTAAAAAATATATCGGCTCAACAACTTGTGTTTTACACTATAAACAAGTGGTTGAGCCGATATATTTTTTAACATTGACATTCACAACCACGACCTCTCATCCAGTATGGATAAAATCAAAGGGTGGTTAATCACTGCAAACTAATTATGGTTTTAAATAGAAAACGATAACAAAAACAAAAGTGAATGAACTTGGGTGCTATAATCTGAACCAAAACTAAAAATATAGCAACATTTTTGAAAAATGCTAAGTTGCACTGTAGTTAGGAGTCAACGCTAAACTGCTGGCCTTCTTATAACTGGCTGGATACGTCAGTTCTAGGTCGCATATTTCCTCCAGTAGGACTGTGCCAAGTAAAGTACTCTTGTGTTCAAACGAACCTTCTGATTGATGACAGCTTTATACATATCTTTTTCTTTATCGTTGTTACTCCAAGATGTTTTCAACTTTGAAAGTACGTGGCATTTGCAGACTAGCAATTTACACTGACGAAAAAAAAAAAAAAAAAAAATCTCAACACTAAGAAGGAGTTGTACGACATAAACGAAAGTTGGTGGGCGTGTTTCTATATCTGAAAGATGATGTCTATTCCAATTTTGCTCGAGTCGCATAAGAGTGGCACTAGTAATATCACCGTAAGGATGTAAATCAGGTTTGCTTTAAATACACACTATAATAGTTGTGAGCGTTTGTTTCCTCTGAGATTGGAGGTGGTGAATTGATCTTAGACAAGAATGCCTTTAAAGCGACAAAGATTCTATTATCAGCACCTCACTTAGTTTCAACGAGTTCGTGTAATAGAGCTACGACGAACTGGATGTCCCTTCTACCACATTGCAGAAAGACCTGGCAGAAATATAGGCATTGTAGATGTTGTTGCAGCGGTAGTCACGAGAATGTACAGTCGCAAGAACTCCGGGTTCTACATCTACATCTACATTTATACTCCGCAAGCCACCCAACGGTGTGTGGCGGAGGGCACTTTACGTGCCACTGTCATTACCTCCCTCTCCTGTTCCAGTCGCGTATGGTTCGCGGGAAGAACGACTGTCTAAAAGCCTCCGTGCGCGCTCTAATCTCTCTAATTTTACATTCGTGATCTCCTCGGGAGGTATAAGTAGGGGGAAGAAATACATTCGATACCTCATCCAGAAACGCACCCTCTCGAAACCTGGACAGCAAGCTACACCGCGATGCAGAGCGCCTCTCTTGCAGAGTCTGCCACCTGAGTTTGTTAAACATCTCCGTAACGCTATCACGGTTACCAAATAACCCTGTGACGAAACGCGCCGCTCTTCTTTGGATCTTCTCTATCTCCTCCGTCAACCCGATCTGGTACGGATCCCACACTGATGAGCAATACTCAAGTATAGGTCGCACGAGTGTTTTGTAAGCCACCTCCTTTGTTGATGGACTACATTTTCTAAGGACTCTCTCAATGAATCTCAATCTGGTACCCGCCTTACCAACAATTAATTTTATATGATCATTCCACTTCAAATCGTTCCGCACGCATAGTCCCAGATATTTTACAGAAGTAACTGCTACCAGTGTTTGTTCCGCTATCATATAATCATACAATAAAGGATCCTACTTTCTATGTATTCGCAATACACTACATTTGTCTATGTTAAGGGTCGGTTACCACTGCCTGCACCAAGTGCCTATCCGCTGCAGATCTTCCTGCATTGCGCTACAATTTTCTAATGCTGCAACTTCAGTGTATACTACAGCATCATCCGCGAAAAGCCGCATGGAACTTCCGACACTATCTACTAGGTCATTTATATATAGTGTGAAAAGCAATGATCCCATAACACTCCCCTGTGGCACGCCAGAGGTTACTTTAACGTCTGTAGACGTCTCTCCATTGAGAACTACGAGGTGTGTTCTGTTTGCTAAAAACTCTTCAATCCAGCCACACAGCTGGTCTGATATTCCGTAGGCTCTTACTTTGTTTATCAGGCGACAGTGCGGAACTGTATCGAACACCTACCGGAAATCAAGAAAAATAGCATCTACCTAGGAGCCTGTATCTAATATTTTCTGGGTCTCATGAACAAATAAAGCGAGTTGGGTCTCACACGATCGCTGTTTCCGGAATCTGTGTTGACTCCTACATAGTAAATTCTGGGTTTCCAAAAACGACATGATACTCGAGCAAAAAACATGTTCTAAAATTCTACAACAGATCGACGTCAGAGATATATGTCTATAGTTTTGCGCATCTGCTCGACGACCCTTCTTGAAGACTGGGACTACCTGTGCTCTTTTCCAATCATTTGGAACCTTCCGTTCCTCTAGAGATTTGCGGTACACGGCTGTTAGAAGGGGGGCAAGCTCTTTCGCGTAGTCTGTGTAGAATCGAATTCTGCTCCCCTCGTGGCACTACCGAGAGGGAAGGATATCGTGTTCGGTATGTGGCTCTGACGCATCGTACTGCAGCAATTTGATCAGCTATTGCCAAACAGTGACACAAGTGTTACAAATTGATTATTTCAAGAAAAGCTCCGAGCCAGACGCCTTGTAGCGTGCATTCCACAGACACCAAACCACCGCCAGCCATTTGCGTCTTCAGTGGTGTCAAGCGAGAGCTCATTGGAGGGCAAGGTGGAGGTCTGCTGTGTTTTCTGATGAAAGCTGCTTCAGCCTCGGTGCCATTGACGGCCGTGTGTTGGTTAGAAGGAGGCCAGCTGAGGGCCTGCAATCAACCTGTCTGCGTGCTAGACACACTGGAGCTAAGGTTTGGGGTGCGATTTGTATGGCAGCAGGAGCACCCTAGTGGTTAACCCACCCACCCTGACTGCACCCAATTTGTACGTCAATCTGGTGATTCGACCTGTTGTGCTGCTAGTCATGAGCACCATTCCATGGGGTTGGTTTCCAACAGAAAAACGCTCGGCCACATACCGATGTTGTGAACCAACATGCTCTTCACTGGGTCTACATGTTGCCTTGGCCTACTCGATCACCAGATCTGTCTGTAACACCATAGCTCTAATGCTCTACTGATTTATTTTGCCTTTTGTTTTATTTAATGTTACATCGTTGAGGTTATGTAAATGTGTTTGATTGAATAGGCAACACAAAATTGTATACTCCTTTCTTTGTAAAAACTTTGATGTCATGATTTGATTCTATGCAATGTAATGTATCTGTTATTTAAATTCCTTGTCCCAATTTGCGGCAGACAAAACTTACTCTATAGATTTGGAATTTGTTTAAACAATTTTTATAGAAATGTCAATATGTGCAAAGGTGCTGTTTTATTTAAAATGTTTGGCTGTTGTTATGTAATTGCTGATCCTCACTTAGAATTCTTAATTATTTCACATGGAAAAGGTGTTGTGGTTCCCCTCGGGAACGGAACTGTGTAGCGCGAGCAAATTGTGGCTGGACTAGGTAGAAAAGGTGGAACTGAGAGTCATTCGGGGACGAGCTACCAAACTATGAACTGCCCATGTAAAAGTTGTATATTGTGCCGGTTCCGAGAGAGGCTTTTACTGACATTTTCCAATGCCTCGGTTGGATGGACAAAGAGCTGGAATTATTCTGAAATTGGTATCTATCATCACCACCAAGAAATGACAGTGTCCAGCAATTCTACCTGCAAATCCACCTAACAACACGCAATCGCCACCACATTGTGCAATCACTGTAATGAAACACTATAGTAATGTACAGTGAAGGATCAGCTTGTTGGGTGTGTTAGTGTGCTCAAATAGAAGGTAATTTATAACTGAATTTATGTACCTTCTCTGATTTTTTTTTCTTATCGTAACACCTCTCAGGTTCCTCTCCGTTTGAACTAAAGTGATTACCGAGTGTCCTTACTGAAAGAACATTAAAGCACAGTGTTTTACTAATTAATGTCTCTTGAACATAGTAAAAAGAAAGTTAAAGTTAATGTGGCAAGAGAGTGAGATTAAGTAAATTATGCTTTTGAAAATAATTTTCCTATTAAAACTGCTTATTAATATGTTGTTGCCAACTTCAAAAATTAAAAGTTCTTAAGACTAAGGCTTATAAAGTTTTGCTTAGTAAATGATCACATTGCTGCCTGCTGTAAGTCGCAAACGGTGAGTCAGTATCTTACAAATATGTTAATTTTGTGTCTCACTGTAGTAAAAGTGGAGAACTGCTATTGTGGATAGTTATATACTCATGCTTGCTAAGCACTTGTTTCTTTTGTGTATTGAAAGTGCATATTAATAGTGTAATAGGATCCACAGGATATTCTTTATGCTCATGATAAATAACCATTAATAGAAAGACCACTATCTATGAAAACAGTAACTTCTTTATTCAAAAGACAGTGAGAAGTAATTTGTTAGTGAAATACATTTAACTTTCATTCTAAATAGAAAAGTAATTAGCTGAGGGAAACTTAACCTATGACCAGTTCATAATTTTTCAGTAAACTACATTTACAATTTTTTGTCAGATAGGAAAATGTTTGAAAGGTAATACTGAACCGATGTCCAATTTATGATTCTACCGTGAATATTAATAATAATGTTATAAAGACCATTCAATTTGAATAATCCATGAAAATAAAAGTGTGTATTGTTATCTGCTATATTTATGCCAGTAGTTTGTTCTGATCTGTTAACTCCAACCTTAACCTGAACACACTGTATTCAGGTGCCAGAGTTCATTGCTCTCGCTTGTGGCAAAGTATACGTTGTGTTTGTCCGTTGAAGTTACTCATAACTATTTTCTTAAACAAGAATGTTAATCATTCTCTTGCCTAATTAGGCTGGCGACCGTTTTCTTTATTCTTTAAACAGTGTAGCTAGGTAAAATATTATTTGTTACTGTTTGAATATTTTCGTAATTCTGACTTTCACTTCCGATAAGCCACCTCCGTTAGGTACAACACGGCCAATATAACAAAATTCCTCTCAGAGGGTAACACTGCCCTGTTTCTTCATACTATAATTACTTGAATAAGAATAATTTCATTATACGAACTGCCTTCAGCTTTGAGATTACGGTATAGTAGTAGCAGACGGTAGTATCATCTGTCTTCAATCGAATACAAATGGGATATCCTTCGACGCATCTCCAGCGTCATCCACAAACAGCATTGATCGTCCTTTTATTGACCGACCAAGTGCAATAGGCATGGAACTCCATCCCAAAAACTGACATCTGGCACCTATACAGCACAATTCATGCACGTTTGCATGCCTGCATTCAACATTCTGGCAATTACACAGGTTATTAATGTACCAGCATTTTACATTTGCAATGGTTTTCTCGCAATGTTAATATTGCAATGTTAATCATTTAATTATGGTACCTAGACAAATGTATTCCTGAAAGTTCATTACCCTCCATTTATTGTTTTTTGGTGTTGCAGTTTTCTTTTTCGTCAGTGTAATTTTGAAGATACTATTGTAAGTGGTCATGCCAGAAGGATCGTACTTATCAAAGAGACGACAGTACGTGGGTGCTCGATACTTTCACGCAAGTCACCCATATGATGCATTCAAGCGAAATATTGTCGAAAGTACACATGCTAATGTGAAAGGCAACTTACGAGCTATTATTCAGTATGTAAAAAACATTAAGGAGCGCTGAACTTGCAAATTAAAGCTTGAAATCTTGATTTCTCATCGGCTGAAAATTTTGCCTTAAGGATTAAAATTTATTGGTCCATCATGGGTGTTCAGTTTGAGCGTTAAACTTAAGGCTACTTTTAGGTTGTGCCAAGGAATTGGGAAGTACACCGTCCGCTATAATTTTATGAAACAGGTCAGAGTACGTATTTCCAACTCTTGTCGATACAGAATATAACTTGGGAAAGATTCTAACGCCAATCGTGACGGGCAAATAAAATACAGTTTTTTGTAAAAAGCGTACAATCTGGATGGAATCGTGGTTTTAGCCTTATTACGTTCATAGCGCCACTGAACTCAAAAGTAAAGAAGCTGACTGAATCTATAACTTTACACTTTTGTATTTAGGAAGGTACCGCTGCAAGGGCTATAATTTTTGATTAAGTCAGCCCCGTAGTCAATCACGTTATGTTAGTGATTTTATGTTCAGTTAATAATAAACAGATAGATTTGAGAGCACTGGGATGATCATTATAACTTTAAAATCTCTTCCTGTCAGACCAATCGTGAACAATTCATAACAACCAAGGAATAGTTCTATAAACATAAGAAGCGCTTAAAATATTCACTTTAGCTGCTATGCTAAGCTTAATGTTATTCTGCTTTCTGTTTTTAGCTGAAGCACTATTTTTAATTTCTATGCATATGAACGAATCAGCAGAATTCTGCGAGACGTGTATAGAAAACATGACTAGATTACTACCTGCTATTGTTTACGACGATGGTTTTGTACTGAACAGATCACTGGACGGCTGAATGTAATTTAGTATGAAAATCCATTACCATTAATTGCGAGCCCGAGGTTGTTTCGGTTTGTTGTCACACGATGTTCTGCCTTCATTAAACTGTCGCACCCACGAACGCACTTTCGACACATCCATAACTCTATCACCACATGTCTCCTTCAACTGTCGATGAATTTCAATTGGTTTCACACCACGCAAATTCAGAAAACGAATGATTGCAAGCTGTTCAAGTAAGGAAAACGTCGCCATTTTAAGTATTTAAAACAGTTCTCATTCTCGCCGCTGGCGGTAAAATTCCATCTGCCTTACGGTGCTGCCATCTCTGGGACGTATTGACAATGAACGCGGCCTCATCTTAAAACAATGCGCATGTTTCTATCTCTTTCCAGTCCAGAGAAAAAAAATCGGAGGCCTTTGAACTTGAATGCACCTCGTATTTATAGGCAGAACCGCTGGGTATTGCGCATGCCTAGCATATCGTTCGTGTGCCATACAGTGAACATGCATCGCATTCTATGTTTGCCGTGCACTGCTGTAAATGTGAATTTAGTATAAATTTGTTTTGCCACAGATCGCACAAATTACATAGCTCCTTTAAGTAATACACTACCCACTATTAATAGAGACGGAATATGACACCTCCAGTCGCACCAGAATCTTAATTATATTATTTGCACATGCTGTCTATTAACGTTTTAGAACACATTCTGACACAGTGAAGCTGCTGGAGTAGACAATGACACAGCGGCAAGCCGAGAAACCATGAGTGAGGCCATCTACCCCCGACACCATGACGCATGTGTCAATGTGTGATAACATCTGCGTTATTTTTTAATGCATGAAACTACAAGCACTCCTTGTGCCAAACCTTCCGGGTGTAAGGTGAGGAACAAGGAAGTGTTACTTCGGAAATCACGCAGGCTGGGTTACTTCCGAGGATGTTTACTCTGAGAAGCATGTTATTGTATGAACTCCTAATTAACGGGGATAGGTATTTCCTCACAAACTTTCTGCGCTGGACGACAAAGGACTAAAATATGGTTGGTCTGTGTTCGGAAGAATCTGTAGAGAGAGGAGAATATTCCGTGGTTTCGAGAACATGATTCGCTTTCTGCAGTTACGAGGGAGGGGAGCCGAGCTTTGTTGGGAAGCAAGCAGTGGAGAGAAACTGGTCTTCCTTTTTGAGTGCCCGTGTTTTACGGTCACTTTGTATCAGCTTTTGTTGGTGCAGACGTCCTTGCTGTCTTTGCTCTCAGGAGATTTTATAGTTAGGACGGTTAGGCACTGTACTGTTGCGAACTTATACGATTCTGGACTTCGCCCCCGGGTAGGGAGTCGTCGTTGAGTACGCAGCGTTCAGTGATTGAGAGCACATCTTCTTTCTATACTCAAGTAGAGACTTTATCTGAACTCAGTCCTTGTGGCTGGGAGTTCGCGTTTCTTGTCTGTAGAAAACAGAGAGGAGAAGACAGTATTAGATTATACTAGTCAGAGGACCGCCTTCTGCCCTCCTAGTGTTTGAAAGAGTTTGTTTTGAGGCTGGAGTTCTTCCATCGTCACAGACGTGTACGAAGACCATTACTCTGACTCACCGGACGCAGTTCATACTGTGATATTGCTAATTGCTTCGGCTTATTAGGGCTATAAGACCAAACATCAGTGATCACGTAAGTTTTATTTTCTCTGTGGTTGCACACCATTGTGGGTCATCTTTGAAAGTATTGTCTTTCAGTGTGTGGGTACGTAGATGATGTCACTCATCTCTCGTTATTTATATCAGATCACGTAGTCATAAAAAGGGGCAGATTTGGGTAATTGATCAGTAATATTAGTTAGGAAATATAAACATTTGTAATATAAAGGGGTTTTTAATCTACAATAAAAGTATAAGCAGAAACAACATTTGTCATTTAGTAGTTACTAGTTCCCTTAATCATTCATTTATGTTTAGGTTGTAATTTATATCTTAAAGAGCAAGAAGGAGGAAATAATATCACAAAAGAGCACAGGTAGTCCCAGTCTTCAAGAAGGATCGTCGGGCAGATGCGCAAAACTGTAGACCTATATCTCTGACGTCGATCTGTTGTAGAATTTTAGAACATGTTTTTTGCTCGCGTATCATGTCGTTTCTGGAAACGCAGAATCTACTCTGTAGGAATCAACATGGATTCCGGAAACAGCGATCGTGTGAGATACAACTCGCTTTATTTGTTCATGAGATCCAGAAAATATTAGATACAGGCTCCCAGGTAGATGCTATTTTCCTTGACTTCCGGAAGGCGTTCGATTCAGTTCCGCACTGTCGCCTGATAAACAAAGTAAGAGCCTACGGAATATCAGACCAGCTGTGTGGCTGGATTGAAGAGTTTTTAGTAAACAGAACGCAGCATGTTGTTCTCAATGGAGAGACGTCTACAGACGATAAAGTAACCTCTGGCGTGCCACAGGGGAGTGTTATGGGACCATTGCTTTTCACAATATATATAAATGACCTAGTAGATAGTGTCGGAAGCTCCATGCGGCTTTTCGCGGATGATGTTGTAGTATACAGAGAAGTTGCAGCATTAGAAAATTGTAGCGAAATGCAGGAAGATCTGCAACGGATAGGCACTTGGTGCAGGGAGTGGCAACTAACTGATCCTTAACAGAGACAAATGTAATGTATTGCGAATACATAGAAAGAATGATCCTTTATTGTATGATTATATGATAGCGGAACAAACAGTGGTAGCAGTTACTTCTGCAAAATATCTGGGAGTATGCGTGCGGAACAATTTGAAGTGGAATGATCATATAAAATTAATTGTTGGTAAGGCGGGTACCAGGTTGAGATTCATTGGGAGAGTGTCAGGGGGAGTCAAACAGGGCCAAATCTTGAATTTCGCGTTCAGTATTTTCATTTGCGTAGATTCATTTGACACCCTCCTGGAGCAGCATCTTGGGAGAATCATAACCGTACTGGTGTTGGAGGATCGTAAGAGGAGCTTACACACCGACTTTCTTTGATTTTCTGGATATTTACAGGATTAAAATGTCGACGGCCGGGCCTCAATTTCCTAAAGAGGTGCAATGTAAGTATAGAAAAATATCGAAAAATATCTCATTTAATGATCTGAAAGTTTCCGAAAGCTATTAACCACGAAAAATTTCGGTGTTATTAACGCAGAGACTGGTAACGTTCATTTTTCTTTGCGTGTTTTATCGTCATATTTTTTGAGGGCTCGGATTACAAAAAGTAATTGACTGCATAACGTAAAAGTCAGTCAATTATTAAGTCAGAAGTTCGATTCTGTTACTAACAACTTATTTTTACTTTCCTTTAAATTCTATGTTTATCATTAAATAGGAATGTTAATAATATCGAATCACACTCATAATAACAATAACATCTGTTATGTTTAATTACTGATAACAAGAGAATAGTTCAAAGTTTGATACAGATATGCGAAATGTCTTATTGTTAACTAAGGAAAATTTATACAACAATAATGTTTTACCTCTAGGTACAAAAGAATATTTTTTATGTTTTATATTTCTTCTATTATACCAAATTTTAATTTATTGTGATTTTAATGTAATTAGCAATTACTAATAATATATTTATTTTATTTTAAATTGTGGTTCAACGTTTTTTAATTAACATTCCCATTTGTTAATAAATAAGGAATTTAAATAAGAATAAAAAGCTACTTCTATTCAGCTGAAGATTATGACTCTATGCACTCAGCCACGGGCAGCAATTTTATTGAACCGGAAACTGGAAATGTCATTACTATGAGACCGGAAATCAATTATTACAAGAAACTAGCGTAAGTAACTTGGCACTTTGTAGCGACATAAGCATCTTGGCACTTTGTAGCGAAAAGCCCAACTTCATTAAAATTCTTCCAACTGACAGCGGCTGGATTCAATATACGCACACAAAGTTGTATAAAATTTTGACGCACCTTTCAAATATCCTCATTGTATGTTGTACAATTTAACAGGCAGCTAGCGCTACAATGGACATTTGCTCCCAGATTACTGAGGTTTAACACACGGAAAATTTTATTCAGCAGGACAGGAAAAAAATCCGTACAAGTGAATTAGAGAGACAGGGCTGGCCATTGAACAATATCTTCTCGCCTAACCGAATATGGGAGTAGTTGTTGTTCAGGTACCCAAGAAAATTATCTTCGAAGTGGGATGATGCACTGTCGTGTTGAAACCACATCCTATCGCCAAAGTACGATCTCCAAAAACTGTAGCAGTAGGTACATATCGAATGAAGACCAGGTAATGTTCAATGAAACGAAGTAATGACAGATAAAATCCTATTAATTAATCATCTATAAATCCAGCTCAGAATGTAATAGGGAATCATTGCTGGTGATATGAGACGAATATGGAGCATGGATTTTCAGCATTCCAGATGAGGCGCAGGTCTTGGGCTAGCATGTTTAATATAATAATAATTTGTTTATGTTGGTGCTCAGCATATTGCTTTGACTTAAACTTGCAAGAAATTGCAATTCAGAAAACTACCGCCAGTTTTGTATCGTTCCAGCAAGCCGGTTAGGGTGCTCATGAACAATTTACCTTCGTTTTGCTCTATCTTGATAAACATCTTGTCTTGACAGTGTGTCCCAGTTTTCTGCTGAAGCCTTCAAATCTTCCTTAATCTGATACAGCAATTTTGTAATCACACAAAAAAGGGTCTTTCTGTCTATGTATTCGCAATATGTTACGTTTGTTTATGTTGAGAGTGAGTTACCACTCCATGCACCAAGCGTAGATCCTCTGCAGGTCTTCCCGAATTTTGCTACAGTTTCCTGGCGTCGCAGCTTCTCTGTACACAACAGCATCATATGCGAAAAGTCTCGTGGAACTTCCGACGTTATCTACTATGTCATTTGTACATACTCCTGTTCCCTTTATTCTATTCAACAACCTAACTAGCAGTCATCGTTTGCTCCCTCCCAAGTGGGACCACCTGTATCCTGCAGAGTCGGAAATTCAGAAGTTCAGTGTATTTCTCTATTTTATTTCCACAGTGTCTTACGACACCCAACTAGGCTGTAAGAAGGGATTGGCGCGAGGCATGGAGGAATCGTCAGATTGGTAGTGGGGGGAAGTGTGGAGGGCAAAAATCGTAGAGGGAGCCCAAGGGGTCAATGGAGTAAGCAGATTCGAATGGCTTCAGCTTGCAATAGGTATTCAGAGAGGAATAGGTCTTCCACAGCACTAATCCCAACGCTGTATCATTCAAAGTGTCCAATTTACAGGACTGGTGACTAGTGGTTATTGATGGGTCGTCTCCCTCACAAACCAATCCATTTGTCGAGAATCTTGGCCAATTCTCTGGGGCTTGATTGAGACAAAATCGCAACTTTGTATTCTCAGTGAAAAATTTCTTATAATTAGCACGACCACTGTTGTGATTTTTTTGTGCATTCCTTTCTCATAATCGTTTACATGCAGCTCTTGATGGAGAGGGCAGTGATAGGTACGGAACTTAATGTCAATGGAGAACGTGTAGGACACTTGCCTGACTCGCGCCACATCCTCATGCGATTGTGCTGTAGCTAATGCAAAGATCAACTGCAGCAGCAGCAAGAACATTGATTTCCCTCTCTTATGTCGTCACTTATTTCTTTCCATTATGCTGTCTATGTGTTACACTACCACTTTCACGTAACCGGTTGAAGAGTTCGATAAATAATTGCCGAGTTTGTTCACTTCTATTGGGGTATCTTGCCGCCTGCACATTACAAGAACGAACTGCATCCCCACCTCCCCTCCACTCACCATACACCACGAGCAAGTATTGCCGAATCCCATCATCCACTCATGGCCTACTGCTTGGACTGTCACACACTAACTGCCTAGCGAGCCGCAGTGCATCCAAGAAGCACACAGGCACACTGTATTCAAACATACCAGCTTCATACCTAGCAACTATGTAGGTTGAATGGTACAGACAACTGTTGGTGTGGAAACTTTTCAAGATGCGATATCTCGTAAACGACTCTCACTAAAATCATGAAAAACTCCCACTGACTTTCTAATTTACCCTATTTACAGTTTATTAATGTCAGTAGACGTTTTCCCACTAAAAAGTGTCTCTCTGCACAAAAATACAAAGTGTCCCAAAAAGAATGAGCTGATTTTAAATAGAATTATTTATTAAGAAGTAGGACTTAACACCAACAAATTGCGCACTACATTACTCAGAAAAGAAAGAAGTTTATAAAAATCCAACATAAATGTTCAATATGTCCTCCATTGGCTGCACGGACGACATCCAGCCGAAAGCCGAATTCATCCCAAACTGAGTGTAACGTCTTCTGTCACTGAAGTTACAGCAGCTGATATTCTGGTTTTTAGTTCATCAATGTCACGAGGTAAGGAAGGAATGTAAACACATTGTTTAACATATCCTCACAGGAAGAAATCACATAGCATTAAGTCAGGGGACCTAGGAGGCCAAGAGTGTAAAGCCTGGTCTCACGATCCTGTATGCCCTTTCCAACGTTGAGGTACATTGGCATTGAGGAAACTGAGCGCATTGTTGTGCCAGTGCGGTGGTGCTCACTCTTGCTGACAGATGAAATTGTCAGAGTCAAGTTATGGGAATATCCAGTTCTGAAGCATTGCAAGATATGATTGGTTCAAAGGCTCTGAGCACTATGGGACTCAACTTCTGAGGTCATCACTCCCCTAAAACTTAGAACTACTTAAACCTAACTAGCCTAAGGACATCACATACATCCATGCCCAGGCAGGATTCTAACCTGCGACCGTAGCAGTCGCGCGGTTCCAGACTGTAGTGCCTAGAACCGCTCGGCCACCCCGGCCAGCGAGATATGATTGTCCTGTTACGGTTTCTTCCTCGAAAAAGTAGGGTCCATAAACCTTACTTTGTGAAAAATTGGCTCTGAGCACAATGGGACTTAACATCTATGGTCATCAGTCCCCTAGAACTTAGAACTACTTAAACCTAACTAACCTAAGGACAGCACACAACACCCAGCCATCACGAGGCAGAGAAAATCCCTGACCCCGCCGGGAGGAGGAGGAGATTAGTGTTTAACGTCCCGTCGACAACGAGGTCATTAGAGACGGAGCGCAAGCTCGGGTGAGGGAAGGATGGGGAAGGAAATCGGCCGTGCCCTTTCAAAGGAACCATCCCGGCATTTGCCTGAAGCGATTTAGGGAAATCACGGAAAACCTAAATCAGGATGGCCGGAGACGGGATTGAACCGTCGTCCTCCCGAATGCGAGTCCAGTGTGCTAACCACTGCGCCACCTCGCTCGGTCCCCGCCGGGAATCGAACCCGGGAACCCGGGCGTGGGAAGCGAGAACGCTACCGCACGACCACGAGATGCGGGCTTACTTTGTGAAACAGCACAAAAAACATTCACTTTTGGTGAATCACGTTCGTGTTCAATTGTTTCATGAGGATTTTCGAGCCCCCATATACACACATTACGATGGTGACCTTACCGCTAATATGGAAATCGCCTCATCGCTGAATATCAACCGTGACATTAAAGTGTCATTTTCCATGTCCTCTAGAATAGCATTGCTAAAGTCCACTCGCTTCACTTTGTCAGTATCTCGAAGAGCTTGTACCAGTTGTAATCGGTATGGTTTGAGGGCTAAACGACGCCGTATCACACGCCACACTGTCATGCGCGGTAACGCAAATTCTCGGCTATCACACCGCATAGAATTGCCGGGGCTCCGCTCAAATGCTCGTCAGGTTTGTTCCACTGTTTGTTCGGGAACGCGTGGCTGACCAGGACTTTTGCCTTTACAGAGGCACCCTGTTTCTTCAGACTGTTTATACCACTGTCGAATGTTCTTTGGTGATAGTGGTATAGCACGAAATCGGATATGAAACACCTGCTGAACTGCGATCACTGATTGAATACGATTAAATTCAATAACACAATACGCTTTCTATTACGCGGACGCCATATTGCGCGATACTGGCTGCATGCTCCAGGTCAGCGCTCGTAGCGACATCCAGCGGATTTTTTCTGAAACTGTAGACCATACCAATTACATCTAGCGCTGTTTCAGTTACCTAGTGACATTTGCCTCAATATTATTACGAGTTAAAATCGGGTCATTCTTTTTGGGACACCCTGTACACTACCCAAGTATTATTACAATCTGTTTATTGACTAACAGTATGAGCCTGTGGCTACCAACCCATTCTGAGAAAATCTCACATCAACAGCACTTTCCATTTCCACAGTATTTGCGATGCAGGTTTTAGGTGATTCACCCTGTTTAAATCATCTAGTATGCAGCGTTGAAAACTCTTTAAGACTGTTCATAGATGATGCGGTTGTCTATAAGGAAGTAGCAACGCCAGAAGAGAGTACTGATTTGCAGAATGACCTGCAGAGAATTCATAAATGTAACATATTGTGCATACACAGGCGAAGAAATAACTATTGTTCAGCCGTGCTATGGATGGCTGATCGCTGCAAACAATGTTTACCGTAAAATATCTAGAAGTAACGACCTTAAGTGGAATGATGACAAAAAATAAATTGTAGAAAAAGCCGATGCTAGACAGGTTCGTAGGAAGAATTTTAAGGAAATGTTACTCATCCACGAAAGAAGTGGATTACAAGGCGCTTTTTTGACCGATTCTTGGACAATATTCGCCAGCCTCGGACCCTTCCCAGGTAGGTTTGACAGAAGAGGTAGAGAAGATCCAAAGAACAGGAGCGCGTTTCGTCACGGGATCGGCGCGAGAGCGTTACAGAGGTCGTCAACAAACTCCAGTGTCATATGTTACAAGAAGGTTGTTGTGCATCACAGGGAGTTTTACTATTGAAATTTCGAGAGAGTACTTTCCGGAAAGAGCTGGACAACATATTACATCCTCCCACATAAATCTCCCGAAATGACCACAATGGGGAAAGTCGAGAAATTCGAGATAATACAGAGGTTTACCGACAATTATGCTGTCCACGCTAATGGGAAAAACAAGGGGGACTCAATTAGTGGTACCAGAAGTACGCACCGCCACACGTATTGACGTAGATGTATATGCAGAGGAATGTAAGTGCGTAGACCTATCAACACTCCTGTTGTCATCTTGAAAGAATAGAATATGCTCAGCGTACTCATCACTGAGATGCAGAGTTTAAATAAATACACTCCTGGAAATGGAAAAAAGAACACATTGACACCGGTGTGTCAGACCCACCATACTTGCTCCGGACACTGCGAGAGGGCTGTACAAGCAATGATCACACGCACGGCACAGCGGACACACCAGGAACCGCGGTGTTGGCCGTCGAATGGCGCTAGCTGCGCAGCATTTGTGCACCGCCGCCGTCAGTGTCAGCCAGTTTGCCGTGGCATACGGAGCTCCATCGCAGTCTTTAACACTGGTAGCATGCCGCGACAGCGTGGACGTGAACCGTATGTGCAGTTGACGGACTTTGAGCGAGGCCATATAGTGGGCATGCGGGAGGCCGGGTGGACGTACCGCCGAATTGCTCAACACGTGGGGCGTGAGGTCTCCACAGTACATCGATGTAGTCGCCAGTGGTCGGCGGAAGGTGCACGTGCCCGTCGACCTGGGACCGGACCGCAGCGACGCACGGATGCACGCCAAGACCGTAGGATCCTACGCAGTGCCGTAGGGGACCGCACCGCCAATTCCCAGCAAATTAGGGACACTGTTGCTCCTGGGGTATCGGCGAGGACCATTCGCAACCGTCTCCATGAAGCTGGGCTACGGTCCCGCACACCGTTAGGCCGTTTTCCGCTCACGCCCCAACATCGTGCAGCCCGCCTCCAGTGGTGTCACGACAGGCGTGAATGGAGGGACGAATGGAGACGTGTCGTCTTCAGCGATGAGAGTCGCTTCTGCCTTGGTGCCAATGATGGTCGTATGCGTGTTTGGCGCCGTGCAGGTGAGCGCCACAATCAGGACTGCATACGACCGAGGCACACAGGGCCAACACCCGGCATCATGGTGTGGGGAGCGATCTCCTACACTGGCCGTACACCACTGGTGATCGTCGAGGGGACACTGAATAGTGCACGGTACATCCAAACCGTCATCGAACCCATCGTTCTACCATTCCTAGACCGGCAAGGGAACTTGCTGTTCCAACAGGACAATGCACGTCCGCATGTATCCCGTGCCACCCAACGTGCTCTAGAAGGTGTAAGTCAACTACCCTGGCCAGCAGGATCTCCGGATCTGTCCCCCATTTAGCATGTTTGGGACTGTATGAAGCGTCGTCTCACGCGGTCTGCACTTCCAGCACGAACCCTGGTCCAACTGAGGCGCCAGGTGGAAATGGCATGGCAAGCCGTTCCACAGGACTACACCCATCATCTCTACGATCGTCTCCATGGAAGAATAGCAGCCTGCATTGCTGCGAAAGGTGGATATACACTGTACTAGTGCCGACATTGTGCATGCTCTGTTGCCTGTGTCTATGTGCCTGTGGTTCTGTCAGTGTGATCATGTGATGTATCTGACCCCAGGAATGTGTCAATAAAGTTTCCCCTTCCTGGGACAATGAATTCACGGTGTTCTTATTTCAATTTCCAGGAGTGTACATTGGTTCATGTTTAAGGTAACCTGAATGAGTTGGTGCAAGTTACAGACATCTCCAAAACACCACAGGTTAAACGCCTCGATCGGCTCTTGAGCACTCGACGTCGCATCGAATAGAGACCAGGTCACGACTCGAGGTTCCCACATTACATGTCTCCAGCCAGCTGCTGTCCAGTTTCTGTGTTGTTTGGCCCAATGAAGGCGTGCAGTCGTCCGAAGTGGCCGAGTGGTTCTAGGCGCTACAGTTGCAACAGCACGACCGCTACGGTCGCAGGTTCGAATCCTGCCTCGGGCATGGATGTGTGTGATGTCCTTAGGTTAGTTAGGTTTAAGTAGTTCTAAGTTCTAGGGGACTGATGACCTCAGAAGTTAAGTCCCATAGTGCTCAGAGCCATTTGAACCATTTTTGAAGGCGTGCACGTTTGTGTTACGCTTTGAGAAATGGGCTTTCGCGTGGCCTCCTGATTTCAGATGGCAATTGCATGTATTTCCCTTCACGATAGTGGCTCACAAACTGGTTGAGATGGACCTACATTCACTGACAGCAGCAATTTCTGTCTGGTTTTTAACCGACTGCCATTGACGACGGGTGACAGTCAACTCTGGTCCCTGAATGTTAGGATCTACTTATATTCATTGTGTTAACTCGGCACTGCTGTGCCTGCTGCTGGCTGTAAGCTTTTCGTCTTTGATTGCTTTGATTGTACATCAACAACTTACGTCTGTATGTCGGACAGTCCACAACACTGATACACGAACAAATCCGAGAATTTTACTTTTCAGGATGTGAGGTCCGCCAGTTACGCAAAACACCGTATTTTCTAAGTTCCCAAACATGTTTTAACACCACTGTGCCATCATCAGTGGGTTTCCGTTTTATTTAATCTGTAGCGTGAATATTTTTACTAAATGATTACAAAAATATGTGAATATTTAATTCAAACAACAATTCGTTTCTTTTCGTTAGTACCCCTACACTTGGTGTGCATGATTTTTCAGGACCATTGTGTATTATTTATTACAGTAACCTGTCATATGAAACCAAACGATATTTATGAGAAATTTTGTAGGGAGTTAACCTATCATCTAAACGTAATTTAGTTTTTCGCGATATTTCGCGCCTATATTCGTTTTTACTTACGTTTTTATATGGAAAACCCTTTTATTCTCAGCATCATGGTGAGGTGTTCTGAAGCACACATAAATATGACACGTATTCTCACAAACAAGGTCATAAAAACACTTTGCGCTTCACCAAAACCCAGTGTAATAGTAGTTCTTATTTATCCCAGCCCAGTCAGTGTTCATTTGTTCATCAGTGAATTCGGCGCCAAATTTGTTTTTTTTTTTACATTTTATCCTTAATGTGTTAAATAGTGTGTCGTTGGAGAGAGTAGTGTTTTCATTTATGACCTGTTTTCCTTCCGCTATTGCCTTCTGCATGTGGAAGTTTTCTTAAATGGTCAGTTTGCTGTATAGGCTGTGGCTGGATTTTATATTCTTAAATCTGTTTCTGTCGTAGTTGCGTGGTAATTGTGGGCTATTAGGTGGTCAGAAAATATGCAATGGGACCTGTTGCTTTTTAAAGCTCTGAGGTGTTCTGAATATCTCGTTTTGAAGGTTCTGCATGTTTGTCCTATGTGCACTGACTGCCAAGTGTTGCATGTGAGTTCATATATTCCTCATCTGATAAATCTATCCGAGGGTGTTTCCTGTGTTCTGATCTTTTTCTGTGTTGTGTTCTCTGTCCTTTATCCTATTTGGAGTCCCTGTTTCTTTAATATGTTGCCCATTCTCTGAACAATCTTGTTACTGTAGGTGAGTCTGTGACATTTCGTTTTGTGTGCGTGTTGTTGCTCTGTTGTGTTTTGTGTGCGGTCATTGTTTGTGTTTTGAGTTGTTCTGTGTTGGGTGAGGATTTGTATGTGTGTGTATGTATGTGTGTGTGTGTGTGTGTGTGTGTGTGTGTGTGTGGTATGTTCATTTTTGTGCTGTTTACATATCTTTTGATTTGACTTGTGTACCATACGGGTATTAGTACCATTTAACTGCTATTTGTTTTATTGTGTTTAGTTCTTTTCTATAGCTCTGTTTGTTCATGGGTGTTGTGTTTGATCTATGGATGACTAATCTAAAGTTTCCTTGCATATGTGTCAATGGGAGGTTCGATAGGTTGTCAATGGTGGTTCTTGTGGTTGTCGATTTCCTGAATGTTGTGAAGTTGTGTGTGCTGCTTGTTTTATGTATGGTGAGATCTAGAAAATGTAGTGTGTTGTTAGTTTCTGTTTCTAATGTGAAGCTAATTTTTGGGTGTAAGTTGTTGATGGCACAGTGATGCTGAAACATGTCTGGCAACTTGGGAAAAACGGTGTTTTGCATAACTGGTGGACCTCACATCCTACAATTTTAGCTGCAAACACGGTAAACACAAGGAGCTGCAAATTCAAATAATGAAAACAGGGAATTTTAGCAATGCTGTGATAATGGCCTATTATATTCTGTAAACAAAAATGATCCATTGAACTGGGTGGGCAGCAATCTGATGTTGTTTGCTGATGATGCTGTGGTGTACGGGGTGATATCGAAGTTGAGTGGCTTTAGGACCATACAAGATGATTAGACAAAATTTATAGTTGGTGTGATGTATGGCAGTTGGCTCTAAATGCAGATAAATGTAAGTTAATGCGGATGAGTAAGAAAAACAAACCCCTAATGTTCGGATACAGCATTAGCAGTATCCTGCCTGACACAGTCACGTTCTTTAAAAGTCTGGGCGAAATGTCGCAAAGCGATATGGAATGGAACGAGCATGTGAAGATTGTGATACGGAAGGTGAATGGTCAACTTAGGTTTATTGGGAGAATTTAGTGCTGTTTTTGTCAAGAAGACGGCATATAGGGCGCTAGAGCGACATTCTGCTCGAGTGTTTGGGATCAATACCAGGGCGGAATGAAGGAAGACATAGAAGCAATTCAGAGGCGGGATGCTACATATGTTACCGGTACGTTCGAACAACACGCAAGTGTTACGGAGATGCTTCAGGAACTCAAATGGGAATGCCTGGAGGGAAGGCGACGTTATTTTCGAGAAACACTATTGAGAAAATTTAGAGAACCGGCATTTGAAGCTGACTGCTGTACGATCCTACTGACGCCAAAATACATTTGGCATAAGGACCACGAAAATAGGATACGACCAACAAGAGCTCATACGGAGGTATACAGACAGTCATTTTTTCCTCGCTATATTTGCGATTGCAACAGGAAAACAAACGACTGGTACTGGCACAAGGTAACCTCCGCCACGCACCGTACCGAGTATGTATTAGGTGTACTCACGGGCACTTTCTAACCACGATAGCTGCCTGCTGACATTCAGTCATGTCTGCACGTCGACCGTCCTTACGGCACTGATTCCATTCAATGGACTGACAAACCCGCCATTTCCCTACCATGAGTTACGTCGGCGTTCGAAGGTCACATCATCGTCTGATACCAATTCCAGACCAGCAACAATGCTCCAAAGCGATCAGTGTACATTTTTATGTTTGGTAATGGATTACATATTTTGTACACGGAGCTTATTTTATGTGCAAGGCAAGTTTCTGTAATGAGTAATGCTCCTTCTTCGGCAACCAGTCACGAACTGTAGACAGTAGTTATCTCCACCGCAGACTTATCACAAATGATTGTGTACTGTTTCTCAAAGTAGTGCCACGAACGTTGATGCGGCAGGGAAGTCTTTACTATGTAACAAGATCTAATTACAAACACTTGCCTCATACGCAGTGCTCTTTTAGGACTTTTTAACGCCCGAAATATTCAATCTGACCATTGTTACCATCTGCTGTGTGTGTGTGTGTGTGCGCGCGCGCGAGCGCGTGTAATAGTTCCCAAATTGTATTTAATCTGGCGTGATTTTTCTGTTTCTGGCAAGGACTTGCCGTTCAGGGAGGCAAATGTGATAACTTAAGAGTTAGCTTCTTCATTTATTACAACTGTACGCAAGAAATGCATTCGCAGATTGTGACTACGATCATACGTTCGCTGGACCAGTTATTAGATGGATATGAAAATTTGTGCCAGACCGGTACTCGAAGCCTGATTACCCGTTTATCGCTGGCAATCACCTTTACAACTTCTGCTATCCGATAACGCTCTCAGGACCAATACAAACTTCCACATGCCCTAGTGTCCCGTCCCATACAGCTCGCGCATTATGTGATGCGCACGCAGGAAGAGAATGTTTTGCTCGTCAATTTGCCTTTGTTTGCGTTTTTGCAGCGTCTGTATCTTACGGTGTATGTGTAATTCTATGCAAATGTCGGATGGCCGAAGTGGTGAAGGCGACAGCTCGCCATAAGCGGGAAATCCAGGTTCGAGTCTCTGTACGACACAATTATTTTTTTTTTGTTTCTAATAAATGTTACAGCTGATGTATAATAGTGTTCCCAATTTGCGAATACATTTCATGTGTTTAATATGCTTTTACATCGTCGACAGTGTTCGTTCTTTAGGAGACGTACGCATTTCTGAAGGACATTTACATCGAACTACACGGATATTGTAAAATACAGACACAGCAATAATAACGTGTCTCTCTGTTATTTTATGAAACGTATCAATATTTGCCAGCCGACTGAGGTCTAGTGTGGCAGATTGTGAACAACGTGCTTCACTTTAAAACCAGGTGCTCGAATACAGCTATTAGATTCTTCATAGAGATAGCGTCCATATTTCGTTTCCAATTATTAAAGGTCTTTCAGTTCGTCTATGGAATACTACAAAATAAGTATTTATACTATTGCACACGTTTCGTTTTCTTCATAGAAAACGTTTTCAGTGGTCTAGAACGAAGCATTTTAACAATTTTCATTGACTGTCTCCGTCTAAAAACAGTTCGGTACAAAATACATTATTTTTAGGTGTGACTTTACTTACAACATTTCATTTCCGATTTTTGCTTACATGTACAAAATGGTTCAAATGGCTCTGAGCACTATGGGACTTAACATCTATGGTCATCAGTCCGCTAGAACTTAGAACTACTTAAACCTAACTAACCTAAGGACAGCACACAACACCCAGCCATCACGAGGCAGAGAAAATCCCTGACCCCGCCGGGAATCGAACCCGGGAACCCGGGCGTGGGAAGCGAGAACGCAACCGCACGACCACGAGATGCGGGCTTACATGTACAAACTAGTCAAAATTTCAACCTTCTTAAATAGGAATATCATAGGCCAAACAGTGGAAAAAGTTATCAGCATCATAAAAATTCTCACTCTTAGAGTCAACTACCACTTATGAAAAACGCTGACACACAATAAAGAGCTACTTAATGACGAAACAAATGTTGGAAACCACACTTTGTACAATATCACTGAACACCAGCTTTCCTCCATCAATTACGGACTCATTCCCCTTCCCCTTCGATAAAAACTGTAAATATGTTTCATTCCATAAAACCGACGACGTTTTATATCAATAAAACGAAACGCGTATTGTATATAAAAAGGCATTTTCTAGTAGGTGCACAGACGGATTTTAAATTCTCCTAATAGACATTTGATTTTTAGGCAAAAGCTGACAAAGACAGCGGGAATTAAAAATTCTTGAAAGATCTGTAAACACTAAAAAATTTAGCAGCTCTGTGATCGCAGTAGAGTGTAGTTTTAAGTGTCAAAGGGAAACACGTTACTGGCTATCAAGCAGACAAAAAAAATGGCTCTGAGCACTATGGGACTTAACTGCTGACGTCATCAGTCTCCTAGAACTTAGAACTACTTAAACCTAACCAACCTGAGGACATCACACACATCCATGCCCGAGGCAAGATTCGAACCTGCGATCGTAGCGGTAACGTGGTTCCAGACTGTAGCGCCTAGAACCGCTCGGCCACTCCGGCCGGCTGAAGCAGACAGTCATGCCTCCTAGGTTAGGCGTGCAACTCTGCACATGTGTCTGCACACGCAGCAGTCGTACGTGTCTGGTGGTGAGTATCTGTGGGCGACACATCAACGGCCGTCAAGTTCACAAATCTCCCTGAAAATGCGGCGTGCAGCTCTACACATGTATCTTGCAACCTACCCGTACTGGTGACGAGTTTCTGTGGGACACGCATTAGTGGCTGTCGAGCTGATACTCCTGTCTGCGAGACATTTTGTGCAACCAGTGACGACTCGTGAGTGTACATTCTGGGTGTTCACCAATTTTTAGATTCAGATAAATATGAGAGTGTGAAAGCAATTGCATTTTCTGTATATCAGTTACGCTTATCATCGTATTTATACAACTACAGCCACAGACAACGACAACAACAAAAGTAATAAGAATTCGCATAATAATAGTAATAATAATAATAATATGCATAAAGTGTTCGAAAAAAGAAATAAATTTTTTAATTCTGTTCTTTTGTACACAATTAAGTAGAGTTTAAGGCAAGAACGCTACTCTCCGTTTCTCAATTTTGTGTAAGTGGGAGTTCTCACGCTTTTTATTTTTTCGGAAAAACGTATAAAATCCCAAACACATGTATATGTATTAGTTAACGTATTAACTTCCAAGCCGAAAATCAGACATTCTTACATAGCACCCAAATAACTTACGCTTATTATACATTTCTTTGTTCAATATTCGCTTGTAGTCGCGCTTATTTGATTTCATCACTTTCTCAGTCAGTGGATCTGGTCTGGGACGCTCTAATTCCTTTACAGCTGACTTTACTTGGTAATTTTCTTTCCTGTTATCGCTTAAGAGAGATTCAACAGAGCTCATGTTGGCACTGCACGCGGAAGCTGATTCCTGCTCAGTAAACAATCAACACCAAACAGAAACTACCGTTTGTGGAAATGATTAAATTCAAGTAGTACTGTCTGCTAACATGGCCACTTAATTGGAATAAAAATGAGGAGATGAGATTCATAAGGACCAAAAGCAAACCGTCATTGATCCCACATTTAAGTCAATATCAGAGAAACCAGTGAGACAGTTTTACACGAATGTTCATATAATTGTGGGCCTACAGCACAGATAAACCTAACCCACCATAAAATCAACAGATGTCAGAAGCATGAATAAATGCTGCAGTCCACCGAGTGAAGTGGCGCAGTGGTCAGCACACTGGACTCGCATTCGGGAGGACTACGGTTCAATCCCGCGTCCGGCCATCCTGATTTAGGTTTTCCGTGATTTCCCTAAATCGCTCCAGGCAAATGCCGGGATGGTTCCTTTGAAAGGGCACGGCCGACTTCCTTTCCCATCCTTCCCTAATCCGATGAGACCGATGACGTCGCAGTTTGGTCTCTTCCCCCAAACAACCCAACCCAATGCTGCAGTCTCACAATCAACGACGAGGTGCTTAATGGTGCTCAGCACCTCAAATGGATTACTACATGATATAGTCAAAAACTTATTGCACTGTATCTCATTTAGAATCCCACAAAATGTTCTATCTGCATAGCTACAGCATATACTAATGTACGATCTAATGTTATTGTATAATGAATGAATTGTCATATCAGAGGGGTGTACTACCTGCTAGCAGGGTTTGTGCTAAGCGAACGGGGTAAACTTCTGCTGCAGTGAGCTACCACTGGGTGGCGTTGAAGTAAACTTGTAGTTGAGTGGTAGGGGCTAGGTGTGCACGCTGTGAACTGTGCACGCTGTTTATCAGATCCATATGCATTTGGTTGGTTGGTTGGTTTTGGGGAAGGAGACCAGACAGCGTGGTCATCGGTCTCATCGGATTAGGGAAGGATGGGGAAGGAAGTCGGCCGTGCCCTTTCAGAGGAACCATCCCGGCATTTGCCTGGAGTGATTTAGGGAAATCACGGAAAACCTAAATCAGGATGGCCGGACGCGGGATTGAACCGTCGTCCTCCCGCATATGCATTTGGCCCTTAAGGCAATTACATCACACCAGTTGTGCATGCCCAAAAGCTCCTTAAAATGTGCACAATTACAGGTGTGCTCTGGACCCTGATGCCAAATTTCATAGAGTCTAGGAATAGCAATGTAGCATAGCACTGTAGATTTAGTGCCGTGTATTTCAGATTACTGCACACCCACGAGGGCAGCCGACAGCACCAATGCCCTGCTTCCTAGACTCGGGTAGGCGCGCCGGCCTCTGATAGACTCTGCCAGGCAGATTACCACCGAGGGCCAGCATGCCGGCCAGCCTGGATGTGGTTTTTAGACGGTTTTCCACGTCCCACTAGGTGAATACTGGGCTGGTCCCCACGTTCTGTCTCAGTTACGCGACTCACAGATATTTGTACACATTCGCACTCTTTCATTGCTTTCACTAGTTGCATACAGCTGGGGTACACTACTTCCGTCCCGGGGGGGTTCAGGGTGGTGGCAGGAAGGGAATCTGGCCACCCTCTGCAACTAACACTCCCAAATCGATAATAACAAGGCCCACGTTGGCGCGGGACACGACCCACAAGAAAGACAGAAGGAAGGATTTCAGATTACTGCGTCTATGTTATATTTAACAGCAGTCAAAGATTAATAACCAATAAATCCGCAGGGTGTCAAAAGGTAGGTTGTTCACGTGCTCTTGTGTGTAACTTTGCACGTGCATCTTGCAACCGACTACCGTTTTCCATTTTTCCAAAGACGGTCAGCTCCTGTCCTAAGAGATTAATCTAAAAAAAAGTTGTTCCATTCCAAGATTACGTAAAACTTTGCTTTCCCAGAAGCGACCTTACAAGCTGAAAAAGCACGTCGAAATGGATAGGGGAGACTGACTGGTAATCTTAAGTAGTTCAGTCATAGCAGAAATTAGTTTCAGTTATCGTGATGAAACGATAGGGCATAGTGAGAAATACAGGACGCGACTTAATTATCGACACTATCACACTGTTAGTAAACGAAGAAAATAATTTCATAGCGAAGAAGATGATAAAAAAGGACAGAATTTGGCGATAGGTCAGGATACGCCTGACAATTGTCACATGCACTATTAAAGCAGGAAACCTTCCATTATAGAAGATATGCGTAGATCTGTTGTTAATCTGGCTAGGTTGTATAAAAGGTCATGCAACAGGTGAGGAATAAATTTATTGATCACAAAGTATGCATGACGTGTTTCGAAATTATTTCCATCTTCAGAAATAGAAGTGCATAGGTAGCACAAGGACAAGAGCGTTAACAGCTGTGCACGAAGCATGAGATGAAGACTACTCCAGCAGTGTTGTCTTTGTGCTACCTTTACACTTCGATTTAAAAAGGTAGAAATAACTCCGAAACGCATCACTGCATACTTTGTGGTCAATAAAGTTATTCTTCAACTTCTATATGACTTTTCATGCGACCTAACCAGTTTAACTACAGATCTACACATTTTTACAAGAACGGTCGCTAGCCTCATACGTAACTATGTCACACGTTTATTACTGCGATTATAGAGCGTATCCCAAATGAATGGAGACGGTATAGAATTTGAGACTGATGATTTTGAGACAAGGAATCAATGGTCAGAAACAG
Source organism: Schistocerca serialis cubense (assembly GCF_023864345.2). Taxonomy (NCBI): domain Eukaryota; kingdom Metazoa; phylum Arthropoda; class Insecta; order Orthoptera; family Acrididae; genus Schistocerca; species Schistocerca serialis. The sequence goes on along the minus strand of NC_064644.1, from coordinate 296,436,457 downwards.
TTATTTTAGGCATTACGAGGTCTTGCATGAGCAATATGTATGAGGCACGTGTTTGTGAACTGTTTACGATTCATAATAATGTCTTTCACATCAACGATGATGTTGGAAACTCTTGGAAAATAATATACAATAGACTGTGATGTATCCCTTGTGGAGTTTACCACCGTTTACAGTCCATGAACGGGTGTCGCGCATGGAATATTATTATAAGACCTTAAAGATATGTATTTAAATATTGTACAGTGGGATGTAGGGCCCAGTAAACTTAACGCATGTACAGAGAGATAAACTTGGCAACAAATGTCATCCTAATTGGAAGAAATTTATCTGCATGAATAGTGACGTACAAGTAACTTGAACCTTCAAGACAGAGAGGTTTGCAATAAAGAACTAATCAAACAGAGGAATCTGAGGAGATGATAATGGATCGAGCAGGAAAAGTACTCGTCAGCTTGTCCTTTTAGGAAATGATGTTTGATCATGTGGAACCAGTAGTCATCAGCTTTTCCGTGATGAGGAGATGATGTTGGATCGTGTGGCAGCAGTACTTACCAACTTTTACTTTTTGCGGATATGGTGTTGGACTATGTGGGAGGAATAGTCGTCTATTTGCCATTGGCATGCACGGGATGGAAAATACCAGTTGAGCATCAAAACAACTTGTGCAAATAACAAGCCAGTTGAGATTAAGTTATTTGTTCAACGTGTGGGTGGGTCGTTGGTAGCACTTAACAGAAAAAGAAAAAAACACCGTTAGTTTCTTATTTTAGAGTTCTCACTTAAGACCTTATACTATTTTCACAATTTTGATATCGAAGTTTTCGGACATATCTTAATCTTTTCACCTCAAATGCCTTTTGACCCTTTTGACACAGTAGACACCGTAGTAATCGTTTTTCATTGACGCAAATACCCTATACTGGCTCATAAAATTCTGCGAGGCAATTTCTATGATAAAACTACTTCGATAGTACGACAAGAAATCGCAGAATGAAACTGCATTCGAATCTGCAGTGCGTTTGTTGCAGTTTAACTCTCTGACCATCCGAGAGTATATAACACTGCCAAGCGAAATATATCAGGTACGTCGTCAGTTGTATATTGCTCTATAGTGGAGTTCAACGAAATGCAAGCGAAGTATTGACCTCGAAGATGCTTTCAGCTTAACGAACAAAGAACAACGCAAGAAGATAAGTTCAAATGGCTCTGAGCACTATGGGACTTAAGATCTATGGTCATCAGTCCCCTAGAACTTAGAACTACTTAAACCTAACTAGCCTAAGGACAACACACAACACCCAGTCATCACGAGGCAAAGAAAATCCCTGACCCCGCCGGGAATCTAACCCGGGAACCCGGGAAGAAGATAAGTTCGGAATCTTATTTATAGGTAGTTAACATTTAATTATGAAATACGTCATAATAGATCAACTGAGAGGGAAGTGGAAGAAAATTTTTGAAACTATCCTGTGTTCAGTACTAGTAGGAAAAAGTATAAAAATGACGAAACAGTCCGAGCAAGACATCTCGTTCTGCGTCTACGGTCAGGTATTTAATAGACTTTATTAATTACGAACCCAACAGACGTACATGTTGAGAAGATGTTGGCTTTTGAATAAAACAATCATTAATGGCGCCCTTTCCAACGGGGTACCCTGCACGCAGTCGAGCTCACACATTTCGGGAACAAATGCCCTAAATCTAAATTTCTGTCACGGAACTTCACATAGACTAGTGTGGTCCACATTAAGGTTTCATTAAATAGCCTTTGGTCTTTTGTTCTCTTAATCATCGTATTTAAGTCAATCGTGTGGATTATTCAATTTCAGTAGTACGTTTTACTGTAAAATCCGAAGCAGAGATGAGATACGAGAGAAATTGCTCTGGAGCATCTAATTGAATTTCCCTCTGAAGAGGCGTGGGGGAACCACATGAAAAAAAGAGGAAAGGTAATGAATCTAATGAATAATTTAGTCATCCTCATCTTGCCAAGCACTCGGTATGAACTGTTTAGCATAGCTGGGAAATTAACTTTATTCGTGAACGAATACCTTAGGAGCTCTACATGTGGGTTGTTCATTTGTAAGGATGTAGGCTTAGTATTTGTCAACAATGTAGGATACTTTATTTTCGTGAAAGAGCTAACTCTCAAGATATACGCACGGAATTTACCACTTCACCACAAAAAGTATTAGACAAATTCATATATTTTGATGCCGGAGTTACCACCCACACTACAACATGAATATGTTGAGTTCAGCACAACGAAATTAAGATGTATACAGTAAAAGTAAACCCTTGCCCCTCTGCAGCAGTCTACACTATCACGCACATAAGTGTGTGTGTGTGTGTGTGTGTGTGTGTGTGAGAGAGAGAGAGAGAGAGAGGGGGGGGGGGGGGACCGTGTTCGTGTCTACGTCAACTGTAGTTGGGATTAGAATGGATGTTGTCGAAGTTATTACATTAAACTTGTAGTACATATGCCTTACACTGAATTGAACGGTGGTAACATGGTAACATTGTTTTCGCGCGTATAAAACTGAAATGATCTGGTGCTTTACGTGAATATTACGTAAATTTCAGAAATGCTTTAAAACATGTTCTCTTATGTTTCGCAGATTCCAGGAATTATCTTCTTCCAGTAATTTTAGGAATGTTTGCAGATGTTCTGGAATATTCTCGAAATTTTTGCAGTATTCTCGTTTGTTCTGAAAGCAGAAATTTGATACTTTAGACTGAACTGAGATATTCTCGAATGAACACTAATGTTCTGGAATTGGAAATATTCAAGACAGAAGTTTAAGTTTCAGAGAGTATATGCTGCGAATTTCGGCTAGATTACATTAGTAATAAGGAAAAATTCATATTGAATACTTAGTTGAGAATTTCGTGAAAGTGGTAAACCTGATGTTTAGTAACTGAGTATCTTATGAATCCAATGACTAAAAGTAAAGGAGCGTTTTTATGCTATCTAGAGAGAAATCGAGGAATGACAAGTCAGTAAGAAAAGATGAAGCAGAAGAGCACCAAGAAATACGACTCGTTTAAGAACGAGAATACTATCAACGAATTAGAACATGTTGGAATGACATAAAACATGGAAACATCGTCTAGTCGCATCTTTTTTTCAACTGCCAGATAATGTTTAATGAAAAGATTAAAAGACTACTTTATATGTCCATACATATAATTCGTATGAGATGGGGTTGGCTTCCGTTGAGCTCTTTCCACATGGCGTAGGAGGTGTAGATATTCATATAAAATGAAGTAGAAAAACGGATCGTACGAAGCGAATCAGCACAGCGCTTTTACATAGAGTTTCTTTTGTCATCTTCTATTCCGTATTCTCCAGACCGACATGTACCGTATTAAAATTTTTATTTGAGCTACACATTTGAAGGATTCTTTAAACAAATCTGTTTGAGATATTTGTTTGATATTCCTCACCAGTTTACTGGGTAATATAAATCGCTGTTTTCAGTTGTTAGTCAATATTTCCTTAGCAAACAAGGATTGTTGGATATACGCAGAAGGTGCAATTTGAAAACATTTTTATTGCCATTTTCAGTAATGATTCTCAAGATCATATTGTGCAGTCTGTGAGGATCCGCAGGGATTAAGAGATTTGATGCATAATCTGGAGGAATGAAATTCAGATCTCCATCCACCCACCCTGATTTATGTTTTCCGTAATGTCTCTAAATCTTGAAAAGCTAGTGGTTCCGTTGAATAAGATATGGCCGGCTCGTTTCCATGTAATAGTCCGAAGAGGTTTGATGCAGCTCTCTGTGCTACGGTATCCTGTGCAAGCCTTTTCATCTCCGTATAACTTCTACAATGTACGTCCCTCTAAATCTGCTTCCCGTATTCATCTCTTGATGTCCACCCACGGTTTTCACACTCCACATTTTTCTCCAGTGCTAAATTGGTGATCTCTTGATATCTTAGAATGTGTTGTATCAACCGATCCATTCTTTTACAGAAGTTGCGTCACAAGTTTCTTGTCTCCCCAGTTGTACTCAGTGCCTCTCTTCAGCAGTCTCCTGTAGCACCTCGTTTCAAAAGCCTCTATTCTCTTCTTGTCTAGACTGTTTATCGTCCATATTTCACTACCATACATGGCAACACTTCATACCAATACCTTTAGAAAAGACTTCCTAATGTCTAAATCTATATTCGATGCTTGCAAATTTCCCTTCCTCGGAAAAGCTTTTTGGCCATAGCCACTCTATATTTTATACCTTCCCTACTAAGACCATCGTCAGTTATTTTGCTGCCCGACTAGCAAAACTCCACTACCACTTTTAGTATCTCGTTTCCTAATCTAATACCCTCAGCTGATTTAATTCGACTACATTTCATTATCCTTGTCTTGCTTTTGTTGATGTTCATATTGTATCCTCCTTTCAAGATGCTGGCCATTCCGATCAACTGGTCTTCCACGTGATTTGTCGTCTTGGACAGAATTACCGTGTCATCAGAAAACCTCAAGGTTTTTTTCCTTCTTCCTAAAATTTAATTCCTACTCCAAATTTTTGTTTGGTTTCCTTTGTTTCCATCTGCTGCTCAAATTGATTAAGTGTTCCGCTCTTAAGCGCCCAGTCGTCGCATGACTGTAAATATAGATCTCGTTTTTTCAATAATTTGAAAATTTGACCGACAGTCTGTACGTTGGTACCTTGTTAAGGATTACATGCGTAAGAGTTCAGTAGATTTAAGAAAAGGCTAGGAGTACCTCAAGGTGGTCTCTGTTGTGTACTGACGACATTCTGTTTTCTTCTGCTGTCTTCATTACTCTTCAGTTGAGAACATGTATTCAGAAGCAGTTAGTGTTTGTTGCCTAGTGGTTAAAGTAATCTTCTCTCTTTGTCGTCTTATTTCTTTAGTCTGAATTACATGTTGTTAATTTTCTTTGCATTGACTTTACTGTGAGTTGGCTGTTGGTTAACATAATTGAAAGTTCGATGACTTTGTAAGGAGTCATCCCATGGCACGTGTATTGTGTGGTAGTGAAGTACTCTCGTTTAGGATGTGGTGGCAGCAAGTCCTTCAAAAAATATTGTGTGTCATATTTAATTAGAAAGAACTCTCGAAAAATGAAAGCTGAAATTTGAACCATATCGAAAAATAATCGGCAACACAATAAACAATATTCATGAAGAAAAGGAAATAGTTGATAATCTTGTTATTGTTGGGAACAAAAGTCAGCCGCAAACTGAAATACACAGCCTATCACAAGCTTGTAATTCGGACTAGGTGAGTTGAATCGTTTTTCATTAAGAAAGATAAAAGACGAATATTCATTTTCGCTAAATGTGAACAGCTAAATAACCAACCGCCAGCTTTGCCGCTATGTAAGCGGCACTAAGCTATAACCTATTCAATTACAACCAAAATTTACTGCTGTCGTTTTGTAGGACTTGAATTTCCTAGGTGCATTCACTCAAATAAAATGGCCAACGGTACGCAAAACAGTGCTGGACATTTAGTAAGGCAAAGCAGCATATCTTGAAAATTTAAAACAAAAAAATATGGCAAAAAATTTAATTTAGATACTTGAAAGGTTTGCACAGGAATTTGGGTTAAGTTACCTCTAGACGTGGAAGAGTTCATGTACCTAAAAAAACTGTAACAGAATAGTGGATACGCTTGATAAAAATTTTAGAGTTCAAGTAGGTAACGAGAATTAGAGGTGGCTGTGTGGACAGCTTGGCTTGTGTGTTTGAAAGTTAACGAAACTTCTTCTTTCTATTATGTTGGTGCTGGATAACGTTCTCTTTACTTCTTGTGAGTGGTATGGTGTGGTAATAAAACTAAAGCACTCCGTCTGCAGGCCACGAGTGGCCCATAGGGACCATCCGACCGCCGTGTCATCCTCACATGAGGATGCGGATAGGAGGGGCGTATGGTCAGCACACCGCTCTCCCGGTCGTTACGATGGTTTTCTTTGATTGGAGCCGCTAGTATTCGGTCGAGTAGCTCCTTAGTTGGCACCACGAGGCTGAGTGCACCCCGAAAAATGGCAACAGCGCATGACGGTCCGGATGGTCACTCATCCAAGTGCCGGCTACGCCCGACAGCGCTTAATTTCAGTGATCTGACGGGAACCGGTGTGTCCACCACATCAAGGCCGTTGCTGGTAAGTAAACTAGTTGCCCTGAATTATACTGAAAAGAAAGGAGAGTGATGTATACATTCGTCCTTAGTTTGTATATCCGAAGTTACGATAAGAACTGTGTACAACATTTCTTAATGCACCAGAGCCGGAAAACGAGACAATGTTTTTTCTCTAAATACAAGCGGGGAGAGTCATATTAGAACGAGAGGTTCCTGATATTACCAAGACAGCATGTGTAGGGAAGTGAGAGTAGCAATTGCAGTTAATGTGGGTCAGTTTGCAGTCTCTTTAAACGGTGGTTCAAATTCAAATGGCTCTGAGCACTATGGGACTTAACTTCTGAGGTCATCATTCCCCTAGAACTTAGAACTACTTAAACCTAACTAACCTAAGGACATCACACACATCCACGACCGAGGCAGGATTCGAACCTGCGACCGTTGCTGTCGCGCGGTTCCAGACTGTAGCGCCTAGAACCGCACGGCAACGCCAGCCGGCTTAAACGGTGGATCTGACACGTAATCAAGTTGAGCATAAATGTTTTTCATTCACCTAACGTTTCCTGCATTTGTGTTAGTTTCATGAGCAGTTTGTAGACGAAGTCTTTACATACTATGGATACCACATTGCTTTTATAATGTTAATTGTGATGTTTCTTGTGAACTAATTGCGTCTTTTGTGTTTCAGTAATTATCAGGTGATACAAACTCTTTTACATTTATTTGCACGTAGTCTTCCCGTCACATTGAGTATAAATGTGTATTTTTACGACAAGCGTTCAATAAGAAATGCAACACATTTAATCTTAAAGCAGGTTGATTTTATTCAGGATTCAATACACCATATTATTCCCCACTCTTTTTACTACAATCCTTTTCTTCAGTATAATCTCCGTTCAATGCGACGGCCTTACGCCACTTTACTTGGAGGGCCTATACGTCAGCATGATACCACTCTACTGGTAGACGTGGGGGCCAACGACTTGCTGCATAAATAACTTCCCCGTAATCAACGTACTGCTTCCTGCAGATTGCATTTTTGACTGGACAAACCACTAGAAGTGAGAAGGTGAGAGATCCGGCTGAGGAAGAACAGTCCAATGTAGTTGTTGTTGTTGTCGTTGTGGTCTTCAGTCCTGACAATGGTTTGATGCAGCTCTCCATGCTACTCAATCCCGTGCAAGCTTCTTCATCTCCCTGTACCTACTGCAACCTACATCCTTCTGAATCTGCTTAGTGTATTCGTCTCTTGGTCTCCCTCTACCATTTTTACACTCCTCGCTGCCCTCCACTACTAAATTGGTGATCCCTTGATGCCTCAGAACATGTCCTTCCAACCGATCCCTTCTTCTAGTCAAGTTGTGCCACAAACTCCTCTTCACTCCAATTCTATTCAACACCTCCTCATTAGTTATGTGATCTACCCATCTAATCTTCAGCATTCTTCTGTAGCACCATATTTCGAAAGCTTCTATTCTCTTCTTGTCCAAACTATTTATCGTCCATTTTTCACTTCCATACATGGCTACACTCCATATAAATACTTTCAGAAACGACTTCCTGACACTTAAATCTATTCTCGATGTTATCAAATTTCTCTTCTTCAGAAACGCTTTCCTTGCCATTGTCAGTCTACATTTTATATCCTCTCTACTTCGTCCAACATCAGTTATTTTTCTCCTCAAATAGCAAAGCTCCTTTACTACTTTAAGTGTCGCATTTCCTAATCTAATTCCCTCAGCATCACGCGACTTAATTCGAGTACATTCCATACAGTCCAATGAAGTTTTGTGAATTCCTATCAGGTGTGCAGACTTGGGTGAGCCCTTGCGTTGTGATGGAAAAGGAGAAGTTCATTCGTATTTTTTGTCGCAACAGACGCACTGAAGTCGCTACTTCAGTTTGTGACGGTAGCACAATACACTTCAGACTTGATCATTGCAGCATGAGAGAGGACATCAAAGAGAATAATCCTTTTGGAGTCCCAGAAGACCGTCACAATGACGTTAACGGTTATCACTGTTAGTATTCAACCGCGATTCTTAGACACATATTTTAACAACGCGTTTCAAGAGACAGTGCTCTCATCATCAGGTTGTAAAGTCTATGTCATGAAATTAAACGGACTAAAAAGACAAAATACCATCACAAACAGTTGGGAAGTCCATATAGTAAAACAGAATTAAAAGTATATTGGACTGTGGGTCCTCATCTTACATTGAAGTTGTTGACACAAGTCGATGGCCGTCCCATAGCTACCAAGTATGCTGTCGCACTGTGCCGGCTCGGGAGCTGTTGTGGACTGACGTGCCTAGGTGTTGTGGCGTGGTTACAGCCGTGTGCTTGACGGTAACGCTATGCTATTGGGCGCCTTATTTCCTTATTGCATTGGTCTGCCATCGTTAGCCTCTAGCAACTCCGTCAGTGACATGCTACCAACTTAAAGTCGCATACCTACCCTAAAATAATTCTAAAAAACCGCTAAAAAATCTCATTTCTTTAAAATTATCTTGTGCATTTAGTATATTGCTTTGTTTCTTTTCATGGATAGCTACCTCGAATTCCTCTAGTAAATCAGGTTTCCTCCCTTTGTTTTCTACATGCAATATTTCCACGTTATCTTCTATGCTATTAAGGGGATGGCTTGTTTCATATATATGATTCGCAACAGCTGATTTGTCATAATTTCCTAACCTGAACGCATCTTTATGTTCTTTATACCGGATCGCGAATGATCTTCCTGTCTGCCCTATATATTTTGCATCACAAGTTCTGCACTGAATCTTATAAACTCCCGATCTTTCAAACTTATTTCTCTTCTCGCCAATATCGTGCTTAAGGCTATACCTTACTAGGTTATTAGTCTGAAAAGCTATTTTAACATTGTATGGCTTAAAAATATTTGCTATCTTTTGTGAGACTGTTCCGTAGTATGGCATCGTGATAATTTTCTCTTTCTCTCCATCAGGTTTTTTCTTTTTGCGCTTATTGCTTTTCCGTAACAGTTTTTTAACCATATCTATTCTGTAACCGTTATTCATCGCTATTCTCTTAACGGTATTAATTTCAGTCTCCCTATCTTTTTCGCTCATAGGTATATTGACTGCCCTATGCACGAGACTACGGAAAGCAGCTTCTTTATAAGCCTGCGGATGGCATGAATCATTCGGGATCACGGCAGCAGTAGTAGTTTGTTTCCTATAAACGGAGAACGCATGTTTGTTGCCCTGCTTTTTTATATTCAGGTCCAGGAACTGCCATACGATGTTAAAATAGCTTTTCAGACTAATAACCTAGTGAGGTATAGCCTTAAGCACGATATTGGCGAGAAGAGAAATAAGTTTGAAAGATCGGGAGTTCATAAGATTCAGTGCAGAACTTGTGATGCAAAATATATAGGGCAGACAGGAAGATCATTCGCGATCCGGTATAAAGAACATAAAGATGCGTTCAGGTTAGGAAATTATGACAAATCAGCTGTTGCGAACCATATATATGAAACAGGCCATCCCCTTAATAGCATAGAAGATAACGTGGGAATATTGCATGTAGAAAAGAAAGGGAGGAAACTTGATTTACTAGAGGAATTCGAGGTAGCTATCCATGAAAAGAAACAAAGCAATATACTAAATGCACAAGATAATTTTAAAGAAATGAGATTTTTTAGCGGTTTTTTAGAATTATTTTTGGGTAGGTATGCGACTTTAAGTTGGTAGCATGTCACTGACGGAGTTGCTAGAGGCTAACGATGGCAGACCAATGCAATAAGGAAATAAGGCGCCCAATAGCATAGCGTTACCGTCAAGCACACGGCTGTAACCACGCCACAACACCTAGGCACGTCAGTCCACAACAGCTCCCGAGCCGGCACAGTGCGACAGCATACTTGGTAGCTATGGGACGGCCATCGACTTGTGTCAACAACTTCAATGTAAGACGAGGACCCACAGTCCAATATACTTCTAATTCTGTTTTACTATATGGACTTCCCAACTGTTTGTGATGGTATTTTGTCTTTTTAGTCCGTTTAATTTCATGACATAGACTTTACAACCTGATGATGAGAGCATTGTCTCTTGAAACGCGTTGTTAAAATATGTGTCTAAGAATCGCGGTTGAATGCTAACAGTGATAACCAGTATAACGACAACTGCTACCTCGACTCCATAATGGATTATATTAAATGACGTTAATGGCTGAGGGTCCGCACTTTGAACTTTTTCTTCGGAGGGGACGTGGTGTGGCGCCGCTCAATAGATTGGCGTTTTATTTCCCGTTTGAAGTGATGGACCCATGTTTCATCGCCTGTGACGATGGTCGTCAGAAAATTGTCACATCAGCCTCGTAGCGCGCGTCTTTCGTTGCTCTTTGTGGTCTTCTGTCAGGCGGCGATGAACCCAGAGGGAACACACCTTTGAGTATCTCTACAGGTGGACCACTATGTCAGCACTACCAAAAGAGCCTTCCAGCTCTGCATTGAGGTGTTTGATTGTGATTCATCGATCGTCCCAGCGTTGCAGGAGACGCCACTGTGTACGGCCGGCCGGCACGCGGGAGAGTGGTCAGGTTTCCGCGACCTTGTTGCGGTGGTGACGCCCAACGACTCACCGTGCTTTCGTTCAGTGCCAGGTCTTCGTAGACATTCCGCAGGCGCCTATGAATATCTGCGATCTTCTGGTTTTCCGCCAAAAAACACTCAGTGTCAGCTTCCTGCTTCGAACACAACTTCGTTCAGACGCCATTTTGAAGGTAACGTATAGCGCCGCCACCTGTCGGAACTTCATGAAACTACAGGGGCTGAAGTGGGAATATTCCACCATGACCCACAACAAAATCCACATTTTTCAACCGAGACTGGTGGAGACAAAAAAAAAAATGTTGCATTACTTTATGAATGCCCGTCGTATAAAGTTTCTCTTTGAAGAGCCACGTCGAATTGCATGTATGCGTCGTGTCGTAAAAATAACTGACTGTACTCTTGTGCCTTCAGCACGGTCATTACTCCCATCAGAATTATATTTCCGTACAGACTCTTCGACAGTGTGAGACTACATACAGCATTTTAGTACTAAATTTTTGCTGGTGAGACATCCACAACTGTCATATGTGATGTTCGTGACTAAAACATTTGCTATAGTTGTTCAGCTATTTATGACTGATGTCATTACGCTACCAGGTTTCAGGGACTCAGCTCCATCTTCAGGTATATGTATGACTAGTAGGTCGAAGCGTCCATATCTGCCATAAAATTTGATGAGCCATTTACGGCAGGGGTGTCCCATTGTAAATTAGCTTAGAAATGGGGCGCTTCGACCTACTATTTATAGATATACGTGAAGATGAGACTGAGTCCCTGAAACTTGGTAGTATGAAGACATCAGTCAAAAAAATAACTGGACAACTATAGAGGATGTTTCAAACATGGACAATATTCCAGTAGATTTCTTTCTGGTTCCAGAAGATAAGTTTCCATTCGGATCAGTAGTTTTGGTGCAATATTCCATGCAATGTGCAACGAAAATTGGTGTTCTCATCTTCTGTATATCGCAGTGTTCTCAGTTACCATCGAGAGCCAACCATGGTCCTTGCACGTGTTTTGCCTATAAGGTGCAACGTAAGAAATGTTCATTGGCTGATGTGTTAGTTTCTGTGACAGAAATGTCACTCATTACTAAAAACAATAAGTAATTCAGAGAGTCCGATTTCATGGCTGCATTATAATTTTATGGGACAGTGTTCACAAAGGAGTGAGTGTATTTTTCATTAGAGCAGTTTTCTGTGACAATTCAATGTCCACAAGTCCAAGCCTATAAAACTCACTGACAGCATACAAGACAGAGAAACACGTACTAAAAAACTTTTTCCCAGTCGTCATCTTCTCAATCTATACTCCTCAAGCCACCGTACGGTGTGTGGCAGAGAGAACGTCTGGTCAAATATCATTTTCGGAATTGTCTGTGCATTCGCGGATGGCCCAGCAGAAGAATTCTAATTTCTTTGATTTTCTGGTAATCGTTTTTCTTCAAAACATTTATGTAAGGAGATAATACGTTACTCCAATCTTCTTCGAACGTAGTGAGAAAGAACTTTCTGCCATGCTGACTTAAATTTTTTTGTTTCTTTTTCTTTAAACAAAATTGTTACGGTACTTCAAATATGTTAATTTGCATATATGTAAGGAGGTGTTGTACGTGTATATTTTCTGTTGTTATATGGATGCTGTGCCCAGAGAGGTTAATATCTCTGTAAAAGGAAAAAAATGGTTCGAATGGCTCTGAGCACTATGGGACTCAACTGCTGTGGTCATCAGTCCCCTAGAACTTAGAACTACTTAAACCTAACTAACCTAAGGACATCACATACACCCATGCCCGAGGCAGGATTCGAACCTGCGACCGTAGCAACAGCGCGGCTCCGGACTGGAGCGCCTAGAACCGCACGGCCACCGCGGCCGGCTGTAAACGGAAAGTTGAAGGAAAGTAGAAAGAAGAAGGAAAAGAAAGAGGGCTAGCGTCAATTTTTTTGGACATCGCAAGAATAAATGTGGGCATTCAAATGATTCAAGAAGTAACAGGTAGTGAAAAGTGTACAAAGGTGGAGCAAAGAATGTACGAAATTATTAAAGCTGTTGAGACATACAATCGATTTATGACCATACAGCAGCAATGTGTCAGCTATAAATGACGTGAGAATGTGGCTTTGTACTAAGTTACGTAGTGGAACGATTAATTCCTGAATTATGATTTTGTTTAGATATAGCACATCTAATTGCTTTATGCGTCTTTTCTATTTAATGGAGAAGTGCGCCCCTAAGATGAAATATCGGGCGTTACAATCACATATGACTGAAAATATGTGACTGCGGGTAAATTTAAAATACTCGTATTATTCTCAGTCGAATATTTCTTCGTTCGCTGCTTCGAATCTATTTGTGCTTTTCAGAGAAATTAGACTGAAATCAATTTTTCACCCATGGCATCAATAATCGTTCTAGTGTATATGTGCGTAACATCGTATCAGATCAACATCTTTGCATATCACTAAATCTTTCTCCGTCTCCTTCTTCACTTCAGCTAGACGTCTGTGTAAGGAAGTTGCGACAGCTGGGCTTCGAATCGGCGTCCACTGTGTGTTGGCTGCAGCAAACGGGTGTGCAGCCGCATGTCGTATGAGCTGCTGGTCAAGTTAACGTTCAGCAAGCTCCATCCCACTGAGGACCATTAGCGCCAGCTAACTACCACCACCAGCAATCAGTGCAGAGGCGCCGTCCTCTTGACTCAGAACCGCGGTACAACGGTGAACCGAGCCGAACTGACGAAAACGCTGACACCGGCGCAGCATCGCCAGCGCGAACCAGCCTGTGTTCGCCGACCAGCTTTTATCGCTTTCAGACGTTGGGGTTCCGTTTGAAGCCACCGCGGATTTTCGTGGCATATACACAGTACTACGAGAGTGTGTCAAAAAGTAATAGCCGGAATTATTTTTTTATATTTTAATGTGCCCGCGCTTGAGACTGGTGTTGGCAGTACTGGAAAGATCTGACGTTGAGTGACGTAATGTTATGCGTGTCAGTCGCCTGGCGGTACGCAGTTGGATGGAAGCAGGAAACGTGTACGAGCGTGTTCACTGTACCCAACATGGATCTCAAGTTGCAGCAGCGCGCGTCAATTAGATTTTGCGTTCTTCTCGAGAAATCTCCATCACGAACATTGGAAATGTTGCAGCAAGCTTACAAAGAGCTAGTCGTGAGGAGAATACGAGTTTTTGGGTGGCATAAGTGATTTCAGAAGGGTGAAAATGACCTTGCGGATGCTCCACGCCCCGGAAGATCCTCAATGTCGATGACTGAGACCAATGTCAATACAACTGAAGTCACGTTGCGGGAAGACGTCGTTTATAGTTAACAAAGATTGCAGAGATTATAAATATATCCTACAGATTAGCTAAAGACATTTTGCGAAATGTTCGAGGGTATAGAAAAGTTGCAGCCAAGTGGATACCTCGTGTGATCAGTGACGATCAGATGGCCCACCGTGTGGCGACGTGTCAGCAGTGGAAGGAAAGGCTTTAGCGAGAACCAGATTTGTTGGACAAAGTCCTCACATGCGATGAATCCTGGTTTCATCATTATGACCCAGAGACAAAACAGGGGAGTGCCTAATGCAAAGCTCCTTCAAGTCCAAGAGCCCAAAATGACCAAAGTTCAATCAAGTGCAGGAGAAGTCTTGCATCTTGTCTTCTTCAACAAGCAAGACATTGTGTACGATCACGTGGTGGATGAGCAACGTACTGTTACTGCTAATTACTATTGTGAAAAATTGAAGGGGCCATTAAGGAGGATAATTCCAACGAAAAGAGGATGAAGCCTTCATCAGAATAATGCATTGGCTCATAGCGCCATCAAGACTCGAAAAGAATCACTGAGTTTGGTGTTTCGGTGACGCCACATCCACCTCATTCACACGACAAGACAAATGGCTGAGGTCATGTGCAAGGCCAGCCAATGGCCCCCGGGGCGTTTCGAATTGCCTGGTCGCCTGGGTCGTACTTACAGAGTAAATGACGTGCTGTACATGCTGACCTGGCGGATATTGGCAAGCGTTTGGATTTCGACACCAGGCCCCAACTTGAGCCCACGCCACTACAGTAACAGCATAGTAAGCCAAACTATTTTTATATCCACACAACGGCGGTTCGTGACGTCATCAGACTGCTGCCTAACAAGCGAATCGTTCAATCTGACCTGTCGAAACATGTTCTGAAATTTTTTCTACTCGAAGAATACACCAAAATAAAGACACTGTAAAAATTTTAGCTTCTAGGACACACTGCAAGTACTTTAAAAAATGCTGAAAATTATCAAATTCGTAGCTTGGCAGGCGGCTGGAAAAGGGACACCCCTAAATGCTCTGTAGCTGACTGCACATGCGCAACATGGCAGGCGCGTATCCTTAGTTGATGGTGCATATGTAAACACATAACACAACTTTGTGCGATCGTAATTTGTAAAGCGAATGTCTGTTTTCGTTGATAATTTCTCTCGAACAATCGTCTGCAGTTGCTTTCACTCAAATCTGCAAATCATTAAATATCCATAATAATTACCAGTTGTCCGCCCCCAGTAGCTGAGTGGCAGCTCTGCGTGTATGGTTAGAGGGGTTAGCTACCTTCTGAACAAAAAAGACTGAGTGAACGGATCAACGAACAACCTGAACTAGTGTCCTCGGACGTCCGCCACGAACATATTCAACGAAAAATACACAACAAATTGAGATAAAAAAAAAAGTGGCTAGCGCGACAGAATGTCAATCCTAAGGGCCCGAGTTCGATTCCCGGGTAGGTCGGAGATTTTCCCGTTGAGGTACTGGGTGTTGTGTTGTCCTAATCATCATCATTTCATCCCCATCGACGAGAAAGTCGCCGCAGTGTGTCAAATCGAAAGACTTGCACCCGGCGAACAGTCTACCCGACGGGTGGCCACAGTCACATGATATTTATTTTATTTTTTATTACCAGTTGATTTTGTGATAGCATAAGTGTTAACAATGTAGATAAAACTAAATGAATATTCATTGTATTCAACGTTAAACGTTAAGAAGTGTGCAAATACAGTTTTGATTCATAATATCTAACTGTGCAGTGTATAAATGGAAGAAAATCTTACACGAAATATGAAATGTGCGCCAAAATTAAACTCGCAAACTTGTCAAAGAAAAACTATCCGAAAGATTTACTGTGCAGGGTGGCCACAAAGTTCAGTTACCGCTCATTAATAACCAACATACACACCTAAAATTTTATACATAACATGAACGAAAGTACTTTGGAGGAGATTTCGTGAGATATGAAACATACAGAGCTACTTGTGAGAGGCAGTGCACAGTTACCGATCGAGATTTACGAGACTGAGCCAGCCAAATCGCAATTGAGATGAACGTTTCTCATTTTTTCGACCTGGTTAAGGAGATTCTGATTTCGTGAAAGAATTGCGAGCAAACCGCACATTTTCAGCAAAAAAGACAGATTCTCTTGGGCAGTCGATTAATGCTGTGGCACATTCGTATAAAAATGAAGCGTCAAAGAAACTAGTATACGCATGCGTATTCAAATAAAGAGATGTGTAAACAGGCAGAATACGGCGCTGCGGTAGGCAACAAGTGTCTGGCGCAGTTGTTAGATCGGTTACTGCTGCTACAACGGCAGGCTATCAAGATTTAAGTGAGTTTGAACGTCGTGTTATAGCGGGCGCACGAGCGATAGGACACAGCATCTCCGAGGTAGCAATGAAGTGGGGATTTTCTCGTATGACCATTTCACGAGTGTACCGTGAATATCAGGAATCCGGTGAAACATCAAATCTCCCAAATCGCTGCGGCCGGAAAAAGACTCTGGAAGAACGGGACAGACGACGCCACAAGAGAATCGTTCAGCGTAACAGAAGTGCAGCTCTTCCGCAAACTGCTACAGATTTCATTGCTGGGCCATCAACAAGTGTCAGCATGCGAACCATTCAATGAAACGTCATCGATATGTGCTTTATGAGTGCACGACACGAAGCTTTACGCCTCGCCTAGGCCGGGCAACACCGACTGTTGATGACTGGAAACATGTTGCCTGGTAGGACGGATCTCGTTTCAAAGGCTTAGGAGACAACCTTATGAATCGATGCATCCTGCATGTCAGCAGGGGATTATTCAAGTTTTGTGGGGTGTGTGCTGTTGGAGTGGTATGGGACCCCTGATAATTGTAAAGGCGACTCTGACACGTGACACGTACATAAGCATCCTGTCTGATCACCTGCATCCATTCCATTGTATATTCCGACGGACTTGGTCAATTCCAGGAGGATAATGCGACACCCCGCACGTCCAGAATTACTACAGAGTGGCCCCAGCAACATTGTTCTGAGTTTAAACACTTTCACTGGACACCACGTTCCCCAGACATAAACATTATTGAGCATATCTGGGATGCCTTGCAACGTGCTGTTTACAAGAGATCCCCACCCCCTCGTACTCTTACGGATTTATGGAACTCCCTGCAAGATTCGTGGTGTCAATTGCCTCCAGCACTACTTCAGACGGTAGTCGAGTCCATGCCACGTCGAGTTGCGGTACTTCTGCGTGCTCGCGGGTGCCCTACACTATATTAGGCAGGTGTACCAGTTTCTTCGGCTCTCCAATGTACAACAGTGCCAGAGATAAGTATGAGTGGA
Organism: Schistocerca serialis cubense; assembly: GCF_023864345.2. Taxonomy (NCBI): domain Eukaryota; kingdom Metazoa; phylum Arthropoda; class Insecta; order Orthoptera; family Acrididae; genus Schistocerca; species Schistocerca serialis. The sequence continues at coordinate 296,419,125 of NC_064644.1, read as the reverse complement.
TTACTGTCTCCGCCGCGCGGTCTGAGGCGCTGCAATCATGGACTGTGCGGCTGGTCCCGGCGGAGGTTCGAGTCCTCCCTCGGACATGGGTGTGTGTGTTTGTTCATAGGATAATTTAGGTTAAGTAGTGTGTAAGCTTAGGGACTGGTGACCTTAGCAGTTAAGTCCCATAAGATTTCACACACATTTGAACATTACTGTCTCCGCAGCTTCGAATCTGTCTTCATGGACCTCAAGGAACATTAGGAGCAAAAATAAAAAAGGGTCTGTTTAGGGCGAAATATCTTATAATCAGCCTATCAAAATCTGGAAAAAGAGGAAAGAATAAGTTTCGAAATGGTTTCTAGCCAGTGACAAATTAATTATCGCTTTTTTCTGACTCTTGGCTTCGACATAACGATACCTCTGTCTTTCCGGAAGACGACTGAAAGATTTTTGATATAATTCAGATTCCATCTAGAACAACCAACATGATTCAATGAAGGATTTCTTCGACTGTGGAAAGTGTTTTTAGGAAAACTGTGTGGCAATATAATTTCTGAGAGCACCATTTCATTTGAGATATATCATGAGAACAGTACTCTTAAATTTCAGTCACTTATGCGTTATCAGTTTGCATCGCCACATTTTACGAATTGCTTTAAGTACGCTCGATATGCGGCACAATAAACAGAGCAACAGCGACCATTTCTTACTCCACTTTGATTCTGTCTAAATAAAAGTATTAGTTACTGTGATGTGCCCGAAAGCATTAATTTTTCTTTTGTCAGGTGTGCCTGCTGTAGGGAAGATGTTTGTTTTCCTCATCCGGACGAACTTAACTTTACTGTCACGTCTGCAGGGAATAAACGAGGAAGTCATTGTTACTAAAATATACATTTTACAGAAATTATCTTGAGAACTACACTGCATAAATTGTTATAAAATAATGCGTGTGCAAGAAATATTTAATTTCAATAAATTAAAATCACAACTGGTGGAACTCATCTGTAATCAAAAATTAAAAACTGCCTTGATTTATTTTCCTGTAGGCCTTAGGAATTACACGTGCAACAGTTTAGCTCTTGCTATGAAATGCCTCTTACTGAAAACATCGACTGTATGTGACATATTAGGTATTTCAAATTCGATTGTGTCACTCCGGTATTAGCAGCATGCAACGCTACGCTCACTCGTCACGGCCGACCGCGCGCTAGGCAGGAAGGGCTGTAGAAGACGCGATCATAAGCGGTCCTTCGTGCCGTGGAAACGAGGAATTTCAACAATTAAAAAAATACTTGCAGTGCGTCGTACCAGTTAAACTTTTGACAGTGCATTTATTCGTTGTTTTGTTCCTGCACAAAAAATTTTAGAGTGAGTTTCGATAAGTCGGACTGGGCCATTTCCTTGTAAGATGTCGGAGTGGTACCGACGTACGCTACGGAGCTTGTAGTGGGGAAGAGTTGCTGCTGTTGGTGGTTTGTTTAGCACTAACGTCCACAACTTGTCCACAAATTTTCTAGCTCCAGTCCTTCTTCCCATCTATAAAAGATACTTTTTTGTGCTTTTGAATTCCTGCAGCCTCTCTTAATATCCTAGTAAACTAATTATTACGTCTTGCTAAAACAATAGTGTTAGAGAAACCAATTTGGTGGTTCGCTGATCTCAGTGCAAGATATGCTACTGCTGATTTTCCGCCATGTTTTGTATATTCCTGGACGTCTAAATTGAAATTTGAACTTTTTTGCTGTTTTTCAGAGTGAACTTTACATTAGAATTAATATTATTCAAAAAATTCAGAAATTTTGAGTTGTCAACAACACAATTACGTTTCACATGGTTTATTGGCTTCCTGTATTGTACTATCGGTTTCAGTTATAAACCATCGTCTTGTACCTGTTTGGTCGTAATTGGAAAATGAGTCACAAATGTCATTGCAATCATAAAAGTGAAACGTACATGACAAGGACAAACGATTGTTGAACCGTGGTACTATTCAGTTCTTTAGAAAATCAGACATTACAATCTCACCACAGTTATTTAAAGGAAATAGGAAGCCCGGGATCACTAGTGATGGACAAGCTTGTGTTTATCTTGCAATTTTAATTTGACTGACAATTTATAATAAACTTCATTTCGGATTGTTGCCCTCTTACTGATGCAATATGCAAATCTTCACTTTAATTGAATTAAATAAACACGAATAAGAATCATATTTTGAGTCCGCAACCAAAATCATAGATAGTAGGCACGGTGAAATAATCAATCATAAACAATCGTTCTTGTTTAACCATATCTCAAAAGACTAGTAAAACTATACACTTCCAACCCAAAGTTACACAGCCACATAATACGACAACTTCATTAAAAAATAAAGATCTTAAAGCTTAACGAAACTGAACTGCCCACATAAAGGTCCACAGTGAAACATGCTTACACTAAAAATGCAAAGTGGGCCAACAAAGGTCGCAAAACTGGCACACAGGAAAAATAACAAGTTGCACATTCATTAAAGATACACAAATGATTAACATAAGTGTTAAATAAGAATGGCTAGTAGTAACTCAACCAGTAAAATGACTTACAGAAACGCTAATATTAGCAAAGTGGCCTCACTTAACTAACGGACATAATGACTCAGAATGATTCCCAGATTGCTCTTAACTTTAGGGAACAGTGATAAGGCCCACAGCAGTATCTGGAAGGAATAAAGCTACGGCAGGCAGGCAATCCGAGCGTTCACCCCCCCCCCCCCCCCCCGCCCTGTGCACAGGCTCACTAGCAGGCGGTATATATACTTATATACATAGTCCGACCGGCCTCACAATGAGCCGTCCTGACAAGAATCCTTAACCGCACCGACGCCAGGAAACGAGCAGACTTAACAAATTACCTGCAGCACAAATAGATTGTAATGAAAACAAGGTCAAATCACAGCCACACTGTAATATATAATAAGCACGCCCCAAATTCTTATGGAGCAATACTCTAACATTACCCGCCTCCCTGAAAATTAGCAGGAAACTTAGAGATCACTTCCAGTTGCGTTAAGGCACTTTCAACATTAAATAAACATACCAAATCCTGCCGTGCCAAATGATTAAACCATTGACTCTACGGCTGCCGTAGACCGCAACCAGTCCCAAAGCGGTCAATGTGCCCTAAAACAAGTTAAAGTTTGCATGAAAACCTCTTAAAACACACACTCCACAGATGATGAGAAACGAAATGAGGAACATCAGTCTCCTTAAAATAGCCACTGTGGAACCAAGTTCAGAACCATCTTCGGCAGCTACCCATGCCACAATAAATTTCAACAATCTTCTTAGTTAAACACGAATAAAAGTCATACGTAATTTGGAGCTTGAAAATTACGAGCTGGGAAGCTGCTCAGCGTGAGACGACGAACCCACCACAATTTTGCACGTCAAGGCGCCCAATGATCGCCACCGTACATCCGGCGCGACAAAAGACAAGGGTCGCGACCGGAAACTCCCTCGTCACATGTTCACCCGGAAAACCCGCCGGGGGCAGCAGTCAAAGATAGCAGGACAGCCGCATATCGATATCAGCGATGCAAGTAGAACACCCTACCGCCAGTCGCCCCGGCTCAATTGTAGTGCTTAGGAAATTCGAGGAAATGCACCTTACATGTTACGGAAATGTAACCGTAGGGATGAAGCTATTGACGCATTCATTGAGAAAAATGTCAATCAAGCTCAAGCTGAAGGTAATACGTTGATCAACCAGGACATTATGTCCATCGATCTACTATCGGTATAAACCGATCCAGAGGATAACAGCGTCACCTGGCCAGGAAAGACTACTAGTCAGACGCTAGCACGGTGCACGTGTGTACAATGGGGAAGGTACGCGATCTATTTGAGACTGACCATTCATACCTCGTAAATTGGTAAGAGATGAAACTGATCCCCCATGGTTCACAAAACAGGTCCGAACGCTGTTGCAGAGACAACGGAAAAAGCATGCGAAGTTCAGAAGAACGCGAAATCCCGAAGATTGGCTAAAATTTACAGATGCGCGAAATTTGGCACGGACTTCAATGCGAGATGCCTTTAATATGTTCCACAACGAAACATTGTCTCGAAATTTGGTAGAAAATCCGAAGAAAATCTGGTCGTATGTAAAGTACACAAGCGGCAAGACGCAGTCAATACCTTCGCTGCGCAGTGCCGATGGTACTGTTACCGACGACTGTGCCGCTAAAGCGGGGTTATTGAACGCATTTTTCCGAAATTCCTTCACCAGGGAAGACGAATGGAATATTCCAGAATTTGAAACACGAACAGCTGCTAGCATGAGTTTCTTAGAAGTAGATACCTTAGGGGTTGCGAAGCAACTCAAATCGCTTGATACGGGCAAGTCTTCAGGTCCAGATTGTATACCGATTAGGTTCCTTTCAGATTATGCTGGTGCAATAGCTCCCTACTTAGCAATCATATACATCCGCTCACTCACCGATAGATCTGTACCTACAGATTGGAAAATTGAGCAGGTGGCACCAGTGTTTAAGAAGGGTAGTAGGATTAATCCATCGAACTACAGACCTATATCATTGCCGTCGGTTTGCAGTAGGGTTTTGGAGCATATACTGTATTCAAACATTATGAATCACCCCGAAGGGAACGATCTATTGATGCGTAATCAGCATAGTTTCAGAAAACATCGTTCTTGTGCAACGCAGCTAGCTCTTTATTCGCACGTAGTAATGGCCGCTATCGACAGGGGATCTCAAGCTGATTCCGTATTTCTAGATTTCCGGAAAGCTTTTGACACCGTTCCTCACAAGCGACTTCTAATCAAGCTGCGGGCCTACGGGGTATCGTCTCAGTTGTGCGACTGGATTCGTGATTTCCTGTCAGGAAGGTCGCAGTTCGTAGTAATAGACGGCAAATCATCAAGTAAAACTGAAGTGATATCAGGTGTTCCCCAGGGAAAGGGCAACAGCCTCAACGGGTGCGGGGCAAAGTCAGGACATGCGGGGAACAAGCAGCAATCGGTATTCTAATTGTCAACTGTCGAAGCTGCGTTGGTAAAGTACCGGAACTTCAAGCGCTGATAGAAAGCACCGAAGCTGAAATCGTTATAGGTACAGAAAGCTGGCTTAAGCCAGAGATAAATTCTGCCGAAATTTTTACAAAGGTACAGACGGTGTTTAGAAAGGATAGATTGCATGCAACCGGTGGTGGAGTGTTCATCGCTGTTAGTAGTAGTTTATCCTGTAGTGAAGTAGAAGTGGATAGTTCCTGTGAATTATTATGGGTGGAGGTTACACTAAACAACCGAACTAGGTTAATAATTGGCTCCTTTTACCGACCTCCCGACTCAGCAGCATTAGTGGCAGAACAACTGAGAGAAAATTTGGAATACATTTCACATAAATTTTCTCAGCATGTTATAGTCTTAGGTGGAGATTTCAATTTACCAGATATAGACTGGGACACTCAGATGTTTAGGACGGGTGGTAGGGACAGAGCATCGAGTGACATTATACTGAGTGCACTATCCGAAAATTACCTCGAGCAATTAAACAGAGAACCGACTCCAAGTTTAAACGCAGCCAAAACCTCTCAGACAAACAGAAGCTAAACGATGTCAAAGTTAGCGTAAGGAGGGCTATGCGTGAAGCGTTCATTGAATTCGAAAGTAAAATTCTATGTACCGACTTGACAGAAAATCCTAGGAAGTTCTGGTCTTACGTTAAATCAGTAAGTGGCTCGAAACAGCATATACAGACACTACGGGATGATGATGGCATTGAAACAGAGGATGACTCGCGTAAAGCTGAAATACTAAACACCTTTTTCCAAAGCTGTTTCACAGAGGAAGACCGCACTACAGTTCCTTCTCTAAATCCTCGCACAAACGAAAAAATGGCTGACATCGAAATAAGTGTCCAAGGAATAGAAAAGCAACTGGAATCACTCAATAGAGGAAAGTCCACTGGACCTGACGGGATACCAATTCGATTCTACACAGAGTACGCGAAAGAACTAGCCCCCCTTCTAACAGCCGTGTACCGCAAGTCTCTAGAGGAACGGAGGGTTCCAAATGATTGGAAAAGAGCACAGATAGTCCCAGTCTTCAAGAAGGGTCGTCGAGCAGATGCGCAAAACTATAGACCTATATCTCTTACGTCGATCTCTTGTAGAATTTTAGAACATGTTTTTTGCTCGCGTATCATGTCATTTCTGGAAACCCAGAATCTACTATGTAGGAATCAACATGGATTCCGGAAACAGCGATCGTGTGAGACCCAACTCGCCTTATTTGTTCATGAGACCCAGAAAATATTAGATACAGGCTCCCAGGTAGATGCTATTTTTCTTGACTTCCGGAAGGCGTTCGATACAGTTCCGCACTGTCGCCTGATAAACAAAGTAAGAGCCTACGGAATATCAGACCAGCTGTGTGGCTGGATTGAAGAGTTTTTAGCAAACAGAACACAGCATGTTGTTATCAATGGAGAGACGTCTACAGACGTTAAAGTAACCTCTGGCGTGCCACAGGGGAGTGTTATGGGACCATTGCTTTTCACAATATATATAAATGACTTAGTAGATAGTGTCGGAAGTTCCATGCGGCTTTTCGCGGATGATGCTGTAGTATACAGAGAAGTTGCTGCATTAGAAAATTGTAGCGAAATACAGGAAGATCTGCAGCGGATAGGCACTTGGTGCAGGGAGTGGCAACTGACCCTTAACATAGACAAATGTAATGTATTGCGAATACATAGAAAGAAGGATCCTTTATTGTATGATTATATGATAGCGGAACAAACACTGGTAGCAGTTACTTCTGTAAAATATCTGGGAGTATGCGTACGGAACGATTTGAAGTGGAATGATCATACAAAACTAATTGTTGGTAAGGCGGGTACCAGGTTGAGATTCATTGGGAGAGTGCTTAGAAAATGTAGTCCATCAACAAAGGAGGTGGCTTACAAAACACTCGTTCGACCTATACTTGAGTATTGCTCATCAGTGTGGGATCCGTACCAGGTCGGGTTGACGGAGGAGATAGAGAAGATCCAAAGAAGAGCGGCGCGTTTCGTCACTGGGTTATTTGGTAACCGTGATAGCGTTACGGAGATGTTTAATAAACTCAAGTGGCAGACTCTGTAAGAGAGGCGCTCTGCATCGCGGTGTAGCTTGCTCGCCAGGTTTCGAGAGGGTGCGTTTCTGGATGAGGTATCGAATATATTGCTTCCCCCTACTTATACTTCCCGAGGAGATCACGAATGTAAAATTAGAGAGATTAGAGCGCGCACGGAGGCTTTCAGACAGTCGTTCTTCCCGCGAACCATACGCGACTGGAACAGGAAAGGGAGGTAATGACAGTGGCACGTAAAGTGCCCTCCGCCACACACCGTTGGGTGGCTTGCGGAGTATCAATGTAGATGTAGATGTAGAAGCGTCCTGGGACCTCTGCTGTTCCTGATCTATATAAATGACCTGAGTGACAATCTGAGCAGTTCTCTTAGGTTGTTCGCAGATGATGCTGTAATTTATAGTCTAGTAAGGTCATCCGAAGACCAGTATCAGTTACAAAGCGATTTAGAAAAGATTGCTGTATGGTGTGGCAGGTGGCAGTTGACGCCAAATAACGAAAAGTGTGAGGTGATCCACGTGAGTTCCAAAAGAAATCCATAGGAATTCGATTACTCGATAAATAGTACAATTCTCAAGGCTGTCAATTCAACTAAGTACCTGGGCGTTAAAATTACGAACAACTTCAGTTGGAAAGACCACATAGATAATATTGTGGGGAAGGCGAGCCAAAGGTTGCGGGACACTCAGAAGATGCAACAAGTCCACTAAAGAGACAGCTTACACTACACTCGTTCGTCCTCTGTTAGAATATTGCTGCGCGGTGTGGGATCCTTACAAGGTTCAAAAATGGTTCAAGTGGCTCTGAGCACTATGCGACTTAACTTCTGAGGTCATCAGTCGCCTAGAACTTAGAACTAATTAAACCTAACTAACCTAAGGACATCACATACATGCATGCCCGAGGCAAGATTCGAACCTGCGACCGTAGCGGTCGCTCGGTTCCAGACTTTAGCGCCTAGAACCGCACGGCCACTCTGGCCGGCACCTTACAAGGTGGGATTGACGGAGGACATCGAAAGGGTGCGAAAAAGGGCAGCTCGTTTTGTATTATCACGTAATAGGGGAGAGAGTGTGGCAGATATGATACGCGAGTTGGGATGGAAGTCATTAAAGCAAAGACTTTTTCGTCGAGGCGAGATCTATTTACGAAATTTCAGTCACCAACTTTCTCTTCCGAATGCGAAAATATTTTGTTGAGCCCAATCTACACAGGTAGGAATGATCATCAAAATAAAATAAGAGAAATCAGAGCTCGAACAGAAACGTTTAGGTGTTCGTTTTTCCCGCGCGCTGTTCGGGAGTGGAATGGTAGAGAGATAGTATGATTGAGGTTCGATGAACCCTCCGCCAAGCACTTAAATGTGAATTGCAGAGTAATCATGTAGATGTAGGTGTAGACTGGGAGCAGATTTTGATGGCCCAAAGGCTCGGAAAAACCATTTAGGGAACTGCGCGGCTTGTCGGGTGGTCAAGAAGAGCTGTGGTGTCTTCATCAAGTGGTGAAACCAAGGTGAAACCAAGTCCACAAGTCGTGGGTTCGGGCGGCCAGCTCTCATGATAGATGTTGGACGCCGTAGTCTGGGCAGGCTGGTAAAACAGGACAGGCGGCGAACTGTGGCGGAACTGACATCAGACTTTGCTGCTGGGCAGGGTGCAAGTGTGTCCGAAAACACAGTGCACCGAACACTCCTTAAGCTGGGCCTCCGCAGCCGACGACTCATGCATGTACCAATGTTAACACCGCGACATCGGCAACTACGACGAAATGGGAACGTGACGATCGGCGTTGGACGTTGGCGCAGTGGCAGATCGTTGCATGGCCTGGTGAATTCCGATACCTTCTTCATCAAGTCGATTGGAACCCGTCGTGTTCCAGGAAAACACCTCCACGACACCTGTACCGCAGAACGGAGACAAGCTGGCGGCAGGTCCATTCTGCGCTGGGGAACATTCACGTGAACATCCATGGTTCAAGCGGAGCTCGTGCTAGGCACCATGTCGGCCAAGGAGTATCGTGAATATCATACACTGGTTACAAACCACATACGCCCCTTCATGACGATCATGTTTCCCGACAGCAGTGGCACTTTTCAACAAGATAATGGACTCTGTCACAACCCGTAGAGTGTGGTTGGTTGGTTTGAGGGAGTGGAAGCGAGGTCATTGGTCCCATCGGATTAGGGAAGGAGGAAGGATGTGGAAGGGAGTTGCCGTGCCCTGTGTAAGGAACCGTCCCGGCATTTGCCTGGAGCCATTTAGGGAAATCACGGAAAACCTAAATCAGGACGGCCGGACGCGGGTTTGAACCGTCGTCCTCTCGAATGCGAGTCCAATGTGATAACCACTGCGCAACCTCGTTCGGTCCGGGGTGTGTGATGGAGTAGTTCGAGGAACGCAGTGGAGAGTTCCAATTGATGTGGTGGCCTCCATGTCGCCAGATCTGAACTCGGTCGAACGCGTCAGAGCTCCCCTTCCCGGAATTTACGGGAATTAGATGACTTGTGAGCGCAGATGTGGTGCCAACTCCCTCCGGTCACATACCAAGACTTCATTGCAACCATGCCGCTGTTATGGGTGCTAAACGTGGATATACCGGCTATTAGGTAGGTCGTCGTAATGTTCTGGCTCATCGATGAATAACAGGGTATTAGAAACGGACAAGACGAGCTACATGCGTATATGTGAGGTATAATTTTTTTTCCCCATGATATCATATTACGATACGTACCGAAACCAACATGAGGGTATCTTCTTCATCGTCTGAAGGGCTTCTTCTTCAAATTTTTTCGTAAACTGAGTGGGTTCCCCGTAGCCACGCCATACGTTTTGCCACAAAATTTGGTGTTCGAACTTTTGAACAATGCAAAAGACCCACTCCTGCTGCTTGCCACAGCAGAAGTATACAAATTATTATAGGAATTACAAAAAGAGGCATTAACACCCGCCTTCAGGAACACACGAGCTATTGTCGCCTGGGCAAAACGAGGAAACCGGCAGTAGCAGCAGCTCATGCGTTGGGACCAGGCAACCACCGAATCTGGTTTTCTGATACATGGTTTATTGCGCTAGGATGTACAGAGAGGCCATAGAAATTCAAAAGCACAAGAACTAATTAAACAGAAAAGAGGAAGGGTTGAAATGATACAAATTGCGAAATAAATAAAACAAACAGCGTCAACTCTTTCTCACTATAAGCTCCATTACGTACCTCGGTGTAACTCCGCGATTAAGGCAGGGGTCTGATGACGAGATGACCGGAACGTTGCGTGGATATTTATGCATTTCGGCTTACTGAGTTTGTTTGCAATTGTAACTGCTTTCTGAGATGTTCAAGCCTCTGATAATGTCTCCAGCATTGGAAGACAAAGCTTTAGGCAAATAGTTCTGCTTTGGTCGACGGCCCGATGGCAATAAAGCAAAAATCAGAAATTTGAAATCATATAAATTCCGTAAGTTGGTAGACAATAGCGCTGCTTTACTCTGTTATAAAGGGCGATCAAGAAGTTTCCGTTTGAGGGTGTTGTGGCAGCTTACTTTTATATGCAATATAGCGCGACTCCGATAGATAGCGCAGCCATGAACGCAAGGGATCCGTGCCGCATTAGTATCTCTCCGACGTTTGTGTGGTAAAGGCGGAAACGTGAACTATTGCCACGTTGTAGCCAAATGCGTCGAAACAGGACCACAGTGCTGTTATTCTTTCCTCAGCTGCTGAAGGATAAACACCGGTAGTAATTCATCGGAGAATAAAGAATACGTTTGGGTCAGCATGTTTGCAGAAAACCACCATTTGGAATGGGGTGTGACTTGGGGTGCTGGTGCTTCACGATAACGAACGTCCCCATATCACAAATGTCGCAACGCAGAAGTTAACGTCAACTGAAGTGGGAAACCCTCGAGCACCCGTCCTGTAGTGCTGATCTCGCCCCACGCGATTATCACGTCTTCGGTTCCTTAAAGTAGGCCCCGCAATGACAACGATTCCTGTCGGACGAGGATGTGCAACAGGTTACGTACTTCTCCACGCAGCAGGGCACGGTGTTTTTATCAAACGCGTATCTTCAACCTCACCACTCGATTTAAATCAGCATGTTTAACAAAATGTTTACATAAGTGATACAGAATTTATTGCCCGATTTAATAATAAACAATTTACACTACTGGCCATTAAAATTGCTACACCACGAAGATGACGTGCTACAGACGTGAAATTTAACCGACAGGAAGAAGATGCTGTGATATGCAAATGAAGGTTGGCGCCGGTGGCGACACCTACAACGTGCTGGCATGAGGAACGTTTCCAACCGATTTCTCATACACAAACAGCAGTTGACTGCCGTTGCCTGGTGAAGCGTTGTTGTGGTGCCTCGTGTAAGGAGGAGAAATGCGTACCATCACTTTTCCGACTTTGATAAAGGTCGGATTGTAGCCTATCGCGATTGCGGTTTATCGTATCGCGACATTGCTGCTCGCGTTGGTCGAGATCCAATGATTGTTAGCAGAATATGGAATCGGTGGGTTCAAGAGGGTAATACGGAGCGCCGTGCTGCATCCCAACGGCCTCGTATCACTAGCAGTCGAGATGACAGGCATCTTATCCGCATGGCTTTAACGGATCGTGCAGCCACGTCTCGATCCCTGAATGAACAGATGGGGACGTTTGCAAGACAACAACCATCTGCACGAACAGTTCGACGACGTTTCCAGCAGCACGGACCATCAGCTCGGAGACCATGGCTGCGGTTACCCCTGACGCTGCATCGCAGACAGGAGCGCCAGCGATGGTGTACTCAACGACGATCCTGGGTGCACGAATGGCAAAACGTCATTTTTTCGGACGAATCCAGGTTCTGTTTACAGCGTCATGATGGTAGCATCCGTGTTTGGCGACATCGCGATGAACGCACATTGGAAGCGTGTATTCGTCATCGCCATACTGGCGTATCACCCGGCGTGATGGTATGGGGTGCCATTGATTACACGTCTCGGTCAACTCTTGCTCGCATTATCGGCACTTTGAATAGTGAACGTTACATTTCAGATGTGTTACGACCCGTGGCTCTACCCTTCATTCGATCCCAGCGAAACACTACATTTCAGCAGGATAATTCACGACCGCATGTTGCAGGTCCTGTACAGGCATTTCTGGATACTGAATATGTTCGACTGCTGCCCTGGCCAGCACATTCTCCAGATCTCTCACCAATTGAAAACGTCTGGTCAATGGTGGCCGAGCAACTGGCTCGTCACAATACGCCAGTCACTATTATTGATGAACTGTGGTATCGTATTGAAGCTGCATGGGCAGCCGTACGTGTACACGCCATCCAAATTCTGTTTGACTCAATGCCCAGGCGTATGAAGGCCGTTATTATGGCCAGAGATGGTTGTTCTGGGTACTGATTTCTCAGGATCTATGCACCCAAACTGCGTGAAAATGTAATCACATATCAGTTCTAGTATAATATATTTGTCCAATGAATACCCGTTTATCATCTGCATTTCTTCTTGGTGTAGCAATTTTAATGGCCAGTAGTGTAAATTTCACGGTTTGAGGTATTTAAAGTCAAATGTGTACGTAAGAAAAGAAGTTGCAAGACCAGCCAACAGATTATTAATCTATTTTCTTCACTTGAAGTTGCTGAAAAAAAAAATTCTATACGAGGTATCGTAATGCTACTGTGTCTCTTTTTTATATCTAACACAACGATTGCAGCGTTGCTGTGTCCTGTACGGGTGATGCTGTGGTTTTTCTTGTTCAGTGGGGCATGCTGTGAGAACGCAGCATCACAATAACTGAAACGTCCGCTGATGTACGATCCTTCATGTGACGACAACACAGTTTACTAACGATTAGTTCGCCGGCCATCAGATACCGCCATTTTCCATGAGTGGACGACCCGCTCACAATTGAAAGCTCACAGTTCGCAATTCCTGTCACTGGCAGAAAACCAGCGCAACAGGTGAAATTTCAATAAGCGACCTGTTGGAGAGAGGCTAGCCATTCATTGCCGACAAACAATACTACTGCATTTCCCGCTTGTGAAAAAGGGGAGGCTAGGACATAAAAGTGAGTTTTAAAAACTCAGCGAAAAAATGCTACGTTTACTGAAGACAGCAGAAACTTTTTGAAACGAAAGACAAAAGTAGCTTTTTAAACATTTGAAACAAAACTGACATACGGAGCGATATTGGCAAACGAGACGAAAACCATAAAAAAATTGGAGTTTATATTGACGTTTTACTGAACACAATACAAAGAACCTTAAAATTCCCCGTAGAAAACGTTAAAAGTATGAAATCAAAGTAAACAAACAATACAATGTGTACACAACTTCGGTAACAAATGTGCGGGGGCATGGAGTAAAATGTAAATAACCAATTTCATACGGCAGAAAACAGCCGACTGGCATTGTCACTTGATCTGCTAATTTGAGTAACATCCACTGGTAGCTCCTTACAGTATTCGGTATCTCTGTACAGCTCCACAGGAGTAAGCATTAGAGACAGACTGACAATATACAATACGTACAGAGCAAACAATAAAACTGGAAAACCACGATCGAAGTTCACAGGTAAAAATGTTTAATACTGGGGTGTAATTTTTCGACGCTATTGTTCAATCTATACACAGAAGAAGCAACTGCGAAAAATAAAAGTTAAACAGGGGAATCAAAATTCCAGTGTGAAAGAATATAAAAGAGAAGATTCGCCGATGACATTGATATCCTCAGTGAAAGTGAAGAAGAATTACAGGATCTGTTCAACAGAATGAACAGTGTAATGAGTATAGAATATGGATTGCAATTAAATCGAAGAAAGATGAAAGTAACGACGATTAGCAGAAAATAGCATAAATATTGGTGATCACGAATGAGACAAAGTCAAGGAATTCTGCTACCCGGACAGCAAAATAACCCATGATAGACAAAGCAAAGAGGACATAAAAAGCGTACTAACAAAGGCAAAAAGGGCATTCCTGGCCAAGAGAAATGTATTTGTACCAAACATAGGTCTGAGCAAGAAATTTCTGCTAATTTACGTTTGGAGTACAGTTTTGTATGGTGGTGAAACATGGTCTGCGGGAAAACGAGAACAGAAGAGAATCGAAGTGTTCGAGGTGTGGTGCTATACATGAGTGAAAAATGTTGAAAATTAGGTCGCCGGATAAGAAAAGGAATTTTGGAGGGGAGGGAGTTCCTCAGCAGAACTGACAAAAGAAAAGAACATAAGAAAACACTGACGAAGACAAGGGGTAGAATGATAGGACATGTGTTAAGACAGTCTTCTAAAACAAAATAACAGGTGGTTATACAGGTAGTAAAGTCAAGTGGTATGAAATGGAAGGTGTGGAAAGTTTTAAGGATACGTTAACAAGATGGCGGCCATTTTGGAAGCCGTCATTTTGTGTGTAAATTGTAATTTTAAAATGAGAAATGGGCCATGTCACACAGAAAATAGAGAGTGACACAAGAAAAAATTTTGTCTTGTGTTGGAACATTAGCCTTATCCATCCTCTTTATCACTGGTGTTTTTTTTTCCCTTATAACATGATATAAAATCTTAAGACGAACTCGTTGTTATTATTCTGCTATGAGGAAAGGAGAAACTGTGGTACCCCAATGGATTTCAACCAACGCCACCCACGGTGAGTTGGTGAAACGTCTTGCGAAATTCCGTGAAACTGGCTCTGTTACAAGCAAACTGAAGGCTGGACTATCGAAAAGGTATTTATGAAGCAACATCAACCGTTGTTCCGGCATCATTCAGTAGGAGTCTGGAAAGCAGTATTCGCCACGTCTCTCACGCTACTGGGATGAGCCGTACATCAATAGAGAGGGTTTTTGCCACATGTAAACGGCACCCTTACAAAAAGCAAATGTTATAGCACCTTACCGGTCACGACGTGGATCTTCGGGTTCAGTTTCCAGAATGGGAGACATACTAGCTGGACGAAAACGATCGCTTCCTGTATGACATAGTATTTACGGGTCAAATTAATTTCTGTGTGAACGGAGATTACAAATAAACAGCATGACAAATACTGGTCACTTTATGGATCCATCGAAGCTAGTTAGCGACCATGTAGTTCTCGTACTGTTTGGCCCTTCTTGACTCAGAGCACGCTGCCAGCAGACCGTTATCTGCTGCTGTTAGATGAAGACGTGCTGTGTACACCGCTTTCTGAGATAGGTCTGGTAGGGTGACAGCCACGGTGCCCGGATTTTAAGTTACCACTGGTGTACTGTTCTAGAAACCGGAATATCATAGTCATTAGTATCTTTAGTGACACTGCGAGGGTACTGGTGTGTAGTATCTGTAAGTGGTTGTTCTTTGAAGGGCAACAATACCCAGTGGCGCAGAGAGTCGCAAGCAGAGGCAGTTGTTGAGAGGCTGTGGAAGGTGTAGGCTGCGTGAGCCAAAGGCGGTTGCTTAGCGAAGGATTTATCTCTATGTTTAATAGTAGTGGCACACAGTTTGAATAATAGTGTGTTTATGTTTGTGCAGTGTGATAAAGGAAATAAATTAAATTTTACCAGTTCTTAATGCGTCTCCATCAGTTAGTACCACACCATTGCATTTAACAATGAACGAAGTCTCGATATACACGCTCAACTATAACAAGAGGATTGTAACATAATAATCATTAATTAACCCACATAATCTCCAAGGAGACGGGAGCTTATATTTGGCGACCAGTACCCTCACAACACTATGCCTTTAATAAAAAAAATCTCCCGATCGATTAATCAATTATGTAACGCACTGACTTCGACAATAAAAATGCGACAGACACATTAGCACTCACTTACAATGAATGTCTCAACTAATAACTAACAGACAAAGTTTAAATAGCTGAAATCAAATGCTGTACAAAGTGCTCGTAAGACCGAGTCTAAACTACTGAGTGCACAAATTTCCAGCTCATAGCGGAACACAGTGCAATGAGGTCGTGTCCCTTTACTGTAATCACAATGCTTTAACAAGAAAATGGTTGTAATTATTCTACTAAATCAGAAGTTTATTTGGATTTTCCAGTTTCTTTACCTTGGTCAGATTAGTGCTCCCAGCTCACGATTTCTCTACAGTGATAATCAACAAACACTCTGCGAGAACAAAATTAGTACACCTGAAAAACAACGTCAGTTTTGATCCCATGATGGCAACTGGGCGACAGTAGATGTACTAATAATGGTTTCATAGTCACCCGCCAACAGATAGCGTAGTGGTATAGCTACCAGAGTCCATCAGTCTCTCGCGAAAACAATTGCTGAATGATTCGATTTGTGTGAACTGGTGAATGATCAACTTGAACTGTGAACTACTTGAACAGGTCGGGCAGGTGTCGCATACGTATCCGAGAACAGTGCAATGCCATACCAAGTGAAAAGAATAAGAAATTAGCAGGCGCTCCTTCGACGTTCGTCAGCGTGAGTTCCTTACTTTTATCATACTGACACTAACATACGAATGTGACTCCCCATAGACATTTTACTGAGGCAGCAAAAGTTATTAATCTACACTAAAATTTATTATAAAATACACTACCGGAAAAAATAGTACATCCTTTAAGAGGTTTCCAGTTGACTCAAGATTTATTGTTGCAACAGTGCATATGGAGTAGATGCAAGCGTTACACTTACAGATCAATAGCACAAGCGGTTCTGAGGTATTAGGTATCGACCTATGCTGAAAGACCCATATTAGTACGTGGTGTTTTTACGCAGGAAGCATTTCCAACAGGATTGGCCGTATTTTGCGGAAATATGATGTGAAATGTGTTTTTCGGCCAACTTCTAAGATTAAGGCCCTGTTGGCGTCCGTTATAGATGATCTTGGTTTGCGTAAGGCTGGTGTCGTCTATCGTATTCCTTGCAGTTGTGGCATGTCACATATTGGTCAGACAATCAGGTCTGTGGAAGACCGGTGTATTGAACATAAGCGTCACACACGCTTACAACAGCCGAGCAAACTCGCTGTTGCAGAACATTGCCTTGACACCGGTCATCCTATGGAATACAACAACACGGAGATTTTTGCTTGCACGTCCAGCTATTGGGATAGTGCTATTAAGGAAGCTGTTGAAATCAAACTATCAAGCAACCTTATTAACAGAGATGGTGGATTTTGTTTAAATGCTGCTTGGAATCCGGCTCTGTCTCTCATCAAAAAACAGAGGGACAGAATTAGTGCTACCTCACCTGTTGATTAATAGTAACTATCGATATTTCTGATGTTGCTTATCTTTGTTTGTGTTGACACTTGTTCTGTGTGTGGTGCCTTCCTTGTTTCTCCTCTGTGAACCGAGGTATTAAATTTCCTTGCACAATTCTTCTTCCTTGCATTTGTGCTTGAGAATGGCAGGGTGTGCTTCTGTCGAAATATCGGCGGTGTTCGACGACGTCACCCGGCAGCCAACCCGTAAGTTATTTGAATAAAATACTTATTTACAATGGTTGGCGGCTATGGTCAGAATGCGACCACTTCAGAGCATTATGGTAGGCGGCGGCGGTGAGCGGAAGCGTAATTGTATGTGTGATTTAATTTTGTATTCTGAAATGTAAGAATAGGAACTGGCTGTTAGCAGCCTATAGAGTTTGTTTATTCATCGATCATACCAGAACATCTCTAAAACACTGACCGACTGTACCGTTGCGCAATGCCGCCTGTCGAACCGTGCTTGGGTGCAGTCAGATGCTAACCATCGATGTAGATATCGCCTTTTAACAGACGCCATACACACTGAACAAACAGCGCGCCAGCAGTTGCATATTTTCCCTGTAGCACTAACGCAAACAACCGCAGGAACTCTTTCACCGCGGCCCCGGGCCTTGTTTTAATGGCATTAGCCGGCGCGTCACAAAGGCCGCCGCATTCAGGCTGCTCGGCGCCGAATAATGACGTCGGCCGCTGCTGGTGAATGAATATGCATGCGCTGCGGCTGCGGGGAGTCCCCGCTTAAACTCTTTGAGCCGCGGCGAGCCGCGAGTCTAGCCCGCGTCCCAGGAGCGGCTCCACACTCGCGCAGTAATTATCCTCTCTGTCCGGCCCCACGGCGCTGCTGCAACACTTGCTCGAGCACTATTTTCGTCCTGCCTGCCAGTCTGACTACCGGAAGAAACTCTGCGCCGCGCGGGTGTGGTTTTTCCGGAGGCGCGGGTTTCGAGCCATTTCCACCGAAGTCTGCAACTCACTGCTGTAGAATTGAGAGCAGTTCAAACTCTATTGTTAGTCAACGAAAACAGTCCACAGACTCAATCCGCAAAATATCTTGGAGTTCACCTGCCACGAATTCCCCTCCTGTGCCAACCTCTTCATCTCAGAGAAGCATTTGCAACTTACATGATCAATCATATGCTGAATGTATCGGGCGATCAAAAAGTCAGTATAAATTTGAAAACTGAATAAATCACGGAATAATGTAGATAGAGTGGTACAAATTGACACACATGCTTGGAATGACATGGGGTTTTATTAGAACCAAAAAAATACAAACGTTCAAAAAATGTCCGACAGATGGCGTTTCATCCGACCAGAATAGCAATAATTAGCATAACAAAGTAAGACAAAGCAAAAATGATGTTTTTTTTACAGGAAATGCTCAATATGTCCACCATCATTCCTCAACAACAGCTGAAGTCGAGGAATAATGTTGTGAACAGCACTGTAAAGCATGTCCAGAGTTACGGTGAGGCATTGGGGTCGGATGTTGTCTTTCAGCATCCCTAGAGATGTCGGTCGATCACGACACACTTGCGACTTCAGGTAACCCCAAAGCCAATAATCGCACGGACTGAGGTTCAGAATGGTTCAAATGGCTCTGAGCATTATGCGACTTAACTTCTGAGGTCATCAGTCGCCTAGAACTTAGAACTAATTAATCCTAACTAACCTAAGGACGTCACACACATCCATGCCCGAGGCGGGATTCGAACCTGCGACCGGAGCGGTCGCTCGGCTCCAGACTGTAGCGCCTAGAACCGCACGGCCACTCCGGTCGGCAAGGACTGAGTTCTGCGGTTCTAGGAGCTACAGTCTGGAGCCGAGCGACCGCTCCGGTCGCAGGTTAGAATCCTGCCTCGGGCATGGATGTGTGTGATGTCCCTGGGTTAGTTAGGTTTAATTAGTTCTAAGTTCTAGGCGACTGATGACCTCAGAAGTTTAGTCGCATAGTGCTCAGCGCCATTTGAACTTTTTTTTTTTTTCAGGTCTGCGGAACTGGGAGGCCAAGCATGACGAAAGTGGTGGCTGAGCACACGATCATAACCAATCGATGCGCGCAAGAGAGCTTTCACGCGACTAGCAATATGGGGTGGAGCGCCATCCTGCATAAACATTGTACGTTCCAGCAGGTGTTTATCAGCCAGACTGGGAATGATGCGATTCTGTAACATATCGGCGTACCTCTCACCCGTCACAGTAGCAGTTTTGCTGTCCAGCGCCATCTGTCGGACATTTTGTGAACTTTGTTTTTTTTTTTTTTTGTTCTAATAAAACCCCATGTCATTCCAAGCATGTGTGTCAATTTTTACCTCTCTATCTACATTATTCCGTGGTTTATTAAGTTTTCAAATTTATACTGACTTTTTGATCACCCTATAATCTCTGTATTCTTTTACAGTTTTTATCTTCTACTGCTCCTTCTAGTATCATGGAAGTTATTCTGTGATACCTTAACAGATGTCCTACAGTCTTATCCCTTCTTCTTGTCAATGTTTTCCATAGATTCCTTTCCTCGCCAATTCTCTAGAGATCCACCTCATTCTTTGCCTTATCTGTCCATCTAATATTCAATATTCTTCTGCAGCGCCACATCTTAAACGCTTCTATTCTCTTCTGTTCCAGTTTTCCCACAGTCCATGTTTCGCTACCATACAATGTCTCGTTCCAAACGCACATTGTCAAAAATTTCTTCCTCAAACTAAGGCCTATGTTTGATACCAGTAGACTTTCCTTGGCCTGGAATGGCATTTTTGCCAGGGCTAGTCTGCTTTTTATGTTCTCCTTCTTCCATCCATCATTGGTTATTTTGCCGCTTAAGTTTGCAGAATTCCTGAACTTCGTCTGCCTCGTGATCGGCAATCCTGATGTTAAGTTTCTCTCTGTTCTCATTTCTGTTACTTCTCATTAGGTTTTTCTTTCTTCGGCATACTCTCAGTCCATATTCGTAATAACTACACTGTTCATTCCATCCAGCAGATCCTGTAATTATTCACTTTTACTGAAGATAGCAAGTCAGCAGCGAATCTTATCATTGATAGCCTTTCACTCTGAATTTTAATTGCTCTCTTAAACCTCTTCCTTTTCTTTTGTTTCCACCATTCCTTCTTCAATGTATAGATTGAATAAGAGGAGCGAAAGACTATATCCCTGCTTCTTAACCCGAGCACTTCGTTTTTGGTCTCCCACTCTCATTGTTCCCTGTTGGCTCTTCTACCGAATAAAAAGATAAAAAAACGAACAGACTGGTACCTGGCTTATATTCCTTAATAAAAGAAAGTTATCTTTCAACAGGAAAACTAGTTTTCTCCTTTACGAATCTATACAAATAAAAATTTAAATATTCCTTTGTTTAAAATCGTATGTCTCCAAAAGTTCTTCACCAATTGTTTTAAGATTTTTACGCAACTTTGCATTCGAAAACCCATGTACTTTTATATAAATATCTTTTCAAATACATGTAATACATAAACAAATATGTGATCTATGTAGGGTAAAAATGATTACCAAAAATCTCGAAATTTTCTTGACTGATTTACTTCAAATTTTTACACAATACTGTAATGAACATTCGGACAGACATATGCCACACATACCGAGCGAGGTGGCGCAGTGGTTAGCACACTGGACTCGCATTCGGGAGGACGACGGTTCAATCCCGTCTCCGGCCATCCTGATTTATGTTTTCCGTGATTTCCCTAAATCGTTTCAGGCAAATGCCGGGATGGTTCCTTTGAAAGGGCACGGCCGATTTCCTTCCCAATCCTTCCCTAACCCGATCTTGCGCTCCGTCTCTAATGACCTCGTTGTCGACGGGATGTTAAACACTACCCACCACCACCACCATATGCCACATAGCTTTAATATATCTAATGTATATAAATGTATGAGTAATATGTAAAGGGAAACAAATTATTACAAAAAATCTAAAAAAGTGCTCGATAGATTTACCTCATGTTTTTACTTGTTACTGTAATAAACATATGGACACATCTAGATTATATATATCTATATATGCAGGGTGGTCCATTGACAGTGACTGGGCCAAATATCTCACGAAATAAGCATCAAACGAAAAACACTACAAAGAACGAAACTCGTCTAGCTTGAAAGGGGAAACCAGACGGCGCTATGGTTGGCCCCCTAGATGGCGCTGCCATAGGTCAAATGGATATCAACTGCGTTTTTTAAAATAGGCATCCCCATTTTTATTACACATTCGTGTAGTACGTAAAGAAATATGAATGTTTTAGTTGGACCACTTTTCTTGCTTTGTGATAGATGGCGCTATAGTAGTCACAAACGTGTAACTACGTGGTATCTCGTAACATTCCGCCAGTGCGGACGGCATTTGCTTCGTGATACATTACACGCGTTAAAATGGACCGTTTACCAATTGCGGAAAAGGTCGATATCGTGTTGATGTGTGGCTATTGTGATCAAAATGCCCAACGGGCGTGTGCTATGTATACTGCTCGGCATCCTGGACGACATCATCCAAGAGTCCCGACCGTTCGCCGGATAGTTACGTTATTTAAGAAAACAGGAAGTGTTCAGCCAAATGTGAAACATCAACCACGACCTGTAACAAATGATGATGCCCAAGCAGGTGTTTTAGCTGCTGTCGCGGCTAATCCGCACATCAGGAGCAGACAAACTGCGCGAGAATCGGGAATCTCAAAAAAGGCCGGTGTTGAGAATGCTACATCAATATCGATTGCACCCGTACCATATTTCTATGCACCAGGAATTGCATGGTGACGACATGAACGTTGTGTACAGTTCTGCCACTGGGCACAAGAGAAATTACGGGACGATGACAGATTTTTTGCATGCGTTCTATTTAGCGACGAAGCGTCATTCACCAACAGCGGTAACGTAAAACGGCATAATATGCACTACTGGGCAACGGAAAATCCACGGTGGCTGCGACAAGTGGAGCATCGGCGACCTTGGTGGGTTAATGTATGGTGCGGCATTATGGGAGGAAGGATAATTGGCCCCCATTTTATCGATGGCAATCTAAATGGTGCAATGTATGCTGATTTCGTACGCAATGTTCTACCGATGTTACTACGAGGTGTTTCACTGCATGACAGAATGGCGATGTACTTCCAACATGTCCGGCACACAGCTCGCGTGCGGTTGAAGCGGTATTGAATAGCATATTTCATGACAGGTGGATTGGTCGTCGTCGAAGCACCATACCATGGCCCGCACGTTCACCGGATCTGACGTCCCTGGATTTCTTTCTGTGGGGAAAGTTGAAGGATATTTGCTATCATGATCCACCGACAACGCCTGACAACATGCGTCAGCGCATTGTCAATGCATGTGCGAACATTACGGACGGCGAGCTACTCGCTGTTGAGAGGAATGTCGTTACACGTATTGCCAAATGCATTGAGATTGACGGACATCGTTCTGAGCATTTATTGCATTAATGTGGTATTTACAGGTAATCACACTGTAACAGCATGCTTTCTCAGAAATGATAAGTCCACAAAGGTACATGTATCACATTGGAACAACCGAAATAAAATGTTCAAACGTACCTAAGTTCTGTATTTTAAATTTAAAAAACCTACCTGTTACCAACTGTTCGTCTAAAATTGTGAGCCATATGTTTGTAACTATAACAGCGCCATCTATCACAAAGCGAAAAGAGTGATCCAACTAAAACATTCATATTTCTTTACGTACTACACGAATATGTAATAAAAAATGGGGGTTCCTATTTAAGAAACGCAGTTGATAACCGTTTGACCTATGGCAGCGCTATCTAGCGGGCCACCCATAGCGCCATCTGGTTTCCTCTTCAAGCTAGACGAGTTTCATTCTTTGTAGTTTTTTCGTTTGATGCTTATTTCGTGAGATATTTGGCCCGGTCACGATCAATGGACCACCCTATAAACAAAGATGCTGTAACTTACCAAACGAAAGCGTTGGTATGTTGATAGAGACAATAAACACACAAACACACACACAAATTTCAAGCTTTCGGAAGGTTGCTTCATCAGGAAAGAGGGAAGGAGAGGGAAAGACGAAAGGATGTGGGTTTCAAGGGAGAGGGTAAGGAGTCATTCCAATCCCGGGAGCGGAAAGACTTACCTTAGGGGGAAAAAAGGACAGGTATACACTCGCACACACACACATATCCATCCGCACATATACAGACGTGATATGAGCCAGTTTTTTTATTTTTTATTTTTTATTTTTTAGGATATAGGGTCTCGTCAGTCTAAAAGAGTGTGTAAGACAAACACGGTAGGATGGTAGATCAAGCAACAATCGGTATTGTGGTTGTAAACTTTCATAGCTCTTTTGAGAAAGAACCAGAGCTCCGAGCACTAACAGAAAGCACTGAAACTCAAATCATTATACGTACTGAAAGCTGACTAAAGCCGGAGAGCAGTTCTGCCGAAATTTTTACAAAGGACCTAATGATATTCTGAAAGAATAGATTAAATAAGGTTGGAGTCTTTGTTACTATTAGATGTGGTTCAACTTTTAGCAAAATTGGAGTGGATAGTTCCTGTGATTTAGGATGGGTAAGGATCATACTTGACAATAGAAAAAAATTGATTATTGGTTCTTTCTACCGATCCGCTGACAGAGATGGTGCACATATAGAGAGATTCAAAGGAAACAAGAGTATCATCGCAAACAGGTACCCAAAAAATATGGTTATCGTTGGTGGTGAGTTAAGTCTACTGTCGTTATGTTGCCGAAGATATATGTTCAAAGCGGGTATTAGGTGTAAAACATCGTCAGAAGTCGTACTAAATGCTTTCTCCGAAAATTATTTTGAGTAGTTAGTTCAAATGGTTCAAATGGCTCTGAGCACTATGGGACTTAACATCTATGGTCATCAGTTCCCTAGAATTAGAACTACTTAAACCTAACTAACCTAAGGACATCACACAACACCCAGTCATCACGAGGCAGAGAAAATCCTTGACCCCGCGGGGAATCGAACCCGGGAACCCGGGCGCGGGAAGTGAGTAGTTAGTTCAGGGGTCCACTCCAAGTGGTAACATACTTGATCTCTTAGCAACGAATAATACGGAGCAAATAGGGAGCAATATAGGGATTAGTGACCACAAGATTGTTGTAGCGAGACTGAATTTCGCAACATCCAAGCGTGCCAAAACCAAGAACCTAATACATCTCTTTAAAAAAAGCAGAAAAAAATTCACCTGATATCTTCCTAAGAGTCAGTCTCCATTTCCTCCGAAGTAAATATGTAAGCGGAGACCTGACGTAGATTATTTCAGACAAATAGTGCCGACAGCAGTTGAGAGATTTACACCAAATAAATTAATAAGGGAGGGAACTAATTCCCCATGGCACACAAAAAAGGTCAGAACAGTGTTTCAGAAGCAATAAAAAAGGCCTGCCAAATTTAAAGGAACGCAAAAACCTCAAGGTTGTCGATGTTGTGCATAAACTCCAAATTTAGCGCGTATTTTAAAACGAGATGCTTTTAATAGTTTTTACCACGAAACTCTGTCTCGAAATCAAGCAGAAACTCGAAATCGATTCTGGTCATTTGTAAAGTACATCAGCGGCAAGATTCCAACAAATTAATCAGCCGGAGCAGGTGCAATATCACCGAATTCAGCTTGGCGGGGCGTCGTCGTTGTGAGGACGTCGGCCGGCCTCGTGGTGCTGCAAGGCTGCACTCGTCTATTCACTCCTAGCTATCTTGCTCAGTACATAGCTGAACCAAAACTTTCTATCTCCAAGCTCAATCGTTCCATTTGCTAAGTCCTAAACTGCAGAGATGCTCACTCTTTCTCAGGCAAGCTGAGT
Organism: Schistocerca serialis cubense; assembly: GCF_023864345.2. NCBI lineage: Eukaryota > Metazoa > Arthropoda > Insecta > Orthoptera > Acrididae > Schistocerca > Schistocerca serialis. The sequence continues at coordinate 296,393,977 of NC_064644.1, read as the reverse complement.
AAAGAACGCCACGTCCGCACTCTAGGCAAGCTGGGAACGGAAGACCTCTACGGAGACTTCTCACAGTCCACTCTTCACCTTGGTTTCCCCTCCAGCAAAATCACTTATGCCAACTGCAGCGCAAGTTGTGTTAATTATGCATCACTTCCCAGCACTGACCAATGCCTGCTCTGGGAAGTGAACAAATTCCCACAAAATTTCCCTTCCTCTCAACTTCTGCTATTTAGCTCCTCCAAGGCCACCCATCTAGATTAGCGTCTGCACAAAACACTAATTTTTCTGGAATTCTGACTCCCAGGAGAGTACTTCAAATTCCTTGATCCTACATTCCCATTGGAAGCTGACATATTTCATTCTGTCGCTCTTCACCTGATTTACTTCAGACTCTGCGGACCGTGAATTCAGCGTGAAGTTGCTATAGTCACGAACCCACATATTTTGGCCTCTGTCGACTGCTCCACCGTAGCTTTGTGCGGCTTTCTCGCATGTTTCACTGAAAACGGTACGACGGACGTTTATCAACGGGTGTACAAGTTCTCTGTCTGCTTCCCAGTACACCAGCATGGGGTCAACCACCCACTCACTGTCACTCATCTTAAGGCAGCTGGAGGCCGCGCCGTTACCGCTTTCTCAGAGCTTGAGCCACCCGAAGCTGCCTATTGTCGCTTCCCTTCGCCGCTCCACAGCCGGCCACGTTCAACTCTGAATACTTCCCTGGGATAAACTAGCCTCCAGTAAATCGAAGCGTTTCCACGAAGTTTTCATGTTGTGTGAATTACTTTACATCACCCGACATTAATTATTCCAATACGTCCGTACTATACCGTCTACAAGATGCATTATGCCTTGTCAGTCATTTTTGTTGAGCCCTACTGTTCGCTCAACATGAGTTAGGTGATCTTTAATGACTTCATGTAAGGGGCATAGTTCTAGCCATCTTACATAGCCCCTCTCTTCAAATCAACTTTTTAGTACAGGTGATGACTCCTATGGTGTTACCACCTGTGGTACAAAATTAATATCTCCATATCTGGTATTTTAATCTGTTCGTGTGATTAGTTATGGGTGATTGATTACCACTGCCTCCTCTCTGATGCAAACTCCCACTCATTCCTAGGGTACCTGCCTTCAATGACTGGATTTACTGTTAAAGACGTGGTC